>NC_053035.3:227029181-228229181 GCF_002575655.3 Aegilops tauschii subsp. strangulata | reverse complement strand
TGCAACCTCGGATCATGCCAACCCTCAAGACCCGTGCAAACCTCGGCCACCCGGCGATCAACATCTTCCTGAGCTTTGGCCTCACGTGCGCCAACGGCATCTTCCGCTCGGGCAACTTGACGCCCCTCGTCTCCAGCTGCTCAAGCTCGAGGCTACGCTCCAGGGCCTCCAGAGCCAGCGCCTCCTCGCGCCTCAGGATCTCTTCTTCCTCGGTGGGCGTCCCCCTCAACGACGCAAGGGCAGCTTTGCGCGCCTCCACCTGCTGCTCCGGGGACGCACTCCAGGCCTGGTGAAAGCACAAGTGCTCCCTGGGTGATTTTGGTAATTAATGTCAACATATCTCTTGTTGAACTAATGCTTCTACCTAGTATGTTTCAGATAAGTTCAACAATGGAGTGGCATGGACTAGAGGAAGTGGACCCTTCAAAATGCTAAGGACAGAAGATTGGCTCAAGCTCAAAGCACAAGACTCTACATTTTCTATTTTAGTGATCCAAGATCACATTGAGTCTATAGGAAAAGCCAATACTATTAAGAAGGGATGAGGTGTTGCTTAATGAGGTTCTTGCTCAAAATGCTTGGTGATATGCTCCAAAACCCTCCACTACTTTCTCACATCCACATATGTCCCAAACCAAAAAGTCCAACTCGGCCCCACCGAAATTTCATACCCGGAGCCACCGAGTTCAGTTGACATAGCCACTGCCAGAAACCCTAGTCTTTTCGGTCTCACCGATAGGGATCTCGGTCTCACCGAGATGGGATTGTAATCTCTCTGTTTCCCTTCGTAACATTTCGGTCAAACTGAGATGAGCGATCGGTCCCACCGAGATTGCAATGCAAACTCTCTGTTTCCCTTCATAACGTTTCGGTCCAATCGAGATGAGCGAATCGGTCCCACCGAGTTTGCCTGACCAACTCTCTGTTTGTCTATTACCAAAATCGGTCTCACCGAGTTTGTGTAATCGGTCTCACCGAGATTACGTTATGCCCTAACCCTAACGAAATCGGTCCCACCGAGTTGACGTGTCGGTCCCACCGAAATGCCTAACGGTCACATTATGAACTAAATCGGTCTGACCGAGTTCTCTGAATCGGCCCCACCGAGTTTGGTGATTTGTGTGTAACGGTTAGATTTTGCGTGGAGGCTATATATACCCCTCCACCCACTCTTCACTCGTGGAGAGAGCCATCATAACATGCCTACACTTCCAACACATATTTTCTGAGAGAGAACCACCTACACTTGTGTTGAGATCAAGATATTCCATTCCAACCACATAAATCTTGATCTCTAGCCTTCCCCAAGTTGCTTTCCACTCAAATCTTCTTTCCACCAAATCCAAATCCTGTGAGAGAGAGAGTTGAGTGTTGGGGAGACTATCATTTGAAGCACAAGAGCAAGGAGTTCATCATCAACACACCATTTGTTACTTCTTGGAGAGTGGTGTCTCCTAGATTGGCTAGGTGTCACTTGGGAGCCTCCATCAAGATTGTGGAGTTGAACCAAGGAGTTTGTAAGGGCAAGGAGATCGCCTACTTCGTGAAGATCTACCCTAGTGAGGCAAGTCCTTCGTGGGCGACGACCATGGTGGGATAGACAAGGTTGCTTCTTCGTGGACCCTTCGTGTGTGGAGCCCTCCGTGGACTCGCGCAACCGTTACCCTTCGTGGGTTGAAGTCTCCATCAACGTGGATGTACGATAGCACCACCTATCGGAACCACGGATAAAAATCTCCGTGTCTCCAAATTGCGTTTGCACACTCCAGTCCCATCCCTTTACATTCTTGCAACTTGCATGCTTTACTTTACGCTACTCATATACTCTTTGTCATGCTTGCTTGATATGTATTGTGAATGCTTAAACTTGTGCTAAAACTCCACATCAACATAAAGAATTAAAAACTGCAACTTTTCTTGATTAGAGTCTATTCCCCCCTTCTAGATACCTCTTCTCGACCCTTTCAATTGGTATCAGAGCTTTGGTCTCCATTGCCTTGGTTTAAACACCTTTGGAGGAAGATGGATGTGTCTACTTTGGGGAGTCTTAGACGTAGAGTGCCTATTCTTGATGGAGAGTTCTTCTATGAGTGGAAAAATGAAATGCTTGAGATTTTCAATGAATATCATTTGAACAAGTACATTACTTGCCCTTGTGCACCTCATATTGATCCTTTGCATCCTACACCCGAAGAGGATCTTGACATGATTCGCAATCTTAGAACTATCAATCTTATCGTTAGAGGATTGCCCAAAAATTTGATTGCTAGTTTGCCTACTCTTGGTTGTGCCTATACTATTTGGAGATTTCTTGAGGAACAATTTCCAAATTATTCCTTGAAAAATTTAGACGAAATTCTCCATAAGTCTATTGCCTTGAGTAAGATGAATTCCAGTGATCCTATGTTTGGTGATTGTCTATTTGAGCTTACCAATCTCATGCGTGCCAAAGGAGATGTTGGAATCATTAGCAATATCATTTCCGAAGCTATTAGAATTCATAAAGATAACCATAGTAATGATCATTTATCTATTGAATTACCCTCTCTAGGGGTTGATCAATCACAAGATGATGTTGAACATGGATACTATGATGAGGGTGATGATAGTGACTATGATCTTGATGATGCGATGAGACACTTTGGTCTTATGGCAAATCTTCACGGCTACATGGATGGAGGAAAGGAATGGGTCCTTGATAGTGGATGTACTGATCATATGACCGGAGATAAAGACATGTTCCGTGAGCTTGCTGGAAACGACGGCCCTCAAAAGTATGTCACCTTTGGTGATAACTCAAAGGGTAAGGTGGTTAGCCTAGGTAAGGTGGCCATCTCACATGATAGCTCCATACAAAATGTCATGCTCGTTGAATCTCTTGGGTACAATTTACTTTCAGTATCTAGACTTGCTGATTTCGGTTTCAATGTCCTATTTACTCAGATAGATTGCCAAGTGTTTCGAAGAGACAATCGTAAAATGGTCTTTACCGGTATACGTAGAGGTGATCTTTACATTGTTGATTTCACTAAAAAGGCTCAACCTAGAACTTGCTTAATTGCTAAATCCTCTAAAGGCTGGTTGTGGCATAGAAGGCTAGGTCATGTGGGCATGCGAAATCTTGATAAACTTATTAAAGGTGATCATATCCTTGGAGTAAAAGATGTCATATTTGACAAGGATAGACTGTGTAGTGCTTGTCAGGCAGGAAATCAGGTTGGAGGAAGTCATCGCGCGAAGAACATCATGACCACGAGAAGACCACTCGAGCTACTTCACATGGATCTCTTTGGTCCCAATGCCTACAAGAGTTTCGGTGGTAACTCATTCGGACTAGTCATAGTCAATGATCTTTCAAGATTTACTTGGGTGTTCTTTCTTGATGACAAATTGCAGGTCCAAAAGATCTTCAAAAACTTCGCTAGGAAGGACCAAAATCAATTTGACGTGAAGATCAAGAAGGTTCGGAGCGACAATGGAACGGAGTTCAAGAACGCAAATGTGGATACCTTTCTTGACGAAGAAGGGATTTCACACGAGTTCTCGGCTACGTACAAGCCTCAACAAAATGGAGTTGTTGAGAGGAAGAACCGGACTCTTATTTAGATGGCAAGAACGATGCTTGATGAGTACAAGACTCCAAAACACTTTTGGGCAGAAGCGGTTGAGACAGCTTGTCATGCAACAAATCGCTTGTATCTTCACAAGCTACTCGGCAAGACGGCATACGAGCTCCTCACCGGTAACAAACCCCAAGTTGGATACTTTCGATTATTTGGCTCAAAGTGCTACATTCTTGATAAGCATCGTCATTCTAAATTTGCTCCTAAATCTCATGAAGGTTTCCTACTTGGTTATGGCTCAAACTCTCACACTTACCGTGTCTACAAAAATTTCACCCGAAAGGTTGAAGAGATGGTAGATGTGAAGTTTGATGAATCTAACGGCTTGCAAGTAGAGCAATTTCCAATTGATGTAGGAGACAAAGACCCTTCGGAAGCTATCCAAGACTTGTCTATTGGCAAGATTTGTCCAACGGAGGTGAAGGAGAGTACCTCGTCCGTCCAAGTGGACGCTTCTACCTCACGACAAGGTGAACCAAGAATTGATATGGAAGCATCCACAAGTGGGACACACTAAGACAAAGAAAACAAGGAAGTACACCAAGATGAACATCAACAACCTCCTTCTCCACCACGACAAGAGAATGACAACGTCAACAATGAAGAAGACCAAGAAGAAGAACAAGATGAAGAGGATGTTCCACCTCGAGCCAAGCCAAAGCTCCCACGAGTTCCAGCAAGAATCGCCAAAGACCATCCCGTCGAACAAATCTACAATGATATCCAAACTGGGAGAATCACTCGCTCTAAAACTCGTTTGGCTAATTTCTGTGAACATTACTCATTCATCTCGAGCATTGAACCTATGAAGGTTGAAGAAGCATTGGAAGATCCGGATTGGATTAACGCTATGCATGAAGAGCTACACAACTTTGAGAGAAACCAAGCGTGGACATTGGTCGAGAAACCCGACAACAATCACAACATCATTGGTACCAAATGGGTGTTTCGCAACAAGCAAGATGAAGATGGTCAAGTCATCTCCAACAAAGCACGCCTAGTCACCCAAGGCTACACTCAAGTCGAAGGTATGGACTATGGTGAGACATATGCTCCCGTTGCTAGACTTGAGTCCATTCGCATCTTACTTGCTTACGCTAATCACCATGATATCACCTTGTACCAAATGGACATTAAAAGTGCTTTTCTAAATGCTGAAATTGAGGAGGAAGTTTATGTTAAGCAACCTCCCGGCTTTGTCAACCCTAAGAAACCTAATCATGTTTACAAACTTCACAAAGCCCCTTATGGTCTTAAACAAGCTCCTAGAGCGTGGTATAAATGCTTAACCAAGTTCCTCATTGAAAAAGGCTTTGAAATTGGAAAAATAGATTCTACTCTTTTTACTAAAAGGGTTAATGGAGAACTATTTGTGTGCCAAATTTATGTTGATGATATTATATTTGGTTCGACTAACCCTCATTTTAGTGAGAAGTTTGGAAAGCTAATGTCGGAGAAGTTTGAGATGTCTATGATGAGTGAACTCAATTTTTTCTTGGTTTGCAAATCAAGCAAACTAAGGAAGGTACCTTTGTTTCTCAAACAAAGTACACCAAGGACTTATTCAAGAAGTTCAATATGCAAGAATGCAAAGGTATGTCTACACCCATGCCTACTAGTGGACATCTTGACTTGACTAAGGACGGTGAACCGGTTGATCAAAAAGTTTACCGCTCTATGATTGGTTCATTGTTATATCTATGTGCCTCTCGTCCCGATATTATGCTGAGTGTGTGCATGTGTGCACGATATCAAGCGGCCCCTAAAGAGTGTCATCTTAAGGCTGTGAAAAGGATAGTGAGATACTTAATCCACACACCAAATTTTGTCATTTGGTATCCTAAGAGGTCTTCTTTCGATCTTGTTCGTTACTCCGATTCGGACTATGCCGGAGACAAGGTTGATAGAAAGTCCACTTCGGGTACTTGTCAATTTCTTGGTAGATATCCTGTGTCTTGGTCCTCCAAGAAACAAAACTCGGTATCCTTATCCACTGCTGAAGCGGAATACATTGCCGCTGGTTCATGTTGTGCTCAATTACTTTGGATGACCCAAACTCTTAAAGATTATGGTATATATGTGAAACATGTTCCATTGCTTTGTGAAAATGACAGTGCTATCAAGATTGCTCACAATCCCGTGCAACATTCACGAACTAAGCATATTGAAGTTCGTCATCATTTCATTCGAGATCACGTTGCCAAAGGGGACATTAATCTTAAGCATGTTCACACCGATAAGCAATTAGCGGATATATTCACCAAACCGCTTGATGAGAAAGTCTTTTGCCGTTTGAGAGGTGAAATGAACATCATTGATGCTTCAAACTTGGAGTAGGAACTCCATTTGGATACATGCAAGGCATGAGCCTTTGAATAATCCTTTATATTTCTTTCATGATGCTATCTATATGTCTTGGATATTCTTGCACCCTTGCATGCTATCTAACCCTTGTAGGTACTTGGATGAATCTAAATCCATGAAATTGCAACTCACTCATATCTTGAGCAATTTCTACATCACCAAGTCTCTACACAATGGTGGTTGAAGACAAGGAAGCACAAAACCCTTCAAATATATCCTTTGACAAATTCTATGTTAAATTTTATGATTGTCATTTTGGATACACAAGTGCTCTTCCTTGCAAAACTAACCCATGTAGGTAGATGAACTCAAATTCCAAGTGGTGCTCCCAACTCTTGATGAACTACATCAACCTTGAGCAACCCACACAAGTTCAACTACATGATCAAGATCACCACCACCCAAGGTATGTTATTCTATCTTAGAGAAACTTTACTCCAAATCATGGGGCAAAGCAACTCAACAAGATGTGAATACATCAAGATGCTTAAACGAAAAATGGTAACCCCATTTTGAGCTTAAACGATGAGTATGACCTATGATCAAGTGCCCTCACTTGACTCCTAAGTCAATATACTCTAACATAGGTGACTTTGTCGCTGCCCAATTCTAGATGAAGTTCTCTAGTGTTTCTCTGAGTTCTTGCATTTGTTTCTTGCATATTTATTTCCCCTTCCCTTTCAAAAAAAACTTCATCTAGATTTATTTTCTGTTTACTTGTGTTCTGCATTCTCTGCATCCAATTCATTGCAAATCTTTGAGCTAATTCCTTGCAAATCCTTGTGAGATCTTAATTGCCAAGTGAGTTGAGGTGACAAGTGTTTTCACTATGATGAACTCGGTCACACCGGTTTGTTTTCTTCGGCCCAACCGAATTCTCTCGGTGCCACCGAAGCACACAACTCGGTGCTACCGATTTCGCTGCAAAAAAGACAGCTTGCCACTTGTTTCTGCATTCTATCTGCTCCAGCTCCACTCAATGATTCTTGTCCTCTTCTAGCATCACATTCAACTTGCTTTGTGACTCAAGAACCAAACCCATTTGTAATAAAGATCCAGAAGAGCCCTTCTTGGAAATTGATGTCAAAGAGGGAGAGAGAGATCACATCAAAGCTTAAAGAGAGAATACTCAGGGGGAGAGTGTAAGAAAACCCCAGATGCTTGGTGTTCAAGAGGAGAGAATTCACATGTCTTTAAGAGGGGAAAGACATGTTCATATTTGATTGTTAGCATTAGCTCTATTTCTTTTTTCTTTGCTCTGATTTTCTGTTCCCTATATTCTCCCAATTTCCCATTCAAGATTCAGGGGGAGCAAGACATCTAAGGGAAGGAAATCCTCAAATTCATTGCACATCTTTACCTTTGGGGACATGTCTATATCCAATGGAGTACTCAGTACTCACTCTCTACATGTCATCCCAGTCTTGGTACTCTTGTGGTTTCTTTTGTTTGCTTTGGCTAGTAGATGTATCTGTGTTATCTAACCTTGTTTACTCAGGTTCATTCTTTCCTAAGCCAACTCAAGACCACAAGGTAAGTATATGCATCTCAGTCATGTGCATGAGAACTTCTTGCTGATGTACATACTGTTTGCAAGAAGGACTCATGAACAGGAAGGTACATTTCCTATATTCACATCATTTACTCTGATGCATATAGCCAAGATACATGTAACACATGGCTTACTCTGTCATGCTTATGCATTCACATGCTCCTATGTTCCATATTTATATGATTGCATACATATAGGGGGAGCCTATGCATGTTATATGTCTTTCCAAAGCTTTACTTGTTATTCTCTATATCTTTATCTAAAGCTTTGATGTATGTTGTCATCAATTACCAAAAAGGGGGAGATTGAAAGCACAAGTGCTCCCTGGGTGATTTTGGTAATTAATGTCAACATATCTCTTGTTGAACTAATGCTTCTACCTAGTATGTTTCAGATAAGTTCAACAATGGAGTGGCATGGACTAGAGGAAGTGGACCCTTCAAAATGCTAAGGACAGAAGATTGGCTCAAGCTCAAAGCACAAGACTCTACATTTTCTATTTTAGTGATCCAAGATCACATTGAGTCTATAGGAAAAGCCAATACTATTAAGAAGGGATGAGGTGTTGCTTAATGAGGTTCTTGCTCAAAATGCTTAGTGATATGCTCCAAAACCCTCCACTACTTTCTCACATCCACATATGTCCCAAACCAAAAAGTCCAACTAGGCCCCACCGAAATTTCATACCCGGAGCCACCGAGTTCAGTTGACATAGCCACTGCCAGAAACCCTAGTCTTTTCGGTCTCACCGATAGGGATCTCGGTCTCACCGAGATGGGATTGTAATCTCTCTGTTTCCCTTCATAATGTTTCGGTCAAACCGAGATGAGCAATCGGTCCCACTGAGATTGCAATGCAAACTCTCTGTTTCCCTTTCGTAACGTTTCGGTCCAACCGAGATGAGCGAATCGGTCCCACCGAGTTTGCCTGACCAACTCTTTGTTTGTCTATTACCAAAATCGGTCTCACCGAGTTTGTGTAATCGGTCTCACCGAGATTACGTTATGCCCTAACCCTAACGAAATCGGTCCCACCGAGTTGACGTGTCGGTCCCATCGAAATGCCTAATGGTCACATTATGAACTAAATCGGTCTGACCGAGTTCTCTGAATCGGTCCCACCGAGTTTGGTGATTTGTGTGTAACGGTTAGATTTTGTGTGGAGGCTATATATACCCCTCCACCCACTCTTCACTTGTGGAGAGAGCCATCAGAACATGCCCACACTTCCAACACATATTTTCTGAGAGAGAACCACCTACACTTGTGTTGAGGTCAAGATATTCCATTCCAACCACATAAATCTTGATCTCTAGCCTTCCCCAAGTTGCTTTCCACTCAAATCTTCTTTCCACCAAATCCAAATCCTGTGAGAGAGAGTTGAGTGTTGGGGAGACTATCATTTGAAGCACAAGAGCAAGGAGTTCATCATCAACACACCATTTGTCACTTCTTGGAGAGTGGTGTCTCCTAGATTGGCTAGGTGTCACTTGGGAGCCTCCGTCAAGATTGTGGAGTTGAACCAAGGAGTTTGTAAGGGCAAGGAGATCGCCTACTTCATGAAGATCTACCCTAGTGAGGCAAGTCCTTCGTGGGCAACGGCCATGGTGGGATAGACAAGGTTGCTTCTTCATGGACCCTTCATGGGTGGAGCCCTCCGTGGACTCGCGCAACCGTTACCCTTCGTGGGTTGAAGTCTCCATCAACGTGGATGTACGATAGCACCACCTATCGGAACCACGGATAAAAAATCTCCGTGTCTCCAAATTGCGTTTGCACACTCCAATCCCATCCCTTTACATTCTTGCAACTTGCATGCTTTACTTTCCGCTGCTCATATACTCTTTGTCATGCTTGCTTGATATGTATTGTGAATGCTTAAACTTGTGCTAAAACTCCACATCAACATAAAGAATTAAAAACTGCAACTTTTCTTGATTAGAGTCTATTCCCCCCTCTAGACACCTCTTCTCGATCCTTTCACCTGGAGCTCCCACGCCCGCTTCTCCGCAGCCTCGCGACGGCGGTCAGCCTCGCGAGCCTCCTCCAGAGCTCGAGTGCAAGCCTCACGAGAAACCTCGAGGAACGCCTTGGCTTTCGCGTTGTTGAGTCGCGCTGATGGTGGCCAAGGTTGATGGCCACATTCAGCTTACGCCGTTCCTCCACCAGCCGAAGACCCTCAGCCTTGAGGCGTGTGTCGACGTCCGCAAGTTCACCGCCGAGTCGGCTCATTGCGCTTATCGCCTCCTGAAAGAGCTCGTGGGGAACAATGCTTCGCTCGCGCTCGAGCTCAAGCACGCGGCTCACCTCGTCCTCCGCCTCGGGGGCTGCAGGCGGGGCGTGAAGCGGCGCGCCCCCTCTCAGCAGGGGGCTAGGGGCTGGTGCTGCCCCAGGCGCCAGCCATGCCTCACAAGGGGCCCCGGCCAGTCGGGGCCCGCAGCTTGAAGAGGAACCGAAGACCGAAGCCAACCAGCTACTATCCATGACCAGAGGAGGGCTCCGGGGCACGCCCGCCAAGCTCCACGTCAGGCCGTGGGGGAGGGATGACGAGGCCGCAGGTTCAATGTGCCATGGTGGCGAGCGCGCCTCTCCAACCAACCCTGCTCCAGGGACAACATGCAGACTTGGAGCGCTCAAGGCCAGCGGGGGAGTCGAGGAAAGAGGATGCTGCTTCTCGGGGGACACGGCAGCCTCGACAGAAGGGGCCCTGAAGAATTATCGTCAGGAAGGGAAGCAACACTCATGAAGACACAAAGATGAGGTACTTACTTGTCAACGGTGATGTCTTCCTCCGCTTCAACGGCCCGAAGATACCGCTGCTGCTCGGGGATCCTTTACTCTTGCGGAGCTCCTCGAGGTCCACGTAAAGCCGGCCGAAGCGCTGGACATGACGGCCGGCGCGGGGCGAGACCGGGGAAGCGCTCGGAGGAACAGCTTCAGGAGCGCCGAGCTGAGGAGGGCAGTCGGGTGCCGTTTGCCCGCAACCCCCCGAGGCCTCCCGAGCTTCGGCCTCGGGAGCCACGTGCCATGTCGCCTCCGCAACCGACGCCCCAGGGGAGGGATCATGAGCTCTCGAGGACGACGCCCCAAGACCCCCAGGAGGCGTATGCACCTCTGCATTCAGGCTACCAGCTTCCGTCAGAGCTCGCCCCCTACACCCACACTCAGGATGGGCTCAGCGCCGGTGGCGAAGAAGGGAGCCACGTCGACGGGGTTCTCGCGGGACCCCACCAGGCCGTCTGGGCGCATCCCCAACTCATCAAAGGGAGGCATGCTCTCTACAAATTCAGCCTTGTTCATGCAGCGGTATAGCAGACAGCTCTTCCCAGGCATGTCGTCCGGCGAAGGGACACCTGTCAGGACCTCGAGCACTGTTTGCTGCGTCTTGAGAGGGAGCCCGGACTCCTGAAACCTCATATGGTCCTTACTGCTGAGCAAGGCCCACATCGGGCGAGAATGGCGCTGAAGCGGAGTGACTCGGCGTCTGACGAACTCCTTCACCACCATAGGCGCAGTCATGCCGCGGTCCTTCAGCCTCCTCAGCCTGAGCCAGACGGGAACAAGACAAGGGCTCGCGAGCCTCTCATGGCCCCAACCGGAGTTGGGAATGGCAGGTGCTGACGTAGAATGGAGTAGAGGGCTAAGCACCCCAGCATCGGCGAATACCCACCGTGTCCGAAACTCGCTCGTGGATGGAGGAAGCTTGAAGTCGATCCCCGCGCCCGCCGTCATGGCCACAGCCTGGAAGCTCACGCACCCCGAGCTTTGCCGAGGATCCATCAGATGCAATGAGAAGAAATGACGGAGAGGGGCCACAGAAGGAGCGATGCCCACCATGGCCTCACACACAAAGGCGAAGACGGCAAGGAGAGTCACGGATTGGGGTTCAAGATGTAGCATGTAGATCTGGTAATGTTCAAGCACCGCGTTGAAGAAGGTGGAGAAAGGGGGAATCAGGCCGGCCCAAAGGGCATCGATGAAGATTGGGACCTCGGTGGCCGCCCAGGCAATGCGAGCGCGAGACACAGGCCAAGCCACCGTCTTCCCCCACTCATTGAAGCTGGTGGCGAGCATGGGACGCTGTCGGCGTTCTGGGAACGGGGGTCCCCAGACTTGCCTGCCTGCGGCCCAAGGCGTGGCTAAGCAGCAGGCCATACGGTCCATCTTCGTCAACAAGGCACCCAAGACCCTCGCAAGGGTCCAAGCCTCTCCAGGCGGACGACGCAAGACCTCCTCTGGAGTGGCCTAGCCAGGTAGGCTCACAAGGAGCGGAGATATCAAGGCGCGGCAAACCTCACGAGGCTCTCGTGACGTGAGCCATGACGAACGGTGCCAGGCGGGCGCCGGTACGCGCAGCGTCCTTATTTCCCCTTTGGTGCTAAAGAGGCCAGCGCACACGAAGAGTACCGAGGCATCAGGAAAAGGTTGCCATATTGGTGCAACGAGACCAAGACCAGGAGGACGGCAAGGTGGAGGTCATCGTGGAGCCCAAGACGGCGTCACCCTAGAGCTTTTCGCAGGCGAAGACCGCTTTTGTCAGGATAGCTTGTACTAGCTGTCCCCCTTCAAATTTGCCCGCCGTTGTTGGCTCCCTTCCCTCTCGATATTTGGGAAGAGGACCAGGGCCTATATAAGTAGAGCTAGCCACCACAGTAGAGGCATCGAATCCTCACGCCACAAGTCCATACGCACAAGAACACCTCAACCTCAGGAGGCTGTTCTTCCCTTGTACCGTTCATCATCAGCCCAAGAGGCAATCCACCACCACCACACTGGAGTAGGGTATTACACCACAACGGTGGCCCGAACCAGTATAAACCTCGTGTCTTTCTGTGCTGCAAGTTCATCGAGTTTGTCCGCAAGATCTTAGCGAGCTAGAGCGTAGACCGGTAGGAGGGAGAGACCTCTCGCGCACCCCAGTGTTCGAACATTGAGGGTTTTGCCGGAACCCCACATCCGACATTTGGCGTGCCAGGTAGGGGTGAGCCGGATCTTCTTCTCCGCCAACCAGCTCGCCGACGCTCCCCAGCCACGATGTCTGGCGATTCAAGGGCCGGCTCCGACCGCTGGGCAGCCTGGCCAGCCCGGGCAGCGCCGCCTGCCCATGAAGGTCTCGACCCTGCACTCCAAGCGGCACGGGCGCCGCCAAACCCCGCCGGGCGCAGGCAGCGCGGCCAGGCGTCATCCACCCTCACCCCACGACAGGTACGAGCCGCCGCAAGAGCGGCGAGTCATGCCGCAGCAACGGCGCCGCACTCACGGCGGGAGCAAGCAAACATGCGGGCAGCGCTCACCGTGTCAAGGGAGCTGCTGCGATGCAGGCTGATGGAGAGCGGCCGGGACACACTGCTTGAGCGTGTTGCCGAGCTGCTGGACGCGGCGTCGGGAGCACCACCCTTCTGCTATCGACTTCCTCCCCAGGCCACTGCAGGGCTGAGCGGCGAACCTCACCACGTCCGCGCCATCAACTACGCCCGGGGGCTTCATCAACATCAGCACGGCCGGCGGCGTAGGGGGCTCCAACTCCCCCATGCCGCTCTCGATAAGCACAAGCACAAGCGTTGCCCCCATGGTCCCGGTCGGATGCCGTATTGTCATCCCCAGGACGCCGTCATGGGCGGGGCAACATGGAGCGTGGGGCACCACGACGAGGTGTTCGTGGTGACGGCCCCGGAAGCCTACGTGCCCCGCATGATGGACCAAGGGTACGCACCAGAGGACGACCTCGGCTCATTCATTGGAGAAGAGTGGGGAGAGGGGGCGCTAGGAGCCGAAGCCTTCCAAGAACCAACAGAGAACCACAACGATCGTGCCGGCAGCGACAACTATAGGGTACCGCTAGTCTCTCAGGAATAGGCTTATGCTAACCATGGACTACAGATGAATCAGGTTGCAGCGTCGATCGACGACCCAGGCACGGCGGCACCCGTCCCAACAAGGGAGACACGCTGGGGGCCACCGAGAGGGAGCCAGGAGCAAGGCCCCTCCCCGCGGCGCGCGACGCCTGACGACACCCGGAGGTAGGCCCTCTGCCGGGGAGGCCTCGACAACCCTTCCCCCGGCAGAGGACCTGTGGTCGTTGAGGGAACCGCTGGCGTCCTCTTTCCCTCCTCTGTGCCGTCCTGGTGACCGGTCGGCTCAGAGGAGGTCAAGAGTGGCGCAAGGTGGGGCCCTTGTCTGGCGATATGAAGCAAGGCCGGTACCTGTGAAGAAGGCCGAGTGCCTGTGAAGCTCGCCGCCCATGACACTCTCACATAATAATGAGTTGGGGGTGTACACGCCCCGGAGTCACAGGGGTGCCGGCCTCAGGCCCTGGTGCTCCCTCCCACGCCTAGTGGCAGGACTTAGCTCCGCGCTGGTGAGAAGAGTTGAAGACCAGAAGACTAGACTAGGTGCCGGACGCGGCCTTTTGCTTTGGATCTATCTTTCTGTAGCTTTGCTTTCTGGATCTGGATTTGAGTTGAAGCTGTGTTTTTATCGATGCACGTGAGGGGAGCCTTTTCTAGTTGAGCAATTTCTTGCCTTCTGGATCTCGTTTTTTTGGGACTCATGTACGTCGCCTTTCCCCCACGAGCTCCTCGCGAGCGGGACTGCGCGAAGCACGCGTGCGCCAAGCGCGCGCTAACGCTACAACTGGTGCTCACCTCACGTGGGGCCCCTTCCAACGGGGTGACGAGCTCCGCAAGGTTCTCAGGAACTCGACACATCGCAGCCCAGCTCAAAGCTGGCGCTGAGTAAGGTAAACCAAGACAGAAAACTCGCATCAGGATTCACAAGTTCACGAGGACACAAACTCACATCGCATGGAAAATTAAAAACTGCAATTTGCTTACATGAGGGCTCCCCCTCTCAAAATGCTCTTACAAGTTTCCAAGGGCCACGCCTGAGTTTGTGCGTAGGAAGAAATGACAGGAGAACAAGGGATCAGCCAGAAATGCCGCTCGCTGCATCACCCGCAGACGCGTCACCCACTTCGTCGTCGACTTCATCGGCATCATCCCCGCCATCGGCGACGCCCCCATCATCATCGTCGACCACGTCGCCTTCGTCTGCGACGACCACCGCCGCGTCATCCTCCGAAGCGAAGGCCCTGACCAACACGTCCACATTGTCCTCAACCCAGCGCGCTAGGTTGCCCCGGACAACCGTGGGTACGGGGGCGATGGCGGCGTCAAAGTCAAAGTTGGGGTCGGCATTCAGGAGGTGGCGAAAGACACGAGAGAAAGCGCGCTCGAGCAGGCCATGCCCCCTTTCCTCCACAAGCTGGCGAGCTCTGGCAGATTGAGCCTCCAGGCGCGTCACTACCTCGGTGAAGAAGGTCAGGTGGTTGGCATAATCATTTGAGTGAGGGGTCAGCGTCTCCACGTCGCAAATATGGCCCAGGGCGATATTGGCCCTGTTCCGGAGATCCGGAAGCATAGGGGCATGCTCGCGCTCCAGCGTTCGACGTTGGAGCATCTCCTCCGTGTTTTGCCTCGCGACGGCCTCTGCGTCATCAGCCCGCCTCCGGAGGGAACGTAGCTCGGCGCGGGCGGAGGCCAAGTCCGCCTGCGCCGTGGCCCGGGCGGCCGCAGTGGCTTCCGCGCGCCTCTCAGCCTCGTCCAACCTGGGCCTGAGGGCAGCGGCCCTGCCCTCATCCTCCACGCCCGCGAGCTTCAGCTTCAGGTTGTACCTGCCCTCCAAGTCCGCGCGAACCTTGGCCACCCGGCGGTTCACCTCCTCCTCAGCTCCAGCCTCGCGAGCCCCGACGACGTCTTCTGCTTGGGCAACTTGACGCTCCCTCGTCTCCAGTTGCTCGAGCTCGCGGCTACGCTCCATGGCCTCCAGGGCCAGCGCCTCCTCACGCTTCCGGACCTCCTCTTCCTCCGCGGGCGTCCCCCTCAGCAACGTAAGAGCGGCCCTGCGCGCCTCCACCTGCTGCTCAAGAGACGCGCTCCAGGCCTGGAGCTCCCACGCGCGCTTCTCGGCAGCCTCGCGGCAGCGATCAGCCTCGCGAGCCTCTTCCAAGGCTCGTGAGTGGGCTTCGTGGGAAGCCTTGAGAGACGCCTCGGCCTTCGCGTTCTCGAGGTCACACTGATAGTGGCCGAGGTTGATGGCCACCTTCAGCTTGTGCCGCTCCTCCGCCAGCCAGAGACCTTCAGCCTCAAGACGCGAATCAACACTTGCGAGCTCTTCACCAAGTCGGCTCATCGCGTTCATCGCCTCCTGGAAGAGCTCATGGCGAACCATGCTTCTCCCGCGCTCAAGCTCGAACGCCCGGCCTTCTTCGTCCTCCACCTCGGGGGCTGCGGGCGGGGCGCCAAGCGGCGCACCACCCCTCGGCAGGGGGCTGGGGGCTGGCGCCACACCTGACACCAGCTCATCCTCGCGAGAAGCCCAAGCCGGCGGGGGCTCACTGCTTGAAGACGAGCCGAGGATCGAAGCCAACAAATTGCCGTCAAAGACCATCAGAGGAGTCTTGGGCACGCCTGCCAGGCTCCACGCCAGACCAAGGGGGAGGGGCGACAAGGCTGCAGGTTCAGCGCGCCAGGAAGGCAGGAGCGCCCCTTCGACCAGCCTTGCTCCAGGAGCAACCAGCGGACCCGGAGTACTCGTGACCGGCGGAAGAGTTAAGGAAGAAGGAGGCCGCTTCTCAGGAGGCGCGGCCGCCTTGATGGAAGGAGCCCTGAAGAACTGACGCCAGGAGACGAAAAACAGTACACAAGAAGCCACAGCGGTACGATACTTACACGTCGACGGCGATATACTTCCTCCGCTTCAGCGGTCCAAAGATGCTGCTGCTGCTGCTAGGGGATCTCTTCCTCTTGCGGAGCTCTTCAAAGTCCACACAAAGGCGACCGAAGCGCTGGACGTGATGGCCGGTGCGCAGTGGGGCCGAAGAAGAGCTCGGAAGAATATCTTCAGGGGTGCCCGGTTGCGGCGAACAGCCGGGCACCGTTTCACCACGACCTCCCGAGGCTCCTGGAGCCTTGGCCTCGGGAGTCGTATACAGTGTCTCCTCAGCAACCGGCGCCTCAGGAGGGGAGTGGCAGGCTCCTGAGGACGACGCCCTAGGATCACCACACGGCACGTGCTCCTCAGCACTCGAGCCGCCGGCCTCCTCCTGAGCTCGCCCACCTGCACCATCACTCAGGGCGAGCTCAGCATCAGGGGCAAGGAAGGGAACCACGACGACGGGGTTCTCACGAGGCCCCTCCAGGCCGATCGGCCGCGGCCCCCATTCGTCGAAGAGAGGCATGTCCTTTACAAATTCATCCTTATTCTTGTAGCGGTACATCAAACAGTTCTTCCCAGGCAGTTCGGCCGGTAGAAAGACACCCGTCAGGACCTTGAGCACTGTTCGCCGCGTCCCGAGGAGGAGCCCGGACTCCTGAAACCTCATGTGGTCCTGGCTGCTGAGGAAGGTCCACATTGGGCGAGAATGGCGCTGAAGCAGAGCGACCTGGCGTTGGACGAATTCCTTCACCACCATCGGTGCAGTTACGCCGCGATCCTTCAGCAACCTCAACCTGAGCCAGACGCGGGCAAGGCCGGGGCTCGCGAGCCGCTGATGGCTCCAGCCAGAGTTAGGAACAGCGGGCCCCGACGGAGCCTGAAGCAGAGGACTGAGCACACCGGCATCGACGAACACCCATCGTGTCCGGAATTCGCTCGTGGATGGAGGAAGCTCGAAATCCATCCCCTCGCCCACCGTAGCAGCCACGACCTGGAAGCTCACGCACCCCGAGCATTGCCGAGGGTCGGCCATATGCAATGAGAAGAAGTGACGGAGGAGAGCCACCGAAGGAGCGATGCCCACCATGGCTTCGCACACGAAGGCGAAGACAGCAAGAAGAGTCACAGACTAAGGGTCGAGATGCAGCATGTGGATCTGATAATGCTCAAGAACAACATTGAAGAAGGCGGAGAAGGGAGGAATCAGGCCAGCCCAGAGGGCATCTATGAAGATTGGGACCTCGATGGCCGTCTGAGCCGTGCGAGTGCGAGACGCGGGCCAAGCCACCGCCCCCCCACTCATTGAAGCTGGAAGCAAGCATCGGGCGCACCTTGTCCATGGCCTCGTCGTTCAGCACCCGAGACCGGCCAAGCGCCGGCGCAAAGGACATAGGTGCAGCTGGAAGAGACAGAGGACTCTTCCCCTTCTCAGCTTGTTTTGGCGCCATGGCGACGGAGCAGGCGGAGCGCTAGTCAGATTGGAGAAGAGAAGCAGAGCCGCGAGGAAGCAGGGGAATTGGGGAAGCGAGGCGCAGGAGGCGGAGGAATAACTGTGTAGGCCGCAGGGGCCACATAGCCAGGCGGATTCAAAGGCAGCGTGGGGAAGCAGAGACGCCCACGTCCAATCAACCGCCATGCGTCGACCGAGGCCGCAGGCTTTTGGGGCCCGCGGTGCTCCGAACTTGACCCTTGGCTTCGCCACGAAGCCAAGCCCGAGCGCACCTTGGGCCCCGGGGCTACTGTCGGCGTTCTGGGAACGGGGGTCCCCAGACTTGCCTGCCAGCGGCCCACAGCGTGGCTAAGCAGCAGGCCGTACGGCCCATCTTCGTCAACAAGGCACCGAAGACCCTCGCAAGGGTCCAAGCCTCGCGAGGCGGATGACGCAAGACCTCCTCTGGAGTGGCCTAGCCAGGCAGGCTCACGAGGAGCGGAGATATCAAGGCGGGGCAAACCTCATGAGGCTCTCGTGACGTGAGCCATGACGAACGGTACCAGGCGGGTGCCAGGCGGGCGCCGGTGCGTGCAATGTCCTTATTTCCCCTTTGGTGCTAAGGAGGCCGGCCCAGACGAAGAGTACCGAGGCATCAGGCAAAGGTTGCCATATTGGTGCAACGACACCAAGACTAGGAGGACGGCAAGGCGGAGGTCATCGTGGAGCCCAAGACGACGTCACCCCAGAGCTTTTCGCAGGCGAAGACCGCTTTTGTCAGGATAGCTTGTACTAGCTGTCCCCCTTCAAATTTGCCCGCCATTGTTGGCTCCCTTCCCGCTCGATATTTGGGAAGAGGACCAGGGCCTATATAAGTAGAGCTAGCCACCACAGTAGAGGCATCGAATCCTCACACGACAAGTCCATACGCACAAGAACACCTCAACCTCAGGAGGCTGTTCTTCCCTTGTACTGTTCATCATCAGCCCAAGAGGCAATCCACCACCACCACACTGGAGTAGGGTATTACACCACAACGGTGGCCCGAACCAGTATAAACCTCGTGTCTTTCTGTGTTGCGAGTTCATCGAGTTTGTCCGCAAGATCTTAGCGAGCTAGAGCGTAGATCGGTAGGAGGGAGATACTTCACGCGCACCCCAGTGTTCGAACCTTGAGGGTTTGCTGGAACCCCACATCCGACAGATGCACCTTGCCCATGGCCTCGTCGTTGAGCACCAGGGATCGGCCGACTGCAGGCTCGACGGCTGGAGGCGCACTTGGCGAAGACAGAGGCTTCTTCCCCTTGTCTGCTTGTTTCGGCGCCATGACGATGAAGCAGGCAGAGTGCAGTTTAGATTGGGGAGGAGGAGCAGAGTCTCGAGGTAGCAGAGGGATGGGGAAAGTAAGGCGTGGGCGATGGAAGAATAACTGTGTAGGTAGCGGGGGCCGCATAGCCAAGCGGACTCCAAGGCAGCGTGGGGAAGCGGAGACGCCCACGTCCAATCAACCGCCACGCGTCAACCAAGGTCACAGGCTTTTGGGGCCCGCGGCGCTCCACATTTGACCATTGGCTTCGCCTTGAAGCCAAGCCCGAGCGCGCCTTGGGCCTGGGGGCTACTGTCGGCGTTCTGGGAATGGGGGTCCCCAGACATGCCTGCCTGCGGCCCACGATGTGGCTCTGCTCGTGGGCCCGTACGGCCCATCTTCATCAACAAGGCGTTCAAGACCCTCGCGAGGGGCCAAGCCTCGCGAGGCGGACGACACAAGACCTCCTCAGGAGCAACCTCACCAGGTTGGCTCGCGAGGAGCGGAGAGATCAAGGCAGGGCAAACCTCGCGAGGTTCTCGTGACGTGAGCCATGACGATCGAGACCAGGCGGGCGCTAGCGCACACAGTGTCCATGTTTCCCCTTTGGTGCTAAGGAAACAAGCGTAGTCGCGGAGTACCGAGGCATCAAGCAAAGGTTTCCATATCAGTGCAATGAGACCAAGACCGGCAAGACGGCAAGACGGAGGTCACCATGGAGCCCAAGGCGGCGTCACCACCAGAGCCTTTTGCAGGCGAAGACTACTTTTGTCAGGACAAGCTGTACTAGTAGTCCCCTTTCAAATTAGCCGTTGTTGGCTCCCTTCCTGCTCAATATTTGGGAAGAGGACCAGGGCCTCTACAAATAGGACTAGCCACCATAGTAGGGGTATCGAGTGGATCTCCCAGCCTCACACCCACAAGTCCACAGAGCACAAGAACACCACAACCTCAGGAGGCTGTTCTTCCCCTTGTACTGTTCATCATCAGCCCAAGAGGCAATCCACCACCACCACACTGGAGTAGGGTATTACACCACAATGGTGGCCCGAACCAGTATAAATCTTGTGTCTTTTGTGTTGTGAGTTCATCGAGTTCGTCCGCGAGATCTTAGTAAACCTAGGGCGTGGATCGGTAGGAGGGAAAGAACTTCGCGCGCACCCCAGAGTTCGAACCTTAAGGGTTTTGCCGGAACCCGTGATCCGACATAGTGGATGGATTTGGCGTTGTTCTGATCGACCAAAGAACCGTTAGCAACTCATCAATCCAGTGCCTTCCGCACTTGTGTAGCCTGTCAAAAGTCCTGGTCTTGAGGCCTCACAACACCTCTGCATTTGCCCTCTCAGCCTGGCCGTTATTTCTGGGATGAGCAACAAAAGCAAAACAAACCTTGCCACCGAGGTCTTGGATATACTACATAAAGGTGCGGCTTGTGAACTGCGTGCCGTTGTCGGTGATGACTCTATTCGGCACACCAAAACGGCAGACTAGTCCCTTGAAGAACTTGACGGCTGATTGTGCTGTCACCTTTCTCACCGGTTCCACTTCTGGCCACTTTGTGAACTTGTCGATCGCGATGTAAAAGTACTCAAAGCCCCCGACGGCACGGGGAAAGGGGCCCAATATGTCGAGCCCCCAGACCGAAAAGGGCCAGGAAAGAGGAATTGTTTGAAGGGCTGGTTGATGAAGCTTCTTTGAATGGAACTGGCATGCTTCACACTTGGTTACTAGTGCAGTTGCATCCTGGAGAGCGGTGGGCCAGAAGAAGCCTTGCCGGAACGCCTTGCTGGCAAGGGCCCTTGATCCTATGTGAGAGCCACATATGCCTCCATGTATCTCTACCAACAGCTCCAGTCCGTCCTCATGAGGAATGCACTTCAATTTCACACCATTTGGTCTCCTTCTGTATAGGGTATCATCCACAAACTGGTACATGCTGGACCGACGGGCTACTTTCTCTGCTTCTTCCTGTTCCTCAGGGAGTTCCCCCTTCTGGAGGAAACGGATGGTGTGTTGCACCCATGCCGGAAACTGGGGCTCGACGGCAAGGACTAAAGGCTCATCTTCGGCCGTAGGCGCAGCTGCCTCTACAGTTAGGGCCTGGGGCCCTGCTAGCGGTTGCCGCTCCTCGACAAGCTTGGGATACCCGGCAACTTCCTTGCCGGCGGCTCCTGGGAGCTCAGTGGGAAAGTACTTGCCGGGGCCTGCCTTTCTTCGCTTGTTCTGTCCTGCTGATGGCTCAACGGATGGCTGAGTTAATTGAAGCACAAAGGTACCTGGTTCCACAGGCAACTCGAGGGCAGCGTGTTTCGACAGGTCATCTGCAATGATGTTCTCTGCTCGGGGAACATGCTGTGCTTGCAGTCCGTCAAAAAGCTATTCCAACTTCCTCACTTCATCCACATAGGCCTCCATCGACGGGCTCTGTTAATCCTTGTTAACTTGCTTAACGTCGAGCTGCGAATCACCTCTGATGATGAGCTTCCTGATTTCGAGGTCTGCCGCGATCCTGAGACCGGCAAGCAATCCCTTGTACTCCGCTGTGTTGTTTGTTGATTTTTCCTGGGGAAAGTGCATCTGGACTACGTACTTGAGGCACTCTCCGGTGGGTGCGACGAGTAGCACGCCGGCACCAGCACCTTGTAGTGAGAAAGCTCCATCAAAGTACATAATTCGATCGCGGCACGTCTCCTTGCCGGGAAGGGTGGTGTCTTGAATCTCTTCGTTTGGCGTTGCGGTCCATTCTGCTATGAACTCTGCCAAGGCTCAGCTCTTGATCATTGAAGTACTTTCAAACTTGAGGCCAAAGCTCGACAGCTTGGAAATAGTGACATAGCTTTCTCGAGGCCATGAGGAGGCCGAAAAGTAGTTTCCGCATACCAGAATATCTTGATCTAGCCCCCTGCAGAGGGAACTGACAAAATAAACTGGGTGCTGCACCACCTTCTTCTTCTCTTCGACTTTGCCTACTTGCGCAGACTCTGTCTTGCAGGATCGGGCCTTGCAGGGGATCCCACCTTGCCGGCATCAGGCCGTGCCGGGGAATGCCCTGGCCCATCATCCGACGGCTTGGCCGCTGCCGCTGTTTCTTCCTCAAGTTCCCTCTGTGCCACTAGCGCAACACTGACCACTTGATTCATCGCCGCTAGATACAACAGCAACTGCTCTTGTGGCTTAGGTGCGACTAGTGTTGGTGTGGAGGAGAGGTACCTCTTCAGATCTTGCAGCGCTGCCTCTGCCTCTGGAGTCCATTCCATTGGACCCGCCTTTTTCAAAACTTTGAAAAAGGGGAGGGCACGCTCAGCAGATTTGGAGATGAACCTACTTAGAGCAGCAACACAGCCGGCTAGCCTACGGATGTCCTTGACCCGTCTTGGCGCCTCAATCTGCTCAATCGCTTTGATCTTGTTGGGATTTGCTTCGATTCCGCGTTGAGACACAAAGAAACCAAGAAGCTTGCCGGACGGGATGCCAAACATGCACTTCTCTGGATTGAGCTTGAGGTTGATCTTGCGTAGGTTTGCAAATGTTTCCTCCAGATCCTTCACGAGCGTAGCCTTGTCCTTGGTTTTGACCACTATATCATCCATATAAGCCTTCATATTTCTATGCAGCTGCGGCTCAAAACCAATTTGGACTGCTCGGGCAAATGTCAAACCAACGCTTTTCAACCCGAAAGGCATCCGTACAAAACAGTACGTACCACATGGGGTGATGAACGCGGTCTTTTCCTTGTCTTCCTTCATCATGAAGATCTGGTGGTATCCTGAGTAGGCGTCGAGGAATGACAGCAGGTCACACCCGGCAGTGGAGTCCACTATCTGGTCAATGCGTGGCAAGGGGAAAGGATCCTTTGGATAGGCCTTATTGATATCTGTGTAGTCAATACATAGCCTCCACTTCCCATTTGCCTTACGCACTACCACTGGATTGACCAACCACGTGGGGTGGAGCACTCCTCTGACCAAGCCTGCCGCCTCCAACTTCCTGATCTCTTCGATGATGAACTCTTGTCGCTCCAAAGCTTGCTTTCTTACCTTCTGCTTGATGGGCCGCGCATGGGGACAGACAGCAAGGTGGTGCTCAATCACCTCCCTGGGAACACCGGGGATGTCGGATGCTTGCCATGCAAACACATCGACATTCACCCACAGGAAGGTGACGAGCGCGCTTTCCTATTTGCTGTCAAGGGTGGAGCTTATAGAAAGCCCCGCCCGTGCCGTCCTCCTTGATGGGCACCTTCTTGGTCTCAGGTGGTGCTGCCTTGGATTTCTTGCTCTTGCCGGTGGAGCTCTCTGGCACACCCTTGACGGGAGCGCAACACTCCGAAGAGGCGCGCTTGCCGGAGTGGGTGCAGGAGGACTTGCCGGAAGAGGTCTCACCGGAAGGGGCCTTGCCGGTTCTCTTCCCTCCCAGGGCTTCAGCGGCAGGAGCAAGTGCCTTAGCGGCAGTTGCTGCAACTGCCTCCCGGTAAAGTTGGTCAACGCAGCTGAGCGCGTCTTTCTTGTCGGAGGGGACGGTGATGATGCTCATTGGCCCGGGCATCTTCAACGTGTTGTAAGCATAATGTGATGCCGCCATGAACTTGGCCAGCGCTGGGCGGCCAAGGATCCCATTATAGGGCAAGGGGATCTTGGCGACATCAAAAACGATCTTCTCCGTCCTATAGTTCAGCTCGCCCCCAAATGTAACGGGCAACATGATCTTACCCTTTGGTTGTCTCCTCCCCGGGTTGACCCCTTGAAACGTGCCCATCTCCTCAAGATCTCCATCAGGGATCTGCAGCCTCTTGATCACGGCAGGCGAGATCAAGTTCACACCGGCCCCACCGTCAACTAGTACTTTTGTCACCTTGAGGTTGCGTGTCGTAGGTGAAACCAACAATGGCAAACACCCGACCGCAGTTGTGCGATCGGGGTGATCCTCGGTGTCAAAAATGATAGGCGTGCTGGACCAATTCAGTGGCCTCTGGGCATCGAACGATGGCTCTGCCGCAGTGACTTCATGCACCCACTACTTCAGTTGGCGGTGAGAGGTATGCAACGAGGCACCACCGTCGACGCACATGGCCTCCGTAGCTTTCTGGAACTCGTGCTCACCGAACTCGTCATCTTCATCTTGATCGTCATCCCCCTCCTTCTTGTCGCGGCCCCGAGCGGGCCTCTCTGGTTGGTTATCTTTGCCGCGGTGATCCCCTCGGCCGCCACGCTTCTTGCCGAACCCCTCAGCACCATCCTGGCCCTTCTCCTTGTCCCGCCTCTCATATTCGGCTTTCTACTTCTCTGCAAGCAGCTCAACCTGTCGGCAGTTCTAGAGGTCATGGCCCTTGGTGCGATGGATCTTGCAGTACTGCTTGTGGGAGCCTCCTGGCTTGTCGGCAGCCGCCAAGGCCCGACAGGCAGTGCACCCGGCAACTTCCTTGCCGGGGTCGTCAGCCTTGGCCTTCTTGGTGGTGTCGGGGTCGCTGGATCCCTCAACGGCAAGCACGGTCTTGCCCTTACTCTTCCTATTGCGCCGTCGGCCCTTCTTTGCTGGGGCGACGACGTCTTCGTCTGTGGAGTCGGTTTCCGCGCTGGCATCTTTGCCGGGGTACTTCCTCCCTTCTTTAGCCCGAGCACATCTATCGGCCATAACATAAAGCTCGGCTACATCCTTAACCTTGTTCATCGCCAGCTCTTCGCGCATCTTGTGATTGCGCACATTCTGATGGAACACACTGATGACGGCGGCGGGGTGAACATCTGGGATGTTGTACTGCACGCGGCTGGATGTACTTGCGCAGGGTTTCGCCATCCTTCTAGGGGATGACATGCAAATCACTTGCCTGGCCAGGAGCTTGGTGGCCTCCGGTAAAGGCGCCAACAAACCCGTGGCACAGATTTGACCAAGAAGAGATGGAATCCACCGGCAGGTGCATTAACCATGACATGACGTTGGGCTTAAGTGCCAACAGAAAGTAGTTGGCGAGCACCTTGTCGTCGCGAGCCCCGGCGGCTTGCATCGCGATGGTGTAGATGCTGAGGAACTCCGACGGGTGAGTCTTGTTGTGGTACTTTTCCCCAACATCAGGCTTGAACGTGCGGTGGGAGGGCCACTGGAACTGCCGCAACTCACGGGTAAAGGCCGGACAACCCACCTCGTAAGGTAGGTCACCGGAACCCCCCGGCGCTGGGCGGTCCATAGTGGGCCCCGCGCGCCTATCTGACTGATAGCGCGCTTCCCGCCGCCGCTCGATAGTGGTTCGAGCATCTTCCTGGGCTCGCTCTCGAAGAACTTGACGTTGGTCGCAGCGGGCTCGTGGGTCGGACAACGCTGTGGAAACGTTGTCACAGGCGTCAGCCCGACGAGCCAGCGGCTGCTGTTGCTGGCGTGGGGGAGGAGAGTGCACCGTGGTCGCAGCACCTCCGGTCCTCCCACCACCGGTGTGCACCGGCTCTATAGAGCGCTGGCACGAGGGTCCCGCTGGTCGCGGTTCATCCTTGTTGGCGAAGCTGATGAGGCTCCGAATGGTGGCTCTCCACTCATCGAGCTTCTCCACGGCAGGAGGAAAGTCGAGGAGCAGTTGCACACGAGCCAACGCTTCTACTGGCGTGGGTGGCAGCGAAAGCTGCGTGGACCATGACGCGCTCCGACTTCTAACCACGTTAGAAGGAGCTCTATCATGGTCTCGCGGTCGTGCGCCGCTTCCCCAACGTCCAGGTGCGCACGCCGGCCCGGTGCGTCCTGAGAGTGACGCAAAGGGCTCTTCCCGCGGCAGTGCCCGGGGGCACCGACGTCGCGGTGTTGCTCATCGTGCGTGGCCTGGGAAGGCCGCAGCTTGGGCACCGGCTGGGGCTTCATAGAGGTTGCCGCGTCGCCCGTGGGCAGCATGGCCCCGTCCCCAGACCCAGCAGCGTGTGGCTCGTCATCTTGGACTCGAATGACGCCGCTCGCCTGGCTCTGATTGCGAGAGTGTCGTGGATGCTCGCGGGCCACGCCTCCGGCACCATCCGTGGCCACCCTGTCGCCCGCCTGCGCTGGTGCGGACGGGCCGGCTCCGGATGACCCGATTGCTGTGATCCCCTTCTTCTTGGGGGCCATGGCGATGATGAAGTCGATACGCTAACTTCTAAACCAGATTTTCACAGCTCACGCCCGCCTACCTGGCGCGCCAAAGATGTCGGGGCTCAGGAACGACACCTATGGTATCACATGGAATCCCTACTACAGTTGGCGGGGCGCGGGGCTGCGCAAAGAGCGGGTCTAGAAGATCAACGCGGGGGGATGTTTACCCAGGTTCGGGCCGCAAATGATGCGTAATACCCTAGTCCTGCTTTGGTGTATATTTGGTGTTCTTGAGCTCTTGAACTAGCTAAGGTGGATGCCCAGTCCAAAAAGTGCGAATCCTTCCTCAGTACACCTCGGGCCTCCTTTTATATGTCAAAGGGGTTGCCATAATGGCACACGGAGGTGGAAAGCATCTAAAGTGTACAAGTCTATCCCTGACATCATGGGAGAAACGCATTTAATGCGCCACCTACGTGTCCTCTTGCTTTATCGGGGATGGTAACGAAGCTCGTCCCGTCCGTTGCCGCCTCGCCTTGCTTTGACACGCGTCCAAGCTGACGAGGCATGCAGCGCCACGCTGGCTGGCTGCTGCGCTGGCGTGATGGCAGGGTCTTCACGAAGATCTGCATGCCACCACGTAGGTGCTTGACTGGTTGGCCTAGAGGTTGCTCGCTGCCACGCAGGTGCGTGTCTAGTATGGTAGGCTGGTTGCCGCGTCGGAACGGCCGTGGGACAGCGAAACCTTGGTAGGTGCGGGCCTGGTTGTGGCCCCGCAGAGGTCTCCGGCAAGGGTCTTGCTGGGGTCTTGTGGACGTCCCCGACAAGGATCTTTCCGGGGGTCTCGTGGCCGTCCCGACAAGGATCTTGCCGGGGGTCTTCGTCCGTCCCCGGCAAGGATCTCGCCGGGGGTCTTCGTCTTCTGGTTCCTATCTAGATTTGCAGGCCTTTGGTCTTCACAAAGATCTGCATGCCACCACGCAGGCGCCCCTGAACCTTGGTCTTGATGTTTGTTGACGATGTCAGGACTCTCAGGCTCAAGGGTGCGGTCTTGCTGGTGTTGGGAAAGTTGCCCCAGCAAGGCTCTTACCGGGGCTGTGTAGGCCGCCCCGACAAGGGTCTTGCTGGCGGAATCCACCTTGCCTCTTTGCTCTTTATGCTTCTGGCTTGAGTGCTGCCTCGGCAGCCTTGTACCTTCCCTTCCTCTGCCCTGCCAAGCCCGCTTGCAGGCGTGGCTACGACTGCCCGTGCACAAGTAAAGGGGTACAAAAAAGGCCCCTACTTTTGTACACCGACATGAGGACATCAATACTCCAGCATATCAACAAGCAACCATGTCTTTCAAAATATCAACACTAAAGAAAGCTATCCCTAGCCCATTATGCTCAATCATTTATCTATTCATGAAACACACTCAAATATTAGCTATATCCAATGCACAAGTATGATAATAGTGTTCCCTAGTTGGTGCTTTGTAAGAGAAGATGGAGACTCCAAAATAAAAATAAAAATTGCATAAAGTAAATAGATAGGCCCTTCGCAGAGGGAAGAAGATATTTGTAGAGGTGCCAGAGCTCAAAGCTTAAATTGAGAGATAAAATTGTTTTGAGAGGCATGCTTTTTCCTTTCAACGAAAATGACCGAGAATTCCCAATACTTTCCATGCTAGATAAATCATAGGCGGTTCCCAAACATAAAATAAAGCTTATTCCTTTTCCACCATTCTTTCATGATCCATGGCTAGCCGTATCCACGGGTGCCTTCGATACCAACACTTTCCAAGGAATTTATTATTTGACAACATAATAATTATTTTTCATTTCAGGACTGGGCATCCCTATTACCTGCCACTCTCGTGCAATGACAAGTGAATAAACACTCATCTTGGGAATAAAATATCTAGCATGGAAAATATTGGCCACCCCCTGCCGCTTCATGAGCGGTACGGGCACACAAAAAGGAAAGTCATTTTGAAAATTAGAGTTGGCACATACAAATTTACTTGGAACGGCATGGAAATACCGCATATATGTAGATATTGTGGACTCATTGGCACCACTTGGTTTAAGGAGTTTGGATGCACAAGCAGTATTCCCGCTTAGTACAAGGAAAGGCTAGCACATAGATTGAGAAGCAACCAACCAACAAATGAAAACGATCAGACACGAGAATTAAACATAACTAACACTGAATAATGCACCACAAGTAAGAATAATTAAACATAACTATTGACTTCCGTGCTTGCATAGGGAATCACAAACCTTAACACCAATATTCTTACTAAAGCATAATTACTCACCAACATGACTCACATATTACTATCTTCATATCTCAAAACTATTACAAGGAATCAAGTTTATAATATCCAATGATCTTCATGGAAGTTTTTATTATACCCCCTTGAATATCTATCACTTTGGGACTAATTTCATATATTACCATTGCTACTAACAAGCTATCAAATAAATTTAAGTGGAGCATGAGAGCACACATTTCTTCAAATAATTTTCATCTCTCAAAATAATATAAGTGAAGCAATGAGAGGATATTTCTTTAAAATTTTACTAACTCTCAAAATAATCCAAGTGAAGCATGAGAGCATTTCTTCAAAATCAAAGCACCACCGTGCTAAAAAGATACAAGTGAAGCACTAGAGCAATTCCATAGCTTAATTTTTTAAACTGAAGCACATAGAGCAATTCTAGCAAATCATAGCATCATTATGGCTCTCTCAAATAGGTGTGTCCAGCAAGGATGATTATGGCAAACTAAAAAGCAAAACAAGCAAAGACTCATATAATACAAGATGCTCCAAGCAAAACTCATGATATGTGACAAATAAAAATATAGCTCCAAGTAAAAATTACCGATGGTCATTAGAAGAAAGAGGGGATGCCTTCCGGGGCATCCCCAAGCTTAGCTTCTTGATTCTCCTTGAATATTACCTTGGGGTGCCATGGGCATCCCCAATCCTAGGCTCTTTTCACTCCTTATTCCTTCATCAATTGTGATCTCACCCAAAACGTGAAAACTTCAATCACACAAAACTTAACAAAAACCTTCATGAGATCCGTTAGTATAATAAAGCAAATCACCACATTAAGTACTGTTGTGAACCCATTCATATTTTATTATTGCATTATACCTATTGTATTCTAACTTTACTAAGGCTTATACGCCCCGATACAATCCATAGATTCATCAAAATTCAGAGCAAAAGCGCGTATCTGTGAATTTTTAAAATTCCAGAACTTGGCTCAATAATTTCTGTTTTTCAACAGGATCAAATCAACTATCACCCAACATGATCCTAAAGGCTTTACTTGGCACAAACACTAATTAAAACATAAAAACACAATCATAAAAGTAGCATACTTGTTCAAACACACAAGAACAGAAATAAAAAGAGGAAAAATATTTTATTCATTGGGTTGCCTCCCAGCAAGCGTTATTGTTTAAAGCCTTTTAGCTAGGCATTGAGATTCCAATGATGCTCAAATGAAAGACAATAATTCAAACACAAAGAGAGCATCATAAAACATGCGACAAGTATATTTAAGTCTAACATACTTCCTATGCATAGGCATTTTATATGCAAATAAATTATCAAGGCACGCGAAAACTAGCATATGCAAGGAAAAAAAGCAATAGCGGTCTCAACATAACGAGAGGTAATCTAGTAACATGAAAATTTCTACCACAATATTTTCCTCTCTCATAATAATTATATATGTGATCATATTCAAATACAACAATATAGCTATCACATAACATATTCTCTACATGATCCACATGCACGCAAAGTTGACACTCTTCCAATATAGTGCGATTATCATCAAATAAAGTGATGACCTCTCTATTGGGGATATAACCCCGTGGTATAACCCGCCCCGAAAGGGCCGGGTTAGGCCGTTGGCGACTCATAGAGCTAGGCCTCGGACATGCCCAAGTGATCAAGACTCAGGGCCGGAGGGGCAGCTCAAAAGATGGCCCGGCTTAAGGCCCAAAGGCAGAAGATGACGTGTGGCCTGGAGGTGTAAGCCGCCCGATGATGACTTGTCATAATCGGCAAGGAGGTTTAGAGTTAGGATCGGTCACGGAACATGACCGACCCGGACTCTTGTAAGCCGACGGCCTCGACCTGTATATAAAGGCGAGTCCCCGGCATAATATAGGGCAAGTTACAATCAATCGATAGATAGGTCAAGTGAATCCGCTCCCTTGTAATCAATACTAAAGCAATAAGCAACAAGAGTAGGAGTAGGCTTTTACCTCCACCATGAGGGGCCGAACCTGGGTAAACCCGTGTCTCTCGTCCCGCTCAACCCTGACAAGTTAATCACCCTAGCGATGGCCTCACACCTAATTCCTTTCACTAGGGCATCTGCCGTGACAAAACCACGACAGTTGGCGCCCATCGTGGGGCCAATGCATGGTGGTTTCGAGTTCTTGAAGTGCTCTTTTCCAGGGATCGAGGGATACGCCATTGGCAGGATGACCAAGAGTCGTCGCGGCAAGCTCTACATCGATGATGCTGGCTAGGGCCCCGAGGCCGACTCAAGCGAGTACAGGTACCGGGTCCCCTTCGACGGAATTCACGCCTTCATCGGCAAGATCGGCGGATTTGAGCCTGAGCCGGACATCTGCACTGCCATCATCGAGCCAGCTCGGCGCGCGCAACCCGCCGGGGTCCAAGCCGGAAGCACGTTTTCGTGGGGTTCACGCAAGGTGTGGAACTTGCGGAATATTCCGCATCTGGAGGAGAGACTCTTATCTACTCAGGTGATGAGTCCTCGACCAGAGAGACAGAGTCCATCTACCACCTTCAAAACAGCGGGCTTGGGGGCTATTCCGATGGCGACAGTATTCCAGACGCCTATGAGCCGCCGAGCTAAGCCACCATCTTCATGGCAGGCATGGCGCCGGCTCTCAACAGCATGATGGCTGGAGCGACAGCGATAGTAGCAACCGACCCCTCAGGGTCCAGCTCAGTCAGACCGCCGTCTCAAATCTTATCCGAGTTGATGAATGAGTTGACAACCTTAATGGGGACAGAGGTCACGACGGAAAACCAAGCGGAGCATAACGCAAAGATTGCAAAGTTTAGGGAATAGATGACCAAGGCCCAAGAGGATATCAGCGCTAAAAACACCCGGATGGCAATGGTGCAGGCTCAGATTAATGCTGAGTCGGAGCGCTTGAAAGCAGAAGCTCGGCAATTAAGTCTGGATCAAAACGCCTCCAACGCAGTCCTTCAGAGGAGGCATCAGACCCGTTTTCCTTTAAATTATGAACCCAGTAATCTGTTCAATACACCGGGGGCAGGACCAAGTACTCCACAGGTAATACCCCCGACTGCAGAGGCGCCTGGGAACAGGGCGGCGGCTCAGCCTCGTCAGCCAGAGCTGGCCCACAGGGGACAGACCCCGCCTCAGCATTTCGCAACACCAGCAAGTCACTTTTCTAACATGGTGGATGACATGGTAGCAGCGGCCACCTAGCTCAACGCGCTCCCTATTACAGGTGCGACACCAATTGAAGTTGAAGCGCGGAACGCCATTGAGCTTCTTCAAACAGCGATTGCATAGCAGGAAAAGTATTCATACAGTCGTGGTCGCATGCACTCAACTCCTCTCCCGGGCAGTAGTTATAGCCGGCATGTTGAGTCGCCTGCGGTCTCTAGCAATGAGCAACGCCGTAAACTGCCCCGTGATAATCCACCCCTTAACCAGAGGATTGATGCTCAGGCAATTGTGGATGAGGCCAGAGCCCACCGTGAGGCGGCGGCGGCTAACCAGGGGGCTTATCAGCAGCCTCCGGTGACCCCCTCGAGTTCGGTGGGAGCCGGGTCAAATTCCAGGACCATTGGGGTGTCGTGTCTAATATCGGCTTTGCGTAACAAGCGTCTGCCCAAAGATTTTAAGGGCCCTCGCAAGGTGCCCAATTACACGGCGGATCTCCCTCCTGAGGCTTGGATTGAGAGTTACGAGCTAGCCATGGAGATGATGGACGTCAATGATGCAGTCTGTGCCAAATATTTCACCATGATCTTGGAAGGACCGGCTCATACATGGTTAAAGAACCTGCCCCCAACTCTATCAATACCTGGGCGGAACTGAAGGACAATTTTATCAAGAACTTTCAAGGGACTTGTAAGCAACCAATGACAATTGTTGATTTGGAGCACTGTGTGCAGCGAAAAGATGAGTCAGCTCACCATTGGGCTCGCCGGGTTGCGATCATCATTCATTCTTCAAAAAGTATTGGGGTGGATCAGGCTATGCTGCTCTTGGAGAGAAACTGTCACTTTGACCCCGTTAAGCTGAAGTAGGGCGGCTTCGTAAGTGTACAAATATGGGCAAGCTTATGGATGCACTTACAAGGTATGGCGACTCTGATACTACCAAGGATCCGAGCTCTGATGATGATAAGTCTGGTAAGGGCAAGAAGAACAGCGGTGGAAAGGGCCAGTAGCAACACGCCTCGGCTCAGCATGACAATCAGAACAACCAGGGCAATGGGGGGAAGCACAAATACTCCGATGGCGGGTCAGATTTTGTGGCTAACACCAACGCCGGGTTTAAAAACCAACGTCGCAATGGTAATGGCAAGCCGCCATTCAGTGGAGGAAAGCCTTTCAATCTTGAAGCAATGCTCAATGATCCCTGCCCAAAACACAGTTATCCTAACAAACCGTCTGCTCATGCCTGGAAAGATTGTTGCATCATGCGGGAGTTCAGGAGTCAGAGCCTTCACCAGCATCATGGTAATAATAATGGGCCGCCTGGCGGGTTAGGATCTTGTTTTCAGGGCTCCGGTTTGGTAGTGGCGGCTCAAATTCTGGACATCGGGTTCAAGGCAACCATGGTGGTCATAATCAACAGTCTGGACAGGGTAATCAATAGCAGAATAATTAGTAAAGATACCATAGTAATCCGAAGCAGCTTAATGGTGGCCAATATCACGTCTTCACTATGAACATGTGCAAGCGTGACCGGAAGGTCCATAAGCGAGCAGTCAACACGATTGAGCCGGCGGTGCCTCAGTATTTAAGGTGGTCAGAACATGTAATCACGTGGAGTCGGGCGGACCACCCGCCCCGAGTTGATGATCCGGGTCATCTGGCCTTGGTGGTAGCCCCTCAAGTGGGCAGTTATCAATTTTCAAAGGTACTTATGGATGGTGGCAGCAGCATCAACATATTGTACTATGATACTTTCCGTCGGATGAGTCTGACTGACAAGGACCTCAAGCCGTCCTCCACGGTGTTTCATGGAGTGGTGCCTGGCAAGTCAGCTTACCCTGTTGGGAAGATATCACTGGAAGTGGCTTTTGGTGACGAGTACAATTATCGAGCACAGACGTTGTGGTTTGAGGTGGTCAAGATCAAGAGTCCATATCATGCCCTGTTTGGATGGCCGACTTATGCTAGATTTATGGCTCGCCCTTGCTACATGTACTTGCAGCTCAAGATGCTAGGGCTTGTGGGAACAATCACAGCTCATGGGAATCACAAACTCGCCCTGGAGTGCGAGGAAGGAGATGCAGCTTATGCAGAGTCGGTCTATGCTACGGAGGAACTCAAATATTATAAAGACAATGTTGACCCGACTGATATGACCCGTCTGAAGAAACCTACCACAAAGACAGACCCGCCACTCAAGTTTAAGTCGGCGAAGGATACACAACAAGTTGACTTTGTCCCTGGCGATTCTTCGCAGCAGTTCACCATTGGGACAGGGATGGTTCCTAAATAGGAAAGCACGCTCATTGAAATCACCCGTGAGAATTGGGACATCTTTGCATGGAAACCTTTTGACATGCCAGGTGTGCCGAGAGAATTCACTGAGCACCACCTTAATATAGATCCTAAGATGAAGCATGTTCGACAGTTCCTCCGTCGTTTTAACGAGGAGAGGTGTAAGGCTATTGGAGAAGAAGTGGCCAGGCTCTTAGCTGCAGGGATCATCATTGAAGTTTTTCGCCCTCAGTGGTTGGCTAATCCTATGCTAGTGCTCAAGAAAAATGGCACTTGGCGTATGTGTGTGGATTGCACAGATCTTAACAAGGCTTGTCCAACTGATCCTTTTGCTCTCCCCCATATTGACCAGATTGTGGATGCCACGGTGGGTTGTGAGAGTTTTTGCTTTCTGGACGCTTATTCTAGTTATCATCAGATCAAGATGGCAGAGGAAGATCAGGAAAATACAGCTTTCATCACCCCTTTGGAGCTTTCTATTATGCGTCTACGCCTTTTGGGCTCAAGAATGCTCAGGCGACTTATCAGTGTTGTGTTTAGAATTGCTTTCATAAGCAGATCGCATGGAACGTTCATGCCTATGTGGATGACATTGTGGTTAAGTCAAGGAAGAAAGAAACCTTCCTTGATGATCTGAAGGAGACCTTTGATAATCTCAGGGTGTAAAAGATGATGCTTAACCCGGCCAAGTGTGTTTTTGTCATGCCAGGAGGCAAATTGCTAGGTTTTCTGGTCTTAGAGCGGGGCATCGAGGCTAACCCTGAGAAGATTGAGGCTATTACCTCTCTTTCTCAGTTGGCATGTATCAACGATGTTCAGTGCCTGGCGGGTCGTATTGCAGCCCTGAGCCGGTTCATAAGACGCCTTGGGGAGAAAGTGATTCCCTTGTATCACATGATGAAGAAGACTGATCACTTCATCTGGACCGATGCAGCCAATGAGGTGTTTGTGGCGCTCAAGAAGCAGTTGGCTGAGCCGCCCATCTTGGCTGCTCCCATAGACGAAGATCCTTTGCTCGTGTACGTGGCGGCTAATAATGTCAGTGAAGTTCTCATGGAGTCCAAGCAACGATACCCACATTGGAAGAAGCTGGTGTTCGTGTGTTCATAAGCTTAAGCATTATTTTCTTGGACATCCAATCACGGTGGTTAGTTCTGCTCCACTTGGGGACATAATTCAAAATAGAGAGGCTACATGCCAGGTTGCTAAGTGGGCAATTGAACTTGGACCGCACCATCTCAAGTATGTGCCCAAAACAGCCATCAAGTCTCAAGCTTTTGTGGACTTTATAAATGATTGGACAAAGCTGCAAACACCTGAGGAGAAGCCTGATCATACATATTGGACTATACACTTTGATGGGTCCAGGCAGTTGGAAGGCTCGGGGGCTAGAGTTATTTTGGAATCTCCGCGAGGTGATAATTTTTGTTATGTCTTAAGGCTCATGTTTCCTTGTACTAACAATGCAACTGAGTTTGAAGCTTTGCTCCATGGACTCCGAATGGCCAAGGAGATGAACTTGAGCCGGGTTAGGTGTTTGGGCGACTAAGACTTGGTGGCACAACAAGTTTTAGGAAAGTGGGATTCTAAAGACCCGCTTATGGCGGCTTATCGTCACACAGTGAATAATATTGCTGGTCACTTTAAGGGTTACCAAGTGGATCACATAGACTGGCGGAAAAACGAGGTGGCTGATGCACTGTCTCGGCTTGGGTCACAACGTAATCCAATTCCCCCCAATGTGTTCCTTGATGTGCTGCACAATCCTTCTGTTAAACTGCCTTCAGAAGAAGATCTTGCTATTCCTGACTCGAAGGGACAGTTGGTGGCGGATCTTTGTGCCATTCCTGACTGGATGATGCCTTATCTGGCTTAACTGACTCGAGGCGAGTTACCTGAAGATGAAAATTTGGCTTGACATATTACGAGGCGGTCTAAGTCCATGACTATTGTCAATGGCGAGTTACACAGATGTAGTGTGACTAGTGTGTTCCAGCGTTGTGTTTCCCCTGAAGAAGGCCGTGAGATCCTGAAAGAAATTCATGCAGGTGATTGCGGTCATCATGCCGGGTCATGATCTTTGGTGGCTAAAGCTTTTCATCATGGAATTTTCTGGTTAACGACTCATGATGATGTGGAGGACATTGTTAGCAAGTGTGATGGGTGTCAGAAATTTGCAATGCAAGCTCATGTGTCGGCTCAGGAATTGTGAATGATACCAATCACTTGGCCATTTGCGGTCTGGGTGCTTGATATGGTTGGGCCGTTCAAGAGGTCTAAAGACAAAAAGACCCATCTTTTGGTGGCAGTTGACAAGTTTACCAAGTGGATTGAAGGAGAGCCAGTTAGCAATTGTGAAGCAGCGACTGCAGTTCAGTTTGTTAAAAAACTGATCTTCCGCTTTTTTATCCTCATAGTATTATCACTGATAATGGGACAAATCTGTCTAAAGGTGCTATGAAGGATTTCTGTCAAAGACAACACAACCATCTTGACGTATCATCGGTGGCTCGTCCACAGTCCAATGGTCAGGCATAACGTGCTAACCAAGAGATTTTACAAGGGATCAAACCCCGGCTTATGGTTCCTTTGGAACGAACACCGGGTTGTTGGGTTGAAGAGCTTCCTGCAGTTCTTTGGAGTATCAGGACCACCCCCAATAGATCAACAGGCTACACGCCCTTCTTCATGGTTTATGGTGCAGAGGCGGTTCTCCTAAGCGATATTTATCATGACTTGCCCAGGGTGGCGGCTTACGTTGAAGCAGATAATGAGATGGCGTGTCAGAACGCTCTCGATGCCTTGGATGAAGAACGTGATCTCGCAGCAGCTCGCTCGGCGATTTACCACAAGACCTGCGTCATTATCATAGCCACAGAGTTCGAAGCCGGACGTTCCAGGAGGGCGACTTAGTGCTCCGTCTGATTCAAGATCAGACAGGCATGCATACGCTATCACCCCCTTGGGAAGGGCCTTTTGTAGTCAGAGAGAGCCTCAACAATGGGTCTTATTATCTCATCGAAATACGTGAGCGCAATAAGTCACGTACCTCTGAGGAAGAGACCAACATGCCCTGGAACGTTGCTCATCTTCGGCCTTATTATACTTGAGCTACTGGCTACCATCATTGTACATACATATCATTGTATATATCTTTTATGATCAATGTAATAAAGCCGGCATCCCCGAAATTCGGGGCTTCTATCGTTTCATCTCATATTTACTGTGCATGAGTCTTTATTAATTGATCATAAGGTCACTTCAGGGCTTCCAACTCACCGAGTTTAGCTATCTTACCCTCTTGACCGGCAAATAAACGCCATTATATAGGTTAAACCTGCCTGTATGCTTGATGCTACTCCAACAGGTGACCCACCGTACTCTTGAGAATCAATCTTTTATGACCCTGAACTCGTCAAGGTTAAAACGACGGCTTATGTCACGAGAGAGCCGGCTTACAGAGAGCGAGGATAAACCTACCTGTTTTGTTTGTTGCTTCTCCGAATATGTGACCTGTCGTACTCTTGACAGTCAAGCTTTTATGACCCAAACTAGTCAAGGTTAAAACGACGAATTATGTCACGAGAGAGCCGGCTTACAGGATAAACCAAGGCTATTACGCCAAGCTTCTTTGAAGCAAGACTTGAGCTACAAAAGCTGGTCTTTTTATTTAAGCCTAAAAGGCCGACTTGCAAATATTGTGATACACATGTTTGTACTGTTTATGTTTCTGTCTTCGTAGGAATTTTAATGATCTTGATCATATTTATGCACAAAAACTCAGAAACCCTCGAGTCAGAAGATGTCGGGGTTAGCATTGATCAGCATTGAGCTTATTCAGGCAATGAGTTGCCAAGTTATCACTTAAAGAATTTTATGACAAGGAGTCATTGGGTCGTTAACCCGCCATTGCTTTTAAGCAATTGAATGTTGCGGCTATAAGTTGCCATTTTTGGCAAAGGTGAGTTATATTATAGCTTCTTACAGCATATATGTTAAACATATCAGATGAGCAATCAAATTCAAAGGACGATGCAAAGCAAATATGTATCGCAAGATTGTTCCAACATCCCACAAGGTTTGGTATGACAGTGTTGGACCCAATAAGTACAACATGCACGAGGCACGACAAGGCAACCAACTATTTTTTAACTAAGGGTATTACAAGGCTACAGTTGAGCCTAAAAGTGTTTCAAACAAGTTTTTCAGGAGTTATATCATTCCTTTGAGCCGGGGTCTGTGCCGTCCGGGTTAGTACCTTCCGGGTTATCACCTGGCTGTTCCCCTGTTGTAGAGGTTCCTGGGTCATCCTGAGCCGGCTCTTCATCATTTTTGGTCTGAAGATTGTCCGACGTCCATTCGACACCAGTTAATGCCTCAAAGATGGCTTCATCATTGATGATAGAGGAAGGGTCAATATCAGAGGCGAAAATATGCTTACGCCTTTGAGGAGTCAGATCTGCAACGTCAAATGAAGACGCCTTGATTCAGGTATTATTGTTGTCATAAGCCGGCTGGTACTTCTGCAGATCCAGTTCTTGAGCAAGTTGACACGCCAATGGACACATCTCTCTGATACACTCAACATAATCCGATTCATTGAAGATAGACCCGTCGTCCTTGTATTTTGGAAACCCGCCAGCCATCTCTTTGGGATCTAGCTCCGTTTGATAACCTTTTGCCCGACCTATCCGGTTATTTCTCCTGCACGGGCAGCTGATCTCTTCAGTCCTTCAATTTGAGCGGGTACTGTGGACAGTTGATCCAGCACATCTTTGATGAGTTGTGCTGGTTTCTTTCCATTGGATACATCCACAAGAGTATGAAGGCTTCCAGCATATAATTTCTCCGTCAAAGCATACACGACTTTGAGCTTCACTAGCATGTTTTGACCAAGGTTGTCACTTCTGGCACCTGTTATACATTCAAAGAAAGAGTCGCCCGACGAGTTAGAATCATACTTAACAAATCGCCAGGCGTGTTATTTCAATTGATTGAAAATCTCACTTACCAAAGATGGCAGTAGTCATTTGAGAGATGTGATGTTTTAAGCCGGCCAACTCTGCAGCCATCGGCTTAAGTTGATTTTCGGCGTCCTCTACACATTTCATTAAGGTTTGACTCACCCAGGCTTAGCGCTTCCTGCAATAGTTAAAAGAGAGTTATCTTTCAAAGAGAACAATATGAGACTGCTGATTTAGTTAAGGCGGCTTTGACAAAGATGTTATGGCAAGACTATTCAAGTCCCAAACACATTGCAAGCAATATCCTTGGCACTTGGGGGCTAATGTATGTCGCTCTTTTCAATCCATATTGAAGAAGACCCGACTCATCTCATGATAAGAAGCCGGCCGTTGGGGGCTACACCATATTTTCTTTTCAAACAAGTTCAAAGAATCGGCTTATCATTGGCATGATGAGCCGACCCTTGGGGGATACAGGTGATTCTCCAAAGTGATTATACTTGAAAGACCTGGCTCATCTCATAAAGATAAGCCGGCCCTTGGGGCTACACTTTGAATTATACAGATTCTTATCTAAGTCTACACCATACTCAAGTTTCTCCTATGATTAAGACTTGGGGGCTACATAAATATATACAACAGGAGATAATGAAATGTACCTCATATCTCCTCTTCATCATACTAAACCAAGCTGGCTTCCATATCCCGGCTTGTAGCCAGGCGGCTTAAGTAGCCAGCATGAAGTTCTTCAGCACTAATCTCCTCATAATTGGGCAGCTCTAGTTTTGACTTATCCTTCTCCAACAAGGGTGTCTCTTCTTTGTCCATGTGCTTAGCTAGCACGTTGGACGGCTCTGGCATCCTCTGACTCGCCCCAATAATGGAAATATCATCAGTATTCTCTTCAGGAGGGGTCTCTTTAGTTGGCTTGATAGGAGTTAAAGAAGGAATAGGACTTGGTGGGTTACGTTTATCCGTCGGGTTAGCATCAATGCCCAAATCATCGGCGGCGGTTGCTTCAGCTTGTGGCGGCGGGTCATCTTGTTTGTTGTGATGCTCTTCAGGGTTTTCGGTGTTGGCCTCAGGAGTTACATGCACCTGCTCCTCTGACTCAAGGATATCGAGGGCCTTGGAAGAGTCGCCAACTTTTGTTTTCTTGCTCTTGCCTTTGGCCCTGTGATCAAATTGGAATGTTAAGGCATATATGGTAATAAGTTAAGCCGCCAACAAGTTAAGTACAAATACTTACCCTGCGTTTATAACCAAGGGAGGCAAATGTATTGAAGATGAGCAGCCCGAAGATGGTGGCGACTCCTGATAATTTGAATTAGATGGGTTAAGAGGTTGTCTGATAAGGCCGGCTTTAGGTAAAGACAGAGTAGGGCTATGGGGCACCTCATTAGGCCGCTTGCGGGATGGTTCATGAGTCAGCCCGACCATTAGATCGCCTGAGCTGCCACTTCGAGTTTGGCGCCTTAGTCCATGCTAAGTTTTCTTCAAAATAAAGTGCGGATCTAAGTGAGCATCTGGATGAGAAAATTTTACTTTCCGAACGACCCACCGTATTTTCTTTGGAGGTGCAGAGTCTGAGCCAGAAGAGATGGGAATTACCTTAGTGTCTTCAGCCCAGCTAGTAGCAACCTCATCCTGAGAACAAGAGGCGTCAGTTAATTCAATAAAGAGTTGGCCAAGAGAGTCGAGTTCTACCTCTGATTGGTCATCGGCATCTGCTGACTCGCCCACAGCAGTCGGCTCAACAAAAGCAGCTGGATTGTTCTTCTTCGGCTTTGGGCCAGTCCTGGATTTGGCCACAACAGTTTTCCTCTTTCTTTTCCAAAAAGCAGAGCCGGGCTACGTAATAAAGAAGAATTAGCAAGTGAGATACAGAATGAGTCAAAAGATATCTAAGCCAGATATAAACGAATACTTACAGGTGGGGCCAGGTTAAGTTTAAAAAATGGTGGCAGTCCTGCCTTGTTGCAGTTGTCTTGAGACTCCCCAAGCAACCCCTTTACAACCTTGTTGACTTCCCCAGCGGTAAAATTGTTGGGGAACGTAGTAATAATTCAAAAATTTCCTACGTGTCACCAAGATCAATCTAGGAGATACTAGCAACGAGAGAGAGGGAGTGCATCTTCATACCCTTGAAGATCGCTAAGCGGGAAGCGTTACAAGAACGCGGTTGATGCAGTTGTACTCCCGGCGATTCAAATCGCGGAAGATCTGATCCAAGCGCCGAAAGGACGGCGCCTCCGTGTTCAACACACGTACAGCCCAGGGACATCTCCTCCTTCTTGATCCAGCAAGGGGAGAGGAGAAGTTGAGGGAGAACTCCGGCAGCACAACGGCGTGGTGGTGGAGCTCGTGGTTCTCCGACAGAGCTTCGCTATGCTCAACGGAGGAGGAGGAGGAGTTGGAGGGGGAGGGCTATATATAGGGGGTGGAGGGGGCTGGTTTCTTGCCCTCCAAGTCCATTGGGGCGTTGGCAAAGGTGGGAGGAAAGAAATCCCATCCTTACCCTGCCCCACCGATTGTTATCCCCCCTTTTTTGGGATCTTGATCTTATCCCTTCGGGATACGATCTTATTCCTTCTAAGGGGGGATCTTGGTGTGCCTTGACCAGGGGTGTGTGGCCTTGTCCCCACTACCCACGTTCATGTGGGCCCCCCATGCTGGTGGGCCCCACTACGTAACCTTCTAGAACCTTCCCGGTACAATACCGAAAAATCCCGAACATTTTCCGGTGGCCAAAATAGGACTTCCCATATATAAATCTTTACCTCTGGACCATTCCAGAACTACTAGTGACGTTCGGGATCTCATCCAGGACTCCGAACAACCTTCGGTAAGCACATACTATTCCCATTACAACTCTAGCGTCACCGAACCTTAAGTGTGTAGACCCTACGAGTTCGGGAACCATGCAGACATGACCGAGATACCTCTCCGTCCAATAACCAATAGCGGGATCTGGATACCCATATTGGCTCCCACATGTTCCACGATGATCTCATTGGATGAACCACAATGTCGGGGATTCAATCAATCTTGTATACAATTCCCTTTGTCCATCGGTATGTTACTTGACCGAGATTCGATCGTCGGTATCCCCATACCTCGTTCAATCTCGTTACCGGCAAGTCTCTTTACTCGTTCCATAACACATGATCCTGTGACTAACTCCTTAGTCACATTGAGCTCATTATGATGATGCATTACCAAGTGGTCCCAGAGATACCTCTTCGTCATACGGAGTGACAAATCCCAGTCTCGATTCATGCCAACCCAACAGACACTTTCGGAGATACCTGTAGTGCACCTTTATAGCCACCCAGTTATGTTTTGACGTTTGATACACCCAAAGCATTCCTACAGTATCCGGGAGTTGCACAATCTCATGGTCTAAGGAAATGATACTTGACATTAGAAAAGCTCTAGCAAACGAACTACGCGATCTTGTGCTATGCTTAGGATTGGCTCTTGTCCATCACATCATTCTCCTAATGATGTGATCCCGTTATCAACGACATCCAATGTCCATGGTCAGGAAACCACAACCATCTATTGATCAACGAGCTAGTCAACTAGAGGCTCACTAGGGACATGTTGTGGTCTATGTATTCACACATGTATTACGGTTTCTGGTTAATACAATTATAGCGTGAACAATAGACAATTATCATGAACAAGGAAATATAATAATAACAATTTTATTATTGCCTCTAGGGCATATTTCCAACAAAAAATATCAGAGCTATACCGCTGAGGGTCATCTGACTCGCTTGAGTATTCATACATTAAACCGGACCGGCGGCTTAGGGGGAGGATTCTCCAAGAGACCCAGCACCGGGTTATGTCAACTCTAGTTAACCAATGGGCTAGTAGGGCTTTGACATTTGGATAATATGGGATTGCTTCAGCATGTTCATCTGGAAAGAATCTTGATCGGTGGGTCAAAGTCTATTGGAAGACGAATAGCCCTATAACCCAGCAGAGGGTTCTCATTAGCTAGGGCGATGTTCTTGCAATAAAAGCAAGGTGGCGGGAGGAAAGTCGCCGTCTCTGCGTCTCTGGATTGATACTCCACCCAATTCTTGATTCGGAACATCCGTACATTCAGTCTGGCGGTTTATATAGAAGAATTCTTTGAAAAGAGCAACTGTGGGCTCTATTTGCAAATAAACTTCATAGAAAATTTGGAAGTGACAGATGTTTGACACTGAATTTGGGCCTATGTCTTGAGGATGAAGATTGAAATAATGCAAGACATCCCGGAAGAACTTTGACCCGAGCGGTGTAAAACCTCTGAGGATATGATCAGTAAAAACTACTACCTCTCCTTCACCGGGTCTATGGACTTCTTCCCCTTGGCTGACTCGCCAACCAATTTTCTCCTGAGTCGCCAAGAGGCCATGATCTTGAAAATCTTTGAGGTTAGTTTCAGTGACTAGGGAATGCCCCCAGTTGTAGAGGGTGGTCTTTGACATGTTGAGCTGTTTAAATACAATGAAAGACTGCAGAAATATAAAGGGGCGGTTACTTAAGAGATAAGGACTCGCTATCACCATCATATGAATAAAGCAGTATAAGGATAAGTCACTCTAAACAGTGGCGAGTTATTTAAAAAGAGGCAGTTTCTGGAACATTGGCGAGTTACAGATATATTGATAAGCCGCCCAAGATGCAAGGGCGGGTTAGTTAATTCAGGGTTGTCAAAATTCTGCTAAGTGTGGAGCAAACAGGTTTTAGAATCGAACACTTATATTTATGGATCTATGGGCAGTTCAAAAAAGAAAAATAATTGCTAAACCTAAATAGTGGTGACGGAAGTACTAGTGGGCTACACATTGACTCTGGAGAGAATACAACTTCTTCAAAATATAAGATGTATGTCAAACCTACAAACGTAATATTTCTACGGCATTTTCGGATCAAAAACAAGTTCTACCTAGATATGATGAACAAAGGAATGGATGAATGCTGACGAACGCCATGAACTCAGGTGACCTAATGTGGATCTGACAAAGAAAAAAGGTGTACCTGGCTGCGACGGGAGAAAGCGGAGGAACGCCGCTGAGCTCCGGCGAAGACGGAGCGGCGCTGCGGTCTCGAGCGAGATGGCTGGCGTAGGTCGATGAGCACAGCGGAGCTCCAGTCGCGAAGGGTCTCGTGAGGAAGAACAAGAAGCGGTGGAGACGAGGTAAAAAGTAAAAGGAAGGACTCTCGTGCTTATTTATAAGGAAAAAGTAGCAGGGAATGGCCGGTGCAAAAATCGAGGAGGCACAGTAAATTTTACAACAATGGGACGCCTCGGTTTTCAAAATGATGGATTTATACAAAGATTTGTTATGATGTCATGAAGGGTTTTCCCGAAATCATAGAGGTGACATCATCTTTTTCTTATGGCGGGTTATGAAGATTTTCAAGGCTGCGACTAAAAGGCATAAAGAGAAGACTCGCTAGATGAAAGGATTTAAGATTGACATGAACAAGTTCAAATCAATCTGGGGCCTAATGTTGGGGATATAACCCCGCGGTATAACCCACCCTGAAAGGGTCGGGTTAGGCCATTGGCGACTCACAAAGCTAGGCCTCAGACAGGCCCAAGTGATCAAGATGCAGGGCCAGAGGGGCAGCTCACAAGATGGGCCGGCTTAAGGCCCACAGCCAGAATACGGCGCATGTCCCGGAGGTGTAAGCCGCCTGATGATGACTTGTCATAATCGGCAAGGCATTTTAGAGTTAGGATCGGTCACGGACCATGACCGACTCGGACTCTTGTAAGCCGGCGGCCTCGACCTTTATATAAAGGCGAGTCCCCGGCATAGTATAGGGCAAGTTACAATCAATCGATAGCTAGGCCAAGCGAATCCCCTCCCTTGTAATCGATACTAAAGCAATAAGCAACAAGAGCAGGACTGGGCTTTTACCTCCACCGTGAGGGGCCGAACCTGAGTAAACCCGTGTCTCTCGTCTCGCTCAACCCCGACAAGTTAATCACCATAGCGATGGCCTCACATCTAAGTCCTTTCACTAGGGCATCTGTTGTGACAAAACCACGATACTCTCTGAGCCCAGTTTTATCGAAAATTTCATAAGATTGATCATTCTCCAAAGTAGTGGGATCATTATTACCTAGAGTTGACACTCTTCCAAACCCACTTTCAGTATTATCGCAAACATATTCATCATGAGGCTTAAATAAAATTTCAAGATCATAAGAAGAATCACCCCAATCATGATCATTGCAATACAGTCAAAAACAATGATCATTGCAATAAGTAGTGGACATATCGAAATTAGCATCCCCAAGCTTGGCGTTTTGCGTATTATTAGCACAATTGACATTAATATAATTTATAATAACACCATTGCAATCATGCTTTTCATCCAAGGAGCTATCGTGAATCACTTTATAAATTTTTTCATCTAACACTTCATCACAATTTTCAAATTCATGATCTTCAAGAAAAAACTTCATAAAGATAATCTAGTGCACTCAACTCACTAGCAATTGGTTCATCATAATTTGGTCTTTTGAAAAGATTAACAAGTGGACGAGGATCCATATCAATAGATTTTTAGCAAGCGAAGATGCAAGCAAATAGAAGACACATGGCAACACAAGCAAACATAGCAAACAAGCAAAAAGGCAAACGGAAAAAGGCAAATAAAAAGGAAAATCTTTTTGTGTTTTTCTGAAAACATTTTAGAAGTGGGGGAGATGAAAATGAGAGGTAAATGGCAAATAAAGTAATTGCAACGATATGAGAGTTTGTGCGTAGTAACCTGATAGATGTTGATGATGTCTCCCCGGCAACGGCGCCAGAAATTCTTCCTGGCTGCTTGTATCTGCGTTGGTAATTCTACGAAGAGGAGAGGATGATGCAGCACAGCAAAGGTAAGTATTCCCTCGGTTATGAAACCAAGGTTATCAATCTAGTAGGAGAACCAAGCAACACTATGTAAACAACACCCGCACACAAACAACAAAAACGTGCAACCCAACGCGTAAGAGGGGTTGTCAATCCCTCCTTGGTACTGAGATAGATTAAATAGTATGAGATTTGATAAATAGATCTAGAAAAAACACAACATAAAATAAATAAAGAAAAAGTGCAGCAAGGTATTTTTGGGTTTTAGTATGATAGGAAATAGACCATGGGCCATCGATTTCACTAGAGGCTTCTCTCGAGAAAATAGCATACGGTGGGTAAACAAATTTCTGTTGGGCAATTGGCATAAGAGCAAATAATTATGACAATATCCAAGGCAATGATCATGTATATAGGCATCACGTCCAACATTCGTTAACCAAGTCTTGCCTGCATCTACTACTATTACTCCGCACATCGACCGCTGTCCAGCATGCATCTAGTGTATTAAGTTCGTGGAAAAACGGAGTAATGCAATAAGAACAATGACTTGATGTAGACAAGATCTATTCATGTAGGAATAGACCCCATCTTTTTATCCTTAATGTCAATGATACATGCGTTTCATGTCTTCTTCTGTCACTAAGATTGAGCACCGCAAGATCGAACCCATCACAAAGCACCTCTTCCCATGGCAAGAAAAATCAATCTAGTTGGCCAAACCAAACCAAAGTTTCGGAGAAGAAATATGAGGCTATAACAATCATGCATAAAAGAGTTCAGCAAAGACTCAAATAATATTCATGGACAGATCTGATCATAAACTCACAGTTCATCGAATCCCAACAAACACACCGCAAAAAGGCATTACATCAAATAGATCTCCAAGAACATCAAGGAGAACATTGTATTGAGAATCAAGAAGAGAGAAGAAGCCATCTAGCTACTGCCCACAGACCTGTAGGTCTGTGGTAAACTACTCACGCATCATCGGATGGGCAAGGGTGATGATGAAGAACCCCTCCGTGATCGTTGACCTCTCCGGCAGAGTGTCGGAGAAGGCCTCTAGATTGGATCTCGTGGTTCTGGAACTTGCGGCGGCTGGAATTGGGTTTCTTCGACCCCCCTAGGGTTTTTGGGATTTTAGAGTATTTATAGAGGTGAAGGTCGGTGGAGAAGCTTCCTGTGGGCTCCACTACCCACTAGGGCGCGCCTGGGCCTTCTGGCATACCCTGGTGCCTAGTGGGCCCCATTGTCCTCCTCCCGTGCACTTCTTTGGCTCCCTGGGTGTGTTCTGTCCAGAAAAGATCTCCAAAAAGTTTCGTGGCATTTGGACTTCGTTTGGTATTGATATTCTGTAAAGTAAAAAACAAGCAGAAAACAACAACTGGCACCGGGCACTATGTCAATAGGTTAGTCCCAAAAAATGATATGAAGTTGCTAGAAAATGAATATAAAACATCCAAGATTGATAATATAACAGCATGGAACAATAAATAATTATATATACGTTGGAGACGTATTAGTTGCCAACCTGCCTTCCAACTCTGAGAGTTTTGCATCTTCACATAAAGAGGGTTACATGTTACTCTCCTCTGTTAACCAATATCTTGTTCTTCTTAGGTCCTAATTCACGGGATATCCGATCACAAAGGTTGGGTTACTCCTGTGGTGTAACATCTATGGGTCTCATACCCATCTCCCTCGATGCATTATCTATCAAATTTCGTGATAGTCCCCTTGTAAAGGGATTTGACAGGTTTTTGTCTATTTGAATATACGTAACCGTTATTACTCCGAAGTGTCTCAACTTCCTGACAGACTTTGAACGTCTCTTCACGTGTCTTGATGACTTCAGATTATCCTTAGAATTGTTCACTTTAGCTATAACCGTTTGGTTGTCACAATTCATAAGAATAGCCGGTACAGGTTTTTCAACCACGGGCAAGTCCATCAAGAGCTCACGCAGCCATTGTGCTATAACAGTGGTTGTGTCTAAAGTAGTAAGTTCTGCTTCCATAGTTGACCCCATCAATATGGTCTGTTTGCAATTACTCCATGAAATTGCCTCACCTCCATGAGTAAATAAATACCCACTTGTGGCGTAGAGTACATCAATATCGGATATCTAGTTCGAATCACTATATCCTTCTAGCATAACAGGATGCCCTGAATAGTGAATTTCGTAACTCATAGTACCTCTTAGATAGCACAAGACCCTTTCTAGTGCATGCCAATGATCATCACCCGAGTTGGACATGAACCTACTCAGTTTTCTCATAGAAAAAGAGATATCTGGCCTTGTTGCACTAGCTAAGTACATGAGTGAACCAACATTTTGAGAGTATCTTAATTGATCTCTCACTTCTTTCATGTTCTTTCTGAGTGTCACGCTGGGATCATAAGGTGTTGGAGAAGGCTTGCTAACCATAAAGCCGAACTAGCTCAAGACCTTCTCAACATAGTGAGATTGTGTTAGAGTAATCACACTCTCATCCTCAATAAGTTGGATGTTTAGAATCACATCGGCTTATCCTAGATCTTTCATGTCAAAGCTCTTTGATAGAAAAGACATAACCTCATTGATCACATCAATGTTTGTACCAAAGATCGGTATGTCATCCACACATAATATAACACTATTGCCCCAACCATGGCGATAGTAAACACACCTATCAACCTCGTTAATGACAAATCATGCAGAAGTCGGAGTTCTTTCAAACTCCTCTTGCCATTGCTTAGGTGCCTATTTCGGACCATACAAAGATTTAGCAAGTTGCATACTTTTCTCTCTCCACCCTTTACCACAAACCCATCAAGCTGATACATATAGATTTCCTCTTCCGACTCTCCATTTATGAAAGTTGCCTTTACATCCATTTGATGAATGATAAGACCATAAGAGGCAACCATGGAAAGTAGCACCCGAATGGTGGTCATTCTAGAAACGGGTGAATAGGTGTCAAAGTAAATACGCCTTCTTTCTGAGTGTAGCCCTTGGACACAAGCTGTGCCTTGTACTTATCAATAGTACCATCAGGCCTTAACTTCTTTTTGAACACCCACTTACAACCCACTGGTTTACAAGCATAGGGTCGTCTTGTTAGCTTCCAAGTTCCATTAGGAAGAATTGAGCCCATCTCATTATGGGCAGCTTCTTTCCAATCGTCTACATTTGGAGATGCATATGCATCTGCAATAGATTTGGGAGTGTCGTCCACAAGGTATATAATGAAATTGTTACGAAACTATTTTGCAATCCTTTGACTCTCGCTCCTTGCAAGAGCTTCATTGTTATCCATCTCAAGGACTTCCTCAGGTGATTATTCGAAATACTCATAAGATGTACTAGATTCAGGATTTATCACCGAAGAAAATCTAGTAATACCATGCATATCTTTCATAGGGAATATATCTCAAAAAATGTTGCATCACGAGATTCCATTATAGTATCAACTTGCATATCAGGTACCTCAAATTTAACCACTAAAAATCTATATGTAATGCTTCGCTAAGCATAACCTAGAAAGGCACAATCCACTGTCTTTGGTCCGAGTTAGCGTTTCTTAGGGATAGGAATATTGACCTTTGCCAAGCATCCCCAAGTGCACAAATAAGAAAGTGATTGCTTTCGCCCAAACCACTCTTCGTAAGTGGTTTTCTCTTCATTCTTGTTACGAACTCTATTCGGGACATGACACGAAGTCAATGCAGCCTCCCCTACCATGCCTTAGATAAACCAACAGTGTCTAACATGGCATTCACAAGTCAGTTGGTGTGCGGTTTTTCCTCTCGGCAACCCCATTTGATTGGGGCGAATAGGGAGGAGTCCTCTCATGAATAATATCGTGTTCCTCACAAAATTCATCAAATACTTTGGGAAAATACTCTACACCAGAATCTTACCTAAGATGCTTGATATCTCTCTCTAGTTGATTTTCATCTTCAACTTTATAGATTTTATAGTAGTCTAAAGCTTCATCTTTAGTTTGCAACAAATAACAAAGCAAAATCTAGTCGCATCATCAATCAACGTCAACACACCATTCACCTCACATAGATCAGAATGTATGAGTTCTAGAGGTGCCAAGTTTCTCTCTTCGGCAGCCGTGTGAGGCTTTCGAGGTTGCTTCGATTGCACACAACTATGGCACTTAGAACCTTTGGCAACAATGAAGTTTGATAATTAAACTCATACTGGATAGCTGAGACATTAAACCAAAATTAATGTCACATAAACAAGAGTGCCAAACACTTGCGTCATCATTAACACTAGCACAAATTTGGTTTACTGACTTATTTCAAACATCTAAAAGGGAAAAGCGGAACAAGCCTCTGAACTCATAGCCTTGCCTATAAATTGTCCATATCTCGACATGATAACTTTATTCCACTCTAAAACTACCTTAAACCCATCTGAACATAGAAGGGAGCCACTAACTAGATTCTTATTCATAGTAGGGATATGTTGCACGTTCCTTAGCTGCACGGTCTTCCTCGAAGTGAACTTCAAATCCATCGTGCCAATGCCACGAACAGAAGCATGCGACCCATTCCCCATTAGGATGGAAGAATCCTGTGCAACCTGATAAGAATTAAACAAAGATATGTCAGCACACACATGAACATTAGCACTCGAATAAATCCACCAAGATGATGATTGAAATACGAAAAGACAATAGGTAAATTACCATACCCATCAGTATTGCTAGCGGTCACCATGTTGACATTGTTGGAGCCTGTTTTCCCACTACGGTCTGCAAGATCTGGGCATTCCTTGGAAAAGTGTCTGTGCTTCCCACATGTGTAGCACTGTAGCTCAGGCTTGTTCAACTTCTTCTTCTTGAAGGTAGTAGTCTTGACAGGCCCGCTGAAAACAGGCTTGTTCATTCCTTCGTTCTTGTTCTGTGGGTACCTTTGCACCATGATGGTGGTAGGTTGAACCTCGCATCCTTCCTTCGTAGTGTCTTTATCCCGAGCTTTCTCGTCAACATGAAGAGATGCAATCAGATTTTCAACTGATATCTCTTGTCTCTTATGTTTTAGAGTAGTGGCAGAATTCCTCCATGAAGGAGGCAAATTGCAATCATGCACCCATCCATGAATTTATTGGGTAGAACACACTTTAGGAGTTCTAGTTCATCCACAGTGCACTGCATCTCATGAGCTTGTTCAACCACATAACGGTTATTCACCATCTTGTAGTCGTGGAAACTCTCCATGATGTATAGTTCATTGCCCACATCTATTTCACCGAATTTAGCATTTAGTGCATCCCACAACGTCTTTACATCTTCTATGTGCATCTACACGTCACACAGATGGTCAGCAAGAAAACTCAGAATGCATCCCACAAACATAGTATTGGCTTCTTGAAACTTTCTCTGATCCCCCTCATAATTTCCCTTTGGCATGCAAGCACTAGCACGGAAAACTTTCAGCGAAGCCACATCATGGACTTCACCTGCCACCTCTTAAAGCGCAAACCGGGAAACTTATCTAGACTCAATGCATCAGCGAGTCCAACCATAGTTAACTCAGGAAATTGCCTACAATTAGGTTTTTGGATTGTTGTAATATTAGGCAATTTCATGATTGATTACAGTAAATAATCATGACTAGAACAAAAAATATCATGCAACAATCTAGCATACTAGATTAGAAGAAAACATGCACAACAACATCGCACATGAAACAACAACTATAGATAGATACATTAATATATCACGATTGACGTACTGTTCATTGGCTATTGATACTTCTCCAACGTATCTATAATTTTTGATTGTTTCATGCTATTATATTATCACTTTTATATGCCATTTTATATTGTTTTTATGGACTAACAACTAACTCAGTGCCCAGTGTTAGCACCTGTTTTCTTCATGTTTTTGGTTTTCTGGGAAATCCATACCAACCGAAGTCCAAACACGATGATTTTTTTGAAGATTTTTTCGGGACAAAAAAAACCTTGGAAACTTTGGGAGAAGACCACACGATGCACGAGGGAGCCACAAGGCAGGGGCGCTCCCTGGGGGGGCAGGCTCCCCAGGTGCCTTTTGGCCCCCTATGGCTACGTTTGACCTAATTCGAGTCCTATAAATTCCCCAATATCCAAAAAAACCAAAGCGAGACCCGAAACAATTCTTTCATTGCCACAAGCCTATGTTCTTCCATGATACCATCTAGAGGCCCTTTTTCACTCTACTAGAGGGGTAAACTGTTGGGGAGGCAATCTGTATCAACCTTGATGCCTCCATGATGACGTGTGAGTAGTTCCCACGGGACCTACGGGTCCATACAGTAGCTAGATGGCTCTCTCTCTCTCTCTCTCTCTTGATCTTCAATACAATGAGCTCATCTGATATCAAATGACCTATCTCCTTACCATGGTGATGAGGTTATCGATCCATGAGAGGATCTTCACCAAGGGGGGGGGAGATGATGATGTGGGGCGAACCTCAAGGCGAGGGTCAGTTCGTTGTTGGCCCGATCTTTCATGGCACAAACCTCCATCATAGCAAGTAATCGTAGCAGGTTTATGATGATGTTCGCAAATCCTGCGGAAACAACACGCCAACCCCTCGATCTGAAGGAATAATGTGGACAAACCGTATAGGCTTAGCTTGTAATCTCCTACACGTCGCATTGCAGGAACTCACACGCCAGTAGATATTTTTGACAAGATTTCTCCGAACTGAATAATGGCCGATGGCCGGAGCACACGACGGTGTCTAACTCATCATCAAATAACCTTCCGTACAATGATGCATTACCCTGGCTATTTATAGTACATAGTCGACCTGCGCCTAACTTGAAAAATAAACAACCGATCCTAGCAAAACAAAAATCAATATAAACAACCTTGGACTCCTAGTTGATTGCATGCCTTACTTTGGCATGTAACCTTTACAAATTGGACTATACCTAATACTCTTTATATATTGCATTCCATGGTAGTTTGATCTGATCTGGTGGTCCCCAACCGGAGGAACACAAACAAAGAAATTCCCACGTTAGAAGAGTCCTTGCTGCGTATGATCTTTGAATCTCTGGAGGACGCGACCTTGCTACCTCTAGAGCATGCGTTGGTTTTCCCTTGAAGAGGAAAGGGTGATGCAGCAAAGTAGCGTAAGTATTTCCCTCAGTTTTTGAGAACTAAGTTATCAATCTAGTAGGAGACTACACACAAGCCGCCTAGTACCTGCACAAACAATCAAGAACCTTGCAACCAACGCGATAAAGGGGTTGTCAATCCCTTCACGGCCACTTGCGAAAGTGAGATCTGATAAAGATAATAAGATAAATATTTTTGGTATTTTTGTTGTATAGATTGGAAAATAAAGATTGCAAAATGAATAGTAAACTAGAACTATAGATCGAAAACTTATATGATGTAAAGTAGACCCGGGGGCCATAGGTTTCACTAGTGGCTTCTCTCATGATAGCATATATTACGGTGGGTGAACAAATTACTGCCAAGCAATTGATAGAAAAGTGCATAGTTATGATGATATCTAAGGCAATGATCATGAATATAGGCATCACGTCCGTGTCAAGTAGACCGAAACGATTCTGCATCTACTACTATTACTCCACACATCGACCGCTATCCAGCATGCATCTAGAGTATGAAGTTCATAAGAACAGAGTAACGCATTAAGCAAGATGACATGATGTAGAGGGATAAACTCAAGCAGTATGATATAAACCCCATCTTTTTATCCTCGATGGCAACAATATAATACATGTCGGTTCCCTTTCTGTCACTGGGATCGAGCACCGCAAGATTGAACCCAAAGCTAAGCACTTCTCCCATTGCAAGAAAGATCAATCTAGTAGGCCAAACTAAACCGATAATTCGAAGAGACTTGCAAAGATATAAAATCATGCATATAAGAATTTAGAGAAGAACCAAATAATATTCATAGATAATCAAGTTCATAAACCCACAATTCATCGGATCTCAGCAAACACACCGCAAAAGAGTATTACATCGAATAGATCTCCAAGAACATCGAGGAGAACTTTGTATTGAGAACCAAAGAGAGAGAAGAAGCCATCTAGCTAATAACTATGGACCCGAAGGTCTGTGGTAAACTACTCACACATCATCGGAGAGGCTATGGTGTTGCTGTAGAAGCCCTCCGTGATCGAATCCCCCTCCGCAGATCACCGGAAAAGGCCCCAAGATGGGATCTCACGGGTACAGAAGGTTGCGGCGGTGGAAAAGTGGTTTCGTGGCTCTCCTGGATGTTTTCAGGGTATAAGAGTATATATAGGCGAAAGAAGTAGGTCGGTGGAGCTACGAGGGGCCCACGAGGGTGGGGGCGCGCCCTCCTGCCTCATGGCCGCCTCGTTGCGTCTCTGACTCCCACTCCAAGTCTCCTGGATTGCGTTTGTTCCAAGAAAGATCCTCGCGAAGGTTTCGTTCCGTTTGATATTCCTTTTCTACGAAACACTAAAATAGGCAAAAAAACAACAATTTGCACTGGGCCTTTGGTTAATAGGTTAGTCTCAAAAATAATATAAAAGAGCATATTCAAGCCCATTAAACATCCAAAACAGATAATATAATAGCATGGAACAATAAAAAATTATAGATACGTTGGAGACGTATCAAGCATCCCCAAGCTTAATTCCTGCTCGTCCTCGAGTAGGTAAATGATAAAAACAGAATTTTTGATGTGGAATGCTACCTAACATAATTTTCAATGTAATTCTCTTTATTGTGGCATGAATGTTTAGATCCAAAAGATTCAAGACAAAAGTTTAATATTGACATAAAAATAATACTACTTCAAGCATACTAACCAATCAATTATGTCTTATCAAAATAACATAGCCAAAGAAAGCTCATCCCTACAAAATCATATAGTTTGGCTATGCTTCATTTTCGTCACACAAAATGCTCCCATCATGCACAACCCCGATGACAAGCCAAGCAATTGTTTCATACTTAGCATTTTCAAACTTTTTCAACTTTCACGCAATATATGAGCGCGAGCCATGGACATAGCACTATAGGTGGAATAGAACATGATGATGGAGGTTGTGTGGAGAAGACAAAAAGGGAGAAAGTCTCACATCGACGCGGCTAATCAATGGGCTATGGAGATGCCCATCAATTGATGCCAATGCGAGGAGTAGGGATTGCCATGCAATGGATGCACTAGAGCTATACATATATGAAAGTTCAACAAAAGAAACTAAGTGGGTGTGCATCCAACTTGCTTGCTCACGAAGACCTAGGGTATTTTGAAGAAGCCCATCATTGGAATATACAAGCCAAGTTCTATAATGAAAAATTCCCACTAGTATATGAAAGTGACAAAATAAGAGACTCTCTATCATGAAGATCATGGTGCTACTTTGAAGCACAAGTGTGGAAAAAGGATAGTAACATTGCCCCTTCTCTCTTTTTCTCTCATTTTTTTGCTTGGGCCTTCTCCTTTTTTTATTTTTATGGCCTCTTTTTTTATTTGGGCTTCTTTGGCCTCTTTTATTTTTTAATTTTTTTCGTCCGGAGTCTCATCCCGACTTGTGGGGGAATCATAGTCTTCATCATCCTTTCCTCACATGGGACAATGCTCTAATATGAAGATCATCACACTTTTATTTACTTACAAATCAAGAATTACAACTCGATACTTAGAATAAAATATGACTCTATGTGAATGCCTTCGGCGGTGTACCGGGATGTGCAATGAATCAAGAGTGACATGTATGAAAGAATTATGAAGGGTGGCCTTGCCACACATATGATGTAAACTACATGATCATGCAAAGCAATATGAAAATGATGAAGCGTGTCATAATAAATGGAACGGTTGAAAGTTGCACGGCAATATATCTCGGAATGGCTATGGAAATGCCGTAATAGGTAGGTATGGTGGCTGTTTTGAGGAAGATATAAGGAGGCTTATGTGTGATAGAGCGTATCATATCACGGGGTTTGGATGCACTGGCGAAGTTTGCACCAACTCTCGAGGTGAGAAAGGGCAATGCACGGTACCGAAGAGGCTAGCAATGATGGAAGGGTGAGAGTGCGTATAATCCACGGACTCAACATTAGTCATAAAGAACTCACATACCTATTGCAAAAATCTACAAGTCATCAAAACCAAGCACTACGCGCATGCTCCTAGGGGGATAGATTGGTAGGAAAAGGCAATCGCTCGTCCCCGGCCACCACTCATAAGGAAGGCAATAAAAGAACAGCTCATGCTTGAAATTTGTCACACAACGGTTACCATACGTGCATGCTACGGGACTTGCAAACCTCAACACAAGTATTTCTCAATTTCACAATTACTCAACTAGCACGACTCTAATATTACCATCTTTATATCTCAAAACAATTATCAAGTATCAAACTTCTCATAGTATTTAATGCACTCTATATGAAAGTTTTTATTATACCCATCTTGGATGCCTATCATATTAGGACCAATTTTATAGCCAAAGCAAATTACCATGCTGTTCTAAAAGACTCTGAAAATAATATAAGTGAAGCATGAGAGATCAAATGATTTCTATAAAATAAAACACCACCGTGCTCTAAAAAGATATAAGTGAAGCACTAGAGAAAAATTATCTAGCTCAAAAGATATAAGCGAAGCACATAGAGTATTCTAATAAATTCCGATTCATGTGTGTCTCTCCCAAAAGGTGTGTACAGCAAGGATGGTTGTGGTAAACTAAAAAGCAAAGACTCAAATCATACAAGACGCTTCAAGCAAAACACATATCATGTGGTGAATAAAAATATAGCCTCAAGTAAAGTTACCGATAGACAAAGACGAAAGAGGGGATGCCTTCCGGGGCATCCCCAAGCTTAGGCTTTTGGTTGTCCTTGAATTTTACCTTGGGGTGCCTTGGGCATCCCCAAGCTTAGGCTCTTGCCACTCCTTATTCCAAAATCCATCAAATCTTTACCCAAAAACTTGAAAAATTCACAACACAAAACGTATTCCAACTTCTCTATGGTTCATACCCCCCGATACTAACCATAGATTCATCAAAATAAGAAAACAACACACGAAAAACAGAATCTGTCAAAAAACAGAACAGTTTGTAGCACCTGTATCAAACGTATACGTATGTAACTCCAAAAATTCTGAAATAAATTTCTGGACGTGAGGAATTTGTCTATTAATCATCTGCAAAAATAATCAACCTAAAATCACTCTCCAGTAAAAAATGGCAGCTAATCTCGTGAGCGCTAAAGTTTCTGTTTTTTACAGCAAGATCGCAAAGACTTCACCCAAGTCTTCCCAACGGTTCTACTTGGCACAAACACTAATTGGAACATAAAACCACATATAAACAGAAGCTAGATGAATTATTTATTACTAAACAGGAACAAAATGCAAGGAACAAAAATAAAATTGGGTTGCCTCCCAACAAGCGCTTTTCTTTAAAGCCTTTTTAGCTAGGCATTAATAATTTTAATGATGCTCACATGAAAGACAAGGATTGAAGCGCAAAGAGAGCATCATAAAACACGTGACAAACACATCTAAGTCTAACATACTTCCTATGCATAGGCATTTTGTAAGCAAACAAATTTTCAAGGCAAGCAAAAACTAGCATATGCAAGGAAGAAGAAAGAGACGATAGGATTCTCAACATGAAGAGAGGTAATTTAGTAACATGAAAATTTCTACAACAATATTTTCCTCTCTCATAATAATTACATGTGGGAGCATACTCAAATTCAACAATATAGCTATCACATAACATATTCTCTAGATGATCCAAATGCATGAAAAGTTGACACTCTTCCAAAATAGTGGGATTATCATTAACTAAATTCATGACCTCTCCAAACCCACTTTTATGAAAAATACCATAAGATTGAACATTCTCCAAATATGTGGGATCTAAAGTTGACACTCTTCCAAACCCACTTTCAATATTATTGCAAACACTATTATCAATCTCATATTCATCATGGGGCTTAAATAAATTTCAAGATCATAAGAAGAACCACCCCAGTCATGATCATTGCAACAAGTAGTAGACATAGCAAAACTAGCATCCCCAAGCTTAGGGCTTTGCATATTATTAGCACAATTGACATCAAGAGAATTTATAGTAAAATCATTACAATCATGCTTTTTATTCAAGTAGCTATTGTGAATCACTTTATAAATTTCTTCTTTCAACACTTCATCACAATTTTTAGATTCACGAATTTCAAGCAAAACCTCATAAAGATAATCTAGTGCACTCACATCATTAGAAATTGGTTCATCATAATTGGATCTCTTAAAAAGATTAGCAAGTGGATGAGGATCCATAAACTTTTAGCAAGCGAAGATGCAAGCAAAAGGAAGGCACATGGTAACACAAGCAAACAAAAGATCGAACGAAAGAAGGGCGAAGAAAAGGCAAATCTTTTTGTCGTGGAATTGTCACGGCAGATGTCCTCGAGCTAGGACTTAGTCGTGGAGCCATCGCAGCTAGGAATCTTGAAGGGGTTAAACGGGACAAGGAACACGAGGGTTTATACTGGTTCGGCCCCTTACGGTGAAGGTAAAAGCCTACGTCCAGTTTGAGGTGGTATTGATTAGGGTTTCGATGACCAGGGAGCTTAACTGCTATGCCTGGCTCTCGACGAGATCTTTCTTGTCCTCAACCGCTGCCGGGTCGTCCCTTTATATAGGGAGGCTGACACCCAGCAGCTCTCAGAGTCCCGGCCGGCTCATAAGAGTGTCCGGCTCGGACTCTCAACTATTCTTGCCTTACACTACAAGTTCTACCACAACAATGATTGCAACTACGGGCCTTAAGCCGTATCCGGGTCTTAAGCCCATCTCTGGCCCACCGTCTTCAAGCTTAGCGCCGGGCTTCTGGCAATGACCATATGAGTAACCCGGCCCCACCTAGCGGGTGACTCTAAGGTCTATATCCTCAACATTAGGCCCCAGATTGATTTGAGCCGGCTCATGTCAATCTTCAATTTTTTCGACAGAAAATCTGCGGCTTACAATCATGTGAAGGCCATAACCCGGCGTGACGTCATCCTCTGGACTCCGGGTAATCCGCCGTGACGTCATCTTCCATTAAGCCCGTTTTTTACTCCACCAGATCCGCAACGGATCTTATCTTTACTGCCATCCCGAAAATCGAGGCATTTCATGGGGAGATAACCACGCCATGGTCTCCTCGTTTCTCGCGCCCACTTTATGAGCTCGCCCTTATAAATAGACCGGCCCGACGGGCCTTCAGCCACTTCTCTCTTCTTCGTCTTCTTCCTCTTGCCACTGCTCCCCTGCTCGAGTTCTGCTGCCGCCGCCGCCGCGGGTCTTCTCGCCGTCACCAACTCAGGCCGCTGCATCACCCTGATTTGACCAGAGAAACGCGACGACCTCCGCGACTCTCCAACCCCTGTAAGTCCTGCTTGCTCTGTAGAACAGATCTGCCGTAGGGTTCATCCGTGTTCTTCGCTGTCACCTACGAGCCCCGGTATTTTTTATTTTTACTGCCCTCTTTTGATCTTAACCCTGTGTAGAACTACTGCGGTAGCTGTTTTAGCACCCATTTCTCATGCAAGTAGACCTCCTTTTACTGCATAAGGCCTTGTTCAATGCTCAAGAACTCCCCTGCGTCTGCTTTTTAGGTCTAGAAATTTTTCTTTTGCCTGACCATTTTGATCCAAAATATTTACCGCAATGTGTGAAACCTGTTTTCACCATACTTAGTAAAAAACTGCCCTCATTGAATCATGGTGGTTTACATTTCCGGTTTAAAGAAAACACGCGCCGTAGAACGTTCCGACTTAAGGGAAGCCACGCGCCATAAAACTTTCCGGCTCATTTATAACAAGGCTGTAGACAATTTGAATTACCCTCAAGCACACCAGCGGCTTAGATAACCCGATGTACTTAGACATATATCATTAGTCCCCTCCATAAGCCGCCACCTTAAACCTTAACTTGTAAGTCTCCTCCGGCTCATTATTAAACCGGATATTTTTTCCTGTATAATAGGCTTCCAACAGTCACCATGCCTCCCAAAGCTCCTAAAGCCTCCATCACTTGCAACTGGATGAGGTCCAATGTCACCAATGAGACCTTAGCAGATTTTGTCAAGTCTGGATATCTGCCCAAGAAGGACGTCATGTCCTACCGTGCCCCTGACTCATCAGAGGAGAGACCACAGCCAAGGGACGGGGAGGTGGTCATTTTTGCGGATCACATGAGCCGGGGCTTCGCACCGCCCGGCTCAAAGTTTTTCAGAGATGTTCTGAATTTCTTTGATCTGCGGCCTCAGGACATAGGACCCAACTCAGTGTCCAATATCTGCAACTTCCAAGTGTTCTGCGAGGTTTACCTTGGAGAAGAACCCAGTCTGCTGCTCTTCAGAGAGCTTTTCTCTTTAAACCGCCAGAACGAGTGTGCCAACGGGCCAAGTTTGGAGCTAGGCGGCATCTCCATCCAGCGGCGGAGGGACTGCCTTTTCCCTTACGCAGAGCCGCCCAGCCACCCCAAGGACTGGAATCTGACGTGGTTTTACTGCCAAGACACGTCGCCGGCTGATGAAAGTCCGTTGCCCGGCTTTCGCCCCTCGCGTCTGGAGCCGACTCACCCACTGTTAGACAAGCTGACTCAAGCGGAGCGCTAGCCTCTGCTCCCCACCATCAACAAGATCAAGGCTCTCCTGGGCAATGGTCTGAACGGAATCGATCTGGTCCGGGTCTGGATCTCGTGGCGGGTGATCCCATTGAGCCGCCGCCCCGGCTTAATGTGTGAGTACACGGGCCGAAAGGATGACCCCCAGAGACACAGCCGCAACGATCTTCCTGAAGATGTTGCAGAGGAGATGACCAAGGCTCTCTTGAACGAGAGCCTGGCAGACTGCGGAAGGACTGGGTTAGCCCCCTTCTGCAAGACCAATCCAGCCCCAGCGGTAAGCCGCTGATCTGAACATCTTATTCTATATATAACTTTCATCTGAATCGTTTTAAGAAATCATCATTGTATTTTCCAGGCTGATGATAAGTTCTGGCGGGTCAAATATGACCATGAGGCGGCCAAGAAGGCCAGAAAGGCGAAGAAAGCCGCCAAGAAAGCCGCCCCTCGCAAGAAAGGAAACAGGCCTACTGCTTCAGAGCTGATGCAACTAAGCGACAGCTCCGAGTCAGAGGTAACCCCTGAGCCTGTAAGTCCTTGTTGTACTTTGTTGTTTATTTCTGTTCGCCTTATCAATACTTGTTCATCAATAGGACGACACCAGAGCAAGTAACCTGGTGGTTGAAGAGGTAACGACATTTTCCTCCGACTCGGAGCCCTTGCCCAGGCTGAAAATCCAAAGGGTAACCCGGAAAGTAAGCTTTTCACATCCTTTAGCTTATCAAGACCCTCAATTTATTTTGAAGCGACAGGTGCATGAGAGCCGGCGGCACACCCGGACCGACAAAAGCACCGACCTCTCCTCCGGGTTACTTGACGCATCGAGGAAACGCCGGACCGAGGTGATCTCAAAATTGTACCCTTTTCATCCTTTGGCAGGTGTTATAAGTCAACCGCTCAACTCTTCTGACTCAAATTATCAGGAAACTTCCCCCTGTTCTGGCGACTCTATGCAGTCAAGCCTGCCGGCTTTCAAGACCGTGCCTGGGTAATGATAATTATCTCATGTTGTACTTTGTCTTCACTTACCCTATTGTGCTTAACCTTTCTGTCCTTTCAGTGCCCAGGCCAAGATCACCAAGAGGGCGAAGAAGTCCAAGCCGGTCGATGAGCCGGACTTGCCTGAGCCAGAGGCAGCCGCTCAAGAGCCGCCAGCTACCTCTGCACCTGAGGCCGCTGCCCCAACCACCAAGGCAACTGCAGAAGCTTCTGTTAACCCGGAGGCCTCCAGCTCGGCTCAACCAGTAGATGACCCGGACGTGGTAATTACCCGGACGGAGTTTGTTGAGTCGGGGAGACCTACCGCGCTGGCCAAGTGCTCCGCCAAAGGGGAGCGGCTAGAGTCCCGCCGGGTTAACCTGGACCTCACTGACTACTCCAACTTGAACATTGGAGAGATTGTCTCCGGCTTCGTCAGCCAAGTGCACAAGAGCCGGGACGCAGAGATTGCCATGGTGAACCAGATCCAGCAGAAAGCTGAGGTATTATTCTTCTGTCCTCTTACTTACTGCTTAGTTACCTTTACCATGCTAGCCCCAAGGTCGACGACTTATGATTGAGTATGTTGTAGACTTAGGTTCCGGCTTACTCCATTGAACCGGCAATGTGTAGATAGAAACGTTCAATATGCATTAGCCCCCAAGTGCCAAGTGTCTTTGCTTGGAAAACGCTTGGGACTTTTAAATTTGTATAGTAACTGTTCATGCCATAACCCGGAAATTTATACAGGCTGCTGGCAAGAAGCTTGAGGCTGACCTCGCTGATCTCAAGAACCGGCTGAAGATGCAAGAGATGGAGACCCGGAAGGCAAATGCCAAGTTTGTGTCCAGCATCGCCGCGCAAGAGAAGCTGAAGACGGAGTTTGACGCTGAGCGGAAGGCGTGGGCCGAAGAAAAGGCCGCATTGGTGAACCGAGCTGAACAGGCGGAGAAGGCTCTCTCCGAGAAGACCGCCGAGCTCTCCGGCCTAAATCGCCAAGTGTCCCAGATGGTGGCCGCAATCTTCGGTAAGTCGTCTCACCGGCTTTCATCAAGTTTAGAATTTTATATCTCATAAGTCATCCTTGTCGGCGGCTTATCTTATTCTGTTAAACAGGTCCCAGAAGTGCCAACCTCAACCAGAGTGAGGTAACCAAGCTGAAGGCCATGTACACCCTGGTGGAGCAGCTCTACACCGGGTCACAGCGTGCCTTGGCTATGGTGGCCCTATCCAACGAGGTGCCGACTCACCTGGCGGAAGTCCTTCGCCGGCTCGCCGTTCTGCCTCAACGGATCCAAGAGCTGCGACGGGCCTCTGCAAGAGCCGGAGCAATCGCTGCGCTGAGCCGGGCCAAGGCGTTCCTGCCAGAGTTAGACCCGGCGGACATCGCCCTTGGCTATCCAAGCCTGAAGGAAGACGGCACCGCCTTCGATCAGAAGGACTTCGCAGCTTGCGTGAAGGCCGTATGCCTGGTGGCCACTCTGATTGGCAATGATACAGATCTGTCTAAGTATCAGCCGGGCTACGATGCAGAAAATCAGAGGATCCCTACTCCGCGCTATGAAGCCCTCAACTTGATCCCGCCGGCTCGTCAGCACACCTTCGCCCCGGAGATTGATCCGGCCGGGTTAATTGACGAGGAAGCCCAATTCGAAGCTCTCAGCGGCATCGACTGGAAGTCATCAACCTTCGAGGTCTTGGGATCAGCCGGAGGAGAAGAGAGGAACGAACCGGAGACTTCAACCCAGCAAGCGTCATAACTCGGCTGGCGGCTTATAAAACAATACCTCACCCTTTTGGACTCAATGAGTCTTGTAATAGAGTAGGACCAATACTTTATCTTTGCCGTGCCATCGTGCATGCCTTGAATGCTGAAGTCTGTTGAAGTTGTCTCCTTTATGTTTCTCCTGGTCGTAATCAATCATTTGTTTTCCTTAATCTCAAAATAGTTGCCTTTAACTATCCTGCAGAGAAGGACAAATCACAAGTCTCGAGGCGGCTTACCACCCTGAGAATCATAAGTTTTAGATATATAACCCGGAATATGAATCAAAAAGGACTGGTCTTCAATTATATCCTTAATACAGCCGTAATAACATACTTAGCGGCCTGCAAGCATACTTTCGGCTTAAATAACCCGGGTAGTAAGATTGGTACCTCAATTCCGGTTTACCTGTCTTAATAACACCCATCGTGTTCAGCTAATACTGTAAACCAAAGTTAAGCCGGCAAAGCGAGATCCGGCCGTACACACTTTGAAATGATCAGAAGAAACTTACTATGAAGCAGAAGAACTTAGGGGCTTCCGGTTCGAATACGACTAGAGACCCGGCCCAAAGGGGTTATGCTAAGATTCGAATACGATCATATAGCCCCCAGTGGGTGTGGCGATGCCAATCAAGAGGGTACCGACAGCTATGTTCTCTTTGGTTCGAATACGACCCATGTTTGAACAGGAAGCCCCCAAGTGATTTTAAGAATTGTTTAACGACGTTGATTCGAATACGATCCACGTCGGTTCCCAAAGGGGTTAAACTATGATTCAAATATGATCAAAGAAAACTCCCCAATGAGCTCGGCACTTTGCCAATCAAATGGGTATCGACAGCTATGTTCTCTTTGGTTCGAATACGACCCATGTTTGAACAGGAAGCCCCCAAGTGACCTTATTGCTTACGGCTAGATTCGAATACGATCATAAGCCGGATCCTCCTTTAAGTCATCATGTAATCTTGCAATGAAAACAACACGTGCATATTTGGAGGAGAAAAAAGGACAGAGGTCCTGCTTTATTGCTTATCATAATATATACATGGCTGAGAGAAATATGTACAATATGAGAGCCGGTGGCTCAAGTGTAGTAAGGCCGAAGCTGAGCTATGTTCCACGGCCGACGGGTCTCCTCCTCCGACTTACGTGAATCTTTATGCTCCCGAATGTCAATGAGGTAATATGACCCGTTGTGCAAATTCTTGCTGACCACAAAGGGCCCTTCCCAAGGCGGGGATAGCTTGTGCACATCGGTTTGATCTTGGATGAGCCGGAGCACAAGATCGCCTTCCTGGAAGACCCGGGATTTAACCTGGCGACTATGATAACGGCGCAGGTCTTGTTGGTAAATCGCTGAGCGAGCTGCTGCCACATCACGTTGTTCGTCCAACAAGTCAAGAGCGTCTTGGCATGCCTGTTCATTGTCCGTCTCAACATAAACCGCCACTCGAGGTGAGTCATGACGGACGTCACTGGGGAGGACTGCTTCTGCCCCATAAACCATGAAGAAAGGCGTGAAGCCTGTAGACCTGTTAGGAGTAGTGTTGATGCTCCATAACACGGAGGGCAACTCCTCCACCCAACAACCCGGCGTCCGTTGCAAAGGGACCAAAAGCCGGGGCTTGATGCCCTTCAGAATCTCCTGATTAGCTCTTTCAGCTTGACCATTGGATTGAGGATGAGCAACTGAGGAAACGTCAAGTCGGATATGCTCTCGTTGACAAAACTCTTCCATGGCGCCTTTGGATAGATTGCTGCCATTGTCAGTTATAATGCTGTGCGGAAAGCCAAAGCGAAAAATCACCTTTTTCATAAATTGAACCGCCGTGGCTGCATCGCACTTGCTAACTGGCTCAGCTTCCACCCACTTTGTGAATTTGTCAACTGCCACCAAGAGGTGGGTCTTCTTATCCTTGGACCTTTTAAAAGGCCCAACCATATCAAGCCCCCAGACCGCAAAGGGCCAAGTGATTGGGATCATCCTCAGCTCCTGAGCCGGCACATGAGCCCGTCGTGAGAACCTCTGGCAACCATCACATTTACTAACCAAGTCCTCTGCATCAGCATGAGCCGTCAGCCAATAAAAACCATTGCGAAAAGCCTTGGCCACAAGAGACTTTGAGCCGGCGTGATGGCCACAATCCCGTTCATGAATCTCACGCAAGATCTCTTGACCTTCCTCAGGGGAGACACAACGCTGAAACGCCCCTGTAACACTGCGATGATGCAACTCGCCATTGATAACAATCATTGACTTAGCCCGCCGGGTTATTTGTCTGGCCAAAGTTTCATCCTCAGGCAACTCACCCCGGGTCATGTAAGCCAAATAGGGCATTGTCCAGTCCGGTATGATGTGGAGAGCCGCCACCAGTCGTGCCTCCGGGTCAGGGACAGGCAAGTCTTCCTCTGTAGGCAGCTTAACAGAAGGATTATACAGGACATCCAGGAAAGTATTAGGTGGCACCGGCTTTCGCTGAGAGCCTAGCCGGCTTAGAGCATCAGCCGCCTCATTCTTTCTGCGATCAATGTGCTCTACTTGGTAGCCCTGAAAGTGCCCAGCAATGGCATCAACTTCGCGGCGATAAGCCACCATGAGAGGGTCCTTAGAGTCCCACTTGCCTGATACTTGTTGAGCCACCAAGTCTGAGTCAACGAAACACCTTACCCGGCTCAAGCTCATCTCCTTAGCCATCCGAAGACCGTGGAGCAAGGCCTCGTACTCAGCCGCATTGTTAGTGCAAGGAAACATCAACTATAACACATAATGGAACTTGTCACCTTTAGGGGAAGCCAATACAACTCCAGCCCCCGAGCCCTCCAACTGCCTGGACCCATCAAAGTGAATAGTCCAATATGTGTTATCCGGCTTTTGCTCGGGCACTTGTGACTCTGTCCAATCATTGATGAAATCCACCAAGGCCTGAGATTTAACAGCAGTGCGTGGCACATATTTGAGACCATGAGGTCCTAGCTCTATAGCCCACTTAGCCACTCTCCCTGTGGCCTCTCTGTTTTGAATGATATCACCAAGAGGGGCAGAACTGACCACAGTGATGGGATGACCCTGGAAATAATGCTTAAGTTTCCGGCTCGCCATGAACACACCGTAAACAAGCTTCTGCCAATGCGGATACCGCTGTTTGGACTCGATGAGCACTTCGTTGACATAATAAACCGGCCGCTGAACCGGATGCTCCTTACCCTCTTACTTGCGCTCCACCACCATAGCCACACTGATGGCTCGTGTGTTCGCCGCCACGTATAACAATAAGGGCTCCTTATCAACTGGAGCAGCAAGGACTGGAGGCTCTGCCAGCTGCTTCTGCAAATCCTCAAAGGCAGTATTAGCTGCATCATTCCAGACAAAGTTATCAGTTTTCTTCATCAACTGATATAATGGCATGGCCTTCTCACCCAAGCGGCTTATGAACCGGCTTAAAGCAGCGATGCGACCCGCCAAGCGCTGAACGTCATTTATACACGCCGGTTTAGCCAGGGAGGTGATGGCCTTGATCTTCTCCAGGTTAGCTTCAATGCCTCTGTCAGAAACCAAAAAACCCAAGAGTTTGCCTGCAGGAACACCAAAAACACACTTGGTCGGGTTAAGCATCATCTTGTAGACCCGGAGATTATCAAAGGTCTCCCTCAAATCATCTATCAGGGTTTCCTCCTTTATGGATTTAACCACAATATCGTCCACATAAGCATGAACATTGCGCCCAATCTGATTATGAAGACAGTTCTGCACACAACGCTGATAAGTCGCCTGTGCACACTTGAGTCCAAAGGGCATAGACACATAGCAGAAAGCTCCAAAGGGAGTGATGAACGTCGTCTTCCCCTGGTCTTTAACTGCCATTTTGATCTGGTGATATTCGGAATAAGCATCCAAGAAACTTAAGCGCGCACAACCAGCCGTAGCATCTATAATTTGATCAATACGGGGAAGGGCAAAAGGATCAGCCGGACACGCCTTGTTTAAGTCCGTGTAGTCCACACACATCCGCCAAGTGCCGTTCTTCTTGAGTATGAGCACCGGGTTAGCTAACCATTCTGGGTGAAAGACTTCAACAATAAACCCGGCCGCCAAGAGCCGGGCCACCTCTTCACCAATAGCTTTCCGCCTCTCTTCATTAAACCGCCGAAGGAACTGCCTGACCGGCTTAAATTTCGGATCAACATTGAGAGTGTGCTCAGCGAGTTCTCTAGGTACACCTGGCATGTCAGAAGGTTTCCATGCGAAGATGTCCCTATTCTCACGGATGAACTCGATGAGCGCGCTTTCCTATTTTGGATCCAGATTGGCACTGATGCTAAACTGTTGACATGAATCTCCTGGAACAAAATCAACAAGCTTAGTTTCATCAGCCGACTTAAATTTCATCGCCGGCTCATTCTTCGTAGTCGGCTTTTTCAGAGAGGTCATATCTGTTGGGTCAACATTGTCTTTGTAAAACTTCAACTCCTCTGTTGCACAAACAGATTCTGCATAAGCCGCATCACCTTCCTCACACTCCAGAGCCACTTTCCGGTTGCCGTGAACCGTAATGGTCCCATTGTGACCCGGAATCTTGAGCTGTAAGTACACATAACACGGCCGTGCCATGAACTTGGCATAAGCCGGCCGTCCAAATATAGCATGGTATGGACTTCTTATCTTGACCACCTCAAAGGTCAATTTCTCCACCCTGTAGTTGTTCTCATCTCCAAAGGCCACTTCCAACTCAATCTTGCCGATTGGATAAGCCGACTTACCAGGTACCACACCGTGGAAAATAGTGTTGGACTGGCTGAGGTTCTTATCAATCAGCCCCATACGACAGAATGTCTCATAATAGAGGATGTTGATGCTGCTGCCTCCGTCCATGAGCACCTTAGTGAACTTATATCCTCCCACCTGAGGAGCCACCACCAGGGCCAAGTGACCCGGATTATCCACCCGTGGAGGGTGATCCTCCCTGCTCCACACTATAGGCTGCTCAGACCACCGCAAGTAGCGTGGAACCGCCGGCTCAACAGCATTCACAGCCCTCTTATGAAGTTTCTGATCTCGCTTGCACAGACTAGTGGTAAACACATGATACTGTCCACCGCTAAGCTGCTTTGGATTGGTCTGATAACCCCCTGCTGCTGTTGATGACCCTGGCCAGACTGCTGGTTAAAGCCCCCTTGACCGTTCTGAGAATTAGAATTTGAGCCGCCACCCGGGCCATGAAAGTCGTCGGCGCCTGAGCCGCCGCCCGGGCCGTTGTAATTCTTGAAGGCCTTCATGATTGCACAATCCTTCCATAGATGAGTCACTGGCTTCTCTCTAGAACCATGCCTTGGACAAGGCTCATTCAACAGTTGCTCCAGCGTCGGGCCTGACCCGCCGCCTCGGGGAGGGGGCCTCCCCTTGCGTCACTGGTTATTACCTTGTGAGCTGGCGTTGGCTACAAACTCTAGGCTGCCATCGGCCTTGCGCTTGCCTCCTCCTTGGTTACCCGGGTTATGCTGAGGACCCTTGCCATTGCCATTCTTCTTTCCCTTCCCTGCCCTTTCATCATCTGAAGGGGGATCCTTGGTACCATCAGAATCGGCGTACTTGACAAGAGCCGCCATTAGTGTACCCATATCATTGCAGTCGCGCTTAAGCCGCCCGAGTTTCATCTTCAGGGGCACGAAACGACAATTCTGTTCCAACATTAAGACTGCAGAGCCGGCATCCATCTTATCTGATGAATGTATGATCTCCTTGACCCGGCGAACTCAATGCGTCGTGGATTCACCCTCCTGCTGCTTACAGTTAGTCAAATCCACAAATGACATAGACTGCCTACAGGTATCCTTGAAGTTTTGGATGAACCGGGCTTTCAGCTCAGCCCAAGACCCGATGGAATTCGGTGGTAGGTCTTTCAACCAAGTGCGGGCAGTCCCATCCAACATCATGGTGAAGTACTTGGCCATTGCCGCCTCACTGACCTCCAGTAGTTCCATGGCCATCTCGTAACTCTCGATCCAGGCTGCGGGTTGTAAGTCAGCCATGTAATTGGGCACCTTCCTAGGGCCTTTGAAGTCCTTGGGTAGACGTTCATTGTGGATAGCTGGCACTAAGCAAGGGACACCCCCAGTCCTGTTAGGGATACCCACATCGACGGACGTCGTCGGATAAGCCGGGGGAGTCTGGTAAGCCGTCAACTGAGGCACCTGCTCCGCCTCTTGCCGCGCTCTGTCTTGGTCTGCTGCGTGAAAGGCTCCATTATGAGCCGGGCCATGGCCAGGGGGCGGGTCGTCGCGTCGGACATGCCACCTCCGCATCATGCTGAGCTTGATCCGCCGGGTCAACCGCGGCGGTTAACAGGGCTGTCATCTTGTCCGTGAGATCCATCAGCACCTGAGCTGGCGAGGGCACCGGGTTTCCTGCTCTAGCAGCAGGGTTCTGAACAGGCTATGCACCGGCCATAAAGACCCCAACCTGACTTGGCGGCTCAAACGGGTCCGGAATACTGTCACCATCGGAACAACCCATGAGCCTGCCATCTTGAAGTTGATACAACGAGTTTGACTCATTGGTGGACGACTCGCCGTCAGAGCCGGCGGCCGTCTCATCACCAGATCCAGATCGATCAGAGAGCCCTCCATGGATGCATCCCACAAAGGCATGCCTTACGACAGGCCGGGTCCGGGCGGGTCGTGCACGCTGAGCCGTCTCGATGAGATCGGCGCAGAGATCCGGCTCAGGGCCTGGCTCACCGATCTTGCCAATGAAAACATGAATTCCGCCGAAGGGGACCCGGTACCCGTACTCAATTGAGCCGGCGTCGGGGCCCCATTTGCATCGTCGATGTAGAGCTTGCCGCGACGACTCTTGGTCATCCGGCCCACAGCGTATCCCTTGAGCCCTTCGAAGCTGCCCTTCAAGAACTCAAATCCACCGTGCGCTGGCCCCACGGTGGGCGCCAACTGTCGTGGAATTGTCACGGCAGATGTCCTCGAGCTAGGACTTAGTCGTGGAGCCATCGCAGCTAGGAAGCTTGAAGGGGTTAAACGGGACAAGGAACACGAGGGTTTATACTGGTTCGGCCCCTTACGGTGAAGGTAAAAGCCTACGTCCAGTTTGAGGTGGTATTGATTAGGGTTTCGATGACCAGGGAGCTTAACTGCTATGCCTGGCTCTCACGAGATCTTTCTTGTCCTCAACCGCTGCCGGGTCGTCCCTTTATATAGGGAGGCTGACGCCCAGCAGCTCTCAGAGTCCCAGCCGGCTCATAAGAGTGTCCGGCTCGGACTCTCAACTATTCTTGCCTTACACTACAAGTTCTACCATAACAATGATTGCAACTACGGGCCTTAAGCCGTATCCGGGTCTTAAGCCCATCTCTGGCCCACCGTCTTCAAGCTTAGCGCCGGGCTTCTGGCAATGACCATATGAGTAACCCGGCCCCACCTGGAGGGTGAATCTAAGGTCTATATCCTCAACACTTTTCGAAAAAAAATTTAGAAGTGGGGAGAGGAAATCGAGAGGCGAATGGCAAATAATGTAATGCGAGGGATGAGAGTTTATGATGGGTACTTGGTATGTCTTGGCTTGCGTAAATCTCCCCGGCAACGGCACCAGAAATCCATCTTGCTACCTCTTGAGCATGCGTTGGTTTTACCTTGAAGAGGAAAGGGTGATGCAGCAAAGTAGTCTAAGTATTTCGCTCAGTTCTTGAGAACCAATGTATCAATCCAGTAGGAGACTACACGCAAGTCGCCTAGTACCTGCACAAACAATCAAGAACCTTGCAACCAACGCAATAAAGGGGTTGTCAATCCATTCACGGCCACTTGCAAAAGTGAGATCTGATAAACATAATAAGATAAATATTTTTGGTATTTTTGTTGTATAGATTGGAAAATAAAGATTGCAAAATAAATAGTAAACTAGAATTATAGATCGGAAACTTATATGATGTAAAGTAGACTCGGGGCCATAGGTTTCACTAGTGGCTTCTCTCATGATAGCATATATTATGGTGGGTGAACAAATTACTCCCGAGCAATTGATAGAAAAGCGCATAGTTATGATGATATCTAAGGCAATGATCATGAATATAGGCATCACGTCCGTGTCAAGTAGACCGAAACGATTCTGCGTCTACTACTATTACTCCCACATCGACCACTATCCAGCATGCATCTAGAGTATTAAGTTCATAAGAACGGAGTAATGCATTAACCAAGATGACATGATGTAGAGGGATAAACTCAAGCAATATGATATAAACCCCATCTTTTTATCCTCGATGGCAATAATACAATACGTGTCGGTTCACTTTCTGTCACTGGAATCGAGCATCGCAAGATTGAACCCAAAGCTAAGCACTTCTCCCATTGCAAGAAAGATCAATCTAGTAGGCCAAACTAAACCGATAATTCGAAGAGACTTGCAAAGATATAAAATCATGCATATAAGAATTCAGGGAAGAACCAAATAATATTCATAGATAATCAAGTTCATAAACCCACAATTCATCAGATGTCGGCAAACACACCGCAAAAGAGTATTACATCGAATAGATCTCCAAGAACATCGAGGAGAACTTTGTATTGAGAACCAAAGAGAGAGAAGAAGCCATCTAGCTAATAACTATGGACCCGAAGGTCTGTGGTAAACTACTCACACATCATCGGAGAGGCTATGGTGTTGATGTAGAAGCCCTCCGTGATCGAATCCCCCTCCGGCAGATCACCGGAAAAGGCCCCAAGATGGGATCTCACGGGTACAGAAGGTTGCGGCGGTGGAAAAGTGGTTTCGTGGCTCTCCTGGATGTTTTCAGGGTATAAGAGTATATATAGGCGAAAGAAGTAGGTCGGTGGAGCTACGAGGGGCCCACGAGGGTGGGGGGCGCGCCCTCCTGCCTCGTGGCCACCTCGTTGCGTCTCTGACTCCCACTCCAAGTCTCCTGGATTGCGTTTGTTCCAAGAAAGATCCTCGCGAAGGTTTCGTTCCGTTTGGATTCCGTTTGATATTCTTTTTCTGCGAAACACTGAAATAGGCAAAAAATAGCAATTTGCACTGGGCCTTCGGTTAATAGGTTAGTTCCAAAAATAATATAAAAGAGCATATTCAAGCCCATTAAACATTCAAAACAGATAATATAATAGCATGGAACAATCAAAAATTATAGATACATTGGAGACGTATCACACCTACCAAAATAATAATAGCTTGGAAGATCCCTCATCAAACAAAAACATGCTATGTGCGGCAGGGACTGTTCAAATTAGTGTCTTTTAATTAGTACAGGCACGATCCGAGAGCAACTGTGGTGCACTGTTCATTTACTACTAGATATTTTCCTGTTAAAATATCATGCATGGAATCACAACTTCCAATGGCGGCAACATCAACAAGTGAGACCTTTTCTTCCATCTTTTCGTGATGCACAACAACAACAACAAATATGGCATTACCTTCTTGAGCAGCAGTAACAATGGTATTACCACAGAGAGGCATGAGTGTGTCATCCTCCCTCCCTTTAAGTGAAATTGTCCTTGGTTTCGATTAAGTCTTTATAGGAACAACGTGGTCTCCAGATTGTACGTGTGCCAAAGAAATATTAGCAGCTTCCTTTTCCTTCTTTGCTTCTCCTTGCTCCTTCATCTTGTGTTGTCGTTCTTTTCTCCAACTCTTGAACAAGTTCTTCTCCATGGCCATGAGAACATATTTTGTTCATGTTCAATATTGTAAGTGTTGGCGAGATAGTCATGTCTAGCATTATGGTTCTTGTACCACGACTCTCCCAGCAGCATATGACATGAGACCTTCTGTATCGGAATTACCTCACACAAAACTTCACAAGAAAATTTCCCGACTGAAAACAGTACCATAGTTTGGTGCGCAATGTCGAACTTGTCGTAGTACCTACTCAATGAGTATGGTCGTGGATGTGGTGCTGTTGATAGTTGCAGCTTCTCCACCATGTCAATGCCGACCGTGTTGATCGAACTGTCGTACTTGATCGTCATGGCACAAACTTTCTCTCCCACTTTACAGTAGGTGTGAAAAAGTTCGGCACCATAGCCTTTCTCCTCCAGCAAAAAGTCACTAGATAGCTTCAACTAGCTCCTCCTTGGTGACGACGCGCCGGCCGTCTCCTCCGAACTGCCATGAGAAACGTCTGTCTCTGATACGACTTGATGTGGGGCGAACCTCGAGGCGAGGGTCGGTTCATTGCTGGCCCGAACTTTCATGGCACAAACCTCCATCGCAACAAGTAATCATAGCAGGTTTACAATGATGTTCGCAAATCCCGCGAAAACAACACACCAACCCCTCGATCTGAAGGAATAACATGGATCAACCATACAAGCTCAGTTTGTAATCTCCTACATGCCGCATCCAGGAACTCACATGCCAGTAGATATTTTTGTCAAGATTTCTCTAAACTCAATAATGGCCGATGGCCGGAGCACACGATAGTGTCTAATTCATCATAAAATAACCTTTCATACAACGATGCACTACCCTGGCTATTTATAGTACATAGCCGACCTGTGTCTAAGTTGACAAATAAACAACAGATCCTAGCAAAACAAAAATTAATCTAAACAACCTTGGACCCCTAGTTGATTACGTGCCTTACTTTGGAATGTAACCCTTAAAAATTGGACTATGCCTAATACTCTTAATATATTGCATTCCATGGTAGTTTGATCTGATCTGGTGGGCCCCATCCGGTGGAACACAAATAATGAAATTCCCACGTTAGAAGAGTCCTTGCTGTGTATGATCTTTGAATCTCTGGAGGACGTGATCTACCAAAATAATAATAGCTTGGAAGATCCCTCATCAAACAAAAACATGCTATGTGCGGCTGGGACTGTTGGAAGTAGTTTCTTTTAATTGGTACAGGCACGATCTGAGAGCAACCGTGGTGCACTAGTTCATCTACTGCTAGATGTTTTTCTGTTAAAATATCATGCATGGAATCACAAATTCCAATGGCGGCAACATCAACAAGTGAGACCTTTTCTTCCATCTTTTCCTGATGCACAACAACAACAAATATGGCATTATCTTCTTGAGCAGCATTAACAATGGTATTATCAGAGAGAGGCATGGGCGTATCATATGATGTGGAGCATCCCACGGTCATCCCCATGGACCTACCATCGTCTCCCCATTCCCCAAGCACCATGTGGACCGATGAAAAGAGCACGTGCAAGAGCTATCGAGACCGAGGTGACATCTCTCCTTAATGAGCTTTCATATGAACAACCTGAGACGTGGCTACTACCTCAAGTGCAAATTCTATGCATGCTTAGGTATCAAGGAGATGACCTCGGAGACCCTCAGAATGAAGGCCAAGTCACCGTGGACACGAAGGAGAGAACACGACGGAAGGATACGCTGGAATGCTACAGCGGCCGGACATCCGGCCCACGGCTCGGACATCCGGCGCCTGAATACGCGGACGACCACAACAAGGCAGTGCCTGAAGAAGTTGCAGTGGCTGGACATCCGGTCCCTTCCCGTCGGACACTCGTCCCAAGCCCGGAAATCCGGACGAGGCCATCAGTACCACAACCAGCTCAAGGCCGAACACTCGGCGCCCCCTGAAGCCCCGAACATCCGGCACCTGCGCATGCATAGCCAGGCCAGAGGCCCATGTACCCCTCTACTCCTCTCTTTTCTCGTGGAACACTATATATAGACCCCCTCCTCCATCTTGCTAGGGTTAGCAAAGGTTTAGCTCATTTGAGATTGAGTTTTGCTCATCCACTACCACTCTCCCATGGAGATCAAGGCCTCTAGGTGAGAAGACCCCCTAGTGGATTCAAGACCCCTACTAGGGAAGATCCTCTTGGATATCAAGAACTCAATTCCTCGTAGGATTGGGATGAACTAGTTCCTATTTTGCCATCTTATGCTGGATTTGGACCTTGGTATCCCCTTATGTGTATGTGGATTTACCACATGTGTGATTGGATCTTTGTCAATTGAGTGTTCTTCTTGTGTTCTTCTCTTGATTTGCCTCTTTCCCCACCTCCAAGTGTGAAAAAATCATGAACAAGGGTTCCACCCTACATCACCCACTTTGGGATATGGCCCAAGGTAATCAGCATCAAGCCGCACAATAGCGGCTCCAGGCTCGCTGACTGTGGAGGGGCCATGATAAGCAAGATACCCAAGGTCACCTGGCCGACAGGGACTTTCAGCGAGACCCTGAAGCTCTGGCAACAAGAATGGTTTTTGTGTCCGACGCCGAGGAAGCCCTGACTTTTTCGGCCTAACCATCGAAAAGACTGTTCTCCTGCAATGCCAAGAACGTTGCCGGAGTTGATGAGGAGGTAAAGGTGCCCCAAGTCGGCTCAAAGCTATGGTGGACTCATGGGTTACCTTGACGGATGTGGTCCATGTGATGCTCCTTCGCCGCGCCCTTCCTCTCCAGATCCGAGCTGCTCCAAGGTGGAGATTCAAGCCCGGTAAGGAAGTTGTGCTTAGCAGGATTTACCAAGGAACCAACCTTGGCGGGATGTGGAAGCTCCTCTTCAGGACGAAGAAGGATGAGACCACCCCATGAGCCGATTATTTGGGCTACAGCCTCGCAAACAAGGCTCCCGAAGTGATTCTCCTGACTACTGGTCTATAGTATTTACTCTCCTACCACTGTTTTCATAACCAAGTGGTTGAATTTTACTTCTCCATTCATAGGAATGGCGCATGCATGTCAGGAAAATGCAGGCCCTACCCCCTTGCCGCAAGACCCTAGGACTCCCGAGCTCGAGAAGTTCCTAACACTTCAACAAAAAGGGTCAAATGTTTAGCTCATTAGTCCCGATTTGTATTTAAGCCGACACTAATGTGACTAGTAGTGCCGGTTCCAACGGCTAGGCGGGCCGCTCTCATTAGTACCGGTTCGTGCCGAACTTTTAGCACCGGTTCGTGCCACGAACCGGTAGTAAAGAGAGTGGTGGCAGGATGTTGTCAGACTGGGCCCCTCCAGCACCTTTAGTACTGGTTCTTGCCACGAACCGGTACTAAAGGTCGTCCTATATAAACCCTTCGTCCACCCGCGATCGAGCTTGCTCTATTTTCCCCTTTCCCCTCTCCTCTCTGTTCTTCCCCTCTACCTCGAGCTCATCACACATTTTGCCCACATTTTGTCAAGATTTGAAGGCCCCGATCCATTCAAGTGATCACAAAGGTAAGCAACTTTGTCCTTTCATCTCTCATTGCTAGATTAGCTCTTGCAATGCTTTATATAGTCATTAATTTGTGGGTTTTAGTAATTTGGGAGGAATTATATGTGGCAGTTTATTTGATTTATATGCAATCTGAGCTCAAAATAACTCTTAGTTTGCATATGTAGGTGTGGTTTACTTAGTGCCTTCCCGTCTCCGTCCTAACCACCGTCGATCGTCCGCACCGTCCTATCGCCGGAACCACCTTGTGGTGAGCCTCTTGTTATTATCTTTTTATATATAAAAAATCATGTTTGTGTGATTTAGATATATAGTTACTTGTATAATTATCTTACCCGTACGTTGTTTGTTATACATAGTGCCATGGTTTTGATATCCGTCCCCGTCGGCCCTCGTCCGTGTTATGATTTGGATGTGGTATATTCTCTTTTAAAACTATTTGTTGCATTTCGTGTTCATGACAAATTATGCCCATCAAGTTGACATAGATATTTTTATCTAGGAGGTATGTGAACCGGAAATTCCAACCGACCCTATTGTCGAGAGGTTAAATTTAGTTGAAAGAGAAAACGAGTATTTGAAAGAAAAATTGAAAAGAATTGAGGCGGAGAAGATGGAATTAGAGTTGCATGTTGCCGATGTTGTCGATGATCACAAGATCAAGATGGAGAAACTGTGCTTGAAGATTAGAAAGATTAGAAAATATGCCATTGATTGTGAGGTTTGGTATCATTATGCTATTGGATCAATTGTTACCTTAGTTGCGATCTTGATCGCATTTGTTGTTGCATTTAAATGCTTTAGCTAGAGAGTTATTTGTATGTTGCATTTATGTGTTGTATGAACCTGTATTAATTTGGTCTTTTCGGTGTTGTGTAATGAACATGAGCCGGCAATGGATATACGATGACCGATGCTCTCCCTAGTTCATTAATGGCGTGCATACTTTTCTGACTGCGGCTGAGGCAAACAAGCGGGCAGATGGTTTTATGCCTTGTTCATGTGCTGGCTGTAAGAATGATCGGAATTACTCTAAGTTGAAAATCATTCACATCCACCTGTTTGAGTCCGGTTTCATGCCCCACTATAATGTTTGGACCAAGCACGGAGAAAGAGGGGTTATGATGGAAGGCAATGAAGAAGAAGAGGATGACGACAGCTATCCTAGCCATGGGTTCCCTTAATACGATGGTACAACAATGGGGGAAGAAGCTGAGCTGGCAATGCGGGAAAAAGCTGAGACGGCAATGCGGGAAGAAACTGAAGAAGAGGCATCAGATGAGCCCGCTGATGATCTAGGTCGGGCCATTGCCGATGCAAAGAGAAACTGCGCAAGTGAAAAGGAGAAGAAGAAGTTGCAGCGCATGTTAGAGGATCACAAGAAATTGTTGTACCCAAATTGCGAAGCTGACAAGAAAAAGCTGGGCACCACACTGGAATTGCTGCAATGGAAGGCGGAGAATGGTGTATCTGACAAGGGATTTGGAAAGTTGCTGGTAATGATAAAGAATATGCTTCCAAAGGACAACGAATTGCCCGAGGGTACGTACGAAGCAAAGAAGGCTGTCTGCCCTCTAGGGTTAGAGGAGCAGAAGATACATGCATGCCCTAATCACTGCATCCTCTACCGCGGTGAGTATGAGGATTTGAACGCGTGCCCGGTATGCGGTGCATTGCGCTATAAGATCAGCCGCGATGACCCTGGTGATGTCGAGGGCGAGTGCCCCAGGAAAAAGATTCCTGCCAAGGTGATGTGGTATGCTCCTATAATACCATAGTTGAAATGTTTCTTCCAAAACAAAGAGCATGCCAAGGCGATGCGATGGCATAGAGAACACCATAAGAAAGACGGAAAGTTGAGAGTACCCGCTGATGGGTCGCAGTGGAGAAAAATCGAGAGAAAGTACAGGGAGGAGTTTGCAGGTGATGCAAGGAATGTATGGTTTGGTCTAAGTGCAGATGGCATTAATCCTTTTGGGAAGTAGAGCAGCAACCATAGCACATGGCCTGTGACTCTATGTATGTATAACCTTCCTCCTTGGTTGTGCATGAACCGGAAGTTCATTATGATGCCAGTGCTCATCCAAGGCCCTAAGCAACCCGACCACGACATTGATGTGTACCTAAGGCCATTAGTTGAAGAACTCTTACAGTTGTGGAATGGAACAGGTGTACGTGCCTGGGATGAGCACAAACAGGAAGAATTTGACCTAAAGGTGTTGCTGTTCATGACCATCAATGATTGGCCTGCTCTCAGTAACCTTTCAGGACAGGCGAACAAGGGATACCGTGCATGCACGCACTGTTTGGATGATACCGACATTATATATTTGGATAATTGTAGGAAGAATGTGTACCTGCGACATCGTCGATTTCTTCCGAGCAGGCATCCCGTAAGAAATAAAGGCAAGCATTTCAAATGTGAGGCGGATCACCGGACGAAGCCTCACCACCGTACTGGTGCTGATGTACATGATATAGTCAAGGATTTGAAGGTAGTCTTTGGAAAGGGTCCTGGCGGACAACCTGTTCTGAATGACGCTGACGAACGCACACCCATGTGGAAGAAGAAATATATATTTTGGGACCTTCCCTATTGGAAAGACTTAGAGGTCCCCTCCGCAATCGACGTGATGCACGTGACAAAGAATCTTTGTGTGACCCTGCTTGGCTTCTTGGGCGTGTATGGGAAGACAAAAGATACACCGGAGGCACGGGAGGACCAGAAACGTATGCACGGAAAAGACGGCATGCATCAGGGTCATGCCAGCTATGCTCTTACCAAAGAAGAGAAGGAAATCTTCTTTGAATGCCTGCTCAGTATGAAGGCACCGTCTGGCTTCTCGACGAATATAAAGGGAATAATAAATATGGCAGAGAAAAAGTTCCAGAACCTAAAGTCTCATGACTGCCACGTGATTATGACGCAACTGCTTCCGGTTACATTGAGGGGGCTTCTACCAAAAATGTTCGATTAGCCATTGTGAAGCTATGTGCATTCCTCAATGCAATCTCTCAGAAGGTAATCGATCCAGAAATCATACCAAGGTTAGAGAATGATTTGGTGCAATGACTTGTCAGTTTCGAGTTGGTGTTCCCACCATCCTTCTTCAACATCATGACGCACGTCCTAGTTCACCTATGCGAAGAGATTAACGTTTTGGGTCATGTATTTCTACACAATATGTTCCCCTTTGAGAGGTTCATGGGAGTCTTAAAGAATGTTCATAACCGTGCTAGGCCAGAAGGAAGCATCTCCAAGGGCCATGAAAATGAGGAGGTCGTTGAGTTTTGTATTGACTTTATTCTTGACCTTAAGCCGATTGGTGTTCCTGAATCGTGGCATAAGGGAGACTGGACGGAAAAGGCACGCTAGGAGCGGATCAAATAATATGTATGGACGGGCATTCTCTCACTCAAGCACACTACACAGTTCTATAGAATTCCGCCTTGGTGGCTCCGTATATGGACGAACACACGAATTTTCTACGCCCCAAACACCCGGAGCAGTCTGACGACTGGATTACACGTGAACAAACGGGAACTTTCGCCAGTTGGTTGCAGACACGTGCCATGCATGACGCCGCTATTGAAGATAACCTGTACTTGTTGTCCCAGTTACCATCTTCGAATATAATGACTTTCAAAGGGTACGAGATAAATGGGAATACATTTTACACGATCGCCCAAGATAAGAAGAGCACCAACCAAAACAGTGGTGTCTGCTTTGATGCAGCAACCAAGATGAGAAAGGAAACATATTATGGTTACATAGAGGACATATGGGAACTTGACTATGGACGTGGTTTGAAGGTCCCTTTGTTTCGGTGCAAATGGGTCAATATGACACGAGGCGGGGTAACGGAAGACCCACAGTACGGAATGACAACAGTGGATCTCAACAATCTTGCGTATGCAGACGAACCATTCATCCTAGTCAATGATGTGGCGCGGCTTTTCTATGTGAAGGACATGTCTACCAAGCCGAGAAAAAGAAAAGATAAGGATGCGAATGCATCATACGATGAGCCAAAGTGCCACATAGTTCTTTCAGGGAAAAGAAACATCGTGGGAGTGGATGAGAAGACAGACATGTCAGAAGATTATGAAAAGTTTGATGAAATTGCTCCATTCACAGTGAATATTGACCCGAGCATCCAGTTAAATGATGAAGATTGTCCATGGTTACGGCGCAAAGGGACACACGGGGGGAAAACTTTTCACACCCAAAGATCCCAGTCTTGGATGTGATCGGCTTCACTGTCATCACTTTCTTCTCTAGTGAGTTTTCGGACTTATATATCTGGAAAGTCCCGCTTCGAACTAACCGGAGGGAATCTTTGTAATAGTTAGGGTACTTATGTGTTTTGGCATTTGAAACGCGAAGAAATTTTATGTGCAAACAAATTCTTTCATGCATTTACTGATTTTTTCAGCTAAATGACCCTCAAATTGAAAAACACTTCAAATGAACTCTGAAAAGGTTGAAAGTTGGCATGGTATCATCATTGCACCCACATAGCATGTGCAAAATATTTATGACGGTTATGGCAAAAAATGGATGCACTTTGTGTACAAGATGGACAATCTCTTTCGAACTATCAGGGTTTTAGATGAAAACTCATCTGTTACAAAGGCATTTCATTTTTTTACTTATTACAACTCCAGACATTTTGTCCGTTCAGTATGCACCATTCAAAGTCGCTTCATCAATTTTCAACCCTTTCTGACTTCATTTGCTATTTTTCATGCATTTGCTGATTTTTTCAGCTAAATGACCCAGAAATTGAAAAACACTTCAAATGAACTCTGAAAAGGTTGAAAGTTGGCATGGTATCATAATTCCACCCACATAGCATGTGCAAAAAAGTAGAGAGGGTTGCGGCAAAAACTGGATGCACTTCGTGTACAAAATGGACAATCTCTTTTGAAGTATCAGGGTTTCGGACGAAAACTCATCTGTTACAAAGGCATTTCCTTTTTTAAATAACCTAAGTATTACCAAATTGAATATAATGATAAAACACACTAATTTTAAACATAAGAAAAAAGAATCACTGAAAAATCTATTTTTAAAGTTAAGTTATTCACAAACTAGTGATTCACACAAATTTCAAATAATTCAAATTTAAACTATTCAAATTTGAAAACTACCGGCACTAACAGAAAGTTTGTAATTTTTTGTACCCAAAGCAAAAATATTCACAAAGAAACTCTAAATACAGCAAAAAAACAACTAAAAAATAAATAAAAGAAAATAAATAAAGCAGAAAAGAAAAAAAAAGAAGAAAAAACTAAATGAAAAAAGCCCGCCTACTGGGCCACAGCGGCCTGCATACGACTAGAAACCCAACCTCTAGTTGCGCCGGGATGCAAGCCCGCTAGCCCAGTAGGCCCAACAGGGCATCACAGCATAGGTAGGCCCAGAAGGCCTGCTTTAGAGAGGAGCTCGAGACAGCAGCGGCGGCGGGGCTTATAAGCAGGTGCGAGCGCCCCTCGGCTAGCGAGGTGGGACTAAACTTCTGCGCCCCTCGCCTGGCAGCGCACCACCTTTAGTACCGGGTCGTGGCTCCAACCGGTACTAAAGGGGGGGGGTCTTTAGTACCGGTTGGAGCCACGACCCGATACTAAAGGGGTGTCGTTCCCGCCGCTTGGCCTGGCCAAATTTGACCTTTAGTACCGGTTGGTGGCTCTAACCGGTACTAAAGGTCATCCCTATATATACAACACTTACCAAAATTTCAGTTTTTTCTCCTCTGCTTCTTCGACCCCGTCGCCGTCGCCGCCCCGTCCCGCCTCCCCATCGACTCCGCGCCGCCCCCGTCCCCGTCGACTCCGCGCCGCCCCGTCGCCATCGCCTTGGACCTCGCCTCGCCGTCGCCGTCGCCCCAACCTCGCCCTCGCTGTGAGCCCCTCTCCCCCCTCTCCTCCATCCAATCGAAGCCGCCGCGCTGCCGCGCCGTAGGTGCACACACGCGCACATACACACACACAATTTTTCTGTTTTAGCTATAGATGTTTTTCTGTTTTTAGTTTTTAGTTTTTAGTTTTTTTCTTCTGTTTTTTATACAAAGGTTTTAGATGAATTAATTAATTTGATACTGTTAGTTCTAGATATATTAATGTTATAGAAATGTTAGTTATATAGAAATGTTAGAAATGTTATAGAAATGTTAGTTATATATATGTTAGAAATTTTAGAAATGTTAGTTTTAGCTAGATGAATTAGATTAATTTCAAATTGTTAGGCGATGATCGATGTTTCTTTAGTTTCTTATAATTTTAGTTATGGAAATTTAGAATTTGCATATAAGAAATCACAATCCAATCATTTAAAAATGTTATTTTTGTGGCATATAGTATTTGTTCTCGACGATGCCCGGCCCGCATCCTCGCCGTCGACCCATTCGCGACGATGTCCTGCTTCAGAGGACCCATGCCCGGGACTGGGCTCCGCCGGGCTGGCACTGGGAGGTGCTACCTTCAGGGGCTCACCGCTTGGTGAGGAACCCGGCCCCGGGTCCCGTCGTCGACCCTGAGCTCCTTCGGTGGCGTTCGCGTGGGCCACTTTCGGTGCGGAGGGAGCCGGCCCCGCCGGAGGTGGTGCGTCGCCGTGTCAGGGAGGAGGACGAGCACATCCGTTGCTACATGGTTGCTATGGACGTCAGGTTCTCCAATACCTATCAGGTTCTTTGGGGAGATGACCGGAGCTATGATCCTGTGATGGTTCCTTCTCTTTGGGTGTCCACCGCCCGCGCCTCAGGAACCGTGAGTGGCCTAGATTATTTTGTAGTGTTCGATCTTTATTAGCTAGCTAGCTAGTGATGTCTTCGATATATAATATTCAAGATGATGTATTCGAGATTATATATATTATTCAAGACGATGTATTCGATATTATATATATTATTCGAGACGATGTATTCGAGATTATATATTATTCGAGACGATGTATTCGAGATTATATATTATACGAGACGATGCATATTATGTAATATGATTCAGTTTTTCCTTCTTGATTGCATGCATGCATTGTAATTTCAATACTAAATTGTTTTATATTTCTTCTGGATTAGTTAAATAAAAGCTATGGCGGACAATACCGGCAGAGAGGGAGAAGAGGCCCTGTTCGAGATCATACGCTGTCGGATCACGGGTTCCGGCAAAACCCTTAAGGTTTGAACTCTGGGGTGCACGCGAAGTTCTCCCCCTACCGATCCACGTTCTAGCTTGCTAAGATCTCAAGGGCTAACTCAACGAACTCACAACACAAGAGACACAAGATTTATACTGGTTCGGGCCACCGTTGTGGTGTAATACCCTACTCCAATGTGGTGGTGGTGGATTGCCTCTTGGGCTGATGACGAACAGTACAAGGGGAAGAACAGCCTCCTGAGGTTGAGGTGTTCTTGTGCTTGGTGTGTGGCTAAGGATCAGCTAAAGATCGGATGCTTGAGGCTTAGTTGTCCCTTGATCAGTTGATCAGTTACCTCCTACGGTGGTGGCTAGTCCTATTTATAGAGGCCCTGGTCCTTTCCCCAAATATTGAGCGGGAAGGGAGCCAACAATGGCCAATTTGAAAGGGGACACTAGTATAGCTTATCCTAACAAAAGCGGTCTTCGCCTGCCAAAGGCTCTAGTGGTGATGCCGCCTTGGGCTCCATGGTGACCTCTGTCTTGCCGTCTTGCTGGTCTTGGTCTCGTTGCACCGATATGGAAACCTTTGCTTGACGCCTTGGTACTCCGCGCCTACGCTTGCTTCCTTAGCACCAAAGGGGAAACAAGGACACTGCACGCGCTGGCACCCGCCTGGCGCCCGCCTTATCTTGATCGTCATGGCTCACGTCACGAGAACCTTGCGAGGTTTGCCTTGCCTTGATCTCTCCGCCCCTCTCGAGCCAACCTGGTGAGGCCGCTCCTGAGGAGGTCTTGTGTCGCCCGCCTCGCGAGGCTTGGCCCGTCGCGAGGGTCTTGAGCACCTTGTTGATGAAGATGGGCCGTACGGGCCCATGCGCAGAGCCACGCTGTGGGCCGCATGCAGGCAAGTCTGGGGACCCCCGTTCCCAGAATACCGATAGTAGCCCCCGGGCCCAAGGCACGCTCGGGCTTGGCTTCGAGGCGAAGCCAAGGGCCAAGTGCAGAGCGCCGTGGGCCCCAAAAGCCCGCGGCCTTGGTCGACGCGTGGCGGTTGATGGGACGTGGTCGTCTCCGCTTCCCCACGCTGCCTCGACAACTGCCCGACCTGACAAAAAGGCTGGCTTGGACAGCGCTTGTCTCCACTGCTTCCCTTCGCCTTGCTCAGATCCCCTTTCTTGCGCCCTGCCTCTGAAATCTCCAGATCTGCTTCCATCCTCCTTCGCACCAGCGTCCAATGGCGCCGTGCAAGGTCAAGCCCTCCTCGTCGCCGGCTTGGTACGAACCAGCTCTTGACGCGCCCAATGTCTCGGAGAAGAACCTCGCCGCCACGTGCTTGCTGGCGGCGGGAGAGAGCAACGAGAGGGGGAAGACGGAGCTCCGGGTCGCCTCCGATGTGCCGGAGCCCGAGGGAAGCACCTTCTTCCCCTTCTTCACGAGCAGTATCACCGCAGGGTTGGGTCCCCCTTCTCCGACTTCTTCTATGAGGTCCTCGGCCATTACGGGCTGTAGGCGCTGCATCTTCATCCCAACTCCATCCTTCTCTTGTCCATCTTCGCCTACTATTGCGAGGCGTATCTGGGCGTGTTGCCGTCCGTGGCTCTGCTGCACCACTTCTTCTTCCTCCGTGTCAGCAAGGGCCATATCTCCGGGTGCGCCAATTTCATTGCGGCCGGCAAGGCCAACTCGATCTCGAACACCGGGAAGAAGGCCGACAACCTCAGGGCCAAATGGGTCATGATGGGCGCCAAGTGTGTCCACCCGCATTTGGCGTTGCCGACGGAGATGCCCCAGTCCGACAAGGGGTGGTCTTGCGCGAAGCTCACTGATGAGCGGGCGTCGTCAGTGTTGGAGTAGATGCAGACCGACTTGAAGCCGGGCAACGCGAGGGCGGCGAAGGTGACAGGGGCCATGCTCCTGAGGGAATTCCTGATGCTGTGCGTTGCTCCTCTTCAGGCGCGTGCGCGCCCCTTGTGGAGGCTTGGGGATGAAGAGGACAAGATTCGCCTGAGCCCGGAGGCCGTGCCTGACGATGAGCTGTCTGCAGTTTCGCGCCTCTTGGTCAGAGACAACCAAGAGTACCTGCCGAGTGCCTTCGTTAGCTTGTTCGGCCACAAGGACTGGGAGCAGATCGTGTGTCGGGTGGTTGGTGCGCCATATGCCAAGGGATGGCTTATCATTGTGGGAGCCAATAAAACGTCGCCGGTGCCCGGAAACGGGATGAGGCGAAGACATGCACGCCGGCGGATCTTACCCAGGTTCGGGGCTCTCCGAGGAGATAACACCCCTAGTCCTGCTCTGCGGGGTCTCCGCGTGATCACTAGATCGAGAAAGGGTAGCTACAATCGCTCCTAGAGCTGTTTGGGATCAAGGGAGAAGAAGAACAAGGCTAGCTCTTGCTTCCCTCTATCTATGGTGTGTGTGCTATGCTTGGAAGCCAACCCTTTGCATGGGTGCTCCGGGGGGTTTATATAGGCCTATCCCCCGGGGGTACAATAGTAATCCGGCTAGGCTCTGGTCCCAGCCGTCAGTGTCTATGGTCGCCGGCCTCTCCGCCGTCTGCTGGGTCCCGCCGGCTGGTGGGTCCCGCCGGCTGCCGGCTACTTGGTCGACAGGCCGGCCCCACCGCCTAGGGTCTTGTCGGCGGCTGCTTACTGTAGCCGTGCCTCTGATGACGAGGGCTTTGTCGAGGTAAGCGTGGCTACAGTGGGCCGCCTCGGGGGCTCCCACTGTAGCCTTACCTCGTCTTGTCTCCTTAGTGGGGCTCCTGCTTCGAGGAAGGGAGTAGCCGGCTTCTGGGGGCCGGCTATGCCCTTGGCCGACTGGGAGAGGCCGGGCCGTCTTCGCGCCTCTCTCTGGCTGAAGGGGCCCGCAGTCCTTGGGCCGTACAGGAGTCGGTCGTGGATGACGTCGAGGCTGGCATGGCTACAGTGCCGAGCCGCACGGGAGACGGCCGTCCCGTACGGCCTCCTGTAGCCATGCCCGCCTCGGGCCTCGGGGGTAGTGGGCCGCACTGTGGCCACACCCCGTCTTGTCGCCGTTATGTGGGAGTGGCTTGGAGTGGTTGTGATCTCGGCCGGCTCTTTGGAGTCGGCGTCCTTCTTGGCCGGCTTCTTGGAGTCGGCCACCCCGTAGTCATCCTGGGGAGGGGTCGCTGAGGCAGGGCCGCCTTCCGGGAGTCGGCTTCAGAGGTAGCCGGCCAGGGAAGGCGGCCCAATGCTTGGAGTGCTTGGAGGCCCGAAGGCCTGATAATTTTTTCAGAAGAACCAGGGGCAGTCGGTTAGGCTACCCGTGGCTATTTCCTCCGACAGTAGTCCCCGAAGCTGATTGGGCTTCGAGGTGGAGTAGGGGTTGAGAAGCTCGATCAGCTTCCCATCTTAGCAAGCCGGCAGCTGGGAGCCGGCTTTGGTCAGGCGCGCCGCCTGAGTCGAAATCTTCCGGAGTCGGAGGGCGGGAGCCCGCCAGTCCTTGCATCGGGCCGCGGGCCGAAAAGCCTGCCAGCCCACGCGCATGACGGGACGTCGCCGCAGGGAGGGGGCCCGCCACGTTCGCGCCCCGGCCCAGGCGCGGATCGTCTACATCCCGAAACCGCCCGCACGTCCCGTGCGGCAGTTTCGGCTCGCATTTACGCGCAATAATCGCGAGGCGTGGGGGGAGTGGGTGCAGTTAATCCCACGCCCCCCCCACATTCGGCTTCTTCGGTCCTGCCGCGCGGGGCTATAAGTAGGGGGGTGGAGGGCGGCAGGCCCTCGCACGCTCCTCCTCCTTCCACCATCTTCCTCGCTCTCCCGCTCTCGCGACAGCGCCTCGCCGCCGCGCTCTCTACAGCGCATTCCTCCGCCGCCGCGCTAGTTTTCGCCATGCCTCCCGCCGTAGAGCAGCTCGGCGGGGATTGGGACGGCTCCAATGTGCACGAAGACCATGTCGAGTTTCTCCGCAACACGCGGCGGCTGCCCGGCGCGGACAAGGTGGAGGTCCGCCTCGCGCTGGCGGAGGAAATCAGGCCGGAGCCGCGGGAAGGCGAGCGGGTGGTCTTCCGCTCGCACTTCTTGCGCAGCATCGGCCTTCCAATGAGCGCCTTCTTCCGCTCCTGGCTCGAATTCTATCAGCTCCAGCCGCACCATCTCACCCCCAACGCGGTGGTGCTGCTGTCCGCCTTCGTCACCCTGTGCGAGGGCTACCTCGGCGTCCTCCCTACCCTTGAGCTCTGGGGGGAGCTCTTCCAGTCAAAACTGGGCACGCGCATGCGGGGCGTGCCGGCTCAGACTGGTGCCTTCATCGCGTCGCGGAGATCGGGCGCCGACAACCCCTTCCTCGTCATCCCGCTAATGCAATCGGTGAAGAAGTGGCAGAAGTCGTACTTCTACGTGCGGAACATCGCCCCACGGGGCGACTACATCAACCTGCCGGCTTACGTAGCCGGCCCACCGGCGGGCAGGCTGCCCCAGTGGTCCTTCCGGGCTGTGACGCTGACGCAGGCTGGAAACGCCGCCATCGCCCGACTGCGGGTGATGGTTCAGTCGGAGGGCCTGACGGGGTCCGACCTTCTGGCCGCGTTTGTCACGCGCCGGGTTCTTCCGCTCCAGAGCCGGCCTCATCTGATCTGTCAGATGAGCGGCCAGCTCGATCCGAGCCGAATGTGCACCAAGGAGATGCCGCGCGAGGAGGTCGCCTACATGGTGAACTACCTTGCGAATTGCAAGATCTCTGAAGAGTGGCAATTCGGCAAGGAGCCATACAGCCGAGCCAATCCACCGCCCACGGTATGCCCTCCCTGTGTCTTCTTTTTCTCTCAACTTAGTTGCCGAGTTCCTCTTAGCCGACTCTAACTTAGTCGGTTTGCTTTTCGACAGAGCCCTCTGCTTCGGCCGGCCGGCGGGTCAGACTCGGAGCGCCGATTCGTCCCCGACCGGACCGAACACGATCAGGAGGACCCCGACCTGGCGGCAGCCGGTATGGAGGACGACGTCGAGCCGGGTGGTGGCCAAGCCGGCGGCGAAGTAGGCGGCTCCGGGCTTAGTGCCACCTTTGACGACTGGCCGGACGACGATGAGGCCGAAGCCGTCCCGCGCCGCCAGCCAGCATCTGGACGCGGCGCGGGTTCCTCTGCCGTACCACCTGCTCGGTGCGGAGGGCAGAAGCGTCGCGCCGCCCAGGGTCTGTTCGGCAGCCGAACGAAGAAGCCCAGAGGCGGGGCGGCAGCCACCAGGCGGGAGGAGGCGGCCGCGAAGGCGGCTCGCTTCCGCAAGGCGGTGAAGCAACCGCTGACCGTGTTGGCGTAACTCTGAATTTTCCTTTGTGTACTCTCTTTCTTTCTTTTCCTTGGTGGTTCTTGAGCTCTTGTCTTCTCCTCCAATGATCAGGGCTCCGTTGTCGCTTGAGCGGGCGGCTGCCGGCTCCGTCGTCGAGTCGCCGAGGGGCTCTGGGAGCACCACCCGCCGCGTGGACCCCCGCGCCGACCTTCAGGAGGCGACAGAAAGGAACGCGCGGGAGGCGCGGGCAGAGCGAGAGGCGCGGGAGGCGGAGGCGCGGAAGGCGGCCGCTGCCCAGGCGGCTCGGGAGGAGGAGGCGGCGAAGGCGCTCGCCGATGCTGCAGCCAGGGCCCAAGCAGAGGTTGAAGCAGCGGCGGCGGCGGGGGAGGTTTTGATGGTCACCCCGCTGCGTGTCATGGCGCCTGGGGACATGGAGCCCTCGCCAGGGGGAGCCAGCGGCGACCAGCCAGGGGTGGGGGGAAGCGGCGACGACGTCATCATCTTGGAGAAGGCGCCGGAGCCGACCCCGCCAACTGGGGTGGCCCAAGGCGGCCGGCCTGATCCGCCGCCTACACAGTCGGCGGAGGGCGAGCCGGCCGTGAGGGCTGAGACAGCGGTCTGGATTCCGTCGAGCCGGCGTGCGGGGAAGGCCGCGTCGGAGCCACAACCGGCCGTGGGCTCCAGCTCGTCGGCCCGAGATGCGGAGGCGGCCAGCGCTACCTCGGGGTGGACGCCGGGCGGAGGCACGGCCTTGGTGAACGTGGCTGCACAAGACGTCCGGACCCGGCTCCAAAGCCAAGCCGCGGCGCTGAGGCAGTTCACCGACGAGTTCCTCGCGACGCGGGCGGCCATCCGGGTTAGTATTCCCATCTTGCTTCTTCTTGACTTTGCTTTCTTCTTGATCTTGATTTCTTTCGTGGGGGCGCGTCAGCGCACCCACTGGGTGTAGTCCCCGAGTTCCGAGTCGGCTGCTGAGCAGGCGGCTTGGAACTTCTTGGTGGATTTGCCTTTGCTATTTTTGTTCTTACTTCGGTCTTCTGTCCATCTTGCAGGACTACCACAACCTTCGAACGTGGTTTGTTCATTATCTCATGTGGGGGCGCGTCAGCGCACCCACTGGGTGTAGTCCCCGAGATTTGGGCCGACTGCTGAGCAGTCGGGTCGGATCTTCCTTGACGATTTCTTACTATTCTTCTTTTCCTGCCGTCTCTGCAGCGGCCAACGCCAGTCTGAGGGCACAACTGGGAGAGTCTCAGACTGCCCTTCGCGCCAAGGATGCCGAGCTCGCCGCCTCGGTGCAGGAACGCGACCGCCTGGCCAAGAAATTGGCCGACCAGGACGAAAGCCACAAGGCGGCACTGAAGGCTACGCAGGACCGCGTAGCCACTCTCCAGGCTGAGTTCGAGACGGAGGCGGCCGGCTGGGCTGAGGCCAGGCAGACTCTGGTCTCCGCCTATGGCCAGATCGAAGATCTTGTTGACGGTAAGCCGCCTACCTCTTCGTCTTTCTTGCCGTCTGCCACTTTGGCTCGTTTTCTGATTTTGGTGTTCTTTTCTTCCTTTCTTCTTCTTTCTTGCGCAGAGTATTTCCCTGGCTATTCTACTGCCGCCAACCAGACCATCGAGGCCCGCCGCCAGGCGCGAAGGCAGGCTGGCTTTGAGATCTCGCCAACCACCGGCCGCTCGCTGAAGGAACAGCTCCTGGCGATCCAGGCTTGCATCCAGCCGGCTCACCGGCTGCTCCGCGGGCTTCAGCGTGCCGGGGCGCAGGTCTTGGCCGCCCTCTGGCCCTGCCAAGTTGTCCCTCGCACCCCCAGTCGGACCGCCGACTGGCTGGAGGTGGCAGTCGGCCGCTTCGAGGCTTGGAAGGCGTCGGCGGCTCGCTCCGGTGCCAGGCGGGCGCTGGAGTTCGTCAAGGCATGGTATCCCGGCCTGAGCCTGGACCAGCTGGCTACCTGGCGGCAGCAAGCCGACACCGAGCTGGAGCCGGCGCGGCCGGCCATCATCCGGCGGGCTTCGGCGATCGTCGACTACACCGACACCAGCGTCTTCGCCCCCGAGGTGGACGACAATGGTGTCGCCCAGCCGGAGGAGTGGTTCGGGCTGGACCCGGCGTACGGTGAGGACTCGGCGGAGGAGATCGACTCCAGCGACGAGGGTGAAGAAGAGGAGGAGGAGGGTGAGGATGCCGAGCCGGCTGGTAGAGCAGCCGGCCAACCTCAGCCTGACCGCACCTCCAGCACCACGTCACGCGCGAGTGCGTCGCCTACCGTAGGTGGTGGTCAAGCCGAGACCCGCTAGGCGGCCACTCCTTCAGCCGGCGAGGCCGCCTTTACCGACCAGCTCGGCCTTCATGTCGCGCCCTAGTCTGCCATCTTTTGCTTTTCCTGTTAGGTTACTTTGGAACAATGTTTGGTTATGTCTGCACAGTTCCACCCACTGGGTGTATTCAAACTTATGTCTGTTGCCAGCCTGTTGGGGGCTTTATGTATATATAACTCATGCATTTGACCTTTCCTTGTACTTTTGCTTTTTATCCTTCTGCTTTTTCCCTTGCCGCCCTCCCTTGGTTGCCGCCTCCCCAGTCCAACAGTTGCTCTGCAATCTGTAGCTGGAGGAGTGCTTGGCCAGTTGGGGGGGAGTACTCTAGCTTCGCCGGATTAAAGCTAAGTTTTAGGTAGCCGGCCAGCCGGCTGCCAGAGCAGCCGGCAGGCATGTTTGGAGGCCGTCTCTTTGCTATATAGGTTCGTAGTTCCTTAGCCATTTTTCGTGTGGGCGTCCTTTCTGTCTTGCCTCTTGCTAGTCGGACAGTCAGTTCTTTGAGCTACGACTTGCAACAAGAGGGGACTCGGGAGCCGGCGCACTACTTTTCTGACTTTAGGAAAAACTTTCAATATAGCTCAAGGCGGCCAGTCCCCGGGCCAACTAGTCGAACCCGGTGCCGGACAAGAATTCAAAATGTAATAATACATTCATGGATATGACACTAGTCATTCATAGATAAACAAAGGCAGTCCCCGAGTACTGTTCGGGGGGCCTGTTGGTTCGTACTTAATACAAAAGGGTAGCATGATACATACTGCTTTCAACTGTAAAATCGTCTCAGGAGGTTTGCGTTCCATGGTCGTGCCGACTCCTTGCTGGAGTCGTCTCTCTTGCGTGCTCTTGGTTTTTGCGCGTCGAGCAAGTAGTAGGAGTCGTTGCCGAGTGCCTTGCTGACGACGAAGGGGCCTTCCCAAGGGGCCGAGAGCTTGTGCTGGCCGGCTGTTCGCTGGATCAGCCGGAGCACAAGGTCGCCCTCTTGGAAGGATCTTGGCTTGACCTTGCGGTTGTAGTAGCGGCGCAGCCCTTGCTGGTAGATGGCGGACCGGCTGAGTGCTAATAGCCGGCCTTCTTCCAGTAGGTCCACGCTGTCTTCTCTTGCTTCTTTGGCCTCCTCTTCCGTGTACATGGTGATCCGAGGCGAGTCGAACTCGATGTCTGTTGGGATGACAGCCTCGGCGCCGTACACGAGGAAGAATGGAGTGAAGCCGGTTGACTTGTTGGGTGTAGTGCGCAGACTCCAGAGGACAGCCGGCAGCTCTTCGAGCCAGCAGCCGGCCGATCGCTCCAGTGGTACAACCAGTCGGGGCTTGATGCCGGAGAGGATGAGTCCATTTGCTCGCTCGACCTGGCCGTTTGACCGCGGGTGGGCAACGGACGCTAAGTCCAGTCGGATGCCCTGCGTCGCGCAGAAACGTGCCAGTGCTCCTTTGGCGAAGTTCGTGCCGTTGTCGGTGATGATGCTGTGCGGCACGCCGTACCGAGTGGTGATGTCGGTGATGAATGTTACGGCAGTCGGCCCATTGAGTTTCTTGATTGGCTTTGCTTCAATCCACTTTGTGAACTTGTCCACAGCAACAAGTAGATGTGTCAGGCCGCCGCGGGCTGTCTTGAAGGGGCCCACCATGTCCAGTCCCCAGACGGCAAAAGGCCAAGTAAGGGGAATGGTCTTGAGGGCAGAAGCCGGCAGGTGTTGCTTGGAACTAAAAACTTGACATCCTCTGCAGCTCTTGACTATTTCTTTAGCATCCTCCAAGGCAGTCGGCCAGAAGAAACCATGGCGGAAAGCCTTGGCCACAAGGGATCTTGAGGCTGCGTGGTGGCCGCATTCGCCTTGGTGGATGTCTTTGAGGATTGCCACTCCTTTTTCTGGCTCGACACAACGCTGGAAGACTCCAGTGACGCTGCGCTTCACAAGCTCTCTGTTGATTATTGTATATGCTGCGGCTCGTCGTTGCACTAGTCTTGCTGAGATCTCATAAGCCGGCAGCTCTCTGCTGACTAGGAACTTGAGGATGGGCTGAGCCCATGAGGGAGCTGTGACTTCTTCTTCTGTTAATGTAGCCACCATGACTCGGGTGGGTGGGTTGGGTGAGTCGGCCACTGCTTCTTGTGTCGTTGCAGTCCCCGGGCCGACTGCTGCAGTCCCCGAGCCGGGCTCTGAAGTCCCCGGGCCGGGTGCGACTACGGCAGTCCCCGGGCCGGTTGTCGAAGTCCCCGTGCCGCCTGCGGGGTTTCTCCAGTCGGATCCGGCTGTATCTGGCGCAGGCGGTACGAAGATGGAATCCGACTCTGGAGACGGCTTGATGGACGGCTTGAGGAGGCGCTGGAGGGAGACGCCAGTCGGTATGGCTTGTCGGGTGGAGCCGATCCGCGCTAGGGCATCTGCTTGGTCGTTGTCGGCCCTTGGCACGTGGAGGAACTCGCACCCCTCGAAGTATCCGCTGATCTGCTGGACCAGAAATCGATAGCTCGCCATGTTCGCGTCCTTAGCATCCCAGTCGCCAGACGATTGCTGGACCACCAAGTCTGAGTCGCCGTAGCACAGGATCCGGCGTATGCCAAGTTCTTTGGCTAGCCGGAGCCAATGTACGAGCGCCTCGTACTCGGCCACGTTGTTGGAGGCGGCGAAGTGGATCTGCAGCGTGTACTTGAGCTTGTCGCCTTTGGGAGAGGTGAGGACGATGCCGGCTCCCAAGCCGGTGCGCATCTTGGACCCGTCAAAGTGCATCCGCCAATGGGTAGAGTCGGGAACCGGCGGTAGGTACTGGGTCTCGGCCCAGTCGACGAGGAAGTCGGCCAATGCTTGCGACTTGATGGCGGTGCGGGGTTGATAGAAGATCGTGTAGGGCGCCAATGCGATGGCCCATTTGGCCACCCGGCCGGATGCATCCCGGCTGCCTATGATCTCGGCAAGCGGGGCAGTGCACACGACCGTGATGGGGTGCTCTTGGAAGTAGGGCTTCAGTTTCTTGGCAGCGAAGTACACCCCATAACACATCTTCTGGTAGTGCGGGTAGTTTTGCTTTGAGCTGGACGGTACTTCACTGAGATAGTACACCGGCCTCTGGACCAGCTGGGCTCGGCCTTCCTCCGGGCGCTGGACCACAACAACAGTGCTGATGACTCGGCTAGTCGCGTCTATGTAGAGGATCATGGGCTCCTTCTCAGTCGGCGCTGCCAGGACAGGCGGAGTGGTCAACATTTTCTTCAACTCATGGAAGGCTTGGTCGGCTTGATCATTCCACTCAAAGTGAGTGGACTTCTTCATGAGTCGGTAGAAGGGGAGAGCCTTTTCTCCTAGTCGGCTGATAAAACGATTCAGGGAGGCTAAGCAGCGAGTGAACTTCTGCACATCTCGCAGCTTGGTGGGAATCTCCATCCTCTCGATGGCCTTGATCTTGACGGGGTTGCACTCAATGCCGCGTTCGGAGACCAGGAAGCCTAGCAGCTGGCCGGCTGGCACTCCGAACACGCACTTCTCGGGGTTGAGCTTGATTTGGAATCGGCGCAAGTTGGCAAATGTTTCTTTCAGGTCCTCCAGCAAGGTACCGCGCTTCTCTGTCTTCACCACAATGTCGTCTACGTAGACGTGGGCATTTCTGCCGAGTTGTTTCAAGAGACATTTCTGCATGCAACGCTGAAAAGTGGCACCGGCATTTCTCAAGCCGAATGTCATTGTCAGGTAGCAGAAAGCTCCAAAGGGTGTGATGAAGGCAGTCTTCAGGTGGTCAGCTGGGTCCAACTTGATCTGATGGTACCCTGAGTACGCATCCAAAAAACTTAACAGCTCGCATCCGACTGTGGAGTCTATTACTTGGTCAATCCGTGGCAGAGCAAACGGATCCTTTGGGCAGGCCTTGTTCAGACTGGTGTAGTCTATACACATACGCCACTTGTTATTCTTCTTTAGAACCAGAAGTGGGTTGGCAAGCCACTCTGGAAAGAACACTTCCATGATAAAGCCGGCGGCAAGGAGCCGGGCTATTTCTTCTCCCACAATTCTTTGCTTCTCTTCTGACAGTCGGCGGAGGGGCTGCTTGACCGGCTTCGCATCATCTCGGACATGTAATTTGTGCTCGGCGAAATCCTTCGGGACATCCGGCATGTCCTTTGGGGACCATGCAAAGATGTCTCGATTCTCACGGAGGAAGTCGACGAGCTCGCCTTCCTATTTACTGTCCAAGTTCGCCCCAATGACAGCGAACCTCTCCGGGTGCTCCGGGTCCAGAGGTATCTTCTTCGTCTCTTTTGTAGGCTGGAAGGAGCCCTGCGCATCACAATCCTTGGGGTTGCGGGACAAGGCCGGCTGCTTGCCGGCCATGGCGACAACCCGTTCCAACATCTTTTTCTCTTCTGCCACCACGAGGGACTCGGCCAGCCGGCTACTGGCCATGGCGCACTCGATGGACTTCTTGTAGTCGCCGGCTACCGTGATAATCCCCTTCGAGCTCGGCATCTTCATCTTCAGGTAGGCGTAGTGGGGCACAGCCATGAACTTGGCCAGAGCAGGTCGGCCAAGCAGTGCATGATAGGGGCTCTCCAAATCCACTACCTCGAACCATATTGCTTCTCGGCGGAAATGATCTTTGTCTCCGAAGAGGACATCCATTTTGATCTTGCCGATTGGGGAGCAAGACAGGCCGGGGACGATACCATGGAAGACGGTGCGGCTCGGCATGAGCTGCTTGGCCTTGATGTTCAGCTTCTCCATGGTATCGCGGTACAGTATGTTGATACTGCTTCCGCCGTCTATCAGGACGCGGGAAAATCTGGCAGCTCGCCTCTCCGTCGCGAGGGTGACGTCCAAAACCATTGCATAGGAGCCGGGCGAAGGCATCACCTCTGGGTGGTCGGCCGGGCTCCAGCTGATTGGCTTTTCTGACCAATGCATGAATTCGGGAGTGCTAGTGGCGACTGCATTCACTTCTTGGTGCTGCCGGCGTCGGCTGCGCTTGTCGTCAGCTTGACTTGTGAAGACGACGTAGGCGGCGTGCTCTTTGGGGAATTCGTCTTGGATGGCGCCGACTGCCGGCCGAGCCGCCGGCTGCTGAGGGGCTGGAGGCGGCGGGCCGGGAGGCGGAGGCGGCAGCATTCCCTCGCCCTTGGTGATGCGGGTGAGCCAGTGGCATTTCCGGGTGTGTGGTTGGACGGCTTCGCGCCGCTGTGGAACTTGCAGGGGGCATCGAGTGCTTGTTCGTAGGAGAAAGACGGCTGCCAAGCCGGCCTTCCACCCTTCTTTTTGGGAGCGGGCCCTTCTTCAGGCTGCTCGTCTTCAACTGTGGCCACCTGCCGACTGGAGGTAGTCGGCATGGGGCCCTTGCGCTTGTGGTCGTTCTGGTAGGGGCGCCGATTAGGGTCGCCAGCCGGCGTCTTGGGAGCCGGAGCAATCACCTTCCCGGAGGCGTCTACTCTCAGCTCGGTCTTCATCGAGGAGTCGGCCGTGGCATATTTGTCGGCGATGACTAGTAACTCGTCGAGGGTAGCCGGCTCGTCACAGAGGAGTCGGTGCTTGAGGAGGGTGCCCTCTCGGCACCCGGCGGTGAAGTACTCGATGGCCTGGACCTCGTGCACCCCCTCGCAGGAGTTGCGGAGCTCGGCCCATCGCGTGAGGTAGTCGTGGGTCGACTCGTTGGGCCCTTGGACGCAGAGGGAGAGCTGGCGAGGCTTGGGAGGCCGCTTGTAGGTGCTGGTGAAGTTGCGGACGAAAACTTCGGTGAAGTCCAGCCAACTGTTGATGCTGTAGGGCTTGAGGCTGTTGAGCCATGTGCGCGCCGTGCCTTGCGGCATGAGGGGGACGTACTTCACGGCGACGCGCCGATTGCCGTTGGCTATGCTGACGGCCGTGGAGTAGTCGATGAGCCAATCTTCCGGCTTCACCGAGCCGTTGTACTTGGGCGTGTCTCTGGGGAGCGAGAACCCTTTGGGGAAGGGCTCGTCGCGGATGCGGGGGCCAAAGCATGGCGGGCCGACATCGTCTTCTTCTTCTAACGCCAAGGATCGAGCAAGGCGGTCGATCCTGTGGCGGGCGTCGTTCTCGCCGACTCCTTCTCGGTGGCCGAGTCGGTCGCCAAGAGTCGGGTGTGTGATAGGCGGCGGAGTGAGGCGTCTTTCTCTTCGAGGTGGGGGAGGAGGCAGATTTCCTTGGTGCTCTACAGCTCGAGGGCGGCCATCCGCGTCGCGCTCGATGGTGATGCGAGTCCGGCTGCGGCTGGCAGCCGGCTCCTTGTCTTTCTTCTGGCGCGCGCCGCTCGCAGTCGGCGAGCGGGACGTGGCGGCGTGCTCCCGGCGCGGGGGATGACTATCAGCACGGGCGCCGGCTTCGTGCCGTTCTGCAGCCGCGTCGAGCAGCTGTTGGATCCGTCTCGTCATGTAGGGGAGCTCATCGGCTCCCAGCCCATTGAGCTCTTCTGCAGCCGCCAGATCGGCTCGCAGATTCTCGAGCGGGGTGGCGTAGACGGGGCGATCTGCGCCCAGCATGCTGGCGACGGTTGCGCCGCGCTTCTGGACGAAGCCGGCTCGGCTCGGGCCGCTAGGCGGCGGCGTGCCGAAGGCGGCGCGGTCGACTTCGCGCTGGTGGGCCTCGGTGAGGCGTCTCATCGAGGCTATCTTCTGGCCCTCCGTGATGAGGGCAAGGCGGCGTGCCTCCAAGGTCTCGGCGTCGGCGTCAGCCGGGATGGGGACGGAGAGGTCGTGCATTGCCTCTTGCAGGGCGTCGTGGGCACTCTCGCCCGAGTTGGCGACGTGGCTGATGACCAGGACTTCGGTGACAGCGCTGCTGCCGCTGTCAGCTCGAGGGAGGGGGTCGTCGAAGACCACCACGTCGGAGGGGTAGGCGTCGAGCGATGCTGTGTCGGAGTCGATGAGCATCGGGTCGGTGGAGCCGACCGACTCCATGTCTGCAGCAGGCTCGCTGGAGATGTGAAGCTGGTCGAGGAGGCTGACGAGGCGGTTCTCGGGGTAGTCGGTGCCTGCGTCGGACGCAGGCTCGTCGGAGATGCGAGCCTCGCCGAGCAGATCGGCGAGGCAGCTCGCAGCGCAGGCGTCGTCGACGCCTTGCAGCGCGTCGAGGCAAACGCCATCGGGTGCAGCAGGCTGGCTGCGCTCGCGGGGGAGGAAGAGGGTTCCCGTCCAGAACAGGTCTCCGGACGACGGTGCACCTGGCCCCACGGTGGGCGCCAAATGTCGGGTGGTTGGTGCGACATATGCCAAGGGATGGCTTATCATTGTGGGAGCCAATAAAACGTCGCCGATGCCCGGAAACGGGATGAGGCGAAGACATGCACGCCGGCGGATCTTACCCAGGTTCGGGGCTCTCCGAGGAGATAACACCCCTAGTCCTGCTCTGCGGGGTCTCCGCATGATCACTAGATCGAGAAAGGGTAGCTACAATCGCTCCTAGAGCTGTTTGGGATCAAGGGAGAAGAAGAACAAGGCTAGCTCTTGCTTCCCTCTATCTATGGTGTGTGTGCTATGCTTGGAAGCCAACCCTTTGCATGGGTGCTCCGGGGGGTTTATATAGGCCTACCCCCCGGGCGTACAATGGTAATCCGGCTGGGCTCTGGTCCCAGCCGTCAGTGTCTACGGTCGCCGGCCTCTCCGCCGTCTGCTGGGTCCCGCCGGCTGGTGGGTCCCGCCGGCTGCCGGCTACTTGGTCGACAGGCCGGGCCCACCGCCTAGGGTCTTGTCGGCGGCTGCTTACTGTAGCCGCGCCTCTGATGACGAGGGCTTTGTCGAGGTAATCATGGCTACAGTGGGCCGCCTCGGGGGCTCCCACTATAGCCTTACCTCGTCTTGTCTCCTTAATGGGGCTCCTGCTTCGAGGAAGGGAGTAGCCGGCTTCTGGGGGCCGGCTATGCCCTTGGCCGACTGGGAGAGGCCGGGCCGTCTTCGCGCCTCTCTCTGGCTGAAGGGGCCCGCAGTCCTTGGGCCGTACAGGAGTCGGTCGTGGATGACGTCGAGGCTGGCATGGCTACAGTGCCGAGCCGCACGGGAGACGGCCGTCCCGTATGGCCTCCTGTAGCCATGCCCGCCTCAGGCCTCGGGGGTAGTGGGCCGCACTATGGCCACACCCCGTCTTGTCGCCGTTATGTGGGAGTGGCTTGGAGTGGTTGTGATCTCGGCCGGCTCTTTGGAGTCGGCGTCCTTCTTGGCCGGCTTCTTGGAGTCGGCCACCCCGTAGTCGTCCTGGGGAGGGGTCGCTGAGGCAGGGCCGCCTTCCGGGAGTCGGCTTCAGAGGTAGCCGGCCAGGGAAGGCGGCCCAATGCTTGGAGTGCTTGGAGGCCCGAAGGCCTGATAATTTTTTCAGAAGAACCAGGGGTAGTCGGTTAGGCTACCCGTGGCTATTTCCTCTGACATCGTGGCCGCCAGCCCTATCTTCGATGGGCGCGGGCTGGTCCCGCCTCCGCCCTCCGGAGCCCCTGCGGCGCTGAAGCCGGTGGAGCTGTCTTTTGACGAGTCCCGTGGGAAGGAAGAAGAGGAGGAGGACTCGGAGGTGACCCCCGAGGAGATGGGGGAAACCTCCCCCTTGAGCAAGGCTGACATCCTCCGCACCCTGCCGGACGACGACGAGGCCGACGCCCACCAGGAGGAGGGGGAGCTGCCCGTTGTCCCAACGTGGGGCAGGTCATCGCTGGTCTCCCGAGATGCTACCCCTGGCTTGACGCCGCCCGGAGCAGCCTCCGACCCTTCTGCTGGACCGTCCTCTGCTTCTGGAGCCGGCGCGCCCGCGCCTCAAGCCTCGAGGCTCTCGGGCTTCAAGCTCCCCAAGCGGAGGGTGGACTATGCTGCGGTGGACCAGTAAGTGCTCGAGCTCCATCTTGTTCTTGCTTATACTGCTGCCTCCTGACATCCGTCCTTGGTTGACTAGGCCACTGCCTTCGGCGAAGAAGAGGACAGAGGATGCAGCAGCCGCGCCCCCTTCCGCGGGGAAACGAGGCGACAACACTCGCCCCTCCCCGGCCCGGTCGCCCTCGCGAGTACAGGGGGAGCATCGTCACGAGGAGTCAGCTCCCAAGGCCCTGCTGGCTCCGGAGGTGCCGAGGTCCGGCTCAGCCGCCGAGGTCCCAAAGGCTCAGGAGCCCTTGGTCTCCCAGGCCCTGGTGACGGCATCGCCTCCTTCTCCTGCTGCGCCATTGTTCTCAGGTTCTTCTGCCTCCTCTGCTGTCTTGGAGCGTGCCCTTTCAGAGATGACCCAGCCGCGGGAAGATCTCCGGGGCGCGGATTTGCGCCTGGTGGCCGGGCGCCTGGAGCTGGCATCTAGTTGGCTTCAGTATGACGCAGTGGTCTGAGCGACGCTAAACCAGGCCGCAATGGCCTCCGAGAAGGAGAAGCGAGCCACCGCGCAGGCTGCGGCCGATCGCGAGGCGGCGCTGAAGGACGCCAAGGCCGCCCACGACCGCTGTCGGTCGTTGGAGAAAGAACTGAAGGGCCTGCGCGATGAGCACGCAGAAGAAGCTCGTGGCCGCCGGGCAAAGGAGGAGGAGATGAGGGCTCGGGAGGACGCCATCAAGAACCGCGACGCCGAGCTGGGGGAGCTGGCGAAGATGCAGGCCGCTAAACGCAGCCAGCTGGAGAAGCTGGAGTGGAAGGTGGAGGCGGAGAAGGTCGATCTTGACGCCGGGGCGAAGGTCATGGCTGAAGACCGTGTGGCTTTCTCGCTCCTCGAGGAGAGGTTCCCTGTGGCGCTGAAGTCACTGTACGAGAAGGGCTTGGAGAAGCCGCTGACCACCGACAAGGATGGCCCTACTCAGCTGCTTCCCTTCTTGGTGAAGGCGCTCGAGGAAGTTGTGGAGGGCATCGGTCCCATGGCGGAGGCAGAGGCTCGCGTCCTTTCTTCAGCCGCGCTGACACGGGTCTTCAGCCACCTGCACCTTCGTGACCCCAGCGCTCATCTTGATGAGCTGCTGGAGCCTGTAGCTGATGAACACTGCGCGGCTGGCGCCACAGCCGTGAAAGGCCAGGTGGAGGCCCTGCTGAAGAAGTTCCATGGCTTCAGCCCCTCGCCTTCGACCGGTAGTGCCACCGATCCCGCAGCTCCAGCTGGCGGTGCATGTGAAGGCGATGCCACCAAGGAAGGAGCACCTCTTGTGGGCGACGGCGGTGTCCAGGGGTGACCTGCGGCTGCTTTTCCGTTTTATTCCTGCAACATGCACCATGCCTCGCGGAGGCGTTAAATTCGCGTTTGATATTGTGAGAACAATATGTCTTGTAATATTTGCTTTGAGATTTTGCGATTTTCTTCCTATTTGCTTTATTTTCTGTGTCGGCAGAGCCCGGCCCCGCGCATACCTCAACCGCTGTTGGGACGACCGGAGGCCAGGACGGACCAAGGAGTGAGGGGCTACGTGACCAGTTAGGCTCCTGAGTCGCGATGCTCAGGAGTCCCCCTTGACGCGCAAACAGCTTATAGGAAGGATACGCGAGGACAGGTTAATGTTCTACGTCGGCAGGGCCCGGCCCCGCACATACCTCAACCGCAGTTGGACCGACCGGAGACCAGGATGGACCAAGGAGTGAGGGGCTACGTGACCAGTTAGGCTCCTGAGTCGCGATGCTCAGGAGTCCCCCTTGACGTGCAAACAATCTCCATATCTTTGCCCTCGCCGAGGCTCGGCTCAGGAGGGGCGTGCGATGACCAGGTCCGAGGGACCTGGCTTGGGTGGCGTACGCTTGGGCGTGACCTGAGCGCAGCCCCCGTGCCCAGCCCCCTCGCGCGATTCTCCTGAGGGGAGGCGTTGCGGTGAGGCCGGACACTGAGCTCTGGGCTCCCTGAGGTTGATATGGCCGTGGGGCCGCCCTCAGTTGTTTATCATCAGTGCGGAGCATAGTGCCTCCGCTTGTGCACGGGCATAGCCGCTCCTCGGCAGTGTCGACGGCCAGCACGGAGCATGGTGCTTCCACTTGTGCGTGGGAGGGGGGCTCCCTACTGCGGAGAGCCCCCGGGGCGTGTACAGCCCCGCCCTGACACGTGACTTGCACGGAAGGGCTAGACGAGGTGTATCTGGGAACTCATGAGCCAGCGCGGGACTCACGAGGCCCTACCTCAAGGCGGGTTGCGCCTGGTCTTGGTTCTTGTTCGCTGTGCTGGTCATGCGAGGTGGTTAGACAACCTACGCCGAACAAATCTCCTGAGGTTATCGCGTGAGAGGGCCAAGCACCAACGGCCCCAGGAGGTGACGTGAATGGGGCCGGCCCGCTAGACAGAGCTCAGCCGTTGGATTTATCAACGCTACAGGGACAGGCCCGAGCACAGACGTCGTGCTTAACCGACTCACGCGAAGGATCCTGAAGAAAAACGGCCGGCGCACGGCTCCCACGATAGGTGACGATCAAGCAGGTAATAGTCATAGATAGATTAAGCATGGGAAACATACTGGCAGGTAAAGGCAGGGAAGATACACGCCAGTGGGTCAGGCCCGAGCGGCTTCGGGATGATGCAGCCCAAGGGGCGCCCCCGGCAAGGTAAGCTAAAGACATGAAAAAGGGATACATGCCACAGGGACGGACCCACGCGGCCTGGGAATGATGCATCCCGAGGGGCACTCCCAGCTAAATAAACTTGGAAAATGTCACCTGGTTCTGTCGATGAAGGGATGTCGGGGCAGCTGAAGGTACGCGGCGAAGGAGTTGCTCCTCATGAGCCACCGGGGCCCTGAGCCTCGGGAGGCTCTGGGGGTCCAGGCGGTTCCTTGAGGACCGTCTCCATCTTTGTCAGGACGGCGTGATGCCTAGCCTCCTGAGTTGCCAGGGTGCGCCGCAAGTTGTGCTGGTAGGCGGACGCCACGCTCGACAGGCCAAAAGGCATGCAAATGTAGCTGTGCGATGGACCCTCGCAGCGGCCCTGTTGAGCCCTGAGACGTCGATGTAGACACGCAGCCCAGCATCCTTGCCTGGATGGGGAGCTGCGCCTGGTGAGCGGCGGTCGCCGCGCATGGCCCTTGCGTCTTGCAGTTCCTGAGTGGTCCTGGTGATGAACTCCTGAGCGGTGGGTGCTCCTCGCCATGTGTTCTCCTGAGGGAAACATGCCGTGAAGCACGCCTCCAAGTGGTGCTCGAGTGCCTCCCTCATGATGTTGGCAAGGTCTAAGGCCCTCCAGAAGAGAGCCCCGAGCCTTGCCCGAGAAGAGCGCCGGGCGCGCCTTCCTATGCGATGGAGGGAGGCACCCCTGGCACGGGCACTGATCCTGACGAGGTTCTAGTCGCGACGCCACCCTCCTAAGGTCCTGCACGGCACAACTGCTTCTTCTTCTTGGGGGTGGCCTCAGGAGGGCATTCGCCCTTGCTGTCGGGGTCGTCGATTGTTGCAGCTTCTTCGCATGGGACCGTGATGATTCCGCCGCTTCCCGGCATCTTGAGGACATTGTAGCCGTGATGGGTCACCGCCATGAACTTGGCCAGGGCTGGATACCCGAGGATGGCGTTGTACGGCAGACGGATGTGCGCGACGTCGAAGTCGATGAGTTCGGTGCGGTAGTTCTTGCGTTCTCCGAAGGTGACGGGAAGGCGGACCTGGCCGATCGGGGTAGTGGAGCCGTCGGTCACTCCTGAGAAAGGCTTGGTAGGCTGAAGCTGGTCGTACGACACTTGGAGGTTGTCGAACGTGTCGACGGACAGGACGTTGAGCCCTGCGCCGCCGTGGATGAGGGTCTTGGTGACTTGCACATTGCTGATGACTGGGGAGCAAAGCATCGGGACGGCGCCTGCGGTAGCCGCGCACTTGAGTTGATTTGCCAAACTGAAGGTGATGGCGCACTTGGACCACCTGAGCGGGCGTGTGGCCTCAAGCTTGGGGAGGACTGCATTCACTTCACGAGCAAACTGTTTGAAGATACGCTGCGAGGCTGGGGCCTGAGCCCCGCCCAAGATGCAGGCGATAGCACGCGGCTCCTGGAAGCCCCCAGCCCCCTCATCTTGATGGTGGTCGTCATTCCTTCTTGGCGGCGGTGGTAGTGGGGGAAGACCGGTGTTGCCCTAAGGACGATCCTCACGAGGCTAGTCCCTCCAGGCGCCCTCGCGAGGCTGATCCTGCCAGCGGTCCTCACGAGGCCGGTCGCTCCACTCCTGGCACAGGCCACGGTCGTCCCAGCGTCCGCCACCACGTCCTCCTCCTCGGCCGTAGCCCCGGTCATTGCGCTCGGGGCATCGACCGAAGCGTCCTTCTCGAATGGCTCTGAGCTCCTGACAGTCGCTGGTGTTGTGGGTATGCAGGTTATGGAAGGCGCAGAACGGTCGGCTGCTCTTGGATGACTCGGGCTGGTCTCTGCCGCGCTCGGTGTCCAGCTCCGCCGCGAGCACGGCTGCTCCCTTGCGCTTCACGTCCTTGGCCTTGGCTTTCTTCTCCTCCGGGTCCGCAGCCGGGAGCTCAAGGAGGGAGAGGCGCCCCTCCTCAGCTCTTGCGCACTTGGTCATCAAGTTGAACACCTCCAGGGACGTGCACAGGTCCTCGTGGATAGCGAGCTCCTCCTTCATCTTGACGTCACGGACGCCATCAGAGAACGCGGAGATGATGGCCTCGTCCGTCACCTTGGGGATCTTGAGACGAATGTTGTTGAAGCGCTGGATGTACTTCTGGAGGGTTTCTCCTGGTTGTTGCTTGATGCGGTGCAGGTCACCCGCGGCCGGTGGGCGGTCGCGAGTGCCCTGGAAGTTGGCGACGAAGCAGTCGCGCATCTCGTCCCAGGAGGAGATCGAGCCTGGAGGCAGGTTCAGGAGCCACGAATGAGCGACGTCTTTGAGCGCCATAGGGAACCAGTTCGCCATGACTTTCTCATCACCATTGGCCGCCTCGATGCTTAGCTCGTAGAGCTGCAGGAACACCGCAGGGTCGGGAGTGCCGTCGTAGCGAGGAGGCAGATCCGGCTTGAACTTGCCCGGCCAGGCGACGCTACGCAGCTCGGGGGTGAAGGCGCGGTAGCCAACCGTGGTCACCGGGGCCCGTCTTGGAGGTGGAGCTTGGTCTTGACACCCGCGCGCCACTACGGCAAGCGGCGCGGGGCCTTGCCGCAGCAAACGATCCTGGCGCGGCGGTGCGAGGAGTGGCGGAGCATTCTCTTGCGGTCGAGGGACTTCTTGACAGCTTCTTTCTTCACGCGCGGGCGCCGGACCAGGTGGGTCGCGCCGTGGAGCCGCGCGCCTTGGCGCCAGGGCGCCGTCTTGGTGCAGAGGTGGTGGAGGTGCTCCGTGAGTTACGTCGCCCGTAGCTGGCGGAGGGTGAGGTAGCGAGGGGGGCGGCACAGGGGAGCCCCCTGCGGCACGGACAAACTCGGCGATGCGGTCGAGCCAGTCCTTGTAGGGGTCGTCGACTGGGCGGTAGCGCGGGAGCTCGTGCGCCATGAGGAGCGCGGCCCGTGCGTCCGTGGGAGCGCGACGAGCGTGAGACAACGAACCAGCGGGAGTCAGCGATGGAGTGGCGGTGCGGCCGTCCTATCGCACCGAGGGGTGCAACTAGGACGCTTGCTGCTCGTTCCCCACTGGGCCGGTGGCGGCGTTGGCGGCAGGCGACGGAGAACGACGGGGTGGCCCGCCGACAGGGGCCGTCTGAGCAACGCGGGTGGCGAGGGCAGCCCGGCGCTTGGCGCAGGTGCGGCGTGCGTCCGCCATGGAGACGATAAAGCGATGGGACGCGGAGCGACGGAAGGGAAGCTTCGGCGCACCCCTACCTGGCACGCCAAATGTTGGATCACGGGTTCCGGCAAAACCCTTAAGGTTCGAACTCTGGGGTGCGCGCGAAGTTCTCCCCCTACCGATCCACTTCCTAGCTTGCTAAGATCTCAAGGGCTAACTCAACGAACTCACAACACAAGAGACACAAGATTTATACTAGTTCGGGCCACCGTTGTGGTGCAATACCCTACTCCTGTGTGGTGGTGGTGGATTGCCTCTTGGGCTGATGATGAACAGCACAAGGGGAAGAACAGCCTCCTGAGGTTGAGGTGTTCTTGTGCTTGGTGTGTGGCTAAGGATCAGCTAAACATCGGATGCTTGAGGCTCAGTTGTCCCTTGATCAGTTGATCAGTTGCCTCCTACGGTGGTGGCTAGTCCTATTTATAGAGGCCCTGATCCTTTCGCCAAATATTGGGTGGGAAGGGAGCCAACAGCCAATTTGAAAGGGGACAACTAGTACAGCTTATCCTAACAAAAGCGGTCTTCGCCGGCCAATGGCTCTAGTGGTGATGCCGCCTTGGGCTCCATGGTGACCTCCGTCTTGGCGTCCTGCTGGTCTTGGTCTCGTTGCACCGATATGGAAACCTTTGCTTGACGCCTCGGTACTCCGCGCCTGCGCTTGCTTCCTTAGCACCAAAGGGGAAACAAGGACACTGCGCGCGCAGGCGCCCGCCTGATCTTGATCGTCATGGCTCATGTCACGAGAACCTCGCGAGGTTTGCCTTGCCTTGATCTCTCCGCCCCTCACGAGCCAACCTGGGGAGGCCGCTCCTGAGGAGGTCTTGTGTCGCCCGCCCCGCGAGGCTTGGCCCTTCGCGAGGGTCTTGAGCACCTTGTTGATGAAGATGGGCCATACGGGCCCATGCGCACAGCCATGTCATGGGCCGCAGGCAGGCAAGTATGGGGACCCCCGTTTCCAGAACACCGACATACGCTCCCCTCGCGGGCCAGATGATTAGAATGAATAAGATGACGGCTCCCAATATCTGAACAATACCGGGGAGGGTGATGATACGATATTCGATCGCGACGATTGAATTGATGAAGTCATGAACTATGATTATGATGACACCGAAAATGTTGATCTTGAAATAACAAAGACCGGCGAGGTATATTTATATAAGCATTTATCTGGTGATCATCACATGTTTTTAACGATTTGAAGATATACTAACGAATCGATCTTTCTTATTTCAGCCCTCTGGATCGAGCAAATCTTCTACAGGCAGCAGGACAGTGCGAGGCCCGGGCGAAAAGTTGAAGGAGGGTGTAAAGTACAACATCGATACCATCAGAACTGATGGCGAACCACTAGCGCCTAAGAACATTGCGAACAAGTTCGTTCATCAGTGCAGAGTTCTTGTGAAGGAACAACTCCCGATCTCCCTTCAAGAATGGAAAGAGCCAGCAAAGAAACGTCCAGATCTTACTTTTGTTGACGACAGAGCAAAATCTCTTCTTTGGGAAAAACTCATGGAACATTTCACCCTACCAGATCATTTCACAGATGCAGATGTGCAGAAAGTCAAGGACGCTCCTCTTAGGAAGATGTCAATTGCATTTAACAACCACAAGAGAACTATATGGGCCAACTATGTCAAAGGAGGAATGAAGACTCCAGAATTCAAGGGAACACTAGAGAAGCAAAGAGAAGACTGGCCCGCTTTCGTGAAATTCAAGGAATCCGAATTATCTAAGGAACGGTCGAGAAAAAACAAGGCCAGTGCCGCAAAAAGGAGCAGTTCCATAGGCTGGGGCTAGGTGGCTACGCGGTGTCAATGCCTAAGTGGGATAAGTCTGAGGAAGAGATGCTGGATGCAGAGGTCACTCCAGTTACTAAGAGCTGGCCCCCCAGGTGCAGAACTTGGTTCTATGCGCATGGGGGGGCGTTGGACCCGAAGACAGGCCAGGTTTCAAAGAAGGCATGTCTTAAAGGAGCCGAAGATAAGTTACTTGAAGCAATAGAAGATGCTCGAAAGGGGGTGTTCACGCCCAACAGAGAGAACGACGAGCTTACGCGCGCCCTGGGAAATCCTGAACACCGGGAAGAACATGAGGCAAGGGCGTTGTTCCGTGGTATGAGGGCTTTTCGGACTGGAACGCCGACTACAGAAGACGTGCAAGAAGGAAGATGGAGGAGGAGAAGAAGAGGAAGCTGTAGGAGGAGCAGAGGAAGGAGGAAGCAGAACGCCTTCATGGCCTAGAATCAGCGCACGCGGACTTGGCACTAAAATTCCAGCGGCAGCAGCAGTAGATCGACTCACTTAGCCAGGAAAGGGGGACTCAGCAGCAGCAATAGCTAGCGGATGATCCAGCATTGGATAGCACCGTCCCATCCATGCGGAGAAGTAGTGTGGGTTCCGCCCCGGGCGATGCACTGCTGGATAGATACCCTGTGGATGACATCATGGAGAACACTAACTGTGAGCTACACTTCAAAATGAAGAACATATCCATGAAGGTGGCGGACGTCGTTGCTTAGACAAATCACCCCGAAGCAACCTTCCATTCCAACCCGATTCGAGCTGACTATGCTCGTGTCATGGTTGATGAGGTGGTGGACCAATATTCGGGGCTAGAGCTTGACATTCCTGGAGGTGACGAGGAGCACACACTGGGAGAGGCCATACATCATATCATCCTATGGAGAAAGGATTGCATCATCTTTTGAAGGCCACCGACACCGCGTCAGCCGACTCCTCCTCGAAGTCCGCCACCGCGTCAGCAGACTCCCACTCCTCCAAGTCCACCAACGTGTCAGGCCACTCCTCCTCCTCCAATTCCGGCACAGCGTGAGGCCACTCCTCCTGCTTCAAGTCCGGCACAACATCAAGCCACTCCTCATGCTTCAAGTCTGACACCGCGTCTGGCCACTCCTGCTGCTCCAACTCAGCCACGTCAGCCGTCTCTGCTGCCTCAGCAATTGTGGAAGAGAGCCGCCACAGCTATGGTGCATAGCGGTACAAGTCGAGGTAGTACAGGAGGTACAGGCGGAGGCAAGCAATTTCAATATGGTCCAAGCCTCGCTCCTCTTCCTCAGAGGCCTTACGACATGACCGAGGACCAAAACACAGCCATAGTGAAGGCCCAAGTGGACACCCATTTTGGACTGAAACCGCCACCGCCGCCAAAGGAGAAAGTGCCTGAGAAAGTCATTGACCACTTTATTCATATGGCAAGAAAACGAGCTCCCAAGCCTGTTGACTCAGACTATGAGCGCCAAATCAGGAAGGCACATCGAGCACGACTACAGAAGGAGTCGAGCTTGAGCTCAAGCCAAGCAGCTGGCAAAAAATGCGGGAAAATCGTTCCCCAGCTGGGAGAACAGGCGGTGTTATCGACCCCCCCCCCCCCCGCTTGTTGTAACAACACATGAGAGTACTGACGCCGATCAGCTGGTAATAACCGACGAGCATAGAAGGCAGGCTGAAATGCTCGGTATCACTGTTGGACAACTCCTTGAGATCGAGCCCATGTCTCCGCTTAGAGAGGAGGACATAAAACGGAAATATGTCCGTGGCGAACCTTTGGTCGAGCCTGAGGAGGTCAAGAACCTCCCAACGAGAATGTATGAATTGCAAGATTGGTACATGAAAATTACCAAGAGTTCCAATCGAGAGTCCCTCATGGTGAACGTCAAGGAAGAGCATCACTTCCATAAGCTAGCTCTGTCCGTTGAGTATTCAGAACTATTTCAGTTATTCAATCAAGATGCACTCGACAAATCTCTCGTCAGTTGCTATTGTCTGTAAGTGATTTCTTTCTGTAATTGAAGTCTCAAGCTAGCTGTAGTGCTCATTGATCGATCATTACCTGTAATTATCCTCACTATATTCTTTTCTGTGGTATTATGCAGGATGAAGATGTATGAAATGAAAAAAAACTAGACGCTGTGGCATTGGGTTCATTGACTCCAAATACCATTAATGAAGACACATGGAAATTGGAATGGTATAAAGCAGATGTTGGGAAAAACATGCTAGAGTTCTTGAAGCGCCTCAATACCAATGAAGATATACTACTTCCTTACAACTTCCTGTGAGTCACACTGTCTTGTACTACAAATTCTGTTTTTGCTTACTAGGTAGCTAGATGTTAATAATTAAGTGTATAGGGTTTAGGGTAGTTGATGAGTGTTATGCACATGCCCGCTTAATTAAGACATGCAAACGTGTGCGCATGCAGTTATCACTGGATCTTGTAAATCATTAAAGTTGAAGAAGGAATAGTTGAAGTACTGGACTCACTACTTAAAAAACAACGTGACTACACCATCTTGAAGGGGATAGTCGACAGGTAATTTCAATCATTATTAACTATATCTCGGCCTATTTAGTTTGTCATTTCCTGATATCAACTATTTAATAACTCCTTTATTCATTTTTTTTGCCGGTAGGCAGGGCTTGGTAAAAGTTCATCAACGTGACTCCAGGCCAATGGCGAAAAAATTTGTATTGGTTTCGACCCAAGGTAAGTAATTAAGTAGTACTAGCTGGCTACCATCTCTTTAATTCTTGTTTCAATACCATTAATTATCATGCTTGATTAATTATTATCTAATTAAATTCCATTCTTCTAAAGGCCCTGAAGCAGGCGCCGGGGACTGAAGTGTGTGCATACTACGTTTGCGAGAACATTCACATGATGGCGTCCGAAAGGAGCAAATCTGATAGACAGCTATGGGTACGGTCCTTGATAACACTATTCACAATTTTTACATCATTATCGATATCTAGTCACACAGCTAATACACATGCATATTGATCTCCTTCTTAACAGTTCAATGAGGTGCGGGAGCAGCTCCTACCAACGGAGCGCATACGAGCACTTCAAGAGGAAATAGCGGGATTTTTGCTCGACCAGGTCATAGATCCCAAAGGAGAATACCATTACCCGCTACTGCCCCCATGAATGATTCCCAATTGTCATCGTGCTCCGAAGGCACCAAGGCAAATGCCACTGGCTCCGAAGGCAACATGTAGGAGAAATTGTATATACCTAATTGTATATATATGTACATGTGTATGTGTGAATAATGGTGGTTGTGAGACATTCGATGATATATATATATATATATATATATATATATATATATATATATATATATATATAGGGTAACGCTATTCTAAGCGTGAGTGTAGAATAGCTTATTCTACACCCCAGTAACGGTACATGCAAAATCTAGTAACACACCATTGAAAATATAGTAAATTCTATGACAATGTGGTAAGTTGAAAACTTGGATAGTAAAACAAATATTTTTGAATTACCACATTTTGTACAGTGATTTACTAGATTTTGCATGTAGCGTTACTGGGGTGTAGAATAAGCTATTCTACACTCACGCTTAGAATAGCATTACTATATATATATATATATATATATATATATATATATATGATCGGTTCTACGAGAAATTCTATTTATATATATGCATAGCATGTACAATATGTAGTACCGTAAAATACCAGCAAACGAAAAAGAATTAAATGGAAAACACACAATTAAAGGAAAAATAAATCATGAACCCAAAACCCCCCAAACCTTTTAGTACCGGTTGGTGTTACCAACCGGTACTAAAGGGCTCCCCACCCCCGACACTGGCTCGTGCCACGTGGTGGCCCTTTAGCGGCGGTTCGTGCAGAACCGGTACTAAAGGGCCTTACGAACCGGTGTTATAGCTCGGTTCTGCACTAGTATAACCGAGGAACCCTACGAGGTTCCGGTCAAAAAAAGAAAAAGGGGAAGAAGGACAGGACCAAAAGCTTGTCCATCCCGAAGGAAGCCTCAAGCGCTCCTATGGAGAGCAGCCACAATTCCTCCTCAGAGCCGACCATCGAGGAGGAAGAGAGCATAACACACTCTTCTAAGGGCGGGAAGAGATCGACGTCTGGGGAGGTCGAAGAAATCGCTCCTTCTCGGATGTTCAAGTGTCCCAGGAGGGCGCATACCTCTTTAGCTGGTAGGACTTTGGCTCTAGTAGAGCTTATTGACCCAAGTTCGTCTGAGGATAGCCGACGTACTCGGGAGCACCCGGAGGCGAAAGGTGGAGTCCATCTTTGAAAGATGTATTTAGCCAATGCCATCTACTTCACCTAATGGCTGCTTTGTTCATTTTGTAGCCCGGTGCATGCTCTGCCGCGAGAGAGTGATTCTGAGGGAAGCCTTCCATTCGCGTTGTTAGCCCGGAGTTCGTCCAGGACAGCTACTGATCCTAAACCCATGCATGATGATCTGGGCGAGGCAACTTCCTGTCCCACCCCTCCAGCTCCGAACGCTGGCGGCGATGGGCCTGATGCCCCCATGGTCGAGGTCGATACTTCGACCACGGCATAGGAAGCCAAGGACCAGGAGGAAAGGACTTCCCCCGTCCAGGGAGAGATGGAGCTCCAATGCCCCACATCCCCAGTCCCGATGACCGCAACATCACCAGGTCGGATATCGACGCCTCCCGCCTCTTCAACCGAGGGTCACCTACAGAGCGCGTCTTCGCCTCTGCTTGGTCCGGAAGGGACCAAGCTATCAGGACGTCAACAGGCGGTGGGGGCTGCTGTAAATAGCTTCTCCCTCTCGATCAACGTGCCCTCCTCGGCATGGCTCTTTCAAAATTCTAGTCAGCCAAGGCTGTCAGATCATGGGTTCTGGCAAAACCCTCAAGGTTTGAACACTGGGGTGCGCGCAGAGATTTCCTCCCTACCGATCTACGCCCTAGCTCGCTAAGATCTCGCGGACGAACTCGACGAACTCGCAAGACCAAGACACAAGATTTATACTGGTTCGAGCCATCGTTGTGGTGTAATACCCTACTCCGGTGTGGTGGTGGTGGATTGCCTCTTGGGCTGCTGATGAACAGTACAAGGGGAAGAACAGCCTCCTGAGGTTGAGGCTTTCTTGTGCTCTGCGGACTTGTGGGTGTGTGGATCCAGTCCAAGATGGGTTGCCAGATGCCCTCTATTGTGGTGGCTAGTTCTACTTATATAGGCCCTGGTCCTCTCCCCAAATATTGAGCGGGAAGGGAGCCAACAACGGCCAATTCGAAAGGGGACAGCTAGTACAGCTTATCCTAACAAAAGCGGTCTTCGCCTGCGAAAGGCTCTGGTGGTGACGCCGTCTTGGGCTCCATGGTGACCTTCGTTCTGTCGTCCTGTTGGTCTTGGTCTCGTTGCACTGATATGGAAACATTTGCTTGATGCCTCGGTACTCCGCGCCTGCGCTTGCCCCCCTAGCACCAAAGAAGAAACAAGGACACTGTGCGCTGGCGCCTGCCTGGCGCCCACCTGATCTTGATCATCATGGCTCACGTCACGAGAGCCTCGCGAGGTTTGCCCTGCCTTGATTCCTCCGCTCCTCGCGAGGTAGCCTAGTGAGGCCGCTCCTGAGGAGGTCTTGCGTCGTCCGCCTCGCGAGGCTTGGCCCCTCGCGAGGGTCCTGAATGTCTTGCTGATGAAGATGGGTCGTGTAGGCCTGCTAGCGAAGCCATGCTGTGGGCCGGAAGCAGGCAAGTCTGGGGACCCCCGTTCCCAGAACGCCGACAGTAGCCCCCGGGCCCAAGGTGCGCTCGGGCTTGGCTTCGCGGCGAAGCCAAAGGTCAAGCGCAGAGCGCCGCGGGCCCCAAAAGCCTGCGGCCTTGGTCGACGCGTGGCGGTTGATTGGTCGTGGGCGTCTCCGCTTCCCACGCTGCCACGGCAACTGCTCGACTTGACAAGTCCCTGCGACATGCAAGGAAAACCATCAATACATGTGATCATGGGAGGCGCCGGTTGGCCTTCTTCTGCTATAAATGGGGAGGGGGCAGAGCCCCCGTCACCCATCTCTCCACGCTTTGCCTGCTTCCTCCTCCTTGCTCCTCTCCTTAGCAGCAATGGCGCCATTGAGAAGTTCTCTGCCGCGGAGAAGGGCAAGGCCCCTTGGGAGGGGACAAGCTCCCCGGCGCCCAAGCGTGGACGTGGCCATCCCCGCAAGCACGCTGCAACTCCCGCCGTGGCCCTCGGCTCCCGGGGGGGCGCCGCTGTGCGTGGCAGGAGTCACTCTGGTCGCGGCAGCCCCATTGACGAAAGGATACGCGCCGTGGTTGCGTGTCCTCCCCGGCCGCGGTTCCACCCGTCAGAGGTGCTGCCGGAGTTTGTTGTTTGGTCGGAGGATCCGGCCAGCAGCTGGCTCCAGCTTCCTCGCTCCTTTGCCGACGAGCTGCCGGCCTCCGGTCCGGGCGGGCTCTGGCTGCAGGCAGACGGTTGCTGCAGCCGGGCTTCTTGGGTCGCAGTCGAGGTCTCCGTCGCGGGCAACATAGCTCTGGCCCGCGGTTGGCAGACGTTTGCCCGCGCGCGCGGCCTCGGCAGGCGGTGCACCCTCCACTTCAAGTTTGATGGTGACGCGACCCTCTACGTGAGGGTGTTCGGGGAAGATGGTCGCCGCGCCGGATGCTGCCCCGAGGTGAACGACGGCGAGGAGGTGCTCGGCCTTGGCGATGGTCGTGGTGTGGAGGAGGGTGAACCCGCCGGCCGCGCCTCGTCCGGCTACGGTGGCTCCTCTCTCGGCAACAGCTCCAGCAGTGGCGGCTACGACCAGCCGCCACGTCGCCGTGCCCGCTTCAAAGGTGGCGGCGGGTCGTTTCGTCGCCGCGCATCCGTCAAGCGCGAGGAGGGGTCCGACTAAGCCCGGGACGTCGCCAAGGGCCTGCCCCCGCGGACTGCTGTAGGGGCGAGCGCCGCTTTTTTTTCGTTCATCTTTTCCTTCCTGCATCAAAACGAAACCAGTATGGGCCCGGAGGGGCGTGTATGGAACCATTACTCCTTAACCATTATGCTATGTTTGTTGCTCTCGCGTTATGTCGTTATTCTATGCAGAGATAACTTAGCTTGGCGTGTCTGGGGCAACCTCCCCTTCACGAGGCACTTGTTTCCTCGTGCCCGTCTTGACTTAGAGGTCGCTCAGGAACTGAAAAAAATTCATTAGGAAGCTTGCCAGGAAACTTATCATTCGCCCAAGCCTTGACCCAGCGCTTCATATCACGGTACCCGAGGGGCACGGATTAAGAGAGATGCACCAAATTGTGGGCTCAAACAAGGGCGCCTCGCGTGGAAGCAGACGAAAGGCAGAGAGAAGGAAAAAAGCTCGCGAGGGCTCCTGCCTAGCCCCCTCACGAGGTGTGCGAGAGAGAACACATGCCAACTAGAGCCGGAAATAGCGACAAAAGGCGATAGAACAAAATCAGCGATGGACGCCAGAAGCAAACTTTGATTTAAAAAAAAGGGGCGAGCCAACTACGGAAAGCAAATGAAAAGCCGTGTCCGGCACCTAGTCTAGTCTTCAAGTCTTCTCACCAGCACGGAGCTAAGTGCTGCCACTAGGCGTGGGAGGGAGCCCCAGGGCCTAAGGCCGGCACCCCTGAGACTCCGGGGCGTGTACAGCCCCACTCATTATTACGTGAGAGTGTCACGGGCGGCGATATTCACAGGCACTGGGCCTTCTTCTCAGGCACTGGGCCTTGCTTCATAGGCACTGAGCCTTGCTTTATGGGTAGAACTTCCAGAGGTGCTGGATGTTCCAGGCGTTCTGGATGGGTACCCCGTCCTTCATCTCCAGGCGCGCGGTGCCAGGGCTAGAGACATGGACGACCCTGAACGGGCCCTCCCACATAGGTGAGAGCTTGTGCAGCCCTTCCCCGGAGAGGACCCGCCTAAGGACGAGGTCGCCCGTCTTGAGCGTCCTGGAGCGGATGTTGAGGCAGTGATATCGCCGCAGCGCCTGCTGGTACCTCGCCGCCCTCAGTGCAGCTTCGCGACGACGTTCCTCCCCCAGCACGACGTCCATCCCCCGCATGGTGTCCTGCTGCGCTTCATCAAACGCCAGGACCCGTGCGGAGCGATGCTTGACCTCGTGAGGAAGGACCGCTTCGGCTCCGTAGACAAGGAAGAATGGGGTCTTGCCCGTCGGCTTGGTGCCGGTGGTGCGGATGGACCACAACACGGACTGGAGCTCGTCGTGCCAGCCCCTGCTGCAGGCCTCGAGCTTCATCTTGAAGGTCCTGGTCTTGAGGCCCCTCAAGACCTCTTCGTTGCGCGTTCGGCCTGACCATTGCTCCTGGGGTGTGCCACCAAAGCGTAGCAAATCTGCGTTCCAAGGTTAGCGCAGTAGGTTTTGAAGAGGTTACTAGTGAATTGCGAGCCGTTATCTGTGATGATGCGGTTGGGAACCCCGAAACGGTTCACGAGGCCCTTGATGAACTTGACAGCGGAGCCAGCTGGGATGGTACGGACGGCTTCCACTTCCGCCCACTTGGTGAACTTGTCGATGGGGACGTAGAGGTAGCGGTAGCCCCCAAGCGCTTGAGGGAACGGGCCCAAGATGTCCAGCCCCCAGACCACGAACGGCCACGTGAGTGGGATGGTCTGGAGGCCCTGAGCCGGCTGATGAACCTGCTTGGCGTGGAACTGGCAGGCTTCGCAGGACTTCACCAGCTCAGCTGCGTCGTTGAGCGCAGTGGGCCAGTAGAACCCACTACGGAATAACTTGCCGATGAGGGTCCGTGATGACGAGTGGTGCCCGCAGTCCCCACCGTGTATGTCAATTAGCAGCTCCTTCCCCTGGTCCCTGGAAATGCAGCGCAGAGTAACGTCATTTGGCTGCTTCCTATACAACTCACCGTCCTGGATGCAGTACGCCGTGGCTTGCCGGGCCACGTGCTCTACATCCTCGTCCTTCTCCGGCAGGGCCCCTTGCATCAGATACTCCTTGAATTCTTTGGTCCAACATCCCTCCTGGGGCTCGAGCGCCAAGAGCAGGCGAGCTCCTGAGGTCGGGCCACAGGCTGGGGCTCCCGTGGCAGGCGGCTGCTGGAGCCCCTCCCGGGGCTAAGCTACGCTTGAAAGTTGTGGTGTCGCTGATGGCTTGAAGAGTCGTTCCTCAATGACGTCGGGCTCTTGTGGCTGCCGCTTGGATGCCCTCTTGGCGATGTCGTCAGCTTCCTTGTTGGTGCCCCGGGGCACATGCTGTAACTCCAGGCCCAAGAACTGCTTCTCCATCTTGCGTACCTCCGCGAGGTATGCCTCCATATGCTCGTCCCTCGGCTCATATACTTTGTTGGAGAAGTTGACGAGGAGCTGCGAGTCGCCCTTAATGGTAAGGCGCTTCACCCCCAGACCTGCCGCCCCAAGGCGATGTGCATCAGCCGCTGAAAGGTCGCGCCTGCGTTGCGCAGTCCGAAGGGCATGCAGGTGTAGCTGTACACCCCACACGGGGTCAGGAAGGCTGTCTTCTCCACATCTTCTACCGCCATCTTGATCTGGTGATACCCTGAGAACACATCCAGGAAGCATAGCAGGTCGCACTCGGCGGTGGAGTCGACGATCTGCTCAATGCATGGGAGCGGGAACAGATCTTGGGGGCAGGCCTTGTTGAGGTTGGTGAAGTCGGCGCACATTCGCTCCTTCCCGCCTTTCTTCGGCACTACGACGGGGTTCGCCAGCCATTCGGGGTACCGAACGTCGCGAATGGCACCCGCCGCCTCCAGCTTGCGGGTCTCTTGGACGATGAAGGCCTGCTTCTCAGTGGACTGCCGTCTCGCCTGCTGCTTCACAGGGCGTACATTGGCGCATACCCTTAAATGATGTTGAATCACCTCTCTCGGGACTCCCACCAGCTGATTGGGCTCCCACGCGAATATATCCTTGTTCGCACGCAAGAACTTCACCAACGCTTCCTCTTGGCTTGGGTCGAGGCTGGCACCTATGGTAAAGGTGGCTCCTGAGGACCCGTCCTCGTCGACTGGCACCTGCTTGGTTTCCGCCTTGTCTTGTGTGAACAACTGCTTCTTCTTGGTCGGTGCGGCTCCCTTGGGCTCGGAGGTGCCCGCATCGACAGGCTGCGCTGCCGCAGCGGACTTGAGGGCGAGCTTGAGCGTCGCCAGGGCCTCCTTGGCGTCCCCCTAGACAGTGAGGACACCTTTGCTTCTGGGCATCTTCATGAGGTTGTAGGCCGGAGTCGCCGCCATGAACTGGGCCAGAGCTGGGTACCCGAGAATGGCATTGTACGGGACGCCGATGCGGGCGATGTCGAAGTCGACCAGCTCGGTGCGGTAGTTGTCGCGCGTGCCGAAGGTGACGGGGAGGCGGATCTGCCCCAGGGAGCGGGCAGTGCCACCACCAACTCCTGAGAAAGGCTTCCTGAGGCTGAGCCGCTTGAGTGGCACATGAAGAAGTCTGAAGGCCTCCACGGAGAGCAAGTTGAGGCCGGCGCCGCCGTCGATGAGGGTCTTCGTAACAGCCACGTTGCAGATGGTGGGCGTGCAGAGCATTGGGAGCATGCCCGAGCCGGCGGTGGAGACGGGGTGGTCTTCTGAGCCGAAGGTGAGGTCGGCCTCTGGCACAGCCCAACCCGGCGGAGCCCCCGAGCGCTTGGAAGCGGCACCAATCTGGCGGAGGAACGGCTTGACGTGGCGATCCGAAGGCGGTTCTTTAGAGCCGCCCAGCAGGGCCGCGACTGCGTGGTGCGCCGGTACCGCGTAGCGCGCAGTGAAGAGGTCGCGGAGTTCCTCCCAGGATGCCACCATGGATCCAGGGAGGTTGAGCAGCCAGGCGCGTGGCTCGCCGACGAGGGCCATGGGGAGCCAGTTGGCCATGACCTTGTCGTCGCCCCCGGCCTCGAGGACGGCCTCCTCGTATGCCAGCAGGAAAGCCGACGGGTCTGCCGCGCTGTCGTAGCACGGCGGCATCTCCGACCTGAACTTGGGTGGCCATCGCACCTGCCGCAGGGCGGGGGCCAGGGCACAGAGCCCCCTGGCCCCGTCGTCAGCGCCGGCCGTTGGAGCCGGTAGCGGGGCGCCTGCCATGAGGGCGAAGTGCGGTGGCGGCGGAGCGTAGGTCGGCGGAGAGGAGCTACGGCGCACCCCTACCTAGCGCGCCAAATGTCGGATCACGGGTTCCGGCAAAACCCTCAAGGTTCAAACACTGGGGTGCGCCCGGAGATTTCCTCCCTAAGATCTACGCCCTAGCTCGCTAAGATCTCGCGGACGAACTCGACGAACTCGCAACACCAAGACACAAGATTTATACTGGTTCGGGCCACCGTTGTGGTGTAATACAGTACAAGGGGAAGAACAGCCTCCTGAGGTTGAGGCGTTCCTGTGCTCTGCGGACTTGTGGGTGTGTGGATCCAGTCCAAGATGGGTTGCCAGATGCCCTCTACTCTGGTGGCTAGTTCTACTTATATAGGCCCTGGTCCTCTCCCCAAATATTGAGCGGGAAGGGAGCCAACAACGGCCAATTCGAAAGGGGACAGCTAGTACAGCTTATCCTAACAAAAGCGGTCTTCGCCTGCAAAAGGCTCTGGTGGTGACGCCGTCTTGGGCTCCATGGTGACTTCCGTTCTGTCGTCCTGCTGGTCTTGGTCTCGTTGCACCGATATGGAAACCTTTGCTTGATGCCTCGGTACTCCGCGCCTGCGCTTGCCCCCTAGCACCAAAGAGGAAACAAGGACACTGCGCGCTGGCGCCCGCCTGATCTTGATCGTCGTGGCTCACGTCACGAGAGCCTCGCGAGGTTTGCCCTGCCTAGATTCCTCTGAAGGAAATATGCCCTAGAGGCAATAATAAAGTATTATATATTTCCTTATATCATGATAAATGTTTATTATTCATGCTAGAATTGTATTAACCGGAAACATAATACATGTGTGAATACATAGACAAACAGAGTGTCACTAGTATGCCTCTACTTGACTAGCTCGTTAATCAAAGATGGTTATGTTTCCTAGCCATAGACATGAGTTGTCATTTGATTAACGATATCACCTCATTAGGAGAATGACGTGATTGACTTGACCCATTCCGTTAGCTTAGCACCCGATCGTTTAGTATGTTGCTATTGCTTTCTTCATGACTTATACATGTTCCTATGACTATGAGATTATGCAACTCCCGTTTACCGGAGGAACACTTTGTGTGCTACCAAACGTCACAACATAAATGGGTGATTATAAAGGTGCTCTACAGGTGTCTCCAAAGGTACTTGTTGGGTTGGCGTATTTCGAGATTAGGATTTGTCACTCCAATTGTCGGAGAGGTATCTCTGGGCCCACTCGGTAATGCACATCACTATAAGCCTTGCAAGCATTGTGACTAATGAGTTAGTTGCGGGATGATGTATTACGGAACGAGTAAAGAGACTTGCCGGTAACAAGATTGAACTAGGTATCGAGATACCGACGATCGAATCTCGGGCAAGTAACATACCGATGACAAAGGGAACAACGTATGTTGTTATGCGGTCTGACCGATAAAGATCTTCGTAGAATATGTGGGAGCCAATATGGGCATCCAGGTCCCGCTATTGGTTATTGACCGGAGACGTGTCTCGGTCATGTCTACATAGTTCTCGAACCCGTAGGGTCCGCACGCTTAAAGTTACGATGACAGTTTTATTATGAGTTTATGTATGTTGATGTACCGAAGGAGTTCGGAGTCCCGGATGAGATCGGGGACATGACGAGGAGTCTCGAAATGGTTGAGACGTAAAGATCGATATATTGGACGACTATATTCGGACTTCGGAAAGGTTCCGAGTGATTCGGGTATTTTTCGAAGTACCGGAGAGTTACGGGAATACGTATTGGGCCTTATTGGGCCATACGGGAAAGAAGGAAAAGGGCCTCAAGGGTGGCCGCACCCCTCCCCTTGGTCTGGTCCGAATTGGACTAGGGAAGGGGGGCGCCCCCTTCCTTCCTTCTCTTTTTCCCTTCCTCTTTTCCTATTCCATATGGGAGGTGGAATCCTACTAGGCCTAGGGAGTCCTAGTAGGACTCCACACTTGGTGCGCCCCCTCCTAGGGCCGGCCTCCTCCTCCCTTGCTCCTTTATATACGGGGGCAGGAGGCACCCCATGGACACACTTGATATACGATATTTTTAGCCGTGTGCGGTGCCCCCCTCCACCAGATTACACCTCGATAATACCGTCGCGGAGATTAGGCGAAGCCCTGCGTCGGTGGAACATCATCATCGTCACCACGCCGTCGTGCTGACGAAACTCTCCCTCAACACTCGGCTGGATCGGAGTTTGGGGACGTCATCGAGCTGAACGTGTGTAGAACTCGGAGGTGCCGTACGTTCGGTGCTCGATCGGTCGGATCGTGAAGACGTACGACTACATCAACCGCGTTGTGATAACGCTTCCGCTGTCGGTCTACGAGGGTACGTGGACAACACTCTCCCCTCTCGTTGCTATGCATCACCATGATCTTGCGTGTGCGTAGGAAATTTTTTGAAATTACTACGTTCCCCAACAGTGGCATCCGAGCCTGGTTTTATGCGTTGATGCTATGCACGAGTAGAACACAAGTGAGTTGTGGGCGATATAAGTCATACTGCTTACCAGCATGTCATACTTTGGTTCAGCGGTATTGTGAGATGAAGCGGCCCGGACCAACATTACGCGTACGCTTACGCGAGACTGCTTTCACCGTTCGGAGCATTCGTTGCTTAAAGGTGACTGGCGGGTGTCTGTCTCTCTCACTTTAGTTGAACCGAGTGTGGCTACGCCCGGTCCTTGCGAAGGTTAAAACAGCACCAACTTGACAAACTATCGTTGTGGTTTTGATGCGTAGGTAAGAACGGTTCTTGCTAAGCCCGTAGCAGCCACGTAAAACTTGCAACAACAAAGTAGAGGACGTCTAACTTGTTTTTGCAGGGCATGTTGTGATGTGATATGGTCAAGACATGATGTGATATAATGTGTTGTATGAGATGATCATGTTTTGTAACCGAGTTATCGGCAACTGGCAAGAGCCATATGGTTGTCGCTTTATTGTATGAGATGCAATCACCATGTAATAGTTTTACTTTATCACTAAGCGGTAGCGATAGTCGTAAAAGCAATAAGTTGGCGAGACGACAACGATGCTACGATGGAGATCAAGGTGTCGCGCCGGTGACGATGGTGATCATGACGGTGCTTCGGAGATGGAGATCACAATCACGGTGCTTCGGAGATGGAGATCACAAGCACAAGATGATGATGGCCATATCATATCACTTATATTGATTGCATGTGATGTTAATCCTTTATGCATCTTATCTTGCTTTGATTGACGGTAGCATTATAAGATGATCTCTCACTAAAATTTCAAGATAAAAGTGTTCTCCCTGAGTATGCACCGTTGCAAAAGTTCTTCGTGCTGAGACACCACGTGTTAATCGGGTGTGATAGGCTCTACGTTCAAATACAACGGGTGCAAAACAGTTGCACACGCGGAATACTCAGGTTAAACTTGACGAGCCTAGCATATACAGATATGGCCTCGGAACACAGAGACCGAAAGGTCGAGCGTGAATCATATAGTAGATATGATCAACATAGTGATGTTCACCATTGAAACTACTCCATCTCACGTGTTAATCGGACATGGTTTAGTTGCTTTGGATCACGTAATCACTTAGATGATTAGAGAGATGTCTATCTAAGTGGGAGTTCTTAAGTAATATGATTAATTGAACTTAAATTTATCATGAACTTAGTCCTGATAGTATTTTGCAAATTATGTTGTAGATCAATAGCTCGCATTGTTGCTTCCCTGTGTTTATTTTTGAGATGTTCCTAGAGAAAAATTATGTTGAAAGATGTTAGTAGCAAAGATGCGGATTGGATCCGTGATCTGAGGACTATCCTCATTGCTGCACCGAAAAATTATGTCCTTGATGCACCGCTAGGTGACAGACCTATTGCAGGAGCAGATGCAGACGTTATGAACGTTTGGCTAGCTCAATATGATGACTACTTGATAGTTTAGTGCACCATGCTTAACGGCTTAGAATCGGGACTTCAAAGACGTTTTGAACGTCATGGACCATATGAGATGTTCCAGGAGTTGAAGTTAATATTTCAAGCAAATACCCGAGTTGAGAGATATGAAATCTCCAACAAGTTATATAGCAAAAAGATGGAGGAGAATCGCTCAACTAGTGAGCATGTGCTCAGATTGTCTGGGTACTACAATCGCTTGAATCAAGTGGGAGTTTATCTTCCAGATAAAATAGTGATTGACAGAATTCTCTAGTCACCATCACCAAGTTAATAGAACTTCGTGATGAACTATGGTATGCAAGGGATGACGAAAGTAATTCCCGAGCTCTTCATGATGCTGAAATCGATGAAGGTAGAAATCAAGAAAAACATCAAGTGTTGATGGTTGACGAGACCACTTCAAATGTTGATGGTTGACGAGACCACTAGTTTCAAGAAAAGGGCAAAGGGAAGAAGGGGAACTTCAAAAAGAACGGCAAGCAAGTTGCTGCTCAAGTGAAGAAGCCTAAGTCTGGTCCTAAGCCTGAGACTAAGTGCTTCTACTGCAAAGGGACTGGTCACTAGAAGCGGAATTACCCCAACTATTTGGTGGATAAGAAGGATGGCAAAGTGAACAAAGGTATATTTGATATACAGATTATTGATGTGTACTTTACTAGTGTTTATAGCAACCCCTCGGTAATTGATACTGGTTCAGTTGCTAAAGAGTAGTAACTCGAAACGGGAGTTGCAGAATAAACAGAGACTAGTAAAAGTGAACAAAGGTATATTTGATATACAAATTATTGATGTGTACTTTACTAGTGTTTATAGCAACCCCTCGGTAATTGATACTGGTTCAGTTGCTAAAGAGTAGTAACTCGAAAACGGGAGTTGCAGAATAAACAGAGACTAGTAAAAGGCGAGGTGACGATGTGTGTTGGAAGTAGTTCCAAGATTGATATGATCATCATCGCACACTCCCTGTACTTTCAGGATTAGTGTTGAAACTAAATAAGTGTTATTTGGTGTTTGCGTTGAGCATGAATATGATTTGATCATGTTTATTGCAATACAGTTATTAATTTAAGTTAGAGAACAATTGTTGTTCTGTTTACATGAATAAAACCTTTATGGTCATACACACCAACGAAAAATGGTTTGTTGGATCTCGATCGTAGTGATACACATATTCATAATATTGAAGCCAAAAGATGCAAAGTTAATAATGATAGTGCAACTTATTTGTGGTACTGCCGTTTAGGTCATATTGGTGTAAAGCGCATGAAGAAACTCCATACTAATGGGATTTTGGAATCACTTGATTATGAATCACTTGATGCTTGCGAATCGTGCCTCATGGGCAAGATGACTGAAACGCCGTTCTCCGGAACTATGGAGAGAGCAACAGATTTGTTGGAAATCATACATACAGATGTATGTGGTCCGATGAATATTGAGGCTCGTAGCAGGTATCATTATTTTCTGACCTTCACAGATGATTTGAGCAGATATGGGTATATCTACTTGATGAAACACAAAGTCTGAAACATTTGAAAAGTTCAAAGAATTTCAGAGTGAAGTGGAGAATCATCGTAACAAGAAAATAAAAGTTTCTACGATATGATCGCAGAGGTAAAATATTTGAGTTACGAGTTTGGCCTTCAGTTAAAACAATGTGAAATAGTTTCACTACGCACGCCACCTGGAACACCACAGTGTAATGGTGTGTCCGAACGTCATAACCATACTTTATTGGATATAGTGCAATCTATGATGTCTCTTACCAATTTACCACTATCGTTTTGGGGTTATGCGTTAGAGACAGCTACATTCACGTTAAATAGGGCACCATCAAAATCCGTTGAGACGACGCCTTATGAACTGAGGTTTGGCAAGAAACCAAAGTTGTCGTTTCTTAAAGTTTGGGGTTGCGATGCTTATGTGAAAAAGTTTCATCCTGATAAGCTCAAACCCAAATCGGAGAAATGTATCTTCATAGGATACCCAAAGGAGACAGTTGGGTACACCTTCTATCACAGATCCGAAGGCAAGACATTCGTTGCTTAGTATGGATCCTTTCTAGAGAAGGAGTTTCTCTCAAAAGAAGTGAGTGGGAGAAAAGTAGAACTTGATGAGGTAACTGTACCTGCTCCCTTATTGGAAAGTAGTTCATCACAGAAATCTGTTCCTGTGACTCCTACACCAATTAGTGAGGAAGTTAATGATGATGATCATGTAACTTCAGATCAAGTTACTACCAAAACTCGTAGGTAAACCAGAGTGAGATCCACACCAGAGTGGTACGGTAATCCTGTTCTGGAGGTCATGTTATTTGACCATGACGAACCTACGAACTATGAAGAAGCGATGGTGAGCCCAGATTCCGCAAAATGGCTTGAGGCCATGAAATCTGAGACGGGATCCATGTATGAGAACAAAGTATGGACTTTGATTGACTTGCCCAATGGTCGGCGAGCCATTGAGATTAAATGGATCTTCAAGAGGAAGACGGACGCTGATAGTAGTGTCACTATCTACAAAGCTAGAATTGTCGCAAAAAGGTTTTCGACAAGTTCAAGATGTTGACTACGATGAGAGTTTCTCACTCGTATCTATGCTTAAGTCTGTCCGAATCATGTTAGCAATTGCCGCATTTTATGAAATCTGGCAAAGGGATAAACAAAACTGCATTCCTTAATGGATTTATTAAAGAAGAGTTGTATATGATGCAACCAGAAGGTTTTGTCAATCCTAAAAGTGCTAACAAAATATGCAAGTTCCAGCGATCCATCTATGGACTGGTGCAAGCATCTCAGAGTTGGAATATACGCTTTAATAAGTTGATCAAAGGATATAGTTTTATACAGACTTGCGATGAAGCCTGTATTTACAAGAAAGTGAGTGGGAGCACTACAGCATTTCTGATAAGTATATGTGAATGACATATTGTTGATCAGAAATAATGTAGAATTATTCTGCAAAGCATAAAGGAGTGTTTGAAAGGAGTTTTTCAAAGAAAGACCTCGGTGAAGCTGCTTACATATTGAGCATCAAGATCTATAGAGATAGATGAAGACGCTTGATAAGTTTTTCAATGAGTACATACCTTAACAAGATTTTGTAGTTCAAAATAGAACAGTCAAAGAAAGAGTTCTTGCCTGTGTTACAAGGTGTGAAATTGAGTAAAACTCAAAGCCCGAGCACGGCAGAAGATAGAAAGAGAATGAAAGTCATTCCCTATGCCTTGGCCATAGGTTCTATAAAGTATGCCATGCTGTGTACCAGATCTATTGTATACCCTACACTGATTTTGGCAAGGGAGTACAATAGTAGATCACTGGACAGCGGTCAAAATTATCCTTGGTGGAATAAAGATATATTTCTCGATTATGGAAGTGACAAAAAGGTTCGTCGTAAAGGGTTACGTCGATACAAGTTTTTGACACTAAATCTAGATTACTCAAGTCTCGGTCTAGATACATATTGAAAGTGGAAGCAATTAGCTAGAGTAGCGCCGTGCAGAGCATTGTAGACATAGAAATTTGCAAAATACTTACGGGTCTGAATGTGGCAAACCCGTTGACTAAAATTATCTCACAATCAAAACATGATCACACCTTAGTACTCTTTGGGTGTTAATCGCATAGCGATATGAACTAGATTATTGACTCTAGTAAACACTTTGAGTGTTGGTCACATAGAGATGTGAACTATGGGTGTTAATCACATGGTGATGTGAATTATTGGTGTTAAATCACATGGCGATGTGAACTAGATTATTGACTCTAGTGCAAGTGGGAGACTGAAGGAAATATGCCCTAGAGGCAATAATAAAGTATTATATATTTCCTTATATCATGATAAATGTTTATTATTCATGCTAGAATTGTATTAACCGGAAACATAATACATGTGTGAATACATAGACAAACAGAGTGTCACTAGTATGCCTCTACTTGACTAGCTCGTTAATAAAAGATGGTTATGTTTCCTAACCATAGACATGAGTTGTCATTTGATTAACGAGATCACCTCATTAGGAGAATGACGTGATTGACTTGACCCATTCCGTTAGCTTAGCACCCGATCGTTTAGTATGTTGCTATTGCTTTCTTCATGACTTATACATGTTCCTATGACTATGAGATTATGCAACTCCCGTTTACCGGAGGAACACTTCGTGTGCTACCAAACGTCACAACGTAAATGGGTGATTATAAAGGTGCTCTACAGGTGTCTCCAATGGTACTTGTTGGGTTGGCGTATTTCGAGATTAGGATTTGTCACTCCAATTGTCGGAGAGGTATCTTTGGGCCCACTCGGTAATGCACATCACTATAAGCCTTGCAAGCATTGTGACTAATGAGTTAGTTGCGGGATGATGTATTACGGAACGAGTAAAGAGACTTGCCGGTAACGAGATTGAACTAGGTATCGAGATACCGACGATCGAATCTCGGGCAAGTAACATACCGATGACAAAGGGAACAACGTATGTTGTTATGCGGTCTGACCGATAAAGATCTTCATAGAATATGTGGGAGCCAATATGGGCATCCAGGTCCCGCTATTGGTTATTGACCGGAGACGTGTCTCGGTCATGTCTACATAGTTCTCGAACCCGTAGGGTCCGCACGCTTAAAGTTATGATGACAATTTTATTATGAGTTTATGTATGTTGATGTACCGAAGGAGTTCGGAGTCCCGGATGAGATCGGGGACATGACGAGGAGTCTCGAAATGGTCGAGACGTAAAGATCGATATATTGGACGACTATATTCGGACTTCGGAAAGGTTCCGAGTGATTCGGGTATTTTTCGAAGTACCGGAGAGTTACGGGAATACGTATTGGGCCTTATTGGGCCATACGGGAAAGAAGGAAAAGGGCCTCAAGGGTGGCCGCACCCCTCCCCTTGGTCTGGTCCGAATTGGACTAGGGAAGGGGGGCGCCCCCTTCCTTCCTTCTCTTTTTCCCTTCCTCTTTTCCTATTCCATATGGGAGGTGGAATCCTACTAGGCCTAGGGAGTCCTAGTAGGACTCCACAATTGGTGCGCCCCCTCCTAGGGCCGGCCTCCTCCTTCCTTGCTCCTTTATATACGGGGGCAGGGGGCACCCCATGGACACACTTGATATACGATATTTTTAGCCGTGTGTGGTGCCCCCCTCCACCAGATTACACCTCGATAATACCGTCGCGGAAATTAGGCGAAGCCCTGCGTCGGTGGAACATCATCATCGTCACCACGCCGTCGTGCTGACGAAACTCTCCCTCATTACTCGGCTGGATCGGAGTTCGAGGGACGTCATCGAGCTGAACGTGTGTAGAACTCGGAGGTGCCGTACGTTCGGTACTTGATCGGTCGGATCGTGAAGACGTATGACTACATCAACCGCGTTGTGATAACGCTTCCACTGTCGGTCTACGAGGGTACGTGGACAACACTCTCCCCTCTCGTTGCTATGCATCACCATGATCTTGCGTGTGCGTAGGAAATTTTTTGAAATTACTACGTTCCCCAACATCCTTCGCTCCTCGCGAGGCAGCCTGGTGAGGCCGCTCCTGAGGAGGTCTTGCGTCGTCCGCCTCGTGAGGCTTGGCCCCTCGCGAGGGTCCTGAATGTCTTGCTGATGAAGATGGGCCGTGCAGGCCTGCTAGCGAAGCAACATTGTGGGCCGCAGGCAGGCAAGTCTGGGGACCCCCGTTCGCAGAACGCCGACAAAGGCTGGGATGATGGAAGTGTTCATCAGCCTTGCAAAAGGCTTCGAGGTACGCACACATGACTACTCGTGTGTTTCATTTTATAAATTGCTTTGTTAGTATATCCACTTATAGCCAGTGTATGCTGTAATTTATTTGAAAAGGCAGATAACCCAGTAGCCCCCAAGTCTTAAGCTAGTTTACCAAACTGGCTTGAGGGTTGTGAAAATTTTATGATTCTAATGCGAATATGCAGTAGCCCCCGAGACTCTAGTTGGATCGAGGAATCCGACTGGAGGATCGAATCTTATGCTCGGTTTTTATTGGCTTTTTGGATTTTGAAGCAGGCCTCCTCTTCTGCTTCCACTGATAACACGACAGAGTTGGAGGAGATGAGAGGCAAACTTGCACGCTCCAAGGAGGATCAGCAATTGCTTCGTCAGCAGGTGGCTCGGGTGCAAGGTAAGGAAAAGTCCATTGCTTGCTAATTTTCTCTATCGAAAACAATTTACTTATTAATCCAAGTATGATTTGTTCTTTAATAGCATCCGAGAAGGACCTTGCAAACCTACAGTCTAATCTAGAAAAAGTGCTACTAGAGGCCGATCAACAGAAGGTTGCGACGCAAAAAAGCGCAGAAGAGCTGGCCGAGGAACATAAAACTTGGCTCGCTGCCCAAGCTCAGATTGCCGAGGTTGAGGAGGACCTAAAGAGTAGAGTCGCTAAATGCGATGCTTTGAAGGTTTCTTCCGAGCAGGATGCCACCGAGCTCAAGAAGTTGAAGGCGGATTGCTAGGAGGCCACCTCTCAAGTGAAAGCGGCCAAAGAGGAGCTTCAGCAGGCTACCATCATATAGCTACCAGAAACCGTACTTACCACCGTGCGTTTTTGGCAATGAAGCATTCCCTTCAGTAATGCAAAAATGGCGCATGTCAGGTGCGCTCTTGGACCTTCCGGAGAGTGTATTGCAAGCATGCCAGTATTTCGACGTACGCGAGGACGCTACTGCCGAGAAGTCTTTCTGGATGCAATTCTAGGATTCAACTCAGCCCAAGCTTCTCAGTGATCAGCTCAAGCAGATGGCCGAGTGTAACACCCCGCATGTAACTTGCCATATTTGTAACTCCGACTCTTGCCATTTTCGGCTATGTGCTATGATATTCCCTCTATGGTCGGGTTTTTGTCTTTCGTTTTGCATTTTTTCATGTCATGCATATCATATCATGTCATCATCTGCATTGCATTTGCATACGTTTTTCGTCTCTTGCATCCGAGCATTTTCCCCCTTGTCCGTTTTGCAATCCGGCGCTCCTATCTCCTCCAGTGCACCCCTCTTGTTTTCTTTCGTGAGCGGGTGTCAAACATTCTCGGAATGGACCGAGGCTTGTCAAGTGGCCTTAATATACCACCCGGAGACCACCGGTCAGGTTTCGTTCCATTTGGAGGTCGTTTGGTACTCCAACGGTTAACCGGGCATCCGCAAAGTCCATTTGTGTGTTGCAGAAAACCCCCCTAAAAACCAGCCCAAAACCCACCAAACACTCTTCCATGCTCTAGGTCGTTCGATCACGATCGTGTGGGCGAAAACCGCACCTCATTTGGAGTCTCCTAGCTCCCTCTACCTATTTATATGCATCTTCCCCGAAAACAAACGCAGACGAACCCTAGCAACTTCCCTCGCGCCGCGCCAGACGCGTCCGCCGCCGGCCGGACACAACCGCGCCGCCGCCCCCGTCCACTCACGCGCCGCCACCTGTCCCGCGGGTCTCCTCCATCGCGCCGGCCCGCTCGGCCCGGGGTAGGCCCCCACGGCCCGAGCCGCCCCGCGCCCGGCGCGCCTCCGCCCGAGCCGCTCCGCCGCCGGCGCCGCCAGCCCCGCCGCCTCTGGCCGCCCGAGGTGCCGCCGCCGCCTTGCCTTGCCTTCGCCGCCGCCGGCCATCGCCATCGCCGTCGCCGGCCCGAGGCCCGCCGGTCGTCGCTCCTCCGGCGCCGGCCCCGCCGTCCTCCGCCTCCCCAACGCCGGCCGCCTCCTTCCCCTTCCTCTGCCGACGCCGGCGAGCCCGACCTCGGCTGCCCCGGCCAGTTCCGATCGAAGTTACTGTAGCGGTTGACTTTCTCGATCCCGTTTTTTTCCTAAGTCATTAATTTTCTACAGCATATGCTCATGTTCAATAGTGCATAACTCCTTGCATGTAGCTTCGTTTCGCACGTGTAATATGTCAAATTGTTCGTCTCGTGATTCTCTACATTTTGTTCAGTTGCACCATGTTCATTGGAGGTCATCTTGACGCCCAAATCTCTGTTGCAAGAGGGCTAGTTGTTGTTATCTGCTGGTTCTTATTAGAACTTGGAGATTTGTCATTTTTGTATCATTTAATCTGTGCATCTTATGGGCATGAGCTCTACATGTGTTTTATTTTATGCCATGCTATCTTTCCAAGAGTGTATGCCATGTATTTTTGTGATCTCTGTGGTGACTAGCACAAGCTTGCAAACTAGGCCCCGTAATGTTTCTGATTTCAGAGTGATTTCTCTGTCTTTGTCTGTTGTTATTTTGTTGCCATGTAAACTTGATGCTACATAAAGATCCATGCATATTTTGGAGATGTTCAGTAAGGATGTTTTGTAGATATTGTTGTAATTGATCCATTCCTGTAATTGTTTGCAATTATGGAGTGCCATAGCATGACTCAATCTTGCTCTACTTTTAGTATAAAATATTTCTGGCAGATTCTTAACATGATATGCAATTTTGCCAAGCTTATTGTAGTTGGTCCATGAATGCTATGTACTTGCTCTTGCCATGGTTAGCTTCATAAACATGCCATCTTTCTGTAGGTATGCTTGTTTTGTCATGAATTGCTTTGTGGTGAGTGCATCAAGCTCACAAAGAGGCCTACATATTATTGTTTCTGTCATGCTCTGTTTTCTGCTAAGTCTGAAACCTGATAACGGAACTTGCTATGTTTACATGCTTGCCATCATATCTTCTTGTCCTTTTTGGCTTATGGTCAGTAAGGGACTTTTGTCATATGCGTTTAGTAGAATACTTCCATGTCTTGTTTTGCTATGTTAAGTTCCTGTAGCATGTTGATTTCGTGCTCTGAATATTGCTACCTGATGCTGTTTGAGCCTGTTATCTTTTGCACTTTTGCCATGCTTGTTTGAGCTTGATATGTTGTGAACTAGCCGTAGCTCAGTGTTCATCTTTTGTCAAGCATCTCTTGTAGATTACTTCCATGTACTTTTTTGCTATGTTGGGGTGTTGTAGCATTGTTGTTTGTTGCATTTTAAGTGCTATGATGCTGTTAATCGCAGATTCGTGTCATTCTTGTTTTGCTTGCCATTTGCAATCCGTGCATCCGTTTCCGGTGATCTTTATATAGATTTCGACCGAAATCATCTCATCTTTCCAGTGGCATGCTTGGTTTGCCAAGTTACTTCCATGTTCATCATTTTCCTTCCGGAGCACGCATATGCATCGCATATCATATCTTGCATATCATACATGTTTTGCATCATGTTGCTTGTGCATTTCTCGTGGTTGATTGTGATTCCATTTGTTTGTGTTCTTGTCTTGGGTAGAGCCGGGAGACGAGTTCGTGAACGAGCAACCTGTTGAGTACGCTTACGAGGATCAAGCTTTCGACAACTCTGAGAACCTTGCAGGCAAGATGACCACCCCTTGAAATCACTTCTATCTTTGCTTTGCTAGTTGTTCGCTCTATTGCCATGTTGCACTACCTATCACTTGCTATATCATGTCTCCCATTTTGCCATGTCAGCCCCTAACCATCCTTTCCTAGTAACCCGTTGTTTGGCTAAGTTACCGCTTTTGCTCAGCCCTTCTTATAGCGTTGCTAGTTGCAGGTGAAGTTGAAGTTTGTTCCATGTTGGAACATGGATATGTTGGGATATCACAATATCTCTTATTTAATTAATGCATCTATATATATTTGGTAAAGGGTGGAAGGCTCGGCCTTATGCCTGGTGTTTTGTTCCACTCTTGCCGCCCTAGTTTCTGTCATACCGGTATTATGTTCCTTGAGTTTGCGTTCCTTACGCGGTCGGGTGATTTATGGGACCCCCTTGACAGTTCGCCTTGAATAAAACTCCTCCAGCAAGGCCCAACCTTGGTTTACCATTTTCCACCTAAGCCTTTTTCCCCCGGGTTTTCTAGAGCCCGAGGGTCATCTTTATTTTAAACCGCCGGGCCAGTGTTCCTCTGAGTGCTGGTCCAAACTAGAGCCCTTTGCAGCGCCACCTTGGGGAAACTCGAGGATTGGTTTTAGTTGTACGGACTGCTCATCCGGTGTGCCCTGAGAACGAGATATGTGCAGCTCCTATCGGGATTTGTCGGCACATTCGGGCGGCCTTGCTGGTTTTGTTTTACCATTGTCGAAATGTCTTGTAGACCGGGATTCCGCGACTGATCGGGTCTTTCCGGGAGAAGGTTTATCCTTCGTTGACCATGAGAGCTTATGATGGGCTAAGTTGGGACACCCCTGCAGGGTATTACCTTTCGAAAGCCGTGCCCGCGGTTATGAGGCAGATGGGAATTTGTTAATGTCCGGTTGTAGAGAACTTGTCACTTGACCCAGTTAAAATACATCAACTGCATGTGTAGCCGTGATGGTCTCTTCTCGGTGGAGTCCGGGAAGTGAACACGGTCTGAGTTATGTTTGACGTAAGTAGGAGTTCAGGATCACTTCTTGGTCATTGCTAGATGACGACCGTTCCGTTGCTTCTCTTCTCGCTCTCTTTTGCGTATGTTAGCCACCATATATGCTTATTGCTGCTGCAGCTCCACCTCATTACACCATCCTTTCCTATAAGCTTAAATAGTCTTGATCTCGCAGGCGTGAGATTGCTGAGTCCTCGTGACTCACAGATTCTACCAAAACAGTTGCAGGTGCCGACGATGCCAGTGCAGATGATGGGGTCGATCTCAAGTGGGAGTTCGACGAGGAACGTGGTCGTTACTATGTGTCTTTTCCTGATGATCAGTAGTGGAGCCCAGTTGGGACGATCGGGGATCTAGCATTTGGGGTTGTCTTATTTTCATTTGGATCTTGACCGTACTCGGTCTATGTTTGTATTTTGGATGATGTATGAATTATATTTATGTATTGTGTGAAGTGGCGATTGTAAGCCAACTCTTTATCCCATTCTTGTTCATTACATGCGATTGTGTGAAGATGACCCTTCTTGCGACTTAACCACTATGCGGTTATGCCTCTAAGTCGTGCCTCGACACGTGGGAGATATAGCCGCATCGTGGGCGTTACACCGAGCTATTTCGTATGGCTAGTCCTGCCATGGAGGACATCTGCGTGGCTCTATGGCCTGACTCGCCACTGCCGACTAGCTTTTTGGGTTAGTGTAGCGTATCCGAGGAGATGCCCCCAAGTCGAGCTGTGGAAGCGCTCGACATGTATGGGACGTGCTCGGGAGGCATATGTCGCCGTGCATACGTGGTGGCTACAGACGAAGCTTGATCCCATGGCGCATCGCGGTCTGGAGGGGAAGAACCGAGAAGCCCAGAACTATTGCAAGAAGGTAATGCGGGTTGCATGAGTGTTCAGGGCGAAGTGTACGAAGGAGAGGATCCTCGATGGTATCCAATGACCATGTTTATCCATGTTCCTCGGTATGCCGAGATGCTCCTTGTGTAAGAAAGACTAGTTTACACTAGTTCCTTGAGTGTGTCCTTTTCGAAGTAAGCTTGACGCTTTGTATTGACTCTACTATAACTCTTTCAAGATGTAGTTGACCAGTCGTCGACTTCTGCCCCTTAGTAGAATATACCATGGGCGTCTATTAACGGTATAAAACCCTTAGACGACGTCTCAGAGCCCGGAGGCGGTTTCATCGGAATAAACAAGGCAATCGGACTATAGGGCTTAATAACTTACACTTAGTCGAAAGAGTGTATGTTTGGAGCCAACTTAATAGCCCCTGGTATATGTCGACTACTCGACTGACCGAGGTCGAACCACCCACTACTTGGCTTTTTAAAGAAAAAGAGGCCCTTCATTTTACTCGGATAATCTCCACCGGTTATATTTAGTTTAGCACTGCATGCGGTTTGCTGACCAATTTACGCTTGTTGTGATAGTCAGCTTTCGGATTTCGCCATCTGAGGCACTCAAGTTAAACCGGGAGTGACAATCGCAGTGGTTATTGTTAGGATCGAGAGTATATCGACCAGAGGAGGTGAATGGGAGATTCAAAAAAATTCTTTCGAATGGTTTGAACAGATCCCAAACACAACAGTGGAAAAAGTTTCTGTAGAAAAGAACTTAATCAAGCACACTAGAGAGGCACTTATCTATCAAGGAAGGAAGCAATAATAGTTCGAGCATAGGATATCACAGGTTTGGCATTGATGATGGTAATGCAATACACAAACAGGTGCAGTAGCATGAGTGAAAACAAAATATGACCTGCGAAAGAAAAGCACCAGATAGAATGATAACGAGGTGAATGAGAACAACACAGGGACGACTAGGCTGGGCGATGAGAATGCAAGGTGATGAGCAACGAACTATAGCAGATGGGAACGATAGAGATAACAGCAATGAATGATATGCAACAAACAATGATTGATTAGATAGACTATCGTCACTAAGCACAAAAGTAAACTACTGAATGTAATGCAGTAAAGTAGAGTAAACCAGTGATGCTCGATGGCGACATATGGATTTGGTAGACCAGTTCGCCCTTCTGGCAAAGGACTACATCTGGTTGGAGGGGTTGTGGTTTAACACAAAAGATAAACTCTCTTGGTCCTATTCTCCTTCAACTCGAAGCTGATCAGATTCGAGTTGATTTCACTCATGGTAGATACTTGTTGGCGATCTCCAAACCTTGGACAGACCTCTTCACGAACCACAATGACTCTTGGTTGCTGAAGATCTTGCTCGATGAAGACAATAACTCTTCAACACTCGAGCTGACACCTATCCGTCTCGAGAGTGCGCAACTCTCAAGAGTAATAGGAACAAGTGCTCTAACTCAGAACTATTGTGATGCTCAACCACTGTCTAAGTTTCGGGCTCTTGATTTATCTCTCGGTGGATCTTAAACTCAAATCACTCGGAGATGGGACACTCAATCAATCTTCTTAGAAATCTTAAGCAGAGCAGCCAACGAGCAACGTTGGAGCGGGGTGGCTATTTATAGCCGCACCCTTCCTTGAAGGGAAAAGACCGAATTGGACATGTGGAGCAGCCAATGGCCGAAGACACGAGTCCAACAGTCGGAAAGCACAATGGTAACATTCCTTGCGGAGTAAGTAATGCTAACTCCTCAGTTCGAAAGATAACTCCTGCAGCACGATGAACAACGTCTATTGCTGGCAGGTAATCATTCGAAACATAAAGAGATTTCTCTTAGTCTCGCATAGCACTACAAAAAAAAGACACATCCGTGACATTTTGGGCCGAACGAAAAAAAATTATGTCATACTTATGACACTTCTATGACGATAATTGTGACAAAACCCCGTATCATCATAGATGTGGTGGGGTCCTACTTCTATGACAAAAAATCATGACAGAAAATGGGCTTTTCGTCCTGGGCGGCCCGGATACGCAGCTGCATGACATTCTTTGGGCCGTCCATGACGGAAAAAACCGTGGTAGAAGCAAGGGAGAGGAAAATATCGAGGAGTTCTTGGTTACGGTGGGTGGTCGGGGGCCGAGCGATGCGCGTTTCTCTCGTACGTACACGCGTGTGTGCGAGGCATTGGGCTCTAACTGAACCCGAGCGATTGCACTGCAGGCTACGTGTTACTGAACCCGAGCGATCGATCGATCCCTTGCTGTTAACTGAACCCGAGTGATTCCTTCGCTACTGCTGCTAACTGAAGCCGATCGAACACTGCTACCTCCTTCCCTGGATGAACAGTGAGCGTTGTTGAGGGGGTTTGGATGAACAGTTCCCGGTGGGGGTTGGATGAACAGGAACCCGTGGTAGTAGAGGCCGTTGCCGCTGGATGAACAGTACCCCGATCGATCGAGCCGGTGGATGAACAGGACCCCGTGGAGGGCTGGTTGAACAGTAGCCGGTGGTGGGCTGGTTGAACAGTAGCCGGTGGAGGGCTGGATGAATAGTAGCCCGTGGAGGGGTGGTTGAACAGGACCCCCGTGGAGAGGGCTGGTTGAACAGTAGCCGGTGGAGGAGCGCGCGGTGGAGGTTGGATGAACAGGAGCCCGTGGATGAACAGTCGTAGGTGGAGGCTGGAGGAGGTCGACGGTGGATGAACAGGAGCCCGTGGAGGCTGAAGGAGGTCAACGGTGGAGATGAATAGTATCCCGTCTAGTCCCGTTTTGCGGTACGCCACACCCCTCCCGATGAACAGGACTCTGTTTCGACCGTAGCGCTCCAACACAAGTCTGTTTCCTCCGTTTTGCGGTACGCCACACCCCTCCCGATCAATAGGACCCCGTTTTGACCGTAGGAGGTCCGTTTTCTCCGTTTTGCGGTACGCCAGACCCCTCCCGATGAACAGGATCCCGTTTCCACCGTGGCCGGTCGAACACAAGGTCGTTTCCTCCGTTCTGCGGTACACCAGGCCTCGTTTCCATCGCCTATTCTGTCCAAGCCGGTTGGCTCCCGATGAACACGACGCCGCATTCCGTTCCGACCCAGCCGGTTAGCTCCCCATGAACACGATGACGACGCAGTTTCTCCGTTCCGACCCAGCCACAGCCATGTACACGAGCCCTGACCGTACGTATGCGCGAGTAGGCGTTCGAGACCCCGCCCGTATGTACGTACATAGCCGTATTTTCTTTCTTGCACCCTGGCCGCTGTATGTACGTGTACATGCTACGTGCGCGCCTCTACTACCACACGTGCCCTTCCTTACACGGCCACGGTTCATCGCAGCAGCCTGCAGACAGACCGGTCGACTAGTATGTACGTACACGTTCGCGACCAGAATGACAACGCTATGTACGCTTCGACCGGGTGGGTCCCGACTGTCAGGCACTTCCTTGCGTGCGAAGATGTAGCTGGTGGGTCCCAACAGTCAGGGGGCGAATTGTTTTTTTCGTAATATGGACGCACTTCCTTGCGTGCGAAGATGTAGCTGGTGGGTTCCAGCAGTCAGGGGGCGAATCATTTTTTTTGCTTGTAATATGGACGCACTTCCTTGTGTGCGAACATGTAGCTGGTTGGTCCCAGCAGTCAGGGCGAAACGTTTTTTTCGCGAAATACGGTGGCCCGTCCGGTGGTCCCTGCTATCAGGTGGAGGAATAATTATTTTCTGCATAATAAAGAGGCACTTCCTTGCTGCGGCCGTGGACCCAGCTGTCAGCCTCTCCACGTACAGTACTCTTCTAATGGAAGTCGGTCGTTGACCACATTGACCACGCCGCGCCGAGAGCACCAAGGCGGTGGACGACGGCGAGGCCTGGGAAGGGGACGACGCGGAGATGGGGAAGACGTGGCAGTGGATGCCCACGCGGAGAGGAGTACGAGGGTTCACTGGTTCGGCTGCGGTTTGAGGATGCCGTCGCTGCAGGGCCTGGCCAGCGGTGGGAGTGGTAGGGGGAGGTGAGGCCTCCGCGGCAGCACAGCCGACCGCGGGAGGCAGGAGCAGGCGGCACGACCGGCGCTGCTTTGGGCGGCTGGAGCAAGAAGACCAGAGGTTGAAGAATCACAATGGTCGTTGGATGGACATCGTACGGTCACTGCATCTAGAATCGTTTATATTGACTAAGTTGACAAAGCCCTTGGTACGCGTCAACTTAGTAGGCCCACAGGTCAGCCTCCGAAACGGTGCGCCCCAGATGTCAGGGGGAGGAATCATTTTTTGGGCGGCTGAAACTAGAATATCCGAGATTGAAGAAGCACGACATCCGCTGGATGGACATCCAACAAACACTGCTTCTAGAACCGTGTGTCGGCTATAAGTTGACAAAGCCTTGCATACGCGTCAACTTAGTAGGCCCACAAGTGTGTGGCAGAGAACTAATAGCCCATTTGCGATTTGTAAGAATGCACAGCTCATTTTTGAATTCTAACAGAATTCAATAAAATTTCCCACATTTTGATGGGATCCGAAATGTTTTTATCCCGAAATTTCTAGTCAGATTAAATACAATTTCAATATAAATTTGTATTACGTAAAAATCCAATGAAACATTGCGCGCGCAACAATTAATGAAATTAAATTTTTCAAAGTCCAAAAATATTATTTTATAAAGTAATTATGTGTTTGGTGCATTTTTTATAGTTACTGCCAAGTTTTTGTAATTACATCCCATTTATTATTTCTTAAAGCCCATTTTCTTGTTAAGCCTAATCCATCCCTCCTAGGAAAGATTTGTAGCCCAGCGGGGCGGAGAATAACAAGTTGACCTTGCCTGGGTATTCCTCAAAAAAAAGTATAGCTGGGCTAGCCATTTTCAGCTTGAAAAAAATTAATATCTAGGCTGGATATCTGGCCTGGGCAAGACGGGCCACAGCCTGCCTAGTTAATACCCTGCTCTCCTCTGAACAATAATGAAAACATCGCTCAAGAAAAACTCTGCAGTGCTCACACCTCAAAAAGACAAATACTGCTCGAGTTGCTTGGTCCCAGCTGTCGGCCGCTCCTTGTGCAATTCTCTAGTTTATTGACTACATAGGTTGGCAATGGTGTGGCACCGGGATGTGAGGAAACCAGGAGGAAGCAAAAAATATTACAGTTGTACTCCCTCCGTCCGAAAATACTTGTCATCAAAATGTATAATAAGGGATGTATTTAGAACTAAAATACATCTAGATACATCACCTTTTATCCATTTTGATGACAAGTATTTCCGGACGGAGGGAGTATATAATAAGGAGGCACTTGCATACGTGTGGCTATGGCCCTGGTGGGTCCCCACTGTCATCCTCTCCAAGTAAAGTCATCTCCTCATTCCTCATGCCGTTGACCATGTTGACAACGCGAGACGGCGGCGCCACAGCGAGCGCAACAACTCGAAGGACGACGGAGAGGACCTCGCGGGCCCTACGGATGGTCTGATACAGTGCCCGCTGCTCATTTGGGAAGCCAGGATCATAGGGCACATGTCTGCGACGGTATTGTCGTTCGCTTGTTCACCAGTGCTCGTTGAGGAGACGGAGGTTGCAACACAGGTCCTCCTGCGCTGGTAGCTCTTCCGCCATTAGGGCATCGAAGTGGGCCACACCTGCTCTATGGTGAACACGGCATGAACCGGCTTGGACAGTGGCGCCGGCTCCTGGTCGGAAGCTACGTCCATCGTCTGATTGTCGTCGCTCAGCTCGGCGAGCTCGCTGGCAAGCCAGCATGTCCTGGCGGCTGGACCAACCTGCTGCCAAGCACGAGTCTGACTGCCCTGGCCCACCCAGACCGCCTCCCTCGCCCGCGCGTGCTTTCCTCCCGAAACGGTCAGCGCCGCCCGTCTCGCTTCCCGGTGCAGGCAATTGCTCCGCCTTCAAATGACACAAGTGTCGTCCATCCGTACGTCCGTCTGCCGCCCACATTAATGATACGCGGTTGCCGAGGTGGATACTCCGGCGCCACACGCCCGTCCCTCGGCCGCCCACCGTTGCTATATAAACTGCTGCGCCGGCCATAGCCGCAGTCATCCGCCTCCGTTCCCTTTGTCCTGTCCACACCACTACTCCCACCATGGCTTCCTCGCGCTCCAGTGCTCTTCGGGATGTGCGAACGGCGGACCACAAGGAGATGGCAGCCATTGCTGCCGACTGGCTGGCCGGCAGGCAGCCGGAGGACGACGACGTCCCAATGGATAACATGGTAGCCGATGATCCGGCGCCAACCCCCTCATTCGTGCCATCCTCGTCGGTGCATTGCACCATGACCATCGGTGAGGCCCGTGCCCAATACATGGACAAGGTGAGGCAGAAGCGTCAGGAGCAGTTCCGGGAGGCACAGGCTGACGCCGCCTACAACCACCATCTCCTCCAGGAGCACCTGCAGGCGGAGGAGCAGATCGCCGCGGAGCGGGCGGAGCAGGAGGCGCTGCTCGACTTGTACCGCTCCGCCCGCAAGGGCCGCCTCGAGCGCTGGCGGTACCGCATGCTGGTGGCGGAGGCTGCGGCCGCCTACAAAGAGGGCAATGAAGAAGGCGAGGCCCTGATTCGTGAGACCGAGGACGAGGCAGAGGACAATGCCGGCTCCGACGAGTCCCCGCTCTGCTGGCGTCGACGAGGCCCTGCTTTGCCGAGGCCTCGCGGCGCCAACAACGAGGCAGAGGATACCGCCGGCTCCGTCGAGGCCCCGCGGCGCTAACAACGATGCAGAGGACATCGCCGGCTCCGCCCCGCCAACAACGAGGCAGAGGACATCACCGGCTCAGCCGAGGCCCCACCCTGCCGGTAATGAGGGGGAGGATTTCCCCCGCTCCGCCAAGGCGTCGCCCCGCCGGCAACGAGACAGAGGACATCACCGGCTCCGTCAAGGCCCCGCCCCGCTGCCAACGAGGCCGCGCCACACAGAAAATGAGGAAGAGTAGAACACGGTAGGTCGCCGCCGCTCGGGTCCAAGTAAGGCCACCGCTGCTACCCTCAGGTTGAAGCCAAGCTAGGCGGGTTAACCATTGACGGTCGATTAGCTTCTTGGTGGCGATGTGGAGTCAGAGAGCTATGTTGGAGAAGGACGCTGCTTCAGTTACTTAACTGCAGGTGCAGTTGCGTCACTGGCATGTGGGCCCAAGAGGCATCTGGCCCACATGTAAGTGACGCAACTGCACCTACTGTTATGTCACTGAAGCTCAGTCCGCTGGAGAAGAAGCTTCTGTTTGGCTCAGCCGGACACGGGTAATTATACCTCCAGCGCACCCCTTTTTAGTTGAAGAATGTATGAAATGTAATGAAATCCGGCATGTTTATATGAAATCCGGCGGTGTATGAATGAATTTAGTTCGATTTGTTTGAATTCTTGTATCACTAGCATTGGATGAACATGCAAAACAATACGTACTAGCATTATTCCCAGGGTGATCACCTCATTTGCAGCAGTTTCACATGTACTCCCTCCGGTCCTTTTTAGTCTGCATATAAGTTTTGTCTGAAGTCAAAGTATCTATACTTTGACCAATCTTACAGAAAAAAGTATCAACATTCACAATGTAAAATCAACTGACTTGAAAGAAATCTAATATGCGAAGTAATAAGGAACAGAGGGAGTACAAAATTTAGCGTTCATGTACATTGCAATCAACACACAGGCCTGTCAATTCATAGAGAACATTCAAAACAATCGATGATTATGCATCTCAGTGATTCACATGTCAGAGCCAATATTTACTTCACAACTAAAGAATAAAGAAAAATCGATAGATGCTGCTAACAGTAAAGGGCGTCCCATTCAAAAATATCTAACGCATGTCTTCTTTCTAACATCAATGAGCAAAATTTGACAAGGTTGTCCCATTCCAAAATGTCAAATGGTGTTGTTTTGCGTACATCAATGAGCAAACTTTGACAAGGTTTTCCCATTCCAAAATATCAAATGCCTACGATTGTGGAATGGGCACGGTTTGCCATCAGTTCAGACATTGACATGGCACCTCGTGCTAAATAAACCAGCTGTTCTTTTTGTGCAGTTCCACCAAAATCAACCAAATTTGCGCGTAGCTTGTATGATTTCGCCTTTATATGTTGCAACGCGTTGAACATATCGGCACCTCCTTTCTTGTGTTGGAAATGAATGATTCGAGAATATTCGATGTATTCGTGAACATTTTGTGCAGTTTCCATTAAAATCAAGCTGAGCACCCCTGTTTGCATAAATACAAAAAAGTGATTAGTATAAAGCAAATTGTACTATGAATTGGCAGTTTAAACAGTCAACCTACATGATCCATGCAGATCACACATTTAAAAAAATGGAACTCACCGGAAGGAATCGTAAAACAACATTGTACTGGCCATCACAGCAACAAAGATGCAGATCCGTGAGTCCTTCTGAGCTGAAGTTAGTTTGTTCTTGTGGGCAATAAAGTAACCATCCTTCAACTGCTCCCTTCTTAAGAAGAGAGGCTTGGCTTCTTTATCCTGGCATAACGGAACTAGGAACTTCACGTACTCCATATTCTTCTTCAGAGGAGGATGATCCTGTTGTGCAAAGACAAGAGGACAACTAAATGCTAGCATCCTTATTTGCTCAAAAAAAAGGAAAGGAAATATTTAAAACAACACAGATGAAGCACTTCTCAAGGACAATACCACTTTCTCATGACAGTATCTAAACAGTAGCACAACACCAATAGAGATGACAAAGCTCAATCATATGGATGAAATCCATGGGCGAGTACCAACCTTTGTCAGGAGACTTATTGTGTAGAGCATACAGATCAAGCACTTCTCCGGAACCATCTGTTGTTATCTACTGTGGTTGCCATGCTTACTATATACTCCTCGATTACTTTAATGTTTCCAACATCTTCTTGTGCAGTTCCACTAAAATATATGGTATCTTCAAAGAAGATCCCTGTTTGCACAAGTAGAGATAATTACATATTACATTAAGTGTGGCATCAAATTAGTGGCAAAACAATTGCACGTTCCAGCCTTAGCAATAAATTAAGATGCAAAACTATATCATTACTTGTGTCATCACAGTTCTAGTGCTTCATTATAGCACCGGGAGTTGATTTTTGTTTTTCTTCCGCTTGTTCTTCCCCTTCAGCACTTGGTTCAATAACAGACAAGCTTCGCCTTCAATGTAAGATTTGGCATGTCAATTAGGGAGCACAAGTATAGCACTAAACAACGACGTTAATTTTCAGATGAAAGTGGCAAAATACAAGCCAACAGTTGTGAAATATCCTTATCTTACCTCAATGGGATATTACGGTGCACATACAGATTGGAAGTCTTGTCTCCATTTGTGCAGTTCCCTAAAATCAAGCAACATTAGCGTACAAGTAGCACAACATATGAAAGCACACTGCACAATCATGTGAAATAAGGCTAGTACTGACCTCTCATGACGCGGAATTCAAACAACTCGCAAGAAGAAGATCTGAACCAAATTTGCCAACACGGATAGGAAGTAAGATCTCCTCTTGTGCAGTTCCACTAAGAACAAGCAATCAAGCAACATTGTCGGTGTGACATTTTGGTTGAACTGCACAAAACACTCTTAAAACAAAAGTGTTTTGTGCAGTGCAACAAAAGGTCACAATAGCAACGAGGTGAAGTAGATGACCCTGTTTACACAGAGGTGCAAAGGAAACAACTAGTGGTCAATAACGGTGGATGACACAGAAGCCAACAAAAAGAAGCATCTAACTTATCTAAATGGGAAATAAAGCAATACAATAGCATTTCTCAGACGGTGGCATTGATTAATATTAACAGAGAGATTATATTAACAATAAAATTCGTTAAACATGTAAATTGCTTTTAACTGTGGCATTGCATCAATTTTCCACCGGCATTATTAGAGGGTGTTTGTTTACAGGGACATTTTGGTGTAGGGACTAAAAAAAAGTCCGTGTCAGTCCCATCTAAACCAAACAGGAGGGACTTTTAGGGACTAAAGAAAGAAGACTCCGAGGGAGAGTCTTTTTGGTACTTTTTCCAACAGCTGCCCCTGCCCCGCATTGCAGCTTGTCTCTATTAGTTCATTACTAGGGGTGACATGGTCTTTTAGCATGTCATTTAATAACCTCTAGTCCATGTTTAGTCCCTGGAACCAAGCAGGTAGGGACTAGGGAGTTTGTAACCAAACAAGGCCTTAGATTAACAACAGCTAAAAAGTTGCACGGGACAGTGAACGCACTAGCACCATGTGCATCTACCGATTTATGAAGGGGTGATGCACAGTCTGTTGCAACAAAGAACAAAAACAACCAAGGAGCATATTTGTGTTGGTCCCAGTTTTGTTATCTTTAGACACCTTTCCCTATGTGAGCGCAACAAATCTAGTCCCGCTCAAACTCTACAGCCTTGTCGCCCAAAACAAAAGATCATTTTGTTACAAATGTGTGTATTGCGTTTGTCATTGTTTCCCCTTTTCGACCAACGTAGGTGCTGGATAGCCAGTCTGTACTAGTACTTTCCCCCCTTCCTTTCCTCTTTCAACCACGTCCTAGATTCATGCTATACAACTTTCCCCACTACTTTCCTATTTGATCCAACACCTAGATTCGAGTGCAGAAGCGGAAAAAGCCCACATGCAGCTAGAGCAATGCATGTGGAATAAGTAAATTATACCTTAAGGTTCTTGGGGTGGGGTTCGGTGGGTGACCGGAGGCCGTTCCGCCCAGACTATGTACGGCGGCGAGGAACAAGGGGTCTCCGCTGGGTGAAAGAGAATAGCTGCGCCGGTAGTGGATTCCCTTCCTCACCGATGGTGACAGCGTTAAGCCTCCTTCCCTTCCCGGTGGACGGATCCTGCCGGCTCTTTGACCAGCAGTGAGGGGAGAGAGAGAGGCCAACGAAGTCTTGTTTAGATCTGGAGAGGGTGAGAGCATGTGAAGAGAGCAACTACAAGCGCTGAGGCTCTAGCGTGTATATATATATACTGGAGAGAGAGTGTGAAGAGTGCAAACCCTAGAAAACAAGCGCTAAGGCTGCAACGTATACGTGATGAGGTGATTATATGGTCACTACGAGATCGTATAGCTCCGTATCCATCCATTTTGACCAGGCAAAGAATCTTCTTGGCACCACCCCAGATCACTTTCTCTCTCTGTCATGCGGGGCCTACCTGTCATTGGGTGGAAGAAAGAAGTCGAACAAAAACAAAATTATGCTCAAGTGTAGTTATCGAACCCGAGACCTCAAGTTTGATGAGCGAACAGGCTAACCAGCTACACCACCCCCACGTTATGTTTAACGAGAGGAAAATAACCTTTAATACATTCCTGCATTCGCGTGACAAGCATGCCGTGTTTTTTTTGTGTGGGAGTCATTGGGATTTAAATCATAATCGTGTCATGTGGCTTTGGTGGTAAGGTCTTTTGGGATTTAAAGCAATGTTGGTAGTACAGGAATAATGCAGCCTTAGTCACCTTACTTTTCTCCACGTAGTACGTTGGGTCCCACAAGTCAGAGGGTGAAACAAACAAATTAATAAGAAAAAATAAAAGCGCCAGCGGTGTATCTTACCTCACACATCTCGCTACTGCTCGTGAACACTGTCCAATTGATCCCTCTGTTCGCTCACGTACTATTTTAAGTGAGTCCGTATTATAACATGCACACAATTTTGGGCACTTGTATTCGACCTAAGTCAGTGTGCCACCATATCTCGTACTACTCCCTCCGTCTAGGTGTAATAAGTCACGTTAGAAGGTGCAGCGGGACCAAGGTGCAAGCAGATTTTTTTTTCGAAACGAGGTGCAAGTAGATTGGAGGAGAAGGAGAAACTTGACCGGTCCTTCCTCCAATCAAAGCCCTGATTTCTGTCTCTAAACGCAACAATTAATCACAACAACTAAGAGATGTCATTTTAGCTACCATGCAGGGCCACGTATTAACTCGCATGCATCAACGCGTAGTTGCGCTCCATGCATTGGGTTTCCGGGGGAGATAACAAGGCAGAGTAAGGAGCGTTTGGTTACATTGCTAGGCTGGTCATAGTGGTGAGTAACTTGGACTAGTAACATGAATATGTTACTAGTCTATGTTACTACTTTCATAGTAGGTAGTAACATATGGATGGTAACATGCAAGTCTTCATTAATTGAGATATAGACTCATTTTACCTCGGTGTGTGTGTGGGTGTGTGTGTGTGTGTGTTTAACAGCATGTGTGTGTTAGAGAGAGCGACACATCGACCTACTCCTACAGAGAGATGGTGTGTAGTGTATGATTTAGCGGCAAGAGTCGGTGCATCCTCTCATTTCCGGGCGTCCGGTCGGGACAGGCGGGACAGCTGCCACGCCCGCTCCTGACCAGCTTGGCCCATCCAAAGCCCCTCCATCGCCCACACGCGCTTCCCCCCCGAAACGGTCAGCGCCGCTCCAAAGAATCGGTGCCGCATTCATGCTCGGGCAGAGCGGACGCGACCTCTCACTGGCGCCTGCGTTGAAGGGAGAAGAAGATTCAAGAGTGATGGTTGCTTCGTCCGTCCAACTTACTGCTGGGTCCATGTGATTTGACGGCTCATTGGTCATTATTACTAAGGTGGTAGGACTGCTGGATGTCCCACGCTTTCGGCGAAAGGAGGTACTACTAGATTACAATTTTCTCCATTCTCAACGGAGGAGTGCGAGAGTAGTGAAAACACGCAGGCTCAGTGATTACATGGCCCACCTCACACTATCACCATATTTTCTGGACACCGTGCAACACCTAACTCTTTACATAGTACTAGTATAGTACGTACTGTAATTTATCAGCGAGATAAATTTGTACAATGCTATGAAGCTTCCAGCTTCTGTTTCATGTATCTTGCGTCCAAGGTTGCCCGTTGCAACATTTCATCAAATACAAAGGAGACTAACATGCATGCTATTGCATCTCAATGATTGACAAATCATAGCCAATATGTACTCCCTCCGTTCCAAAATAAGTGTCTCAACTTTATGCAAACTTTAGTACAAAGTTGTACTACTACTAAAGTTCACACTTATTTTCGAACAGAGACAGCTAAAGAAAAAACGATCCATGCAGTCCCTACCCTTGAACCATAAACCCTAACCAGGCTTTAATTTGCTGGCAACGTTGGAGCTTCCGAAGAAATGAAGTTTGCAACCCTTTGACCATCGGATCATTTTGTGCAGTTTCACCAAAATCGAGATGAGCATCCCTGTGGCAAAGAAATTGAAGAAGCGTGATTAGAATAAGATTACTGGGACTAGTTTATGAGACATAAACTCATCACAAATATAGTACGTAGAAGCCAATAGAGGTATGTGCGGGGAAAATAAGTAGAGAAATATCCACATGGAGTGATGTGGGCAGCTGGAGCAGTGGTGCAAGCCGGCTGCAAAGGGAGTTGTACATGAGGGATGTCGGGACGTAGCTCAACCTAGAGGAGGGCGGCGGGAGGAGGCAACTGCCCACATCGCGGCAGTGAGCAATGGACGAAGGCAACCTCACCAGCTTTGTGAGAGAGAACGGAGGGGACCCCTGATCGGGACGTGCCGATAGTGGGTTCTCGCCGTCGGCGATGGCGACCGCATCTACACTAAGCATCCACCCCGAGATGTGGCCACAGTCGTTTTGTGCGAGAGAGTGTGAAGACTGGAGAGAGCAACCCCAGCAAGCAACCGTGTAGGCTCGTCCTGCCTATGTACATAGTGGAGTGGTTTCCTTTTTTCTCCATATGAACCTATTTATATTGCATACGTGCCACTGAAGAAAAAACTTTATTTATAAATGACGCGGCACCTACTACTCGTTCTCCTATAAACCTTGTGCTTGGCATCTCCAAAATATTAACCTTGCGATTGGCTCTTCGCCTCTTCAGGACGTCGAGCAATAATGGTACTGCAGTATATATCATTCTGGCTATATGAAACTGAATGAATTGTTGCATGTCCACCACGTGGGCGAGGGTCGAGGGGTGAGGGAGAGTGCGCACTATTATGTCTGTTTCAATATGGACTACATACGGAGCAAAATGAGTGAATCTACACTCTAAAATACGTCTATATACATCAGTGTTTGGAGTATGTACTAGTAGTTCATATTGAAATATTCTAAAGGACATATATTCCAAACAATATGATAATCTCTCTAACCAAGGTAGGGATGAGGAGTAAACGGAGGGACTAGTAAAATTTTCTCCTCGTCCTGCGAGCCACCGCGCACATGGGCGAGGGAGCGGGCGTAAGGCATACTAGTAAGCAAGATTCACCTCATCCTGCGAGCCACCGCGCCCATGGGCAGGGGAGACGGCGTACTAAGAAAGCTTCTCCTCGTTGTGCGAGTTGACGGGACACATCAAAAGTACTCCAGTGTATAGAGCCTTGCCTCTAAGGTAGGCCCCACATGGTTTGCCTCTTTTTTAGCATAACGTGTCAAGTCGCAATTTGTTTGTTCACCCATGGTAGACGATCCTCCATCAAGTGGAAAACCAGTACACGTGTCGAATTACCACGTGGGCTGCCTTTTCATACACAAATGAGCTCCACCGTGTACCCGCGCGGGTGTGGTTGGGAAAGAGACGGGAGTACGTGCGCCATGCGTGCACCTCTTCTCTTCGTGCACGTGCCCCACCTACGTGGGTGTGTGTAAGAGAGATACAAACCTAGACAGATGGCGTGTGCGTTCGTGAGTGTTTTTTGGGGGGGGGGGTGGTGATTTCGTGAATGTATTTGTGGGAATATGTGTCGATGACATCTCAAACAAATATTTGCATGCAATGTGTGTGAAATAGAGGCATATCCATATCATATAGAGAGGGCCAGAGGGGGCGATCCACGAGAAGAGATGGAGGGGTCATAGATATCGATAGAGTCGAAGAGAGGATCAAGTGGGTGGGTGCGAGATGGATGAAGAGAGCCATCGAAATTGTGTGTGTGCAAGTCAAAGATATAGGGCGACTGACCTACCAGAACGTCAGAGAGCACAGGGCAAGTTTGTGTTTGGCAGGGAGACATGACTAGAGCGCTCGATGTATTGGTGTGTGTGTGGGGGTGGGGGGGAGGGGGGAGGTAGAGGCCTAACTAAAGAGGTAGAACGAGTCGTATATGTGTTGAGAAGGAAAGACCCAGCTATGTCTTGAGGGAGATGGGTCGACATCCATACATAACTGAAGGACGGGAAATAGGTTGGGACAGAGAGAGAGAGAGAGGAGAGAGAGAGGGAGGGAGAGGGGTAGAGTGCTGGATGGGTGATGGAGTTGCTTCTCGAAGATGGTGGGAGAGGCCTACTAGACAAACTGAGGGTAGAACTGCAATTTTATTAATAAGAGTGGGGATGTGTTTCTGTGTGTGCCTGTGCATGATAGATCTGTCGGGACGCATGCATGGATGATAAAGGGGAACCATGTGTTTGCTAAGCAAACCTAACTAGATCGGTAGATCAATTGTTGTTTGTCGGAGGAAGGGAGAGACATAACTAATGAGGTAGATCGATCGACACGTGGGGAAAACGAGTTATAATTAAGGACCTAGCTAGCTATATGTATAGCGGGGGATCGGTCGGTGTACATCCATTTCTTAGAGGCAAATAAGGCCCTGCGAGACGGATAGACAGAGAGAATGGAGCTAGGAGGTGGTGCGAGAGGCCGAGCTACTAGCTAGATAGGGGGAGGAGTGTGCGGTTGTGAGATCGATGAAAAGAGGGGCGAGAGTTTACACATGTGTGGGACCGTATGATAGACACGAGGCATGGACACAAAAAGGAGGAGATGGGAGGTGCGTGTGTACGTATGTTGTAGGCAGTCGCTGGAGAGGTTTATTGATCGGTGTGTGTCGGAAAGGAGTTGTGGAGACTGTGGGAGAATGACCTAAAGAAAAAAATGAATGTGCGTGATGGATAGAATGTTGAGGGAGGGGGAGGGCGAGGAGGGCGTGTGCATGCACGAGAGAAAGTTAGTGCTAGCTACAAAGGTTAGAGGATTGTGTGGGTGTAAGAGACTAACAAAGATCATAATTTGATATGAAAGTGGATTCATATATTTGAATAGGAGATCATAGTGTTATAAACATATGCATGCATGAATATAGCGGTGATACACGCGCTGTGGTTTTGCACATGTTATACCATAATGTGATAATGCATGGCGTTTGCAACTCACAAGTAAGTGTCGAACAATCTAAACCATACTATATATCGAACAATCTCACATTTTATTTGAATTTGTGATAATGTGTGGCGTTTGCAACTTAAAACTAAATATTGAACAATCTAAACAATACTATATATCAAACAATCTCACATTTTATTTGAATTTATGGTAATGTGTGGTGTTTGCAACTCACATCTAAATACTTGTAGGCGTAGGGGGCGGGGCACCATACATTATGTGATAAACACATTATACATATGAGACATGGTTTAGATTATGAAGATCTAGCTAGAGCTTGAAATGTACTGTGATTTGAAATCAACATAAAGTGGATTCAAAAAATCGAGTTCAAGTTCATATAGTACACATAGTTCATATCTAACTCGAGAGTAATCATGTGGTGTGCTGTGAAGATAATACACAAACGATGGTTTAACTTGACAATAATGATGATTGTAGATCTTATTAAAATAGAGAAATGAATTCAAATTGTTTGACTTCACAACAATCATCATTGTAGATCTTATTCAAATAGAGAAACAAATTCAAATTTAGTTCATATTGAAGCGGTAGAATATACGTTTGGTATGCACTAAAACGTTCATTTGAGTAGCAGGTTGCATGCATTACATACGTAGCGAAATATTTTAATTGAACATAACATGAATTCAAAGTTTTGAATGACATTTGTAGTGCGAATTGATTTGGTACAGTACACGGGACTAAACTCTCTTGTGTGCTGTGAATTGATTTATTTTTGTTTTTTCGTCGACGGAAGTGCGAATTGATTTGGTACAGTACACGTTGGGCTTGTCCGGAAATTTCAACCCGCGCCTTGTTACCCCGAAATATTTAAGATATATATTTGTCTCGTTGTGCTCCGACAACTCCCTCCATCTCAACCCGCGCCTTGCTATTCCAAAATTACAACACGCGCGAAAACTCCCACCTCCTGTGAAATCCCGACACACGAAATGCCCGTGATACCCCTGAACCGAAAGAACCACCTAGCTCAAATCGGTGGGGGTAATTACGTAACTTACCACACATTTCGGAAAAGCGCGTCCCTAAGCCATGGTTCCCCACTCCCATCCCATCCGCCCACCCATTCGTACACTGAGGCCATGAAAACCCGCGAAGCCCCACACCCTCCTCCGTCCGCCACCCAGCCGGAGCCTCTTCCCCGATGACGTCGTCCACAGCAACACCTCGACATCCCTCATCCACCGTACCGGATGAGGATCCGTCGTCGATCTCGTCGTCCCGCCGGTTCAGCCACCCCGTCCTCCACCTCCAAGGAGCTGCCCCGACGTTCCCCTCGTCTTTCACGCCACCTCCATTCACACAACACCGTCTTCACCTGCACCACCGGAAGAGCATCATCATCATCATTTCCTCGGATGAAGCTGAGGCCTAATCGGCTCCACCAAAGAGGTTGTACACTAATCGCCGCATTTTCTTCTTGATTCGATCTCACGGTGCTGCCGGCGCTCGGTCCCGAGCCGACACGGCGCGCCTCCATCCACAGCGGTGTCGCCGGCCACTTCCTCCACGGCATCGCTCCTTCGGCGGCGACATCCACATCAGTAGGAGCTGCTGCTGCTTTAGCTCTTGCTCGCGCTGCTGCTCTGCTCTTGCTCTCGGTCCCCTGCTTGATTTGCTCTTGCTCGCGCTGCTGCTCTCGGACTTGCTCTTGCTTGCGATGCTGCTCTAATTTAGTTACACTTTAGTCGACTGAATCGACTTTCGGGTGAGTCGATTTTCAGGGGGTGGGGGGCTCGCCGGAGTTAAGGAAGAACCAGCTGCAGCGGGGAGGGGGCTCGCCGGAGAGGTACCCCAGTATCTATCTTAGGGTTCAGGGTGGGGGCGGTGGTGGGGCGGTGGCGTGGGGATTGCCGGACAAAAAGCTCGGCACGGGAGGGCCTAGAGGGATGGCCGGGGTGGCGGCAGACCGGCGGTGGGGAGTGGTTTCGGGGCGGGCGGGGCGGCGCACCGCCGGCCGCGGGCGGCGGTGGGCGGCGGTTTGGTTGGTGGTGGCTGGCGGCTAAGGGGGGTGGAGGTTGAAGTCGAACTGCAGGCCCTTGATTTCGTATCCGACGGCTGGAAAATCAACTGACCAGAGATGAAAAATTCAGTCAACCGGCTCTTGCATGCGCTGCTGCTGCTACTGCGTTTCTGCTACTAGCTAGGATTTAGAGACTAATGACCAGTCCTATTTCCCCTCTGAGGTCTATGCTCAAACTTGGCAGGGTTATATTACCCATGTCATGCATGTTGTCTTGCATTGCTTAGTTTTTACATCATATATGGATTGCCATCTGCTTACTTGCTTACTATATAAATCATATATTTGAATTATATCATGCCATCATGTTTACATACACAGCATCTATCTGAATTATGGCATGGCAACCCATTTAATAAAGACATCATATAGTTATATCATCTCATCCTCTTTAGTGTTTACAGTCATCATATTTTGAATTATGTCATTCTATCCGAGAATTATATCATGCTATCATGTTCCATAGGCGGCATGTATGTGAATTATGGCATGCCAACTTATTTAATAAACACATTATATAGTTATATCATGTCATCCTGTTTACATAGTCATCATATTTTGAACTATGTCTTTCCATCTTTTTTAATTAGCCATCATAATGTGAAATTGTGTCATGCTATCCTATTTAGTTAGCCATCATATATGTGAAATTGTGTCATGCTATCCTGTTTGGTTAGACAACATAAATGTGAATTATTTCATGCCCTCTTTTATTCCCCACTATCCATTGCACCTGTCTATCATACAATGTTTGTACATTCAATTACTTTTCTTGTTTATCAGCCATTTGAATTGGAGAGGGTGATGGCAGTATCTAAGGGAGTAACAACACGGTCTTTAGAAATGATAGTGCTACCAGTTGATGCAGATAGAACCACGGTTGTACTTGCCCAAGAACCAGCTGCACCACACATAACCCAGACTCTCGCAGAACGTACCCCTACCCAGTTGGACAGAGAACCAGCTACACCCCTTCTAACCCAAACCCCAGCAGATAGTAACCCAGTTCCAGTTGACAAAGCACCGTCTCCACTACAGAGCACCCAAACACGAGCAGTTAGTAAGGGAACTGTAGTGCCCAAAGCACGAGGACCACCACTCCGAATCCCAACTCAACGCTTAAAGGATAAGAAGAATTGTTCTCAGGTCAGGTCCTGTAGCTATGGTTCATACTCCTTTGCTCTTGCATCACTGTATTTACTCAGACCAACTATTTTCAAATTTGCAGGATGGAATTGAAACTCCAATGGCGCAACAGGTATGTTTTAAACCTGTTTCTTTAAATGGTTTGTTGTTGTAACTTGCTCTATGTTGATTTCAGTTTCAATTGATTAAACAGTTATGTTCTCATGTCATGCACATTACAAGTGTTGTTATTGCTCTATAGTTTCCCGCACTTATATTCTGTCTATTCTGCTTTGTCTTGAACAAATATTATTTGAACTGTGTCTCTATCTTGATTTGGCAACAAAAACTAGAATGATATAGACCATAAAGTGACCATGGTACATAGATATATGTTTGTTTCATGTTGTTATCCTGTACACTTTACTACTGAACTGGTTTACTAAAATGAGTTCCATATACAACATGGTAAACCTGTGATGTGTGTGCTTGTTTCTCTTTTAGAATGGGGACAAAATATTGGAGAACAGTACCCGTTATGCAATGGTAAAGGAAGTAATGCAGATAAGGTTCAAGATAGTGAGACATCCCTGTTCGTCTCGAAGAAAGCTGATAAAAACTACCTTGACGACAGTGAGCGAACCCAAAAGTCCCGTCTTGATGTAGTGTTCGAGTTACTGGCCACTACTACTGGCACAAGCTCTTCGAACTCGCTGCCTGAATCAGTTCGTCTTCTTGAGTCTCTACTTCAAGTTGAAAGACATCGATCAGATGTGCTGCGACAGGAAGCTGAAGGACTGAGGAAGTCCCTGCAGAATTCAGATGCATACTTTCTGGTGCAACAGCAAGCGCTGGAGGATTTAAGCAGCAAACAAGAGAAAGTTAATAAGCTTGCTAAGCATCTTGCCAGCATTATGGGTACCCATGATATTGTTTCTTGAGATCTTCTAAAGTGATTTCAGTTCTGGACTTGTTTTGCCGCGGCGTTTATTTGCACTGGTCGCCAACTTTGACAACCAGTGTATATGATATGATGCTTTGTTCCCTATATTTGCACTGGTGGCGAACTTTGATGCCCAGTGGATGTAATATGTGTAATAGTCGTTGTCGGCGTTCTGGGAACGGGGATCCCCAACCTTGCCTACCTGCGGCCCACAGCGTGGCTAAGCCAGCAGGCCGTACGGACCGTCTTCATCAACAAGGCATCCAAGACCCTCACGAGGGTCCAAGCCTCGCGAGGCGAACGATGCAAGACCTCCTCTGGAGTAGCCTAGCCAGGCAGGCTCACAAGGAGCGGAGATATCAAGGCGGGGCAAACCTCACGAGGATCTCGTGACGTGAGCCATGACGAACGGCACCAGGCGGGCGCCATCGCGCGCAGCGTCCTTATTTCCTCTTTGGTGCTAAGGAGGCCAGCGCAGGCGAAGAGTACCGAGGCAACATGCAAAGGTTGCTATATCGGTGCAACGAGACCAAGACCAGGAGGACAGCAAGACGGAGGTCATCGTGGAGCCCAAGACAGCGTCACCACCAGAGCTTTTCTTAGGCGAAGACCGCTTTTGTCAGGACAGCTTGTACTAGCTATCCCCCTTCAAATTTGCCCGCCGTTGTTGGCTCCCTTCCCGCTCGATATTTGGGAAGAGGACCAGGGCCTCTATAAATAGGTCTAGCCACCATAGTAGTAGCCACGAGATCCAGAGACGCGCACAAGCTCGTACGCACAAGAACACCTCAACCTCAAGAGGCTGTTCTTCCCTTGTACTGTTCATCATCAGCCCAAGAGGCAATCCACCACCACCACACTGGAGTAGGGTATTACACCACAATGGTGGCCTGAACTAGTATAAATCTCGTGTCTTTCTGTGTTGTGAGTTCGTCGAGTTCGTCCGCGAGATCTTAGCGAGCTAGGGCGTAGATCGGTAGGAGGGAAAGACTTCGCGCGCACCCCAGTGTTCGAACCTTAAGGGTTCGCCGGAACCCCACATCCGACATTTGGCGCGCCAGGTAGGGGGGCGCCGGAGCTTCTTCTCCACCAACCAACTCGCCGACGCTGCACCGCCGCGATGTCCGGTGACCCAAGGGCCGGCTCCGACCGCTGGGCAACCTGGCCAGCCCGGGCAGCGTCGCCTGCCCATGAAGACCACGACCCCATGCTCCAGGCGGCACGAGGGCCACCAAAGTCTGCCGGGCGCGGGCGGCGCGGCCAAGCACCGTCCACCCTCACCCCGCGGCAAGTACGAGCCGCTGCAAGAGCGGCGAGCCATGCCACAGCAACGACGCCGCACTCGCGGCGGGAGCAAGCAAACATGCGGGCAGCGCTCACCGTGGCAAGGGAGCTGCTGCGATTCAGGCTGATGGAGAGCGGGTTGGACGCACTGCTGGAGCATGTTGCCGAGCTACTGGATGCAGCGGCGTCGGGAGCACCACCTTTCTGCTATCAACTTCCCCCTCAGGCCACCGTAGGGCCACACGGCGGGCCTCACCACAACCGCGCGCCGTCGGCTATGCTCGGGGGCTTCATCAACGCCAGCACGGCTAGCGGCGTAGGGGGCTCCGCCGCCCCCATGCCGCCCGCGACAAGCAAGGGCGCAAGCGTCGCCCCCATGATCCAGGCCGAGTGCCGTGCTACCATCCTCAGGACGCCATCCTGGGCAGGGCAACATGGAGTGTGGGGCACTACGGCGAGGTGTTCGGGGTGACAGCCCCGGAAGCCTACGTGCCCCACATGATGGACCAGGAGTACGCACCGGAGGATGACCCCGGCTCGTTCGTTGGAGAAGATTGGGAAGCGGGGGCGCTAGGAGCCGAAGCCTTCCAAGAACCAATGGAGAACCTCGACGATCACACCGGCGACGACAACTACAGGGTACCCCTAATCCCTCAGGAGCAAGCTTACGCTAACCATGAGTCGCAGGAGGAACAGATCATCGCAATGGCCGGCGGTCCCAGCTCGGCGGCCTCCCTGCCGCCAGGGGGATCGCGCTGGGGGCTGCAAGAGAGGGGTCGGGAGCCAGGCCCCTCCGCACGGTGCGCGAAGCCAAGGGACACCCGGAGGTAGGCCCTCTGCCGGGGAGGCTTCGACAACCCTTCCCCCGGCAGAGGACCTCTGGTCGCCGAGGGAACCGCTGGCGTCCTCTTTTCCTCCTTTGTGTCGTCCTGGTGACCGGTCGGCCCAGAGGAGGTCAAGGGCGGCGCAAGGTGGGGCCCTCGTCTGGCGATATGAAGCAAGGCCGGTACCTGTGAAGAAGGCCCAGTGCCTGTGAAGCTCGCCGCCCGTGACACTCTCACGTAATAATGAGTTGGGATTGTACACGCCCCGGAGTCTCAGGGGTGCCGGCCTCAGGCCCTCGGGCTCCCTCCCACGCCTAGTGGCAGCACTTAGCTCCGCGCGGGTGAGAAGACTTGAAGACCAGAAGACTAGACTAGGTGCCGGACGCGGCCTTTCGCTTTGGATCTCTCTTTCTGTAGCTTTGCTTTCCGGATCTGGATTTAAGTTGAAGGCGAATTTTTATCGATGCGCGCGGGGGGAGCCTTTTCTTGTTTGAGCAATTTCTTGCCTTCTGGATCTCATTTTGTCTGGGACTCATGTCCGTCGCCTTTCCCTCACGAGCCCCTCGCGAGCGGGACTGCGCGAAAGACGCGCACGCCAAGCGCGCGCAAGCACTGCAACCGGTGCTCACCACTCGTGGGGCCCCTTCTGGCGGAGCGACGAGCTCCGCGGGATTCTCAGAAACTCAACGCCATAGCTCAAGGCTGGCGCTGGCTAAGGTAAACCATGACAGAAAACTTGCACCTGGATTCACGAGTCCACAAGGACACAAACTCACACTGCATAGGCAAGTAAAAACTGCAGTTTGCTTACATGAGGGGCTCCCCCTCTCAAAATGCTCTTACAAGTTTTCTAAGGGCCACGCCCGAGTTTGTGCGCAGGATGAAATGGCAGGAGAACAAGGGATCAGCCAGAAATGTCGCTCGCTGCGTCACCCGCGGATGCGTCACTCGCGTCGTCATCGTCTTCATCGGCATCGTCACCGCCATCGGTGACGCCATCGTCAACCACGTCGCCTTCGTCTACGACGACCACCACTGCGTCATCCTCCGAGGTGAAGGCCCCGACCAACGCGTCCACATTGTCCTCAACCCAATGTGCTAGGTCGCCCCGAACAGCCGTGGGTACGGGGGCGATGGCGGCGTCGAAATCAAAGTTGGGGTCGGCATTCAGGAGGTGACTGAAGACACGGGAGAAAGCGCGCTCGAGCAGGCCACGGCCCCTTTCCTCCACAAGCTGGTGAGCTCTGGCAGATCGAGCCTCCAGGCGCGTCACCACCTCGGTGAAGAAGGTCAGGTGGCTGGCATATTCATTCGAGTGAGGGGCCGGCGCCTCCACGTCGCAAATATGGCCCAGGGCGATATTGGCCCTGTTCCGGAGATCCTGAAGCATAGGGGCATGCTCGCGCTCCAGCGTTCGTCACTGGAGCACTTCCTCTGTGTTTTGCCTTGCGACGGCCTCTGCCTCATCAACCCGCCTCTGGAGGGAATGCAGCTCGGAGCGGGCGGAGGCCAAGTCCGCCTGCGCCGTAACCAGGGCGGTGGCCGTGGCTTCCGCACGTTCTCAGCCTCGTCCAACCTGGGCCTGAGGGCAGTGGCCCTGCCCTCATCCTTCGTGCCTGCAAGCTTCAGCTTCAGGTCGTACCTACCCTCCAGATCTGCACGAACCTCGGCTACCCGGCGACCAACCTCCTCCTCGACTCTGGCCTCACGAGCCCCGACGGCATCTTCTGCTTGGGCAACTTGACGCTCCCTCGTCTCCAGTTGCTCGAGCTCGAGGCTGCGCTCCACGGCCTCCAGGGTCAGCGCCTCCTCGCGCTTCCGGATCTCCTCTTCCTCCGCGGGCGTCCCCCTCAGTGTCGCCAGAGCGGCCCTGCGTGCCTCCACCTGCTGCTCAAGAGACGCGCTCCAGGCCTGGAGCTCCCGCGCGCGCTTCTCCGCAGCCTCGTGACGGCGGTCAGCCTCGCGAGCCTCGTCCAAAGCTCGTGAGCGGGCTTCATGGGAAACCTTGAGAGACGCCTCGGCCTTCGCGTTCTCAAGGTCATGCTGATAGCGGCCGAGGTTGATGGCCACCTTCAGCTTGCGCCGCTCCTCCGCCAGCCGGAGGCCTTCAGCCTCAAGATGCGAATCGACACTCGCGAGCTCTTCACCAAGTCGGCACATTGCGCCCATCGCCTCCTGGAAGAGCTCGTGACGAACCACGCTCCGCCTGCGCTCGAGCTCGAATGCTCAGCCCACCTCGTCCTCCGCCTCAGGGGCTGCGGGCACGGCGCCGAGTGGTGCGCCCCCTCCAGGCAGGGGGCTGGGGGCTGACGCCGAGCCTGACGTCAACCACTCCTGCGAGGAGCCCAAGCTGGCCGGGGCCCGCTGCTTGAAGAGGAGCCGAAGATCGAAGCCAAAAAATTGCCGTCCATGACCAGCGGAGGAGTCTTGGGCACGCCTGCCAAGCTCCACGCCAAACCGGGGGGGAGGAGCGACAAGGCCGCAGGTTCGGCACGCCAAGAAGGCAGGAGTGCCCCTTCAACCAACCCTGCTCCAAGGGCGGCAAGCGGACTCGGGGCGCTCGAGACTGGCGGAAGAGTTGAGGAAGGAGGATGCCGTTTCTCAGGGGATGCAGCAGCCTCGATGGAAGGAGCCCTGAAAGACTGGCGTCAGGAGATGAAGACAGCACGCAATAAACCATGGCAGTGCGGCACTTACACGTCAACGGCGATATACTTCCTCCGCTTCAACGGCCCAAAGATATTGTTGCCGCTAGGAGATCCTTTCCTCTTGCGGAGCTCCTCGAAGTCCACACAAAGGCGACCGAAGTGCTGGACGTGACGACCGGTGCACGGCGGGGGCAAAGAAGGGCTCGGAAGGATGTCTGCGGGGATGCCCGGTTGCGGCGAACGACCGGGCGCCGTCTCACCACAGCTTCCCGAAGGTCCTGGAGCCTTGACCTCGGTAACTGCATGCCGCGCCTCTCCAGCAATTGACGCCTCAGGAGGAGGGCTGCAGGCTCCCGAGGACGACGCCCCAGGATCACCATTCAGCAGGCGCTCCTCAGCACTCGAGCCACCGGCCCCCGTCGGAGCCCGCCCACATGCACCATCACTTGGGGTGGGCTCGGCACCAGCGGCGAGGAAGGGAACCATGACGACGGGGTTCTCGCGGGGCCCCACCAGGTCAATCGGCCGCGGCCCCCACTCATCAAAGGGAGGCATGTTCTCTACAAATTCATCCCTGTTCTTGCAGCGGTACAGCAAGCAGTTCTTCCCAGGCAGTTCAGCTGGCAAGAGGACACTCGTCAGGACCTTGAGCACTGTTTGCCGCGTCCCAAGGAGGAGCCCAGACTCCTGAAACCTCATGTGGTCTGGCTGCTAAGCAAGGTCCACATTGGGCGAGAATGGCGCTGAAGCGGAGCAACCTGGCGTTTGACGAATTCTTTCACCACCATCGGCGCAGCTACGTCGCGATCTTTCAGCAACCTCAACCTGAGCCAAACGTGGGCAAGGCGGGGGCTCGTGAGCCGCTGATGGCTCCAGCCGGAGTTAGGAACAGCGGGCCCCGACGGAGCCTGAAGCAGGGGACTGAGCACGCCGGCATCAACGAACACCCATCGTGTCCGGAATTCGCTCGTGGATGGAGGAAGCTCGAAGTCGACCCCCTCGCCCGCCGACGTAGCCACGACATGGAAGCTCACGCATCCTGAGCTTTGTTGGGGGTCGGTTAGATGCAATGAGAAGAAATGGCGAAGGAGAGCCACTGAAGGGGCAATGCCAGCCATGGCTTCGCACACGAAGGCGAAGATAGCGAGAAGAGTCACAGACTGAGGGTCGAGATGCAGCATGTGGATCTGATAATGCTCAAGCACCGCATTGAAGAAGGCAGAGAAGGGAGGAATCAGGCCAACCCAGAGGGCATCTATGAAGATTGGGACTTCGGTGGCCGCCAGAGCCGTGCGAGTGCGACACGCAGGCCAAGCCACCGTCTCCCCCCACTCGTTGAAACTGGAAGCAAGCATCGGACGCACCTTGTCCATGGCCTCGTCGTTGAGCACCCGAGATCGGCCGAGCGCCGGCGCAAGCGACGGAGGCGCAGCTAGCAGAGACAGAGGTCTTTTCCCCTTTTCAGCTTGTTTCGGTGCCATGGCGATGGAGCAGGCGGAGCGCAAGTCAAATTGGAGAAGAGAAACAGAGTCTCGAGGAAGCAGGGGGATTGGGGAAGCAAGGCGCAGGCGACGGGGAATAACTATGTAGGCCGCTGGGGGCCGCATAGCTAGGCGGATTCAATGGGAGCGTGGGGAAGCGGAGACGCCCGCGTCCAATCAACCGCCACGCGTCGACCCAGGCCACAGGCTTTTGGGGCCCGCGGTGCTCCGAACTTGACCCTTGGCTTCACCGCGAAGCCAAGCCCGAGCGCACCTTGGGCCCGGGAGCTACTGTCGGCGTTCTGAGAACAGGGGTCCCCAGACTTGCCTGCCTGCGGCCCATAGCGTGGCTAAGCCAGCAGGCCGTACGGACCGCCTTCATCAAAAAGGCATCCAAGACCCTCGCGAGGGTCCAAGCCTCGCGAGGCGGACGACGCTAGACCTCCTCTGGAGTAGCCTAGCCAGGCAGGCTCACGAGGAGCGGAGATATCAAGGCGGGGCAAACCTCACGAGGCTCTCGTGACATGAGCCATGATGAACGGCACCAGGAGGGCGCCAGGCGGGCGCCAGCGCGCGCAGCGTCCTTATTTCCTCTTTGGTGCTAAGGAGGCCAGTGCAGGCGAAGAGTATCGAGGCAACAGGCAAAGGTTGCTATATCGGTGCAACGAGACCAAGACCAGGAGGACGGGAAGACGGAGGTCATCGTGGAGCCCAAGACAGCGTCACCACCAGAGCTTTTCGCACGCGAAGACCGCTTTTGTTAGGACAGCTTGTACTAGCTGTCCCCCTTCAAATTTGCCCGCCGTTGTTGGCTCCCTTCCTGCTCGATATTTGGGAAGAGGACCAGGGCCTCTATAAATAGGTCTAGCCACCATAGTAGTAGCCACGAGATCCAGAGACGCGCACAAGCTCGTACGCACAAGAACACCTCAACCTCAGGAGGCTGTTCTTCCCTTGTACTGTTCATCATCAGCCCAAGAGGCAATCCACCACCACCACACTGGAGTAGGGTATTACACCACAATGGTGGCCCGAACCAGTATAAATCTTGTGTCTTTCTGTGTTGCGAGTTCGTCCAGTACGTTCGCGAGATCTTAGCGAGCTAGGGCGTAGATCGGTAGGAGGGAAAGACTTCGCGCGCACCCCGGTGTTCGAACCTTAAGGGTTTGCCGGAACCCCACATCCGACAGCCGTGATAGCCTAGCGTAAGTTGCTTGCTTATTTATTTCCTTGTTGTCTTGTTTGCTTGTAGTCAGTGCTATTCTTTTTCCGCGGTTTGCTAGTGGCTGCAATAACCTATTTTATAAAACTAGGCCACAATAACCATGGGCTACATATTTACTGTAGTTACCATGGGCCTCCTACGGGCCGTAGAAACAATGGGCCTTCTTAGGGCCGTAGAAAGAATGGGCCTTCTACGGGCCGTAGCAACAATGGGCCTTCTATGTGCCGTATGATCGATAGGCCAAACATGGGCCAATAACAAACCGCATTATGGGTCGTAAACGGGCTAGATTTGGAATCGTCCGTTCACGGGCCGACAATAGCAGGTCGTCATTTTTTTAGAATCTAGCAGGCCATCGTTAATCGGCCGTATTTGATGACGTTATGAAAACGTCCCAACGGAGTAACGGGCCGATTGTAACTGCGGGCCGAATTTGGCCCACAGGCAGAAAAGGCCAATGACGGGTTGTAAGTAACCGAATGCTGGAAATGAGCCCAAGAATAAATGGGCCCTGAGAAGGCCGAAAGATAACACGGGTTGGAAACGGCCCAATGGAATAATGGGCCGTTTATGGGTATAAAGGGGTACACTATTCATTGCGGGCCAGATTCACCACGGGCCGTTAATGGGCCAAGAGTTACAAATGGTCTCTTATGGGCTGAAAGACATCATGAGCCATACATGAACCGGAAGTTACAATGGGCTGGAATCATATTGGAAGGCCCAGATGAAGCTACTGGGCTTAATTCGGATAGGCCGTAAGGGGCCGTGAGTTAGCGGGCCGTAAATGGGCTATATACGAACAGGTCGTTAACAGGCTTTCCGCGGGCCGGCCTGTTACCTTTTGACCAAGTCAAACGGGCCGGCCTTTTCACCGGAATGGGCCTCTGTTGGGCCATGCCACGTGTCGACGTATCATAGGTGCCTCATGTCCAATGAATGGATGACATCTGTCCCAACGGTGAGCCAACACATGTTTCCTCCGGCCAGTGAGAATTTTACACGTGGAAACTCTTCATTGGTCCGGGCTGTTAGCGGGTTATCGGGTCCAAAACCGGACCCGATAGCTTAACGGCGTTCCGTTACGGTGGATGCCACGTGTCGGTCACCCTTGACGAAAGCACTTCCATGACGCGCGATTTATCGTCATGGAAGTGGACACTTCCGTGATGATAATTTTGGTAATGTCATGGAACACTTCTACGACATCACAGGTATGACTATCTTGATTCTTTCATAAATTTGTCATGGATGTACATGCATGAGAGAAAACGTGACCTACTGTGACAAACACGTATCATCACGGAAGTGTCTTTTTTTGTAGTGTAGGTTTGGGGTTAAGCATCACAACGGATCTAAGCTTCGAGAACATATACCCCTCATAATAGTACGGAGGTCCTATGACTCAAAAGAATGAAAGAAGAACAACGAAATGAATACTACGTCTTCTCTTCGACCTCCACTTGCTGTAGTCAATTTTCTTCGGACAGAATCTCCGAACCAATTGCTTCACATCAGCAATAAATCTTTGAGGGGTTAACTCCTTCACATCAATCTTCTCGCCTACATGTCTTCAATAGATGTAGCTCATTCTTCTCTGCATCGCAGATATTCTTCGGTGAAGTTCCTCGAACTTGGCACCAGAGACAACATTCTCCTTGGTTCTGCATGGACAATTTCTCTCTGTGTGCACTAGCAAACAAATCAGTCCATGCCTGTTTCTGTCAACAATCTCCAAAACATAAGAGGGCAAATATTGCACCAACAGTCTACCCCTTTTTTGGACGACTGTTGACAAAACAGAACACATCAAAAGATAGATCATGGAATGGAATGCGAAGGTTAACAAAAGACGAGGGATAATTACAAATATAAAACACGCTCCCCCTAAAAATATGCATCAAATGCACAGGAGATAAATTGGAAGGTTGCAAGATGCATCTTCGTATGAGTGACATTGACATATACTCTCATTTGTAGTCTCTTTCAATGCACTCGACAATGTCTGGGGTGTTTCCTGTCACACACAATCTTTGAAAGATCTGTTAGATAAAGTGAATACTTTGAAATGATTTGTGACGATGGATAAGCCATGAGAATTCGCTCAGATCACGGTTTGAATCCACATGAGATATACGTTCCCTACAAGTTAGATACTCAAGGAGAATCAGAGCAAGGAAAAGAGGGTTATATTGCTCGGAGTAGATATGCTTAAGACAAGGTTTTCCTGCAATAAAGATGATAACATGGAGATGTGCGAGGAACAACAACTTAAAGGATAGAATTTGCTTTTGAATCTCAAGAATTTCAATCTGAAGCTAACTTTCTTCTCCTGCACGGTTAGATAGCGAATGATAATCATTTTAGGATATCTAACTATAAGACCCATATAGTTTCAAGGAGTAAAATATCTCTACTAGAGAAGCATGATTTCTAATCCTCCTTGAAAGGGTTTTACTCTCCCTGCACAATAGATAAGTATCGAAGATAATTATTGCAAGGAAGTGAGCTTTTGATCGCACCTGCATTCAAATAACTGGAAGCAAATATTATTGCAGAGGGGGTTATTAATGGTACATGAGGACCAAATATTCCAACACCATAGGTGGTGCTCCAAGTTCCAAAAGCAAATAGTTCGACGAAAAGCAAATAACGAATGGAAACACCCGTGAAAATAACCCCCTTATCTGTCACTCGATGTTCTTCTCCCACTTTTTGTCAACAAGTGTCAAAAATGAAAGAGAATGCATGCGAGGAACTACTCGTCCTCAGAATCCTCAGAATCAGAGCTCAAACTGTTCGGCGAAGCCGAGCGAGCAATGGTCGAGGCTGAAGGAGGAGTTGGAGATGCAGCAAGGTCTTTGGGATCAGCTTCGAGAGTAGCAGCGCGAGGTGCATCTGGCTTGTAGATAAATGTTCCTGCTATGTCTTCGAGATCATCATCTGGTTCAACAAAAAGTGGGTCAGTGGAGTCGGAACACTGAGGAAGCACTAGGGGTTGCCTTCAGACGCGAGGAACTTCAAAGAACTCCAGATAATCATATTCTTTCTTAATACCCTTGGCGGATAGTTGTTTGCGAGAATAATGCTTGCACAGAAGGGTCCAGGAGCGCTTCTTTTGTTCCTTCTCATACAGGAGAGCTTGGCGAGCATAATTGTGGAGCAAATTTATCTCAGTCATCATTTCCACCTTCACTTTTCGGTCGAGCTTGATATGACTTTCCAGGGCTTGCTGAGTGCAAAGACAAATCTCATACAGTGAAGGATTCTCTTCACGAGGAATTTCAATTTTTACCTTCTTAACCTTTGAAGCTTTAGCAGAAGCTGACATTGAAGCAGAAACAGTAGCATCAATCAACATCTTTCCTTTGCCAATGTCCTTCACAATCTTGAGTGTGTCATGGACTGGTGGCATATAAACTTTCGAGACATGTGGGCAGAAGAACTTTTCATCAATAAGCTGCTCAATGAGAAACATGACCCAAGGTGCATATGGCTTCAAAGCTTGAGGGCTATCAGCTGCGCAGGCCAGGTTGCGAATGAAAAGATCTGGAATGTCAAAGCGAATACCCTAAGCAGTGGCTAGAAGAGCATTTCCCACGATGTCATTGATGGTTTCTGGCCTGTTTGTTGGTGTGAGTGAGTTGCGGAGGATATAGAACAACACTTTGTTCTCATAAGCCAGATTCTTTGGGTTTGCTTCTATACATTCATCACCAACAAGCCTGGGGTCTATCAGCAGATGAAGTTGAGCTTCGGATACTTCCCAACAGTGCAATTTATGTTCACAATTAGCATCAAATTCGCACCGAGGAAGATTCAATTGTGCTAAGAACTGGTCAGCCGAACATTTGATCTTCTCTTCTCCTGTCATCCATTCGAGGATCCAAGTACTGCTATCTCCAAGTTATCCTGAGATATAAAGAGTGGCATAGAATTGATGAATCACTTCATGATTCAAGACATGATTGAAGTGAAGGAAGCTCTTCAGGAAGACTTGTTCAATCTGCTTGATGGTATGATGAAAACAAGGTAAACTTTCGAGCTCAGCGAAATCCAGAATCTTGTGCTTGAACATGTGATTCTTTTCATATAGAATACGAGCATAATACATGGCCTGTTCCTTTGTCCAGAATCTTGGTGATAAGGAAGTTCTTTCTCCTTCATATGGACTGGTTCCAAAGAATGCAAGTTTCGAAAGATGAAACTGCTCATTAAAGGCAGGACCATTTGGGCCATCTCCGAGAGGGAACAAAAGAAAAGTTTCCAATGGATTTCTCAGATGTTCTTCTTCGCTCAAAATCCGGGTCCGAATTTCAATAGGTGCAGGCACACCTTCCTCAATAGGATTGAAAGGAGCACGAAGCTTCGTTGATTTCTCTTGTACAGATTGCCTTGAGGAACTTGAATTTTTATCAATTTTGCTTGCTGGAACTCCTTCAACAGCTTTCTGGCTTTTGGGCCCTAGGGCCTTTTCTTTCAGTGTATTTCCTTCGGCTGGAGGTACAACAACTTCTTTCTCTGACACTTGAGGCACAACTGGTAGAGCAATTACTTCTTGAGCCATCGGCTTAGCAGATTTCTTTTCTTCCTCTTCCAACCGTGATGCAGTGGAAAGAGGAGCAAGATCAACATCCATCTGGGTAGGGGCACCAGATGATGCGACCAGGTGGTTTTATCTCGGGAAGCATTTTGCCCCCCCCCCTCATTCTTGTCAATCTCCTCCATGTTCAATTCGGAGGGCTCAGCTTGCAATTTCCTCGGAGGCGATGGATCTGCCTTCTCAACTACAATTTCCTCATCAACATCATCATCAGGGGCTTGCTACTCAGCCGGAGCATTTTCTTCATCAGTCTTTTCCAGAAAGATATCAACAACATGAGGTTGTTATTGGGTTGCTGGAATAGGAATGATAACCTCCACATGGTCAGCTTGCTGCATGGGTTCATCCTCGTGAGTTGGTGATGGTGGAACCTACTGAAAGGGAGTACTTGAATCAAGTGGAATGTCAGCAGCAATAGTCCGAAGGCGACGATCTTTGTTTTTTGGCTTGCTAGCTCTCGCTATGGCCTTCTGACATTTTTCTTCTTGAATTCTTCTTCGAGCAAGATCAGCCTTGCGGTCAATCTCCTCGTTTCTTCTGTCACAAAACTGAGATAACTCCATGTGCAACCTCGAGTGCCAATCAATTTTCTCATTGCGCATGAGACTGGGAGCCTTGGTGAGTTCAACAATCTCTTTGTTCAGGTTATTTCTTTCGGAATCAGAGTTGGCCTCTCTCCTCATTTGCTCGAGGACTTGCTTGTCTTTAACAGCTTGATTCAGCTTCTTTGAGATTTTCCTCAGCTCAATCAATTTCTTCGTTGCCATTTTGGTAACATCATCAGGTAGTCCCAGACTGCTTATATCATCAGAGTTTGCATCATATGCAACACTGTCAATCACATTGATCATGAAATTGAAATTATACTTATGTTCCTCTATGGGAGCAGGAACACTGGGTCTAGCCTTCTTAGCACATGCATTAGCTTTTCCTTCAGATAGCAGCTTTCTCTTCGGTGCAGAACCCAAAGGTTTGTCAGTGACTGGAATGGGTGCAAGCCTTGGTGACTTCCTTGGAGAGGGTGAAACTTTCACTGGTGAGGGGCTCTCATGTGGTTTGTTGAGAATGGCACACTAGTCATACATAGGAATTTCATCAGGATCATCTTCGCTGGATGACACATCAGACAAGTGAGAAACGGCCTTCTTTGATTTCCTGGTGATGGATTTCTTTCGGGGAGCCCGAGGGGAAACATATTTCTTGGACTTGCTTGTCTTTGAAGCAGAAGCACGATCCTTTTTCTTCTGGACGTCTTGCTGAGTCAATGTGACGTTCTTTGCTTCAACTTGGTTTTTCTTCGCTTGCATAGCATCACGTTTGGCTTTGGCCTTCGCCCTCTTAGCCACTTCATCGGGAAAATCAATGATGGTTTTGAGAGACTCGGGATGAGCATTTGAAGGCTGTGGTGGTCTGACTTTTTCATCATTGGGGCCAACGCAGTTATCAGCAATGCAGTCATTCCACGGTGGTGTGAAAGCAAACAAAATCTGGTACTTCTCGCAAACATTTTCATAGCTGAACCATTTCTTTGCCCAGTGGCGGCGAATCCTTTGCAGCCTGTTGTTGCGTTCAGCTGTTGATTCAACCCCTGGTGGAGTTCTATAACCATCTAGATCAGAAATTTCAGTTGTGGTATTCTTTTCTCTGCCACGACCACCCTTTTTAGGATTACCATCAAAGAACATGGTTAGGGCGTTAGTGACCAATTCATCTTCGAGCTGACTCTGAGCAGAGGGAATCTCTTCATCATCTTCTTCGGACGCAGACTCATGATTCTTTATCGGTGCTTTGGGAGGCTTTGAAGATTTTCCTCCTCCAGTTAATCTCATTCGATTAGACCTTGGTGGAAGCTGAGGCAATTCTCCTTTAGAATTTGAATATTCTTCGGAACTCTGTGCCATGACCAACCTGTGAAAATAATAGACACACTCGAAAATGGGGTAGGGTTATAAACATGCACAGAGGGTATTTTGAACAAAAATGAATGTTTTCATAAGAACAACGGAATTCATGATAGACTTTAGAGAAGATAACCTCGATAGATTTCAAACAAGCCATAGAAAGCTCAAGGCCCAATAAAAACTATATGATCTTTCGGATAAGCACACACGAACCCTAGATCGAGGAGAACAAGTATGAGGAAGATCTACAAACCGTACCAGTCAAAACTTTGTGATTCCTAAAGGTCTACCACAGAGAAATAAATCAGATAAGATGGCATCGGTAAGAACTGCCCTAAGAACGGAGGTGAGGACAGGATCAGTTCCAAATCCAAGCGCTCTAACTTGGCTACTTCAATCAGCTATGGCAATGCGGAAGGGAAGATTACCGCACCGGCGTGATCAACCACGACGAAGTTCCACCGGAGTAGCACGGCGAAGTTTCTCGCCGGAGTTGCTTCGAGCACGGGCTCGGGTGAAGGTGGATGAGGGTTTGAGGAAGAAGATATGGTGAGGGATATTTATAGCTGGCGAGCTGAACCTCCTCTTTGAAATCTATGACCCACAATTGCGGGACGTTCCGCATTCGATGGACACGATCATGATCATGGGGATCGTGGGCACGTGGCAACCGTTATCTGTGAAAAACTCGGGAAGTGAGCAGGAGACCGAACGGTTTGAAGAAGGGCATGCGCCAAATATGATTAAAAGTTTGAAGTCGATTTCTTTCGCGACCAAGGACGTTGGACAGAAATTTTCTTCAGATCAAATTGCATGCTTATGACGGACATCATAGATTGGATGAGAAAGAATTGAGGGATAAAAGGGTCCGAAACAAAAACACTTAGACAGACGAGAGAAAACACAAAAACACGGAGCCATGAGTGAGTTGTTCATATGACGAAACACAAACACAGCGACCCAAAGACAAACACAGGAACGAGAGCAAATAAACACAAGGAATGAGCACCAACAAAATAGATATCAGGGCTAAGAATAAATGATTAGAATCCCTGAGAGAGAGTTCCTGCAAGGAGGGTTAATTCTTTTTCGCAACCCACACTTGCATGGGCAGCGAGAGTCTCATTGGTTTTGCCTGAGCAGGAACATTCCTTTGGTGAGTTCTGCAGTTTGCCTGTGCATTTTGAGAGTAATCATATGAATATGCATTGAAATTGTTTCCAGAGACATGAGCATAATGATTCAAGGAAGTACGCATGTACTCCTTGTGTTAAAGGTTTGACTTGTATCCCTTCGAGGAAGTTCCAACGCCAATCTGCGAATGATAATCATTTCCTCGAAGAGAATACTCTACATATTCATGTTAGCAGTGACAGATAAATTTTCAATGATGCACTTCTTCACCCAGATTTGCTTCTTGGGTGAACCAGACTTCCAGTTAGTCCCAGCATACCGAGTGAAAACCTTATCATTTGTAGTTTGAGTCATCAGACTCGTCAGAAACAATAGAAATGGGAGTTTCATATCCAGATAGAGTTGCAGATTCGAGAGTTTTCTTTTAGAAAGAACCCAACTCGTTCGAGGATATTGCTCGGGAGTCCAGTAGGTTCCATCAAAGTTGAGTTTCCTTTCAAAACCCAATCCTTCCTTACAAGGGCTTTTGTGCAGTATTGACTTCTTGAGCACATCACAGAGGGTTTGATGCCCTTTGAGGCTCTTTAGCATTCCCTGCAATTCTCATCAGAAAGAGCAACAAATTCCATGGAAGAGGGGTTAGAAATACCTTACGTAGTTGTTGCAATATTCTCGATGACAACATTAGATGTTTCAACATTTGAATCACCATTGCTACATTCTAGGCATTGTAAGCAAGGAGGAACAAAATCATCAGGAGGTCGTTTAGATTGGTTGGTAAAGAGAGAAGCTTTTTCTTTCACCAGCACGTTGTGAGACTCTTTCAGTGACTCGAGTTCTTCATTCCTGTTAAGGAGTTCATCTAATAAACTCTCGTAGTCAACTGTAAGAGAATCATATCGGTCCAAAAGATCATCAATAGTTGAAGAAAAAGCATCATGCTCTTCAATCAACTTTTGATTCTTCTTCTTCTCTTCGACCATTAATCCTTCGGTTTTCCTAAGATTGTTCTCAAGTTTTTCAAGTTCATCTTGTTGAGATTTTGCAATCTTAACCAGTTTAGCATAGGCAATGTATTCAGGTGAATATCCAGTCATAGATTTTTGGTGCTTTGTTGATACCTAATCCTTTGAGGTCTTTGCCACGAGACAGAATGCGATTGGTTCATCATCACTTGAAGCATCGTCATCAGTGTTTGATTCGAGTGATTTCTCAGATGATTCACAAGCAATGAATGCATTGCTTCTTCCTAGCCTTCTATGAAGCTCTTCATTTTCTGATTCTGATTCGGATGTCTCATCTTCAGATTCCAAGTTCGTATTAGCACATGCTCTATTCAGCTGCGATATTCTCTTCATATTGGATTAGATGGTTGCTCTAGCTTTCACGTTAGTGACTGGTCTCGTCGAAGAGGATGAGGAAGATTCATTTTTCTTCGAGAGCTTAGTGTGACGATGCATTCGAGAGAATCCATTTCCGTGAAGATACATCCATCTGTTGCTTGGTTTTGTAACCTAGCATGGACAGTCTGCTATAAGGTGACCGAATTGTTTGCATTTGAAGCACTTTATTTCTTTTGGAATTAACTTCCTTGAAGATTCAGGCAAGTCAAATTCTTCATCATTTGTGAGACACAGATTATGTCTTCTAAGGTCGCTTAGCCTTTCTGTGAGCATTTCTAGTTCCCTTGTGATCGAGTGTTGATTCTCGACATCTTCTTCTTGTGAACTGCCATAGTGTGAAAGAATTTCCCCTTCACTTTCCGAAGAAGATTCTTGATATCCATTTTCAAGTTCCATCTTTTCTTCGTGAATAGACATCAACTTCATGACCTCGACATAGTGAAGTTCTTCATAGTCTGGTCATTGCTTGATTTCAGCTATGATTGGATCGAAGGTTGCATCAAGAGCACTCAGTAGCTTGTCGACCACATCTCTATCGGTGATATCCGCGTTGATGAAGTCTTTCAACAATATTGGTCAACCGATCAGTGAGTTCCATAGCACTTTCCTTTTGAAGACTTCTGAATCCAGCAAACATGGCACAAAGCATTTCAGTGTGAGGATTTGTTCTAGTAATGAATTCTTCATGAGCATTTTTGATGGCACCCCAGAGTTTCTTTGCAGTGTCAAGCTTTCGGAACCGAATGAAAATCTCTTTCGAGATACTGTCATAGATAATATCTTTCGCTTGTGCAATCAACCGAGTATAGCTTTGTCATCAGAATTTGGAGCATCACGGTGTTGAATGGTGAAACCTTTTTCTACAATCTGCCAAAGTTCTATGTTGATATCCTGAAGTCTAATTCTCATTCCCTCTCTCTAGTAGATAGGAAACCTTTAAGAGTGCGAGGACCTGCCTGCATACGACATATATACTCAAAACTCCAAGGCTATTAGACCTTCAATAAACAGAGACAGGGAGTACATGTTCTGATACCAATTGTTAGGACCGAGAGTATATCAACCAGAGGGGTGAATGGGAGATTCAAAAAAATTCTTTCAAATGTTTTCAACAGATCCCAAACACAGCAGCGGAAAAAGGTTCAGTAGAAAAGAACTTAATCAATCACACTAGAGAGGCACATATCTATCAAGGAAGGAAGCAATAATAGTTCGAGCATAGGATATCACAGGTTTGACAATGATGATGGTAATGCAATACGCGAATAGATGCAGTAGCATGAGTGAAAACAGAATATGACTTGCGAAGGAAAAGCACCAGATAGAATGATAACGAGGTGAATGAGAACGACACAGGGACGACTAGGCTGAGCGATGAGAATGCAAGATGATGAGCAACGAACTATAACAGATGGGAACGATGCAGATAACATCAATGAATGATATGCAACAAACAATGATTGATCAGATAGACTATCGTCATTGAACACGAAAGTAAACTACTAAATGTAATGCATTAAAGTAGAGTAACCAAGTGGTGCTCGATGGCGACAGATGGCTTTGGTAGACCAGTTCGCCCTTCTACCAAAGGACTACGTCTGGTTGAAGGGGTTGTGATTTAACACAAAAGGTAAACTCTCTTCGCCCCATTCTCCTTCAACTCAGGGCTGATCAGACTCCAGTTGATTTCACTCGTGGTAGATACTTGTCGGTGATCTCCAAACCTTCGACAGACCTCTTTGCGAACCACAATGACTCTTGGTTCCTGAAGATCTTGCTCGGTGAAGACAACAGCTCTTCAACACTCGAGCCAACACCTATCCGTCTAGAGAGTGTGCAGCTCTCAAGAGTAATAGGTACGAGAACTCTAACTCAGAACTACTGTGATGTTCAACCACTATCTAAGTTTTGGGCTTTTGATTTTTCTCTCGGTGGATCTTAAACTCAAATCACTCAGAGAGGGGATGCTCAATCAATCTTCTCAGAAATCTTAAGCGGAGCAGCCAACGGGCAACGTTGGAGCGGGGTGGCTATTTATAGTCGTAGCCTTCCCTGAAGGGAAAAGACCAAATTGGACATGTGCAGCAGCCAATGGCCGAACGACACGGGTCCAACGGTTGGAAATTGAGCACAATGGTAACATTCCTTGCGGAGCAAGTAATGCTAACTCCTCAATTTGAAAGATATCTCCTGTAGCACGAACAACAATGTCCACTGCTGGCAGGTAATCATTCGAAACATAAAGAGATTTCTTTGAGTCTCGCATAGGTTTTGGGCTAAGCATCACAATGGATCTAAGCTTCGAGAACCTGTACCCCTCTTAGTAGTAAGGAGGTCCTATGACTCAAAGAATGAAAAAAGAATAACAAAATGAATACTACGTCTTCACTTTGTCTTCGACCTCCACTCGTTGCAGTCAATTTTCTTTGGACAGAATCTTCGAACCAATTGCTTCACATCAGCAATAAATCTTCGAGGGGTTAACTCCTTCACATCAATCTTTCACCTACATCTTCAATAGATGTAGCTCATTCTTCTCTACATCGCAGATATTCTTCGGTGAAGTTCCTCAAACTTGGCACCGGAGACAACATTCTCCTTGGTTTTGCATGGACAATTTCTCTCTGTGTGCACTAGCAAACAAATCACCATGCCTGTTTCTGTCAACAATCGCCAAAACATAAGAGGGCAAATATTGCACCAACAGTTCTCCCTTTACCCCTTAGCTGAAAGGAGCGGGAACATAACAAGCAAGCACAGGAGCCGAGCAATCTATCTATTGACCAAAGACACAACTCGAAATCGATGCATATAATGTGAAATACCGATGACTTGGGGCCAAGGACATCCTAGGATACCTTGGATATCTACTGGGGGTTGGATTCAAATTAGAACCCCCCACTCCTGCAGGATACTGCTAACGCGACACTACAATCAGAGACCCTTTGTCGAAACTCTATGTGATGTAATAATTGCAAACGGTGGAGTAAAAAAACGTCAAAAAAGGTGCAAAACGTTTGCGATGGCGGAGCCATCAAACACGGTTCAGATTTTAGTTGCATGTGCGATGCAGGACACACGGTTAATCCATTCAAACTGTCTGCGATGAGGCAGAACAACAGAAACGGGCAGCCATAACAATGTGTGTGCGATGCAGGACACACGGTTAATCCATTCGAACTGTTTGCGATGAGGTGGAACAACAGAAACGGGCAGCCATATCAATGTGTGTGCGATATACGACATACGGTTAACTCGGACGAATTGTTTTCGATTAGGGAACAAAACAGAAACGGTTCAACTTAACAAGATGTGTGTGATATGCGGCATACAGTTCACAGGGATTGTGACGCCCGGATAATTAAGCTACAGCAACCCTCTGCTAATGATGCCACGTCACCTTGGTTACTATTGATAATCTCGCATTAGTTCAAAACTGATTCAAATTCAAAATTGAATTAAAGGCAAACATTAAAAGTTTTCAAACTTTAAAACTAAAATGTTCGGGTTGTGCCAAATAATGCATAGGTAATTGTCGTGAAGAAAACCCATTTTTTATAAAATGTTTAAATACTCTAAGGTGAATAAAACAGTAGCAAAAACAAATATTTAAATGCTTTTATAATTAATAAAATGTTAAACTATTTTATCTAGGGGGTAAACTTTTTGTGGCAGGCCAACAGGGCCAAACGGCCCAGCCGGCCAGCCCAACTGACCCAACTGAGCAGGCCCACTCCCCGTTCCCCCTTGTCGCCTTCTTCCCACGCGCCCTGTTCCTCCAACCGCGCCATGAACAAGGGCGCATCCCCATCGAACCACCTCGCCGTCCCTGCCAGTGGGATAAGGCCGCCAGCGCCGCGGCTCCTCGGTTCCCTCTCCCACTCGGCCCCTGCCCTCCTCCCAGATCTCCGCTTCCCCCACCCCCCTCAGATCTGCCCGTCCTGAGCCGCACCGCCATGGACGCGCCGCCGGAGTAGCCGTAGCCACTGCCCTCCCCGCTCCCAGGGACCGCGCCAGGAGCACCGCCTTCATCGCCTACGTCGACTACGTGGATGCGCTCGAGCTCGGAGCCACCACAACGCCGGGATCAAGCCGTCGTCATCCTTCGGCCTCCATCGTCCGTCGCTCCAATCCACCTCCCCTGCTGCTACTAAGCCGCCAGCGAGCCATCTTGAGCTCCAGGGTGAGCATCTCCCCGTTTCCCCTCTTATCTCTTGCACTACTCTGTCGCTGATACCCCTCCCCACTGTAGGCCAAGCTCGTCGTCGCCATTGCGATGCTCGTCGTCGCCGTAGAAACGTACGACCCCAACAAAGGACGATGTCGAACTCCCAAAGCTGTGTAGATGCCACCTACCCCCTCTGTTTGGTCAATTTGTGGCCATTTGCTCGGGCTCGTCATGTCCGAGCCGCCCCCATCGCACGCGTTCGATGCTGCCGTCGCTTGCTCGCCGTTGCTGCGTCCGGAGCTCCGCTCTCATGCCAGCCCGCTGCTCCGCTCCCTTACACTCCAGTCTGCGTCTGCGCTCTCACCGCATAGCCGCGCCACGCCCGCCACCGCAGCCCCGCGCTGCCTGATCCCACCTTTTGCCGCACGTGCGCTGCCCGCGCTGGCTCGCCCAGCCGTGCCCCCTTGCTTCGACCGGCCGCAGGCCGCCGGAGCCACACGCCGCTCGCGCCGACTGCGCCCCTCACCCGCTTCGCCCGGCGTTTGCCGCTCTCCACCGCTGCCGTCGCAACTCCGCCTCCGCTCACCACTGCGCCACCGCCCCGCCGTGCGCGCGCGCCCTTGCGCCGGCTAGCCACGCTGGGTTCGCCTCGGGGCTCCGTTGCCCGGGCGCTCGCTAACCCGCCCTGTTTTCTCCCCTGTCACACTGACCGCAGGGGCCGACGCCCCTGTTTTATAAAAAAAGTATTTAGAAAAATAATTAATTAATTAATTAATTAAATGATTAATTAACTTAATTAAATCTGTTAAATTAGCCTAATCACTTATTTAAAACTAACTAGTTATGTTTAGTTAAGCTGTCTCAGTGACAGTTGGGGCCCACATGTTAGTTTGACCCAGTCAATGGTCAGAGTTGACCGCTGACGTCATGCTGACACAATATATATTTTCGAATTAAAATAATTTCAAATTTTGATTTGAAACTTTGGAAATTAATATAAAATAAATCGTAACTCGGATGAAAATACTTTGTACATTAAAGTTGCTCAGAACGACGAGACAAATCCGAATACGCAGTCTGTTTGTCAGCCACACGTCCCTAGCATAGTGAACATGGAACTTCCCCCTCCGGTTCATCTGTCCGAAAACGCGAAACGCCGGGGATACTTTCCCGGATGTTTCCCCCTTCGCCGGTATCACCTCCTACTGCGTTAGGGCACACCTGGCTCCGTTACTTGTCATGTCATGCATCGATATGCATCTATTTGCATTGTATTCATTGTTTCTTCCCCCTCTTCTCTCTGATAGACTACGAGACTGACGCCGCTGCTGGTGCCCCGATCGACTACGTTGTTGACGACCCCTCCTTGCCAGAGCAACCAGGCAAGCCCCCCCCTTGATCATCAGATATCGCCTATTCCTTCTCTCTACTGCTTGCATTAGAGTAGTGTAACATGTTACTGCTTTTGGTTAATCCTATTCTGCTGCATAGCCTGTCTTTACTACTACTGTTGTTACCTTTACCTGCAATCCTAAATGCTTAGTATAGGATGCTAGTATTCCATAAGTGGCCCTACATTCTTGTCCGTCTGCCATGCTATACTATCGGGCCGTGATCACTCGGGAGGTGATCACGGGTATATACTTATATACATAATATATGATACATGTGGTGACTAAAGTCGGGTCGGCTCGTAGAATACCCGCGAGTGATTCATGGATTGGGGGCTGAAATGACCTTTGTCCCGACGGCCCTCTGGGTGGATCTTTGTGGCGGAGCGACAGGGCAGGTTGAGACCACATAGGTGAGAGGTGGGCCTGGCCCTGGTCGGCGTTCGCGGTTACATTAATTAACACGTTTAACGAGATGTTGGTATTTGGTCTGAGTCTGGCCACTGGCATATACGCACTAACCAACTACGCGGGAACAGTTATGGGCACTCGACGCCGTGGTATCAGCCGAAGCCTTCTTGACGTCAGCGACTGAGCGGCGCGCGCCGGATTGGACCGTAAGCCTGCGCTTGTATTAAGGGGGCTAGGTGTGCTTCTGGCTGTGTACGCAACGTGCAGGTGTCCAATGGGCGATGGGCCCAGACCCCTGCGCGCATAGGACTTAGACCGGCATGCTAACCTCTCTGTTGTGCCTAGGTAGGGCTGCGATGTGTTGATCTTCCGAGGCCGGGCATGACCCAGGAAAGTGTGTCCGGCCAAAGGGGATCGAGCGTGTTTCGTAATGTGGTGCACCACTGCAGGGAAGTTTATCTATTCGAATAGTCGTGATCCTCGGTAACAGGACGACCCGGAGGTGTACCTTGACCTTATGACAACTAGAACCGGATACTTAATAAACACACCCTTCCAACTGCCAGATATAACCCGATGATCGCTCTCACACAGGGCAACGAGCGGAGGATCGCCGGGTAGGATTATGCTATGCGATGATACTTGGTAAACTTACCATCTACTCTCTTCTACATGCTTCAAGATGGAGGCGGCCAGAAGCATAGTCTTCGATAGGACTAGCTATCCCCCTCTTATTCTGGCATTCTGCAGTTCAGTCCACCGATACTACCCATTTCATTGATACCAATGCATATGTAGTGTAAATCCTTGCTTGCGAGTACTTTGGATGAGTACTCACGGTTGCTTTGCTCCCCCTTTTTCCCCTTTCTATACCTGGTTGTCGCAACTAGATGCTGGAGCCCAGGAGCCAGACGCCACCTTCGACGAATCCTACTACACCGAGGGTGCCTACTACTACGTGCAGGTCACCGCCAACGACCAGGAGTAGTTTAGGAGGATCCAAGGCAGGAGGCATGCGCCTCTTTCGATCTGTATCCCAGTTTGTGCTAGCCATCTGATGGCAACTTGTTTACTTATGTTTGTACTCAGATATTGTTGCTTCCGCTGACTCATCTATGATCGAGCACTTGTATTCGAGCCCTCGAGGCTCCCGGCTTGTATTATGATGCTTGTATGACTTATTTTATTTTTAGAGTTGTGTTGTGATATCTTCCCGTGAGTCCCTGATCTTGATCGTACATGTTTGCGTGTATGATTAGTGTATGATTGAATCAGGGGCGTCACAAGTTGGTATCAGAGCCGACTTCCTATAGGAATCCCCCTTCAAACTCCTTGGCCAAAGTTGAGTCTAGTCATTCCAAAACTTTTTACTAAAATGGTTGTGTGGCTTATGGCCCCACGTCACCCTTGGGTGGTATTAGGATCTTTTACTCCCCATCTATACTATGGGAGTCTCATCTCTCTTCTATTCGGGTTAAATGATTTTGCTAACTATAACTCTAGGTTCTCGTAATTACTTCCTCCCGGAGATTCCCTCACTCCAAATGATTGCTTGGTGCACCGAAGGATTCCAAAGATACTCTCCGATGTTCTTTCGAGACTTTGTGCCCATTGCTTTTGCAATTCCCTACCACCGAAATATCCCCATGGATAAATACATACACATGTCGTTCTTACATTTATTCCCAGTTGATCTTGTTATTACAAGATACCCCGAAATTCTCTTTATTGTTTCGAGAATACTTTGTGCTTACTGCCTTGCAGTTCTTTGCAACCTGAATACCCCTACTGATAATTCCTTGCACTTACCGAATATCCGCTCATTCCCAGTTGTTCATGTGTTTCACCAAAGTCTTCGAAATACTATTCGATCTTTCGAAAATCCTCGGCAGCCTGTTGTTCTTGAAATTCTTGCTTGCTTGCATTATGGTTAATCCCATAAGTATACTAGTCATATTGGCATCCTTTGTCATTATCAATTTTTGAGTCCACTAATTCATTACGTTGCGAATGTTCACAATCATCAGTCAAATCCTAGAATTATCCTTTCGGCTCAGATGTCATTTTAAACATGAGCTGGATCTCGACCAATCAAATTGTCGTCGATTGTACCCCTAAGCCTACTCAACTTATCCATCCTCAATCAGAGCGTTTGCTTCTGATACCTTGAATTGGAAATCATAATTCCTTTGCATTGGAGTTCTGAATTAGTCAGTTGTTCTATAATCCAATGCCTTCCTTCTTCTTCCGGCTGAGTACCAATAATCATTCCAGATACTTTGTGGACCATCAAATCCTTTGTTGGTTTATTATCCGATAGTGTCATTCATATTCAAATTACCTTATGAGTTCTTTCCTTGATACATAAGGCCATTGGTAAATCCTATTCTCTGATTGGGCCAACCATGCACTGCTTTCGAGCTGGTGATAATTACTCTTGAAGCTTGTGGTATATGTTTCTAAGATGCCCCGATGGGTTGAACCTATGCCTTCCTTAATCTATGTGAACCCGAAAGTTTTCATGGGTCATACTCCTCTGGTAATTCACCAGGTAGGTTTTCACACTCAACTCATTTTAATAGAGCAGTGAATGAATGGTCATGCATTGGAGAAGTGAGAGTCGACCTTGAACTTTGTGTTCATGCCCCTGGACACGATGTAGATCTTATCATAGAAGCTACTATTAAATTAATTATTCCATTGGTATAATTTCATCTTATATCTAGGATCTAGTCTTTTGCAATCGTGGTTCCGGCCATATTGATATTCTTTGATTCATTTTCTAGGACAAGTTAAAGCACTTGTCTTCTGCAAGTCAATACACCAGTCCAACCTCTACTTTGATCTACTGTCAAGTATTACCCTCTGGTATCTTGAGAATATCTAAGAACCGTGTTGCATCTTATGAGTTCTTCATCAGCTATTATTTCTCACCGATTCCAATTTTTCATGGGTTCTGAGTTGTTAGTCGCTCAAGAACACCGATATGTGAACCGATTCCGCATTCCAGTACGATAACTCTTAAGTAATTTTCATTGCTTATGAGTTTAATCCTTCAAGCCATTCCTAGCCTGATTGGCCATATCATTATCGTGCTAAATTTTAACTGTGCTACCTGGTCCTTCTTCCCGAAGCACAATTTTCGACGATGAGCTAAGCTTATGTCGATCTTCCTTGTCATATCATTTCGCCTTGAACAGCAAGCTTGATTCAAGTTTGTGTCGTACCCGTGGTTCTAATAACCTTGCGCTTCATCATTCCTTTCATTTGATGTCATCGCCGATCGATTACATCTTCATGAAATCTCTCTACAATTATGTCGTGATCATCATCAACATTTCTACTCCTTCCAGCATATCAATCGAATTCATGATGATAAGTTCCATCCTCGTCCTTTGGAAATTTAAGTTACCATCAGCAACATCCTCATCTTCCTTTCATCACAGCATTGTTCATGTTGTGGATGTGACTTGCTATCCAGCTTGTATTATGACCTACCTTGAAATATTACCATCTTTTAGTTCAAGGATGTTGCGAGGAATGCTCCACCTCTTAAGAATTCTTGTTATAGAATTACTTCTCGCCATCTCCATTCATTTCTTGGTCCCCGTGTTGTTTCTAATCGGAATACCGGCAATTGAACTTTGAGGCGTGAATTCAAAACTTCTAGCAACTCTATTGCTTTGAAGAGAATGGTCGATAGCTTCATTCTAAGTCTTTTGGTTATTGAATCACCATTTTAACATTGATCATGCTACCTAAGCCCATATTTCGGGTGCACCTTTCAACCAATGTTTAATTGTGTATGTTTTCGTCGAGTATACCTCATTATATCATTTGATCCGACAAATGTTATCTCCTTGTTCACATAACTGTGGAAATCCATCTTTTGGAAATCTCAATGAATTGTTGCTGAGTTCATCAGCCACCTCATCATCTTGTCATTGGTTTAATGATGAACTCATGATTCAGAACTTGCTTCCATAGTTCATTTCTCGAGAATCTGCAATGTCATCTCCACTACTAGGGAAAAGCCTATACACAGAGGTATAGCAGTAGTGCTTGTTAAAATAGGGCGCTACTGCTACTTAGTAGTAGCGTTTTTAATTGAACCGCGCTACTTCTACTACTTTAGCAGTAGCGCGTTCTACCAAACGGCGCTGCTGCTATATTTGTACTGGGCGCAGATGGCTAGCCCCACTTAGCAGTAGCGCGTACCACTGACCAGCGCTACTGCTATGGCCCGTAGCAGTAGCGTGTTTCCCTGAAATGCGCTACTACTTACTTACCTTGTCCTAGAGACGTTCACCCTCTCACACTCACTCCCTCTCACTCGCTCTCGCCCGCGCCGATACATCGTCCGCCGCCGCCGCGCTGCTCCTCGCCGACGTACTCCCTCCTCCGGCCGCCCTCCTCCCACCGCCCCTCTCCCTCCTCCTCCTCCGGACGCCCCCTCCCTCCTCCTCCTCCGGCCGCCCCTCCCCCTCCACCCCCCGTCCCCTCCCTCCTCCTCCGGCCGCCCCCTCCCCCTCCACCCCCGCCCCCTCCCTCCTCCTCCTCCGGCCGCCCCCTCTCCCCCTCCTCCTCTCTCCTTCCTCCTCTGTCGGTGTCAAAACCGGCGGATCTCGGGTAGGGGTCCCGAACTATGCGTCTAAGGCGGATGGTAACAGGAGGCGGGGGACACAATGTTTACCCAGGTTCAGGCCTTCTCGATGGAGGTAATACCCTACTTCCTGCTTGATTGATCTTGATGATATGAGTATTACAAGAGTTGGTCTACCATGAGATCGCAGAGGCTAAACCCTAGAAGCTAGCCTATGATTATGATTGTTGTCGTCCTACGGACTAAACTCTCCGGTTTATATAGACACCGGAGGGGGCTAGGGTTTCACAGAGTCGGTTACAAGGGAGGAGATCTAGATATCCGAATTGCCAACCTTGCCTTCCACGCCAAGAAGAGTCCCACCCGGACACGGGACGAAGTCTTCAATCTTGTATCTTCATAGTCCAACAGTCCAGCCAAAGTATATAGTCCGGCAGTCCGAGGACCCCCTTATCCAGGAGTCCCTCATCCTCCCTTCCCCTCCTCCCTCCATCTCTTTTTTTCTGTTTTTCACTGTAGTTTTTTACTATTGTATAATGTAGTTTTTTTTACTTTCTTTAGTAAGTGTTTAAAATAATTAGTAAGTAAATTAATAAACTAGTTGAACTAGTTTAGTTTTAGTAAGAACTAGTTGAATTAATAGAACTAATGTATTTTTAGTAAGAAAATTAATATAACTAGTTGAACTAGTTTATTTTTAGAAAGAACTATTTTATTTCTATTTATAGTAAGTTTATATTTAGTAAGAACTAGTTGAATTAATAGAACTAGTTGAACATGTCACATTTGTTGTTATTTTTTTTGGTTTAAGCAATTATTCCCGCATCGACGTCGGCGATGCCTATCCCGCATCCTCGTCGTCGATACCCGTCGTTTGCTAGGGTTTTAGTTGTATTAGTGATATTATATGTATGATACTATTCGGGATGTATTAGTGTCAAGGAGCCCCTCCATCATCCCCGCCATCGTCCCCGTCACCGACCCCCTCCCCCTCCGACCTCGAGGTGAGACCAGCCAAATCTCCATGTCAATATGAGTCCTATAAGATATGATGTAGATAAAAACATGTATATCTTGTGTTGCTCAAATAGGATATGTGGTTGCCCAAGTGGCCTGTCATATTCAGGTTACACCTCCGAGTGGCCTATGTTTTGCCGGAGTGTTGATTAATTTCCGTTCAGGCAAATTTCAGGCGCTCGATATGTCCTTTGTTAGCAAAGGTCATGCCGGATTTTTCCGTGAATTCTGGCATGACTTGTGCTAGAATATGTAGGAAATATCGAGTGGCCTGGATTTTCTCGAAAAATAATTAAACGACATTTCTCGAGAAATATATTTAATTGTACAAGTTTAATCTTTGAATTATGAACGTAGGAAATGTCGTCGTCGGATGATGAAAGTCTCCCGGGGGGTGCAGCTGGTGCCACGACGATCGAGGTCTGTGCGACCGGCCTCACCTGGACGAAGATCGGCGCTTCAGCATTAAGCTTGAGGAGACCTTCGATGTTGAAACGGTACGCAACGACGACATGTGTTTTTTTCGTAATTAAGCATGACTTCAACTATTTCAATGTGTAATTTTCATCTTTTACAATTCGAGTAGCTTATCCCATGCCATGCAAGACGCTGTGTCTTGGAGAGGATGGATTTTGAAGACCATGAAAATTTTGAAACAAAGAAAATTCACCTAAGGACTCATCATGGTATGGATTTTGAAGTAAATCTGTATAATTCTGAGAGCGTATCCCATTTTGGTTCCCCGGGTTGGGAAGCACTTTGCAAGATGTATAATTTTCAAGATGGTATGTTTGTCACCATGGATCTTGGTGATCCTGACATCGACCAAGACAATTTGGACATTTGGGTCCTTATTGACACGCTTCCAATTCTACCGCTATGTGAGTTCCTCGAACATAGTTATTAAGTAATTTATATTGTTTATTTCAAAATAGTTGACAGCTTATTTCCATTGATAGCTTACTTTCATTCTTCAAAGAATGTGCGGAAGATGGTAGACAGAACCAACTACACCGATGGCTCTGAGTTAACTTATCAGGAGAAAAGTCATCTGGTCGCATATTGTACTGATCTTGAGAATTACAATGCCTTTTATCGAACTCCTCCAAATTATGGTCGATACGTGCCACTAGTGCACGTGTTGAACCGCAATAACTTCCAAGGAGATTCCCTGGTAAGATTTTTACTATTACGACATCCGTGCATCTTTGCATACTTCTAAAACTAGTACATCATTGCTAACTATGAAGTTATTACTATGTTTTTCAACAGAAAATCCCGATGGATTGTGTGCCTCATTTGATGTATCAGAATGGTCGCCTTGATGTTTTGAACATACAGCCAGGCCATCCTATGAATCTCACCTGCCCATACCGGATTTCTAAAACCGGTGAACACATGATAATCAAAGAATGGAAAAAATGTATGGACAGTCGTAAGGAGGTTCTTGGAAGCAACATTGTGCGAAAGGCAAGAATTGGAGACAGGATAATCGCCATTCTCCATAATGGAGAGTCAAGGGCTATCTTGTTTTATTCTATTTTACCTAAGATAATATAGTAGGTCCTAAGAGAATGTAGTAGGTCCTATGAGGTACAATATGTTTACGAGAGTTGATGATGATGAGTAGTTGTGATTATGTCTAGTGACCAACTTGTATGTGATGTCTCATTGATGAAAACGATGATCATGAGGAGGTGTTATATGACAATGATGTATTATGATGATAAGTTGTTAATGATATGATGATGATGATATATTATATCATTGGGTGAAAGAACCGCGGATTAGTTTCAAGTGGATTTCCATCCACTTGAAACTAGTCCACGGTTCTTTCTCCTAGTGATGTAATAACTCATTATGATGTAAAATCATTCTCTAAATTGTTGCGGTATGAAAACTTGTATAAAGGTGTATGAATACAACATGAAATAAAAAAGAAATACGGAATAATAGTAGTAGCGCGTGCTAGGAGAAGCGCTACTACTAATTACCAGTAGCGCTCATAGTACAAAGCGCTACTACTAAGTCGATATAGCAGTAGCGTGGTCCAACCCACGCTACTGCTAACCTTTAGCTGTAGCGCCTTACTAGTAGCGCTGCAACCCGCGCTACTGATAGGCTTTAAACACGCGCTACTGCTAGGGTTTTCCCTAGTTGTGCTCGTCTAATTGTGTTGCACCTCTTCTTCTCAGGCATCCTAAGTCCGAGGTATCCTGACACCAGTCATATCTGAATCTCGGTCAGATATGATGGGTGGATCATATTTTCAAGAGTTATAACATTGGTCCTTATATGACCCGGTAAGGTGATGTCATGCCTAGCACACCTGGCTGGAGGACCTAGTGTTATAGTTTCCTCTTTAGCAAGGTTAACCATTCTTCCATGAGGAAATTGTAAGACTTATTCTATAAGTTGTTCCTAATAAGTCCTTTGTGTATCCAGAGTCCGACCTTTGCTTGAAAACCATGTCAATGCTATTTCGAAGCATGTCGGTGGTACTCTGATCTTCAATAAGAACATTCGAAGCACAATGCTAAAGTTTCTTTGTCAATTATCCAACCACCGTTGTATGGGCAATATCATGAAATTTCTCTCCCCTTACCTAAAGGGTTTTCTACTTTGTATCTTGTCGTGGATGTCATGCTCTGCTTGTCCTTGGGAAGGATATACCCCGAAATATGTGTTTAAACACATTTTCCTTTCCATTGTTCTGTTTAATCTGATAATCATATTTTCCTTTCCATTGATTGGTTTAACCTTTCTTGTGATCTATATGATCTAAGCAGTAATATTCTCCTGGTTATGTAAACACCTCGGTGTACAATTCTGTCAGCAAGACCCTGTTACTATTGTTGATGACATTCCGGTAGCCACCGATGGACGAGAATTTGCCTATTGGTACGCCTCATTCAACGAGCAAGAAAATGGTTCTCTTCGTCCCTCACCCTTGGTACCGACGTTGTTGCCAACATGACTGACATGCTATCCTCTGACCTGCCATGCTATCATGACCGTGCAAGATGCCAGCGCCCTTCCTACTTTCTACCCACATGGGGGGCCCATAACCCACAGGTCCCACAGGATCGAAACCTGACTCTCTTGTACACCCTCTGTTTCCAAAGTTATTCCTCACGCTTGGCTTCATATGTAATTCACGAGCCACCTTCCGAGAGATCATCAATTCTGGTATGAAACACAATACTTATTCCCGTGGCTCTGAACCCCTTTCACACTTTGTTTCAGGCAACGAACGATTGTCTATGCGCTTGAAACTTCTTATGGTACCTTCTTACTTGTCTCTCGATGTGTTTCATTTGTTCAACTCTAGAGATACTCATGTGTTCATTCCTGGGATAACCCCAAATGAGTTCCCCTTACACCATTCTATCGTTTTAGAGCATCCCCTTACCTATTTGTAAGTACGGCGGTATTTTTCGAAGAACGGAGGACGACTTCATTATGATGACCTGGAGCAGAGGAATGAAGGCATCAACGTAATGGATTGACTTCTTCGAGAAGAGCAACCAACACCGAGAAGACCCGTTAGAATTTCGTAACCAAATCCCTTCCCCCTTACTCCCGCTCCTAAATCTCGGGACGAGATTTCTTGTAGTGGAGGAGAATTGTGACGCCCGGATAATTAAGCTACAGCAACCCTCTGCTAATGATGCGACGTCACCTCGGTTACTATTGATAATCTCGCATTAGTTCAAAACCGATTCAAATTGAAAATTGAATTAAAGGCAAACATCAGAAGTTTTCAAACTTTAAAACTAAAATGTTCGGGTTGTGCCAAATAATGCATAGGTAATTGTGGTGAAGAAAACCCATTTTTTATAAAATGTTTAAATACTCTAAGGTGAATAAAACAGTAGCAAAAACAAATATTTAAATGTTTTTATAATTAATAAAAAGTTAAACTATTTTATCTAGGGGGTAAACTTTTTGTGGCAGGCCAATAGGGCCAAACGGCCCAGCCGACCAGCCCAACCGACCAAACCGAGTAGGCCCACTCCCAGTTCCCCCTTGTCGCCTTCTTCCCACGCGCCTGTTCCTTCGACAGCGCCATGAACAGGGGCGCGTCCCCGTCGAACCACCTCGCCGACCCTGCCAGTGGGATAAGGCAGCCAGCGCCGCGACTCCTCGGTTCCCTCTCCCACTCCCCCCCCCCCCCCGCTCTCCTCCCAGATCTCTGCCTCCCCCACCCCCCTCTGATCCGCCCATCCTGAGCCGCACCGCCATGGACGCGCCGCCGTAGTAGCCGTAGCCACTGCCCTCCCCGCTCCCTGGGACTGCGCCAGGAGCACCGCCTTCATCGCCTACGTCGACTACGTCGACGCGCTCGAGCTCGGAGCCACCACAACGCCGGGATCAAGCCATCGTCATCCTTCGGCGTCCATCGTCCGTCGCTCTAATCCACCTCCCCTACTGCTACTAAGCCGCCAGCGAGCCATCTTGAGCTCCAGGGTGAGCATCTCTCCGTTTCCCCTCTATCTCTTGCACAACTCTGTCGCCGCTACCCCTCCCCACTGTAGGCCGAGCTCGCCGTCGCCATTGCGATGCTCGTCGTCACCGTAGAAATGTACGAGCCCAACAAAGGATGACGTCGAGCTCCCGAAGCTGTGTAGATGCCACCTACCCCCTCTATTTGGTCGATTCATGGCCATTTGCTCAGGCTCATCCTGTCCGAGCCGCACCCATCGCACGCGTTCGCTGCTGTCGTCACTTGCTCGCCGTTGCCGCTTTCGGAGCTCCGCTCCCGTGCCCGCCCGCTGCTCCGCTCCCTTACACTCCGGTCCACGTCCGCGCTCTCACCGCATAGCCGCGCCACTCCCGCCACCGCAGCCCCGCGCTGCCTGCTACCACCTTCTGCCGCACACGCGCTGCCCGCGCTGGCTCGCCCAGCCACGCCCCCCTGCTCCGACCAGCCACACGCCGCTCGCGCCGGCTGCGCCCCTCACCCGCATCGCCCGGCGTTTGCCGCTCTCCACCGCTGCTGTCGCAGCCCTGCCTCCCCTCACCACTGCGCCGCCGCCCCGCCGTGCGCATGCGCGCCCTTGCGCCGGCTAGCCACGCTGGGTTCACCTTGGGGCTCCGTTGCCCGGGCGCCCGCTAACCCGCCCCGTTTCCTCCCCTGTCACACTGACCGCAGGGGCCCACGCCCCTGTTTTATAAAAAGGATTTAGAAAAATAAAGAAATAATTAATTAATTAGTTAAATGATTAATTAACTTAATTAAGTCTATTAAATTAGCCTAATTACTTAATTAAAAGTAACTAGTTATGTTTAGTTAAGCTGTCTTAATGACAGTTAGGGCCCACATGTCAGTTTGACCCAGTCAATGGTCAGAGTTGACTGCTCACGTCATGCTGACACAATATATATTTTCGAATTAAACTAATTTCAAATTTTGATTTGAAACTTTGGAAATTAATATAAAATAAACCGTACCTCGGATGAAAATACTTTGTACATGAAAGTTGCTCAGAACGATGAGACAAATCCGAATACGCAGTCCGTTTGTCAGCCACACGTCCCTAGCATAGCGAACATGGAACTTCCCCCTCCGGTTCATCTGTCCGAAAACGCGAAACACCGGGGATACTTTCCCGGATGTTTCCCCCCTTCACCGGTATCACCTCCTACTGCGTTAGGGCACACCTGGAACCATTACTTGTCATGTCATGCATCAATATGCATCTGTTTGCATTGTATTCATTGTTTCTTCCCCCTGTTCTCTCCGGTAGACTACGAGACTGACGCCGCTGCTGGTGCCCCGATCGACTACGTTGTTGACGACCCCTCCTTGCCAGAGCAACTATGCAAGGCCCCCCCTAGATCACCAGATATCGCCTATTCCTTCTCTCTACTGCTTGCATTAGAGTAGTGTAGCATGTTACTGCTTTCGGCTAATCCTATTCGGCTGCATATCCTGTCTTTACTACTACTGTTGTTACCTTTACCTGCAATCCTAAATGCTTAGTATAGGATGCTAGTATTCCATCAGTGGCCCTACATTCTTGTCCGTCTGCCATGCTGTACTATCGGGCCGTGATCACTCGGGAGGTGATCACAGGTATATACTTATATACATAATATATGATACATGTGGTGACTAAAGTCGGGTCGGCTCGTAGAGTACCCGCAAGTGATTCACGGATTGGGGGCTGAAAGGACCTTTGTCCTGACGGCCCTCTAGGTGGATCTTTGTGGCGGAGCGACAGGGCAGGTTGATACCACCTAGGTGACAGGTGGGCCTGGCCCTGGTCGGCGTTCGCGGTTACATCAATTAACACGTTTAATGAGATGCTGGTATTTGATCTGAGTCTGGCCACTGGCCTATACGCACTAACCAACTATGCGGGAACAGTTATGGGCACTCGACGTCATGGTATCAGCCGAAGCCTTCTTGACGTCAGCGACTGAGCGGCGCGCGCCGGATTGGACTGTAAGCCTATGATTGTTTTAAGGGGGCTAGGTCTGCTTCCGGCCGCGTACGCAACGTGCAGGTGTGCAATGGGTGATGGGCCCAGACCCCTGCGCTCATAGGACTTAGACCGGTGTGCTGACCTCTCTGTTGTGCCTTGGTAGGGCTGCGACGTGTTGATCTTCCGAGGCCGGGCATGACCCAGGAAAGTGTGTCCGGCCAAAGGGGATCGAGCGTGTTGGGTAATGTGGTGCACCACTGCAGGGAAGTTTATCTATTCGAATAGCCGTGATCCTCGGTAACAGGACGACCTGGAGTTGTACCTTGACCTTATGACAACTAGAACCGGATACTTAATAAAACACACCCTTCCAAGTGCCAAATATAACCCGGTGATCGCTCTCACACAGGGCGACGAGGGGAGGATCGCCGGGTAGGATTATGCTATGCGATGATACTTGGTGAACTTACCATCTTCTCTCTTCTACATGCTTCAAGATGGAGGCGGCCAGAAGCGTAGTCTTCGATAGGACTAGCTATCCCCCTCTTATTCTGGCATTCTACAGTTCAGTCCATCGATACTACCCATTTCATTGATACCAATGCATATGTAGTGTAAATCCTTGCTTGCGAGTACTTTGGATGAGTACTCACGGTTGCTTTGCTCCCCCTTTTCCCCTTTCTATACCTGGTTGTCGCAACTAGATGCTGGAGCCCAGGAGCCAGACGCCACCTTTGACGACTCCTACTACACCAAGGGTACCTACTACTACGTGCAGGCCGCCGCTGACGACCAGGAGTAGTTTAGGAGGATCCCAGGCAGGAGGCCTGCGCCTCTTTCGATTTGTATCCCAGCATCTTATGGCAACTTGTTTACTTATGTCTGTACTTATATATTGTTGTTTCCGCTGACTCGTCTATGATCGAGCACTTGTAATCGAGCCCTCAAGGCCCCTGGCTTCTATTATGATGCTTGTATGACTTATTTTATTTTTAGAGTTGTGTTGTGATATCTTCCCGTGAGTCCCTGGTCTTGATCGTACACATTTGCGTGTATGATTAGTGTATGATTAAATCGGGGGCGTCACATGGATGAACTGTTTGCGATGAGCCAAAAGAACACAAACGAGTCGTGTAAACAAGATGTGTGTGATACGTGGCAAACAGCCGACTCGGATGAACTGTTTGCGATGAGAAATTACAACACAGACGGTCAATACAGTTACTTCATGTGCGATTCTGTGTGTACAAAAAACTTTGAAAAATGCAAACTAGTTGCTTGCGGTGGCGGAGTATCGCACACGATGCGTCTGCGAGTACTCGTGTGCGATGATTAGTATGTTACACATACGTTTCCTTATGTTAACATGTGTGTGAATTTGCAATATGGACAGTTAATATGCAAATGCCTTCTGGACATCGGGCACACGCTTAAACTCAATGAACTGTGTACGATACTGTAACATCCCAAATTTTCAATTTGGAATGTTATACATAGATCATTCTTGCATATCATATTTTATTGCATTTTCGTTCGCGATCCTCGAAATCCTAAGCAACTCAAGGACCCTCGGAGAGAGTTGGGGATTTCCCGGTTTTCATATTTGATTTTTTATCAAATATTGATACGGGGATTTTGGTTTTAATTATTTTGCTCTCCGAAAAATATTTCATATTAAAATATATGAGAGGAGATAATATGACTTCTCCAAAATAATTGAAATATTGGAGGAAAAATATTAAATCAAATATTTGATTTTATTTGGATTTTATTGCAATTTTATTTGCATTAGAAAATTTGCACATTTTCAAAATTGCATTTTAGGGCCAAGAAAATGTTCATCTCGAGGACTTGGTGCAGTGCTAATGTAGGAGGGAAGAGTTGTTTCGTATGCCTCACGACAGCTTAAACCCCATGAGTTGAATTATGCTACGCATGATTTGGAGTTAGCAGCCGTAGTGCATGCGTTGAAGACATGGAGACATTTTCTCATCGGAAACCATTGTGAGGTGTACACGGATCACAAGAGTTTGAAGTACATTTTCACGCAGAAGGAGTTGAATCTCAGGCAAAGGAGATGGTTGCATCTCATCAAGGATTATGATATGAGATTGCATTATCACCCAGGGAAGGCTAACGTAGTAGCTGATGCATTGAGCCGCAAGAGCCATGTCAACACATTCATGACCGAAGAGTTACCCAAGGAGTTAGCCGAGGATCTTCGTGAACTATGTTTGGAAATAGTTCCAAGAGGCCATGTAGCAGCATTGGAGATTCAGTCTACTTTGATGGATAAGATCAGAGAAGCTCAAAAGACAGACAAGGAAATTGCCGAATAAAGGAAAGGATGAGCAAAGGAAAAGCCAAGGGATTTCCTGAGGATGAGCACGATACCTTATGGTTTGAGGACCGCGTTTATGTGCCCAATGATCCGGAGATCGGGAAGTTGATTCTGCAAGAGGCCCATGATTCACCATATTCGATTCACCCAGGAAATACCAAGATGTATCTGGATTTGAAGGACAGTTTCTGGTGGACCGGAATGAAGAAGGATATTGCGGAGTATGTAGCAGTTTGTGATGTATGCCAGAGAGTGAAGGCAGAGCATCAGAAGCCAGCAGGATTGCTACAACCATTGCCGATACCCGAATGGAAGTGGGATAAGCTAGGCATGGATTTTATCACGGGATTGCCCAGGACTCGTTCAGGCTATGACTCGATATGGGTTGTAGTCGATCGTTTGACGAAGGTAGCTCATTTCATCCCAGTAAAGACCACTTATAGCAGGGCTAAGTTCGCAAAGATATACATGACCAGGATTGTATGTCTGCATGGAGTTCCGAGGACCATTGTATCAGATAGAGGAACCCAGTTTACTTCAAAGTTTTGGAATTAGTTGCATGAAACTTTGGGTACCAGGCTAGAGTTCAGTACAGCCTTTCATCCACAGACAGACGTACAGACCGAGAGAGTCAACCAGATTTTGGAGGACATGCTGAGAGCTTGTGCGCTAGATTATGGACCTAGTTGGGACGACAATTTGCCGTATGCAGAGTTCTCTTACAACAACAGTTATCAATCCAGTTTGAAGATGGCCCCTTTCGAAGCTCTGTACGGAAGGAGATGCAGGACACCGTTGTTGTGGGATGAAGTTGGAGACCGCCAGTTGTTTGGACCAGATTTGATTAAAGAGTCTGAACAGAAGGTGAAGTTGATTCGCGATAGGCTCAAGGTAGCCCAGTCCAGGCAGAAGAGTTGTGCGGATTCTAAATGCAAGGAGACAGTTTACGAAGTCGGAGACAGAGTGTATCTTCGAGTATCACCACTCCGAGGAGTGAAGCGCTTTGGAGTTAAGGGAAAGTTAGCGCCACGTTTTGTACGACCATACAAAGTTTTGGAGCGTATGGGAGAAGTTGCTTACAAGTTGGAATTGCCCGAAGGATTGTCGGGAGTTCATGTTGTGTTCCATGTTTCTCAGCTGAAGAAGTGCCACACGGAGATGGCTGAGATGCCACTTAGAGATACAGTGCCATTGGAAGCGATCCAGCTGGATAGTGATTTGACCTATGAGGAGAAACCAGTCAAGATTCTCGAATATGCCAGCCGAGTCACCCGCAGCAAGGTTATCAAGTTTTGCAAAGTTCAGTGGAGTCACCATACCGAGGATGAAGCCACCTGGGAGCAAGAGGAAGATCCACGGAAGGACCACTCTCACATATTTTCTAGCCAACCCGAATCTCGAGGGCGAGATTCATCTTAAGGGGGGTAGGTTTGTAACATCCCAAATTTTCAATTTGGAATGTTATACATAGATCATTCTTGCATATCATATTTTATTGCATTTTCGTCCGCGATCCTCGAAATCCTAAGCAACTCAAGGACCCTTGGAGAGAGTTGGGGATTTCCCGGTTTTCATATTTGATTTTTTTATCAAATATTGAAACGAGGATTTTGGTTTTAATTATTTTTCTCTCCGAAAAATATTTCATATTAAAATATATGAGAGGAGATAATATGACTTCTCCAAAATAATTGAAATATTGTAGGAAAAATATTAAAATCAAATATTTGATTTTATTTGGATTTTATTGCAATTTTATTTGCATTAGAAAATTTGCACGTTTTCAAAATTGCATTTTAGGGCCAAGAAAATGTTCGTCTTGTTCTAAATATTTTATTTAGGCGGTGAAAATTTGTTATGGCATTTTTAGATTTTTATTTTATTTTCTAGGTTTTATTTTCTGCTCGGCGGAATTGTTTAAAAAAACGTCCAGCGCCCGACTGGGCCGAGGCCCAGCCGAGCCGGCCCATCTCCCCCGCGCCGCCGACTCGGACCGGAGTCCGAGCCGGACTCCTCCTCCCCCGCCGCCTTGCCCCCTCCTCCAAGCCGCCCCCTCCCCCTCTTAAATACCCCTCCCCGGACCCCCGCCACCACCACCAACCCCGCCACCGCAGCCGCGCCGCCGCCTCTGCCGCGCTTCGCCGACGCTGCCCCTCGCTGCGCCGCGTCGCCGTCGCCCCGCCGCCACAACCCCGCCGCCCGAGCCCCGCCTCGCCCGAGCCTCGCCGGAGGTAATGCGCCGTTCGCCGCCGCCGGTTTTTTTAGAAACCCTAGTTCGTTTTTTTAGATCGGTTCGCCGGTTTTCTCGGTTTATCTATTTAGCAGACGTTCGTCCGTACGTTCGTTTTAATGAACGGTTTTCGCCCGATAGTTACAGACAACGAACGTTCGTTCGTTAGCCTGTTCGTCAGTTTCTTTTCTTTGGATTTTTCCGTGATTATTTTCGATCGCGATTTTTGATCCGCTTTTTGTTTCAGTTTATCTTTTCGCTCGTTTATCGGAATCAGGCGATTCAAGTGCCTAGATCTTCGTCTCGAGACCCTCTTTCTGTTTAACCAACTTGAACAAGATTTTGGTACTGTAAAATTTTACTTTAGTTCAGATTAGTAAACGGATCTTGTTTCTTTCTCCGTTGGAGTTTCCTTGCTATGTTTGATTTGATTCTTTTTGCAAACCGGAGTTCTTAAGCTGAACTTTCTGGTTAGATCTCTTATTTTGAGTTTTACCCATGCACCCTTGCTTGATTGCTTATGTGTGTATTGTTTGTTTGCGATAGAGTACCCGGAGTGCGAAGTGTGCTACTACGAGTCTCTAGGTTTCACGGATCATCAGCAAGGCAAGTAACACTTTGATCATATCCTTTCCATACCCAGTTTTTATGCATTAGTTTCATCCCCAAACAATTGCATGGTTAGGACCTGAATTAAATTGTGGGATGGGAAGTAGCTAAGGTAGTACCTATTCACCTGTTTATTGTCAAACCCTGGGAGTTACTTCTACGTTTGCTTATATTGCTATGCTATGCTCGTAGACGTGGATTGGGTTTGAGTGTATTCATGACAGATGTGAGTATTCTTAATTAATGATTAACTTAAGGTGGTAACTTTTAATACACATCTGGGTGGATTGAGGCACCTGGGGAATTCCAGTGATTGCCTGTATTTTTTTTGGAAATCCCGGGGTACCGTGTGATTCTCCTATGGACCGCCACCCAGGCTCAAAGGGATCATGAGATTATTCATACTAGAAACTTCCGTGTGCAGCCACAAGCTATTATGGGCTCTAGCATAGTTGATTAAGTCGTGTGAACTCTTACAGTGGTAGACTAGCAGATGTAGGGGATGTAGGTGGTACGGTCTACCCATCGTAAGGTGCTAACGCTTCTGAAAGACTATGTCTCGGTCATCCGTTTCTCAAACACCTTGTAGTGCAAGAAATCCAACGGAGTCGATCGAGTCTTGTGGGGAAAAGTGCACAAACTAATCATGGTTAGCCGTGTCCCCGGTTATGGACATCTTGAGTATCTGGTTCTTGGATTATCATGTTGATCTCATCACGTTACTTAAATAATTTGTTGGGTTGTTAATGATTACTTTTAATTGGGATTGAGAGGGGGTTTACCTTCTCAATATTTTTCAACCAACTTTGTAGTTAAATAAAATTTATTCCTTGTTGTAGGGAAAATTTGGCTTTTCGCAAAACTGTAACCATAGAGCTTTCCACCAGCCAAATATGCATGTATTGATAGCCTTATTTCTGTTCATTACTCTGAAAGTGCGTTATATCGACTAGAGGGGGTGAATAGGTGATTTTTAGAAATTCTCCACTTAGGAATTTGTGGGTGAGGAAATTCCTTAGCGAAGAACTACTTGCAGCGGAATAAGTACTCAAAAGTATGCATAGCAGAACACAAGCATAGTCATCATGATGAAATGAAAACTAGCACAGAGTACAGAAAGCGTAAACACAGGATGAAGACAAACAGACTGAAGAAATTGAACTGAGGAAATTGAGAAAGTCTTCAGTCAAAGTCTTCAAACACAGATATGAACAAGCATACAACACAATAATGAGGAAATGAAAGAGTTGAGGAAATAGAACCAGTAAGCTTGGTGAAGACAATGATTTGGTAGACCAGTTCCAACTGTTGTCTCAGTTGTACGTCTGGTTGGAGCGGCTAGGTATTTAAACCTGAGGACACCCAGTCCCGGACACACAGTCCTCACCGTATTCTCCTTGAACTAAGGTCACACAGACCTCATCCAATCACTCGTGGTAAGTCTTCAGGTGACTTCCAAACCTTCACAAACTCGGTCACTCGGCGATCCACAATTTCCTCTTGGATGCTCTAGACCATGACGCCTAACCGTCTGGAAGCAGCACAGTCTTCAAAGGTAACAAGCGTCGGATCCACGCAGGATCAATCTCTTCAGTGATGCTCAATCACTTTGGGTTTGTAGGTGTTTGGGTTTGGGGTTTTCCTCACTTGATGATTTTCACTCAAATTCCTCGGAGGATGGGATGCTCTCAATTGACAAGTGTCAGTTTCTCTCTGAGCAGCCAACCAGCTAGTGGTTGTAGGGGGGCGGCTATTTATAGCCTAGGGAGCAGCCCGACATGATAAGACATAAATGCCCTTCAATGATATGACCATTAGGAGGGTAGATATTTTGGGACAGCTGGCGCATAGCACAGCAACGGTCGGAAATTTTAGTATCAAATTCCTCAGGGCTATCATGTTCCTCACTGTGTAGGCAATCCGCACAGGCGAATTCCTAACTCCTCAGTCAGAACAAATTCCTCAGAGACCAGAAGAACTTCGTCTCTGTCACTGAAGAATATGACTGAACTGTATGAGATTTCCAATGGCTTCACTCGAAAGGATTGGTTGGTGTAGGATTTTGAGTTGAGCATCACATGGAAATTTTTCCTTAGTATTTCCTCGACCCCCTTTAACAGTACGGTGTTTCCTATGACTCAAGAAAGAGAAAATGAAAACTACGAAAACAAAAGTCTTCACGCTTCATATTCCTCAAATGAATACTAAGTCTTCAAGGTCACACCAATTTCTTCACTTTCAAAGTCTTCAAAATTCCAAAGTCTTCAGTCGAAGAACTTCATTTTTAGGGGTCGACTTTCTCTGTAAATATCAAACTCCTCATAGACTTATAGACCTGTGTACACTCATAAACTCATTAGTCCCTTAACCTATAAGTCTTTAATACACCAAAATCACTAAGGGGCACTAGATGCACTTACAATCTACCCTTTTTTGGTGATTGATGACAATATAGGTTAAGTTTTCAACGGGGATAAACATATGAAGTGTAAATACTGATATTGAGGAATTTGATTGCAAGATATAGAAGAACTCCCCCTGAAGATGTGCATAGTGAGGAATTTGCTTTTGAAGCAATGCACACTAGAAGAGTTGAATCATGGAGATCTCCCCCTATATCTTGTAATTCATACACGCATTTGACATAATATATGAAGAATTTGAAATGCATGATGAAATATGGTGACTGATGTAATTCAGCATGCGTGCAATAATATTAACGAGGAATAAGCATGCAGAAGAACACAGCAAAAGTATCAGGTCACCATAGAGTTTAAGTTTACAACTCGATCCAGCAAAGTCTTCAAAAGAACGAGAGTTGCAACTTAGAAAAAATGCCCATATAAGATAGACCCGCTTGAAGACTAACTCAAATTTCTCCCCCTTTGTCATCAAATGACCAAAAGGGTTGAAAGTGAGGACTAACGCCCCTGAAGAATATCAAGGTGATGAAGGAGCATCAGCGTTGTTGGGGTCGTTTGTTGTAGTAGGGCCTGCCGTAGTGTCGTCCAAATCTTCATTTTCATCATTGTCACGTGATGAAGAATAGGAGTTGGCCACCAAGGAAGGAACCTTGACCTTCTTGTACTTCTTCGGAGGAGGTGCAGCCCAGTCATGATCGTCCTTGAGACCCATTGTCTTCAGATCTTCTTCACTGTAGACTTGAGACAGAACAGCCCAGGTGCGGTTGAGGATTTCATGAAGGTAGTAGTGGTTTTTCTTCACTGCATTATGGGTAGCAGTCATGTTGTGAAGAATTGAACCAAACTGACACTTGACCCATTTATGATTGCGATCAATCTTCTGGTGAAGACTGAGGAGAAGCTCACGGTCAGTCATCACCCTGGGTGTTGTGCCTTGAGGATTTTGCTTGGGAGCGTTGGCGGTAGAGTCATGAGTGGTAGAGTCATCATTGGTGGAGTAGGATGCAGCCTTGCGAAATTGTCCATCCAAGGGACGAATGCCTTCATCAATTACAGCAGTAGCCTTGCCCTTCTCATCAGCTGAGGAAAATGTCCGTTTGAGGACTTCAATTGGGGGCAAGTAGCTGCAATGGTTCAGTGTATCAGCTTTATAATTGAGTGAAGACCTTGTCCTGATGAATCTCATAATCCAAGGTGCATAAGGCTTCAGCTCAAACGGTGACATGGCGACGTTGGCCAGAGTCCTCATGAAGAAATCATGGAAATTGATGGGAATGCCATGAATGATATTGAAAAGCAGATTCTTCATGATGCCAACGACTTCTTCTTCATTTGAGTCGTGGCCCTTGATTGGACTCAATGTCTTCGTCAGAATGCGATAGACAGTCCGAGGCACATACAGCAATTCCTTCACAAGGAATCTTGTTCTTGGGGTCTGACCTGGCTTCAAAGGCTTCATCAGCACTTGCATGTAGTGATCAGTAAGCTCAGGTTCATTGTAGACGCAACAAGCACCTTCAAGGGGCGGACTAGGAGGTAAGGCACGAAGCAATTCAGAAGCTGGTGCCTTGTAATGAGTGTTTTCAGACATCTAGTCCAGCACCCATGAATTCACATCTTCAGAATTTCCAGTGATGTGCAGTGTTGCATAGAAATGAAGAATTAGTTCTTCATTCCAATCACAGATGTCAGTGCAGAAGTTTAGCAATCCAGCGTCATGAAGAACACTGAGGACTGGCTCGAAGCACAGCAGGGATTCCATGTCCACGTCAGGAATGTGCTCATGATCGAAGACTTTGTCTTTGTTGAACAGCACTAAGGAATAGAAATTTGCCTGGCTGGCAGTCCAGAAACGCCTCTTCCTTATGCGAGCAGAGTCATATGGGTTATAATCAGTGTAGAATACATGCTCGCCAAAGAAGGCATCAGTTTTGAATTTCTGCTTCCTGGAGAATGGATCCTTTGGCTTGGGTAGAGGGGTGTCAGTGAGTTGCATCACAACCTCAGGAATCGCAATCTCAGGTTCTTCAGGCTGAGGAATTTCTGGTTCCTCTTCAGTGGCAGCCTGGTTCTTGAATTCTTCATTTTCATTTTTTCTTCAGCACTAGTGGCTGGAATGTCTTCACGAGCTTCATCAGATCCCAATTGAACTGTAGTGACTGGGGACTGAGGAATTTGCTGCAGTGGAGTGAAGAGTGGAGAATTGGGGTGCTGACTTTCCCAAAGGTCATCATTCATTACAGGTGTGGTACAGCCAATGCCCACATCTTCATCTTCAATTTCTTCAACGCCGGCCTCTTCGGCAGTAAACTGAGGCACAGGCGAGGAAACCACTGGGGTTGAAGGGATTTCATCCACTTCAATTTCTTTATCCATCTGCTCTGACGTAGCAGCAGAAGGAGTTTCTTCATCCGATCCGCTTGGGATCACATATTCTTCATCAAAAGGAACAAGGTCCTTTGATGGAATGGTTGAGACTAGAATAGCATCAATCGGGTGTGCAAAAGAGCTTTCCTTTTCTTCACAGCTGCACGTTCTGCAGCCTTGGTCTTCTTCGCATCTGATGCAGATGGAAGGATTCGAGTTGGAATAGGTGCAGAAGGAGCTGAGGAATTTGGTTCATTTTCTTCAGGCACAACTGATGCAGTTGCCCTGACCTCTTCATTTTCTTTAGGCGCACCACTAGTGGGTGCCCTGGGAATTTTTTCAGTGGCTGGAATGCAGTCATCAGCCTTGGAACTCACATTTTCATCAGCGGCCTAATTTTCATCAGCGGTGTTGGCATGTTCTTCAGTGGGCTGAGCAAAGGCTTCAGCCTGAGTGACTTCAGTGTGCACAGGGGCAGCGGCACTTGAAGTGAGTGTTTTCGTCAGATTGACGAACCTGACCTTGGCTCCTTTCCAATCAGCATAATAAGCGTTGAAATCATCGCTGAGGACTTTGATTTTAGACTGGAGCTTCACAAGTTCATCAGTTGTCATAGAGACAACGTTGTTCTTCAGGAACTTCTCCTTCCTGTACTGTGCTTTCTTGAGTTGCCTGGCCTTCTCATATTTCCATTTTTCTTCACTGATGAAATGGGTCAGCATGTGACTTTGGCCAGGAGTCAACTTGAAATCAGGCATAGGAGTGTTTGGGTCCTTGTGCCAGAGATCAATATAGTCGAGGATCAACTTTGGATCCAAAAGCAGTGGCACTTCTGTGCCCTTGGCTCTAGCGGCCCTGACTTGTCTGTCTCTGATGATCTCAGCAAGTTCTTCATCATCAGCTTCGTCTTCTTCAGACGGTACTTGGAAAGCGACCTGCTTCTTCTGAGGACTTGGGCGAGAGCCTCGTCCAGCAGTGGTCTTAGTCTTCAGCAGAGAGGGTCCTGTTGAAGAATGTGGTGCAGCTGAGGAACTAGCTGAAGCTCCTGAGGCAATGGATATGCCTGTGGTCCTTTGGCACGTGGCAAGATGCACAGGTGCTGAGGATTTTGTCGGAGCAGCTGAGGACTTTGGAGGAGCAGGAGCGGCTTGAGGAATTAGCCATGAGGGCTTGGCTGAGGAAATTGGCCATGAGGGCATTGAAGACGAGGCACTTGGTTTGTGTGCAGGCTTCTTTGCCATGGATTTCTTTGGCCTTAGAGAGGCCTCAACAGCAGCGGCAGTGGAATCTGCATTGAATTTGTTCACTGCATCTTTTGCTTGTTTGGCCAACTTGGCCTGGCGCTTGGCCCATTCTTCAGTAAATTCCTCACCGCGCTTGATGCTAGTGGGATCTGCCTCTTGGCCAGGTGCCAATGGAGGTCTTGAGCATGGAGGCGTAACAGTGAATTTCTTCATGTATTTTGGAGTCACATATCTGTACTCCTTCCACTCCTTTGCCCATCTCCGTTCTATCCTCTGAATGCGCACCTTGCGCTGGTTTTTATCTTCCCCAGGGGGTGTGCAGTACCAGCATAAATGTCCTCAGGTATTTCAAAAGCAGTATTGATCTCAGGCCTCTTTCCTCCTTTCTGTGGCCTCTTTTCACTAGCCATTTTCTTCAGTTGAGGAATTTGAACAATTGAACTCTCTGAAGAAGTATGCAACTTTTCTTCAAGGAACGCTGCAAATGAGTTAAGTTGATGAGAACCTAGTGATTCAGTAGCAGACATGCGTACCTGTGAAAAGAGTATAGTTGCGAGGAATTTGGAGAGGTCATATGCGTTCTCAGAAGGTTTTTAATAGGAACAAGTTTGAGGAATTTGACCAGATGAGTCTTGAAGAATTTCACTAAGCGTTCTTTGTCTTAGGTTCCAGAGTTGTATAGATCGAAGATCCACACAATTGAGGAATCTTGAAGAAAAATGATGCTTAGAGAAACGAATCAAGAACAGATTACATGTGAGGTGTTTAGTGTGTGAAAAATTTGAGGAATAAACACCTTTGAAGATTTTGTAGAAGTCATTTGGATCAAAGAGGGAAGTAAAAGTAACTTTTAATTACCCTGGTCGAAGAACACGACAAACTGAGGTGTGGAGAAGTGAAGCTCGTCAGTGCAGATCTTCCACGCCCTAACTTGGCGGAGGAAGACGGCTACGGCGGCGGCGGAGTGAAGATTTCTGCGGCCGGCGTGAGTACGGCGGCGACGAGGTCGAGGCAGTGAAGCTCTTCCTCACCGGCGACGATGATGTAGCGGCGGCGCTAGGGTTTGAGAAGCTTGAGCGGGAGAGAGGTCGAGCAGAGTAAAAGAAGTGAGGAAGGGGAGAGGGGGTATTTATAGCCACGGTGAAAAACGGTTCGCTCGAAGAAATTGGACGAACGTGCCCCTGACCCTTCTCATCCGCATGACATGTGTCACCCACGTACTGAGAAGTGGAGATCGTGTTAGATCGTGGGTGAATAGATAAGTATATCGTGGGAAGCGGAACGGTTTGAGCGGCAAAGCCGAAAATTTTGGATAAGATAAGTTAAAAGTTTCGTTCGCAAATTCTTCAGCTGACAATGACACAGGGAAGATTTTGAACGAGTTTCAAATAGAACGCACATGAAGAATTTGTGAATAGATTGGGTTGAGTATAGCATAGAGGGGGAAGGGTCCGATCACATTCACTTAGCAGAAAAAAACAACTTGAACTCATATATATATATATATATATAGCCAATGAAGAAAAACGACGGAAACAGTGAAGATTTTGTAAAGTTGAAGAATATGAACAACTGAGGAATTTCAAAACTGAGGAAAAACTCAAATTGAAGATTTTCAACTTTTGTGGTGGCGTGACCCACCGTATAAGAATGATGATTTCAGACACCGCGTACAATTGTCGTAGGGTTCTGAGAATCAAATTCTTCATTAATTTCTTCACACTTAGAGTGTTATTCTTCATTGATTGAAGAAAAATGTTTCTTCATGTGTTGCACATATAAGTCATCAATTTTGCATAAGTGTTAGGATGAGTGTCCTTTTCAAAGAACATTCGAAGATTCTAAGATATTTAGCTCACACCGCAACTTGCTAAATCTCTTCTCATCCAAGGGCTTTGTGAAGATATTGGCTAGCTGTTCTTCAGTCTTCACATGCTCAATAGAAATGTCGCCCTTCAACACATGATCGCAAAGAAAATGATGACGAATCTGAATGTGCTTTGTCTTCGAGTGCTGAACTGGGTTGTGAGCAATCTTGATGGCACTCTCATTGTCACAGAAGAGAGGCACATTATTCATGTTGACGCCGTAGTCCTTGAGAGTTTGCTTCATCCACAGCAATTGAGCACAGCAAGAACCAGCAGCAATGTACTCAGCTTCAGCAGTAGACAGTGATACGCAGTTCTGCTTCTTCGAGGACCAACAGACCAAAGATCGTCCGAGGAAATGACATGTACCAGATATTGACTTGCGGTCCACACGATCACCAGCATAGTCAGAGTCAGAATATCCAACGAGATCAAAAGCCGAGCCCTTGGGGTACCATAATCCTAGTGTTGGTGTGTGAGCTAGATATCGAAGAATATGCTTCACAGCCTTATGGTGTGATTCCTTCGGTGTAGCTTGAAATCGGGCACACATGCAAACACTAAGCATAATATCTGGCCTAGATGCACATAAATACAATAAAGAACCAATCATGGAGCGGTATATCTTTTGATTGAAGTCAATACCATTTTCATCAGTGCACAGATGGCCATTTGTGGGCATAGGAATTTTGACGCCTTTGCAATCTTGCATGCAGAATTTCCTCAGTACATCCTTGAGGTATTTCTCCTGAGATATGAATATGCCATTTCTCTGTTGACGAATTTGAAGACCTAAGAAGAATTTCAACTCTCCCATCATAGACATTTGATATTCTTCACTCATCATATAGGCAAATTCATCACTATAACGTTGGTCAGTACAACCAAAGATGATATCATCAACATATATTTGGCATACAAACAATTCATCATCATATGATTTAGTGAAAAGAGTAGCGTCGAGTGAACCGGGTTTGAAGCCTTTCTTCCTGAGGAATTCCTTCAAAGTATCATACCACGCCCGAGGGGCCTGCTTGAGGCCATAGAGGGCCTTATTTAGTCTGAAGACTTTGTCAGGATGCTTAGGATCTTCAAAACCTGGGGGTTGAGCAACATATACTTCTTCCTCAAGCTTACCATTGAGGAATGCACTTTTCACATCCATTTGATATAAGGTGATATCATGATGGTTAGCATAAGCAAGTAATATGCGAATAGCTTCAAGTCTAGCAACAGGTGCAAAAGTTTCATCGAAATCAATTCCTTCAACCTGTGTGTAGCCTTGAGCTACTAGCCGTGCCTTATTCCTCACCACAAGGCCATTTTCATCTTGCTTGTTGCGGTAGATCCATTTTGTGCCAATGATATTGTGTTTGCGAGGATCTGGACGATTGACCAGTTCCCAAACGTTGTTGAGCTCGAACTGATGTAATTCTTCTTGCATGGCCTGAATCCACTCAGGCTCCAGAAATGCTTCATCTACCTTAGTGGGCTCTGAGATAGAGACAAAAGCATAGTGCCCACAAAAGTTAGATAAATGTGAAGCTTTTGAGCGTGTGAGAGGACCTGGTGCTTCAATGTCATCGATGATCTTCTCAACTTGCACTTCTTTTGCAACGCGAGGATGAGTAGGTTGTCGTCGAGGAATTTGATCAGCATTTTCTTCAGCACCATTTTCTTCAGCAATTTCTTCAGGTGCATTGGCTCGACGTTCTTCATGTTCTGGAATGAATTCTTCAGCAGATTCTTCGGTAGGAATGACATCCTCAGTAGCCTTGAACTTGATAGTTTCCTCAGGTGCTGGCTCATCTATCACAGAGGGTAGGTGCTCTCTTTGCGAGCCATTAGTCTCATCGAACCGCACATCTACAGTTTCAGCAACCTTGTGAAGAACGGTGTTGAAGACTCTGTAGGTGTGCGAGTCCTTTCCGTAACCAAGCATAAAACCTTCATTTGCTTTCGGTGCAAATTTAGCATTGTGATGAGGATCTCTAATCCAACATTTAGCACCGAAGACTTTGAAATAACTCACATTGGGTTTCTTGTCAGTGAGGAGTTCATAGGCAGTCTTCTTGAAGAATTTGTGACGATATACCCTGTTGATGATGTGGCACGCAGTATAAATAGCCTCAATCCAGAAGTGACGAGGCGTCTTGTACTCATCAAGCATATTGCGAGCCATCTCAAGAAGAGTTCTGTTCTTGCGCTCCACGACGCCATTTTGCTGAGGTGTGTAAGGAGCAGATAACTCATGAGTAATACCAAGTTCATCAAGATAGTCATCAAGACCAGAATTCTTGAACTCAGTTCCATTGTCAATTCTGATGTGCTTGATCTTCACACCAAAGTTGGTTGAAGCCCTCGAGGAAAATCGTTCTTCACACCAAAGTTGGTTGAAGCCCTCGAGGAAAATCGTTTGAAGACTTCCTGCACTTCATGTTTGTAAGTAACAATGTGTACCTAAGTGTAACGAGAGTAATCATCAACAGTAACAAGCCCATAGAGAGATGCGTCATTTGTGACAGCTGAGTAATGGTTAGGACCAAAGAGGTCCATGTGAAGCAATTCGAATGGTCGAGTAGTGGTCATGATAGTCTTCGCTGGATGGTTAGCCTTGGTCATTTTTTCAGCTTCACAAGCTCCACACAAGTGATCCTTGAGGAATTTGACATTCTCAATGCCAATGACATGCTTCTTCTTCGCAAGCGTGTGCAAATTCCTCATGCCTGCATGACCAAGTCGACGATGCCATAGCCATCCTTCTGAAGCTTTCGCAAGTAGGCACACGGCTGGTTGCGGTCCTGTAGAGAAATCAACAATATACAAGTCTCCTCTCCTAAAGCCTTCAAAGACTTTGGAATTGTCAGCTTCCAAAACCACAACACATTGATACTTGCCAAAGACAACTACCATATCAAGATCACAAAGCATTGAGATAGACATAAGATTGTATCCTAAGGACTCGACAAGCATGACTTTGTCCATGTGTTGATCCTTTGTGATCGCAACCTTTCCTAGACCCAATACCTGACTTTTGCCTTTGTCAGCGAAGATGATATGCTTCAGATGCGATGGTGATAATGGAGCATCAATCAATAGATTCTTGTCACCAGTCATGTGATTTGTACATCCACTATCGAGGACCCACTCAGTGGCTTTGGGTTGATCATCCTGCAGATGAATTAGTGCAGCTTACGAACTTCATATACTTCATCAGTGAAGAATATGACATCAATTCATCAGATCAATTTCATCAAGCAATGGAACAGATAAAGAAGTATGAGGACGTGAGAAATGAAAGTTCATTTCTTCATGGTTAGCGTGCGCCCTTTCAGGCATACTTCAGGTCTCCAGCAAATTCTTCAGACGTCTAAGTACGTCTGGAGACCTGACCCTGCAGAAGAGATTAGTTCTTTTTCTTCACCACCCACATCTGAAGGGGTGGCAAAGAGTTCATCACTCTGCGAGCTCCATATGAGAAAGGTAGCATAGCAACCAATCCATTTTGTTTCACATAAGAAAAGATAGGGTAAGCATATGAATAAGCAGAGAAATTCTTCGAGGAATTTTGAACATAATGATTAGAAGAATAATGCTCATATTCATAGCCCTTGGCTCTTCCCTGCGAAACAGAGTTGTTGGCACGATGATGTTCATATGAGGACTTTGATCCTCTTGAGGAATTTGATCCATGTGAGGAATTTGGTCCGTATGAGGACTTGGATCCATATGAAGAATTTGATCCATATGAAGAATTTGATCTGGGGTTCATATTCTTCACAGGTGGTGTCATGAGGACATTCACCTGAAGACTTTCAAGGCACCTTTTGGGAACCCAGATTTTCTTCATAGGGGAACCGTTCCTTCAGTTAGTGCCAACATATCTAGCAAATACTTCACCATTATGATTTTTGAACAGTTTATAGTTGGAGTCAAATGACTCATCAGAAGAAGAGGAGATTCACATGTAAAGCCAGATAAATTAGATGGATCAACTAGAGGTCCCTTTGCAGCAACCCATGTGGTTTTGGGGTACTGCTCAGGCTTCCAATATGTACCATCAGCATTGAGTTTCCTCTCAAAGGCAATACCCTCTTTCCTAGGGTTCCTGTTGAGGATATGCTTTTTAAGCACATCACAAAGAGTCTGATGCCCTTTGAGGCTTTTGTACATGCCTGTCATGTACAATTCCTTCAGCCCTGCATCGTCAGTGAGACTAGCAATGTCCTCAGATGAGGAATTAATGATAGCAGAGACAGTTGAGGAATTTGTAGCAGTAGAAGCATTTGAACATTCAGGTGAAGAATTAGCAGATTCACGTTCAATGCATTTCAAACATGGAGGAACAAATTCTTCCTGAGCAGCGCTGATTTGTTGAGCAAGTAATGAATCGCGCTCCTTCTGAAGATCTTCATAACTCACTCTTAGCTTTTCAAGATCTTGCTTTCTTTGAAGAAATTCATAAGAAAGCTTCTCATGATCAGACAAGAGAGTGTTATGTTGATCTTGAAGGGTGTAATACTTAATATGAAGTCTCTGAAGACTTTCAGCCAAAGCTTTTGACTGGTCCATTTCTTCACCCAACATATCATCGCTCTTACTAAGCATGTTTTGAACCTTTTCCAAAGCTCTTTGTTGCTTACCAGAAGGGAAACAAGTTTGACATAACTTGGTCCTAATTCATCATCAGATTCATCATCACTAGATTCGGACAGATAGCCTTCAGTTACCTTTTCACCATCTGCCATAAGGCATGGTGAGGAGGACGATGATTCTGGTTCAAATGTCATTGATTTGAGAGATTCCTTGAAGTCCTCAAACCAAGGATCATGACGGGTTCGATGACCTTCATAGACATCAGAGAGACGGTCCCAGATAAGCTTCGCCTGATCGAGATGCATGACGTTCCTGAACTAATTTTGAGACAGACAGGAGTAGATGACGCTCTTTGTCGTGAGGTTGAGAAGAGTGAACTTGCGAATGTCATCAGCTTCCGCCGTCTTGCATAGATCGGTAAGACCAATCTCAGTGACAGTCCACAGTTCGCTGTTCATCGCCATGAGGCGCTTTTTCATCATGGCCTTCCACTTGGGATAATCATGACCGTCAAAGATGGGACATGTCACTTTCTTCATACCTGCGGTCGACATAACTAAAACTCCAGGCGGTTAAACCAAAATCACACAGAACAAGGGAGTACCTTGCTCTGATACCAATTGAAAGTGCGTTATATCGACTAGAGGGGGGTGAATAGGCGATTTTTAGAAATTCTTCACTGAGGAATTTGTGGGTGAGGAAATTCCTTAGCGAAGAACTACTAGCAGCGGAATAAGTACTCAAAAGTATGCATAGCAGAACACAAGCATAGTCATCATGATGAAATGAAAACTAGCACAGAGTACAGAAAGCGTAAACACGGGATAACACAGGATGAAGACAAACAGATTGAAGAAATTGAACTGAGGAAATTGAGAAAGTCTTCAGTCAAAGTCTTCAAACACAGATATAAACAAGCATACAACACAGTAATGAGGAAATGAAAGAGTTGAGGAATAGAACCAGTAAGCTTGGTGAAGATAACGATTTGGTAGACCAGTTCCAACTGCTGTCTCAGTTGTACGTCCGGTTGGAGCGGCTAGGTATTTAAACCTGAGGACACCCAGTCCCGGACACACAGTCCTCACTGTATTCTCCTTGAACTAAGGTCACACAGACCTCGTCCAATCACTCGTGGTAAGTCTTCAGGTGACTTCCAAACCTTCACAAACTCGGTCACTCGGCGATCCACAATTTCCTCTTGGATGCTCTAGACCATGACGCCTAACCGTCTAGAAGAAGCACAGTCTTCAAAGGTAACAAGCATCAGATCCACGCAGGATCAATCTCTTTAGTGATGCTCAATCACTTTGGGTTTGTAGGTGTTTGGGTTTGGGGTTTTCCTCACTTGATGATTTTCACTCAAATTCCTCGGAGGATGGGATGCTCTCAATTGACAAGTGTCAGTTTCTCTCTGAGCAGCCAACCAGCTAGTGGTTGTAGGGGCGGCTATTTATAGCCTAGGGAGCAGCCCGACATGATAAGACATAAATGCCCTTCAATGATATGACCGTTAGGTGGGTAGATATTTTGGAACAGCTAGCGCATAGCACAACAACAGTCGGAAATTTGAGTATCAAATTCCTCAGGGCTATCATGTTCCTCACTGTGTAGGTAATCCGCACTGGCGAATTCCTAACTCCTCAGTCAGAACAAATTCCTCAGAGACCAGAAGAACTTTGTCTCTGTCACTGAAGAATATGACTGAACTGTATGAGATTTCCTATGGCTTCACTCGAAAGGATTGGTAGGTGTAGGATTTTGAGTTGAGCATCACATGGAAATTTTTCCTTAGTATTTCCTCGACCCCCTTTAATAGTACGGTGTTTCCTATGACTCAAGAAAGAGAAAATGAAAACTACGAAAAAAAAGTCTTCACGCTTCATATTCCTCAAATGAATACTAAGTCTTCAAGGTCACACCAATTTCTTCACTTTCAAAGTCTTCAGAAAGTCTTCAGACTTCCAAAGTCTTCAGTCGAAGAACTTCATTTTTAGGCGTCGACTTTCTCTGTAAATATCAAACTCCTCATAGACTTATAGACCTGTGTACACTCATAAACTCATTAGTCCCTTAACCTATAAGCCTTCAATACACCAAAATCACTAAGGGGCACTAGATGCACTTACATACTCTCTATGTGTTACTTTGCCAGCATATTCCATGTGCTGACCCGTTTCCAGGCTGCAACGTATCATGTTGCAGACTTTTCAGACGACGAGTAAGGAGCCTTAGGTCGTGGTCTTATACTCAGTGATGCCGTTGGAGTTGATGGACTCACTTTATCTTCCAAGCCTTCCGTTGTTATCGTTTTAGATGGCCTTAAGCCATATTTATTGTAATAAGTTCTCTCTTGAGACAATTCGATGTAATAAGTGTGTGGTTGCTACTCTGTTATAAATCCTTCAAGTACTGTGTGTGTCAGCATTACCGATCCAGGGATGACACTGATGCACAGAGACTAGACTGTTTGAGGTCTGGTCACTACAAAGATGGTATCAGAGCACACGCTGACTGTAGGACACGACCACTAAGCTAAAGCCCTAGATCACTACTCTCTTCTCATTTCTGACTCCTCTCCTTTCTTCCACTCTTTTAGGATGGCGGATGCAAGGAATAAGTTCGCGCAACCGGATGAGGATACACCTTTTGGACGACACTTGAAGGAAGTTACTAAGTACCTGAACATCGGAATACCAAGCTTCACCGGGACCTACAACGCCACACTACCAGAAGAGGAGCGCTGGATGATTCAAGTTCAAATTCCAGGAAGGACGTTCATGCCAGTCACTAAGCCCATAGAGTTTTCTTTTGATGCACCAACCTGGAGTCTAGGAAAGAGTATGGCAGTTCACATTACCATGGGACACATTGGAGAAGTGTATCACAAGGATATTAGGGATACTGTCTATCAGATTTGTGGGCGCCGAGACGAGCAATGGGAGATGATCAGCACCAGGAAGGATAGATTTATTGCAGCTTTCATTCAGGAGTTAAACCAGCACATTCGTCGCCAGGAGAACCAGATGTGCGCAGACATGATAGATCTGAAGAAGGCAAAGACTAGGATCACGGAACTGGAGGAAGAACTCAAGGCTACACGCGAGGATTATATGGAGGAAATTGTCGCACTAGTGGAGAAGAATGATGACCTGATAAAGAAGATCGGAGTATTCATGGGAGACCCATCGCCAGGAGGAGATGACGACGATTCTACTTGCCCGGAGAACTACATCATCATCGACGACACCGACTCGGACCCCAGTGATGATGATTGGGAGGATGAAGCCAGAGCAGATATCATGGAGTCTTCGACCGATCAATTTTTCTAGTAGACCACCAAAGTAGTAGTAGTATTCCACCATGTATATAGTATAGTCCAAGAACTTTGTAACGATAGTTAGATCGATTGTATGCCTTGTTTGAATTGATTGGAGTGATATGATTGTGTTTGTCTCGTGTGCATATGGATAGTGTTTTCCCTCTAGACCTCATTCTATCCTATTTTCTCATCTTTTCTAAACCCATCAGATGCCCCCGAGACGCGACACCGGATTTGTTTTCCACCGGAGATCACTCAGTTGATTCAGCAGCAGAATGCCCTGATGCAAGTGCTAGTTCAGAACCAGGGGAACAACAACAACAACCCACCACCACCCCCACCTGTTGATCACTTAGCCCGTTTTCTTAGGCTAAATCCGCCGGTGTTTTCCAGCAGCACCGAGTCGATTGTTGCAGATGATTGGCTCCGCAAGGTTGGAAGGGAGCTGACCACTTCAGGATGCACAGATGCGGAGAGAGTGCATTTTGCCGCACATAAGCTTGATGGACCCGCAGCATCATGGTGGGAGAATTACACAGTCACTCACCCCATTGACACCGTCACATGGGACCAGTTTCAGCAAGCTTTCTGTATTGCCCATGTTTCAGCAGGAGCTATGGCCATGAAGAAGCGTGAGTTTCGCAACTTACGCCAAGGAGGACGTACCGTTGGCCGATACGTGGAGGATTTTAGTAAGTTAGCACGTTATGCCCCAGATGACGTTGCTACGGATGCAGCTAAGCAGGAGAAGTTTCTGGAAGGACTGGATGATGAGCTGAGCATGCAGTTTATGGTGGCAACTTTTAACAACTACCAGGAGTTGGTAGACAGAGCTCTCATGATTGAAGGGAAGCAGCAGCAGATTGAGAGGCGTAAGAGGAAGTATGGACAAGGAAAGTACAGTGCATGAGCTCATCAAAAGCCTCGTTTTACCCCGAACTCGGGAGGACACCTTCAGCATAACCATGGAGGCCACACTCATAATGGAGGAAGTTCGCACAATCATGGTGGCCCCAAGAATGGCAATGGGAATGGAGGAAGCAATGGACAGAACCGTACCAACCCATCAACCCCAGCCAAGAAGGATCTAAGCCACGTGACGTGCTACAAATGCCATAAGACCGGACATTACGCCAATGATTGTCCTGAAACCAAGAATGGGAATGGCAATGGAAGCTCTGGGAAGAAGCCCAACCCTTTCACCAGGGGACAAGTGAACCACGTTAACGTGGAGGAGGTTGAAGCCCAACTAGATGCAGTAATAGGCAAGTTTTTGGTTAAGTCATTTACTGCAGTCGTACTTTTTGATACTGGTGCATCGCATTCATACATATCAAGGAGATTCGTGGATAAGTTTAAACTGCCAACCCAAGCCCTTAGGTCTCCCATGTTAGTAACCTCGCCAGGAGCAGAGTATATGGCTAGCCTATGGTGTGATCGGTTACTGTTAAGGATTGGTAACTACTCGTTCCCCTCAGACCTAATAGTATTGGAGTCACAAGGATTGGATGTGATATTAGGCATGGATTGGCTATCGATGTATGGAGGAAACATCGATTGCGCCAGTAAGACGATCTTACTTACTACCCCAGAAGGAAGAAGGATTAAGTATGTATCCCGGCATGTGCCGAAGAGGACTCAAGTGAATTCCTTATCAGGAGTTGTACAGGAGGAAGTGCCAGTGGTGAAGGATTTCCCTGACGTATTTCCAGAGGAGTTGCCAGGCATGCCACCGGATAGAGACATTGAGTTTTTGATTGACCTTTTGCTAGGCACGGGGCCGATATCTATTAGATCGTAGAGGATGCCCGCTAAGGATTTGGAAGAAATTAAGAAGCAGATTAAGGAGTTACTAGATAATGGATATATTCGCCCAAGTTCGTCACCTTGGGGATCACCAGTACTTCTAGTGGAGAAGAAAGATGGATCGTTGAGGATGGTTGTTGATTATCGTCGATTGAATGAAGTAACAATCAAGAACAAGTACCCACTGCCGATGATCAATGATCTGTTTGACCGACTACAAGGAGCTAAAGTATTTTCCAAGATTGATTTATGATCAGGATACCACCAGTTGAAGATTCGAGAGCAGGATATACCCAAGACAGCTTTTACCACAAGGTATGGGCTATATGAGTACACCGTTATGTCTTTTGGCCTGACTAACGCACCTGCCTATTTCATGAACATGATGAACAAAGTGTTTATGGAGTTTTTGGATAAGTTCATCGTAGTGTTCATTGATGATATTCTGGTCTATTCGAAGAATGAAGAAGAGCATAAGGAGCATTTGCGTTTGGTACTTGGAAAGCTAAGAGAACATCAGTTATATGCCAAGTTCAGCAAGTGCGAGTTTTGGTTAAAGGAAGTTGGATTCCTTGGACATGTTATATCCGGAGAAGGAATAGCAGTAGATCCCACCAAGGTTAACACTGTGACTAATTGGGAAGCACCCACGTCAGTTGGAGAAATCCGGAGTTTTCTTGGACTCGCAGGATACTACCGGAGATTTATTGAGAATTTCTCGAAGATTGCAAAACCTATGACCGAGTTGTTGAAGAAGCACACCAAGTTCAATTGGACGGAGGAATGTGAGGCTAGTTTCCAGGAGTTGAAGAAGCGTTTAGTTATAGCGCCAGTGTTGATTCTGCCAGATCAACGCAAGGATTATGAAGTTTATTGCGACGCTTCTCGTCGAGGACTTGGAGCAGTGCTAATGCACGAGGGAAGAGTTGTTTCGTATGCCTCACGATAGCTTAAACCCGATGAGTTGAATTATGCTACGCATGATTTGGAGTTAGCAGCCGTAGTGCATGCGTTGAAGACATGGAGACATTTTCTCATCGGAAACCATTGTGAGGTGTACACGGATCACAAGAGTTTGAAGTAAATTTTCACGCAGAAGGAGTTGAATCTCAGGCAAAGGAGATGGTTGCAGCTCATCAAGGATTATGATATGAGATTGCATCATCACCCAGGGAAGGCTAACGTAGTAGCTGATGCATTGAGCCGCAAGAGCCATGTCAACACACTCATGACCGGAGAGTTACCCAAGGAGTTAGCCGAGGATCTTCGTGAACTATGTTTGGAAATAGTTCCAAGAGGCTATGTAGCAGCATTGGAGATTCAGTCTACTTTGATGGATAAGATCAGAGAAGCTCAGAAGACAGACAAGGAAATTGCCGAGATAAAGGAAAGGATGAGCAAAGGAAAACCCAAGGGATTTCGTGAGGATGAGCACGATACCTTATGGTTTGAGGACCGCGTTTATGTGCCCAATGATCTAGAGATCAGGAAGTTGATTCTGCAAGAGGCCCATGATTCACCATATTTGATTCACCCAGGAAATACCAAGATGTATCTGGATTTGAAGGACAGTTTCTGGTGGAGCGGAATGAAGAAGGATATTGCGGAGTATGTAGCAGTTTGTGATGTATGCCAGAGAGTGAAGGCAGAGCATCAGAAGCCAGCAGGATTGCTACAACCATTGCCGATACCCGAATGGAAGTGGGATAAGCTAGGCATGGATTTTATCACGGGATTGCCCAGGACTCGTTCAGGCTGTAACGCCCACGATGCGGCTATATCTCCCACGTGTCGAGGCACGACTTAGAGGCATAACCACATAGTGGTTTTGTCGCAAGAAGGGTCATCTTCACACAATCCCATGTAATGAACAAGAATGGGATAAAGAGTTGGCTTACAATCGCCACTTCACACAATACATAAATATCATCATACATCATCCAAAATACAATCATATAGACCGGCTACGGCCAAAATCCAGATGAAAATAAGACAACCCCAAATGCTAGATTCCCGATCGTCCCAACTGGGCTCCACTACTGATCATCAGGAAAAGACACATAGTAACGACCACGTTCCTCGTCGAACTCCCACTTGAGATCGACGCCATCATCTGCACTGGCATCGTCGGCACCTGCAACTGGTTTTGGAAGTATCTGTGAGTCACGGGGACTCAGCAATCTCACACCCGCGAGATCAAGACTATTTAAGCTTATAGGACAAGGAGGGTGCAAGAGGTGAAGCTGCAGCGGCAAAAGCATATATGGTGGCTAACTTGCGCAAATGAGAGCGAGAAGAGAAGCAAAGGAACGGACGTCATCTAGCAATGACCAAGAAGAGGTCCTGAACACCTACTTACGTCATACATAACACAGACCGTGTTCACTTCCCGGACTCCGCCGAGAAGAGACCATCACGGCTACACACGCACTTGGTGTATTTTAATTGGGTCAAGTGGCAAGTTATCTACAACCGGACATTAACAAATTCCCATCTGCCTCATAACCGCGGGCACGGCTTTCGAAAGATAATACCCTGCAGGGGTGTCCCAACTTAGCCCATCATAAGCTCTCACGGTCAACGAAGGATAAACCTTCTCCCGGAAAGACCCGATCAGTCTCGGAATCCCGGTTTACAAGACATCTCGACAATGGTAAAACAAGACCAGCAAAGCCGCCCGAATGTGCCGACAAATCCCGATAGGAGCTGCACATATCTCGTTCTCAGGGCACACCGGATTGTCCAAGCTTCCGATAGGCCAGCCCAGAGTTGCCCCTGGTGGCCACCGGCGACTGACAGTTTGGACCAATACTCAGAGGAGCACTGGCCCGGGGGTTTAAAATAAAGATGACCCTCGGGCTCTAGAAAACCCGGGGGAAAAAGGTATAGGTCGCAAATGGTAAAACCAAGGTTGGGCCTTGCTGGAGGAGTTTTATTCAAGGCGAACTGTCAAGGGGGTCCCATAAATCACCCGACCGCGTAAGGAACGCAAACTCAAGGAACATAATCCCGGTATAACAGTAACTAGGGCGGCAAGAGTGGAACAAAACACCAGGCATAAGGCCGAGCCTTCCACCCTTTACCAAATATATAGATGCATTTATTAAATAAGAGATATAGTGATATCCCAACATGTCCATGTTCCGACATGGAACAAACTTCAACTTCACCTGCAACTAGCAACGCTATAAGAGGGGTTGAGCAAAAGCGGTACATAGCCAAACAACGGTTTGCTAGGAAAGGATGGTTAGGGCTGACATGGCTAAAATGGGAGACATGATATAGCAAGTGATAGGTAGCGAGCATGGCAATAGAGCGAACAACTAGCATAGCAAAGATAGAAGTGATTTCGAGGGGTGGTCATCTTGCCTGCAAGATTCTCAGAGTTGTCGAAAGCTTGATCCTCATAAGCGTACTCGACAGGTTCCTCGTTCACGAACTCGTCTCCCGGATCTACCCAAGACAAGAACACAAACAAACGGAATCACAATCAACAACGAGAAATGCACAAGCAACATGATGCAAGACATGTATGATATGCAAGATGTGATATGCGATGCATATGCGTGCTCCGGAAGGAAAAAGATGAACATGGCAGTAACTTGGCAAACCAAGCATGCCACTGGAAAGATGAGATGATTTCGGTCGAAATCGATATAAAGATCACCGGAATCGGATGCACGGTTTGCAAATGACAAGCAAAACAAGAATGACACTAATCTGCGATAAACAGCAAGATAGCACTTAAAATACAGCAAGTAGCAATGTTACAGCACCCCAACATAGCAACAAAGCACATGGTAGTAATCTACAGGAGATGCTTGACAAAAGATGAACACTGAGCTACAGCTAGTTCACAACATATCAAGCTCAAACAAGCATGGCAAAAGTGCAAAAGATTACAGGTTCACAGACTTGGTGAAAAACTGGACATGGCAGAAATCAGCATCAGGTAGCCATGTTCAGAGCACGAAATCACCATGATAAAGGAACTTAACATAGCAAAACAAGGAATGGTAGTGTTCTACTAAATGCACATGACAAACGTCCTTACTGACCATAAGCCAAAAAGGACCAGAAGATATGATGACAAGCATGTAAACATAGCAAGTTTCGTTATCAGGTTTCAGACTTAGCAGAAAACAGAGCATGGCAGAAACATTAATATGTAGGCCTGTTTGTGAGCTTGATGCACTCACTACAGAGCAATGAATGACAAAACAAGCATACCTACAGAAATATGGCATGTTTATGAAGCTATCCATGGCAAGAACAATTGCATAGAATGTATGGATCAACTACAATAAGCTTGGCAAAAATGCATGTCATGTTAAGAATCTGCCAGAAATATTTTATAGCAAACGTAGAGCATGATTGAGTCATGCTATGGTACTCCAAAATTTCAAACAATTGCAGGAATGCATCAATTACAACTATAGATACAAAACATCCTTACTGAATATCTCCAAAATATGCATGGATCTCTCTGTAGCATCAAGTTTACATGGCAACAAAATTACAGCAGACAAGGACAGAGAAATCACCAAGTCCCTGAAATCAGAAATATTACGGGGCCTACTTTGCATGCTTGTGCTAGTCACCACAGAGATCACAAAAATACATGGACTATACCACTGGAAAGATGGCATGGCATACTTCAAAACACATGTAGAGCTCATGCTCAAACGATGCACAGAATAAATGATACAAAAATGACTAATCTCCAAGTTCTGATAAGAACCAGAGATTAACAGCAACTAGCCCTCTTCCAACGAATATTTGGGCATCAAGATGACCTCTAATGAACATGGTGCAATTTAACAAAATGAAGAGCATCACGAGACGAACAATTTGACATATTATACGCGCGAATCGGAGCTACATGCACAAAGTTATCGCATCGGGAACAGGAGCATATACTGATAAGATTCCAGGACTTGGAAGAAAAAAAGGGGGACGAAGAAGTCAACGTGAACAGTACCACTCGATCGGATCTGGGCCGGAGCTCCTGGCCGGCGACGGGAAAGCCGGCGACGGGGAAGGAGGGAGAGGCGGCGCGGCGGTCCGGGGGAGGCGAGGCCGGCGGCGGGCGGAGGAGCGCCGGAGGAGGGGCGCCGGCGGCGGGGCCGGAGGAGGCGGCGCCGGGGCGGCGGGCACGGCGCCGGCGGCGGAGAAGACGAGCCGGCCGGCGGCGATGGCGGCGGCGGCGGGGCCGGCCGTCGGTTGCGGTGCGCGGCGGCGGCGCGGGCTCGGGCGGGCCCGCTGCGGGCTTCGCGGGCCGGCGGCGGCGGTTGGACGTGTCCGGCCGGCGGCGGCGGTTGGACGTGTCCGGCCGACGGCGGACGCGTCCGGCGGCGCGGAGGGAAAAACTTAGGGTTTCGTCTGAGATTTCGTTTTTCGGGATGCCCACTTATAAATAGGTAGAGGGAGCTAGGAGGCTCCAAAAGAGGTGCGGTTTTCGCCACACGATCGTGATCGAACGACCTAGAGCATGGAAAAGAGTTTGGTGGGCTTTGGGCTGGTTTTGGAGGGGGGTTTTGCTGGACACTCAAATGGACTTTGCGGATGCCCGATTAACCGTTGGAGTACCAAACGACCTCCGAATGGAACGAAACTTGACCGGTAGTCTCCGGGTGGTATATTAAGACCACTTGACAAGCCTCGGTCCATTCCGAGAAAGTTTGACACACGCACACGAAAGAAAACTAGAGGGGTGCACCGGAGGAGATAGGAGCGCCGGATTGGAAAACGGACAACGGGGAAAATGCTCGGATGCATGAGACGAACACGTATGCGAATGCAATGCACATGATGACATGATATGAAAATGCATGACATGACAAAATACAAAACGAAAGACAAAACCCGACAACGGAGGGAAAAACATATCACATAGCCGAAATGGCAAGAGTCGGAGTTACAAATATGGCAAGTTACATGCGGGGTGTTACACAGGCTATGACTCGATATGGGTTGTAGTCGATCGTTTGACGAAGGTGGCTCATTTCATCCCAGTAAAGACCACTTACACCAGTGCTAAGTTGGCAAAGATATACATGTCCAGGATCGTATGTCTGCATGGAGTTCCGAGGACCATTGTATCAGATAGAGGAACCCAGTGTACTTAAAATTTTTGGAATTAGTTGCACGAAACTTTGGGTACCAGGCTAGAGTTCAGTACAGCCTTTCAACCACAGACAGACGGACAGACCGAGAGAGTCAACCAGATTTTGGAGGACATGCTGAGAGCTTGTGCGCTAGATTATGGATCTAGTTGGGACGACAATTTGTCGAATGCGGAGTTCTCTTACAACAACAGTTATCAATCCAGTTTGAAGATGGCCCCTTTCGAAGCTCTGTACGGAAGGAGATGCAGGACACCGTTGTTGTGGGATGAAGTTGGAGACCGCCAGTTGTTTGGACCAGATTTGATTAAGAGTCTGAACAGAAGGTGAAGTTGATTCGCGATAGGCTCAAGGTAGCCCAGTCCAGGCAGAAGAGTTATGCGGATTCTAAATGCAAGGAGACAGTTTACGAAGTCGGAGACAGAGTGTATCTTCGAGTATCACCACTCCGAGGAGTGAAGCGCTTTGGAGTTAAGGGAAAGTTAGCGCCACGTTTTGTAGGACCATACAAAGTTTTGGAGCGTATGGGAGAAGTTGCTTACAAGTTGGAATTGGCCGAAGGATTGTCGGGAGTTCACGATGTGTTCCATATTTCTCAGCTGAAGAAGTGCCACGCAGAGATGGCTGAGATACCACTGAGAGATATAGTGACATTGGAAGCGATCCAGCTGGATAGTGATTTGACCTATGAGGAGAAACCAGTCAAGATTCTCGAATATGCCAGCCGAGTCACCCGCAGCAAGGTTATCAAGTTCTGCAAAGTTCAGTGGACTCACCATACCGAGGATGAAGCCACCTGGGAGCGAGAGGAAGATCTACGGAAGGACCACTCTCACCTATTTTCTAGCCAACCCAAATCTCGAGGGCGAGATTCATCTTAAGGGGGGTAGGTTTGTAACATCCCAAATTTTCAATTTGGAATGTTATACATAGATCATTCTTGCATATCTTATTTTATTGCATTTTTGTTCACGATCCTCGAAATCCTAAGCAACTCAAGGACCCTCGGAGAGAGTTGGGGATTTCCCGGTTTTCATATTTGAATTTTTTATCAAATATTGAAACGAGGATTTTGGTTTTAATTATTGTTCTCTCCGAAAAATATTTCATATTAAAATATATGAGAGGAGATAATATGACTTCTCCAAAATAATTGAAATATTGGAGGAAAAATATTAAAATCAAATATTTGATTTTATTTGGATTTCATTGCAATTTTATTTCCATTAGAAAATTTGCACGTTTTCAAAATTGCATTTTAGGGCCAAGAAAATGTTCATCTTGTTCTAAATATTTTATTTAGATGGTGAAAATTTGTTTTGGCATTTTTAGATTTTTATTTTATTTTCTAGGTTTTATTTTCTGTTTGGAAGAATTGTTAAAAAAAACTTCCAGCGCCGGACTGGGCCGAGGCCCAGCCGAGCCGGCCCATCTCCCCCGCGTCGCATTCTCCCACGTGGAGACCGCGCGCCGCCGCCGCCGACTCGGACCGGAATCCGAGCCGGACTCCTCCTCCCCCGCCGCCTTGCCCCCTCCTCCAAGCCGCCCCCTCCCCCTCTTAAATACCCCCCGGACCGCCGCCACCACCACCAACCCCGCCACCGCAGCCGCGCCGCCGCCTCTGCCGCGCTTCGCCGCCGCCCCTCGCTGCGTCGCGTCGCCGTCGCCCCGCCGCCGCAACCCCGCCGCCCGAGCCGGAGGTAACGCGCCGTTCGCCGCCTCCGGTTTTTTTTAGAAAACCGATTCGGTTTTTTTAGAAACCCTAGTTCGTTTTTTTAGATCGGTTCGCCGGTTTTCTCGGTTTATCTATTTAGCGGACGTTCGTCCGTACGTTCGTTTTAACGAGCGGTTTTTGCCTGATAGTTACAAACAACGAACGTTCGTTCGTTAGCCTGTTCGTCAGTTTCTTTCTTCGGATTTTTCTGCGATTATTTTCGATCGCGATTTCTGATCCGATTTTCGTTTCAGTTTATCCTTTCGCTCGTTTATCGGAATTAGGCGATTCAAGCGCCTAGATCTTCATCTTGAGACCCTCTTTCTGTTTAACCAACTTGAACAAGATTTTGGTACTGTAAAATTTTACTTTAGTTCAGATTAGTAAACGGATCTTGTTTCTTTCTCCGTTTGAGTTTCGTTGCTCCGTTTGATTTGATTCTTTCTGCAAACCGGAGTTCTTAAGCTGAACTTTCTGGTTAGATCTCTTATTTTGAGTTTTACCAGTGCACCCTTGCTTGATTGCTTATGTATGTATTGTTTGTTTGCGATAGAGTACCCGGAGTGCGAAGCGTGCTACTACGAGTCTCTAGGTTTCACGGATCATCAGCAAGGCAAGTAACACTTTGATCATATCCTTTCCATACCCAGTTTTTATGCATTAGTTTCATCCCCAAACAATTGCATGGTTAGGATCTGAATTAAATTGTGGGATGGGAAGTAGCTGAGGTAGTACCTATTCACCTGTTTATTGTCAAACCCTGGGAGTTACTTCTACGTTTGCTTATATTGCTATGCTATGCTCGTAGACGTGGATTGGGTTTGAGTGTATTCATGACAGATGTGAGTATTCTTAATTAATGGTTAACTTAAGGTGGCAACTTTTAATACACATCTGGGTGGATTGAGGCACCTGGGGAATTCCAGTGATTGCCTGTATTTTTTTGGAAATCCTGGGGTACCGTGTGATTCTCCTATGACCGCCACCCAGGCTCAAAGGGATCATGAGATTATTCATACTAGAAACTTCCGTGTGCAGCCACAAGCTATTATGGGCTCTAGCATAGTTGATTAAGTCGTGTGAACTCTTACAGTGGTAGACTAGCAGATGTAGGGGATGTAGGTGGTACGGTCTACCCATCGTAAGGTGCTAATGCTTCTGAAAGACTATGTCTCGGTCATCCGTTTCTCAAACACCTTGTAGTGCGAGAAATCCAACGGAGGCGATCGAGTCTTGTGGGGAAAAGTGCACAAACCTCTGCAGAGTGTACAAACTAATCATGGTTAGCCGTGTCCCCGGTTATGGACATCTTGAGTATCTGGTTCTTGGATTATCATGTTGATCTCATCACGTTACTTAAATAATTTTTTGGGTTGTTAATGATTACTTTTAATTGGGATTGAGAGGGGGTTTACCTTCTCAATATTTTTCAACCAACTTTGTATTTAAATTAAATTTATTCCTTGTTGTAGGGAAAAATTGGCTTTTCGCAAAACTGTAACCATAGAGCTTTCCACCAGCCAAATATGCATGTAGTGATAGCATTATTTCTGTTCATTACTCTCTATGTGTTACTTTGCCAGCATATTCCATGTGCTGATCCGTTTTCAGGCTGCAACGTATCATGTTGCAGACTTTTCAGACGACGAGTAAGGAGCCTTAGGTCGTGGTCTTATACTCAGTGATGCCGTTGGAGTTGATGGACTCACTTTATCTTCCAAGCCTTCCGCCGTTATCATTTTAGATGGCCTTAAGCCATATTTATTGTAATAAGTTCTCTCTTGAGACAATTCGATGTAATAAGTGTGTGATTGCTACTCTGTTATAAATCCTTCAAGTACTGTGCGTGTCAGCATTACCGATCCAGGGATGACACTGATGCACAGAGACTAGACTGTTTGAGGTCTGGTCGCTACAGATACTAATACTTCCCATGAAAATTTATGAACTTGGGTAACAGCATTTGAGTAACATATATATAGTGGTTACACTATTCGACAAAAGAAGGATCTTCGTAACACGGTTTTGACAACCATATCCATATCTACATACTTAACATAGTAACAACTATCACATTTTAAGAGGCTAAGGGACAACAACCATATGGTCCATATCTACATACTTAACATATATAGTAACAGCTAGCACATTTTAAGAGGCTGGGGGCCAACAACCACAACTATCCACTGGAAGCATCTTGATCATGGTGACTCGGCATCTCGTCAATGAAAAGGAAGAGCCCTCCTGTGCCTTGGTAGAGCATGAGTAGAACAGTGTCTCCAATTTTCCAATATGGATGCATTGCCACGAGAAGCGAGAACTTGTTAATTTGAATGGTTCCATTTCTGCGGGAAATGCAGTACCTTGCAATCACTTTGGCGTTATTAGCGGGCACAAGTGTAATTCGACCACGCCGGGAAATCGATCCAGGAACTACTACAGGGGCAATTTCTATTGACATGTAGAATAAAAAACAATTGTAACATATCATTGAAGATATATATAGTTTATGAGCATCAACATTAAAATAAGTCTTTTTACCAGCGTTTTGTGCACACAATTGGTCTTGTTCAGTGTGTGCACCATAGGTCTAATTAATCACATCCAAAATCCAGCGTTCATACATTGTGCTATCTCTGTCAAATTATCAACAAAGTTTATGACATGCTTCAAGTCCTTCTAGTGAAATTTGGTACGCTTAGTAACATACAGATCGTTCACTATGCATCCAACATATCATGCTTAAAAGGTGGAAAGGTACTATTTATTCAGAACATGGCAGAAGAATATATAGCGCGCATAAATTGGTAAATAGAATTTGTTACTGCCTAGGAACGGAGTCAGAATATGATATCACAATTGGTTGCTTAAATAGTGATCAATTGGTTGCTTAAATAGTAATATGACAGCATGGAGAAAGTTGAAAGGACACTAACCTTGATCAGACTTTGATCGGCTGATGACGTTGGGGAAGTAAACATACATGTTAATTAGACCAGGCTGTGGTGCACGCACTAGAATTTTATTGCCAGCTTTCAGTTCATAACACTTAGACATTTTTCTCCAAAGGTCCGCATTATAATAGGAGTGACCATCTTTATCAAGTTTAACGCTAACTGTCATTGTAAATCCATGTTGTGTTGTCAATATGACATCCTGGGAGTCATCAGCAAAGTAAAGCCCAAGATTTCCTTCTCCTCATGTTCTTGCAAAGTAAGGGATGTACTACTTGAAATGAAAATTAATATCGTAAATTAGATATATTGAAATAATAGAGCAAGATGCAAATATGGGAGTAACTGATAGAACAGATCCATATATATAGATGAAAGCAAAGTACAAAAATATAAAATTAAAAATAGATAATGTAATAAAGATTTGATGCAAATATATAGATAATGTAGCAACAGACGGTATATGTTCACAAATTTAGGCCATGCCGACCGTGGTAGGTTGAGATTGAACATACCGAGCGCTCCCTGAAGTCATCCGGAATGGTCAGATAGAACTTCGTTTCCGACTGGCCACGACCACAGTTGCCCGATTTGTGCTCGCACTGTTGACACATGAATGAACACCCACGAATCAGCTAGAACAAAAATGATTCCATGGCGATTTCCGCCAGTTGATTAACAACGACGGATGGACTGCGATAAGACATGAGTGAATATTTCACTAATTAAGTTGATTACCTTCTCCATGAGAAAAATTCCCGGCCCAATCCCGCAGAAAACCCCAGTCGACCAGAGTCTAGAATGTCGGTGCAGATAGGCGGCCGAAAGCGGTAGGGGCAAAATTCGGTGCCGTTTGGAGCGCGACCTGTGCCCGCCGCCAACAGCCATCGAGCTTAGGGTGAAGAGTTGTGGAGGAGTCCGCGGCGAGTGAGTGGGGACGAAGTGGGCGAGGGTTTTCTTTTTTCCTTTTGCATGTGTGAGTGAACACACACGGTTCGCAGAGGCGACGGAGATGAATCGTGTGCGATAATAAATCACCAAGATTGAATGGGAATCCAAATTTCCTTTGTCCTTCATCCATGAGCTTTATTTCTACGATGAACATAAACCCTGCTAATCACCGTGTTCAAATTTGACACTTTTACGGGTTCATTTACAATATTTAGGGGATTATGTGCATTTTGTAGGCATTAATGCACATAATTCAAATTCAAACAACCGGTGCATGAAAGGGTGCACAAGAACGGTCTAGAAAAACCATACTCATGGTATTTAGTAATTTCTCAAGCCTTTTACAAGGAATGGGCAGAGATTTCAATGGAATGCGTGGCAATAGTCAACCACAAACGTGTCATTTACTGGGTTATCAACTATAGAACAATGAAATATGTTCTTGAAAAACATGATGGCTGGCATGGTGCCATGGTATGGCCATCGTGCCCTGGTTAAAAGCTGAGAAGGTTTGATTTATGTCATCATGCACGCCCTTCACAATTCGAACCATCACCGAGGAAGTTCAATGCTTTCGAGAGGGAAATCACCAAGATTGAAGGGGAATCCAAATTTCCGTCCTAGTTTGTCATTCAGTTTTTTCCCAACGATCAACATACCACCTCGAATGCAACGTGTTCAAATTTGACATTTTTCCGAACTCATTTACCATATTTAGGGGATTATGTGCATTTTCTAGGCATTAATTATGCACATAATTCAAATTCGAACAATCGGTGGATGAAAAGGTGCACAAGAACGGTCTGGAAAAGCATGCTCGTGCTATTTAGTACATTCTCATGCATTTTACAAGGAATGGGCAGATATTTCAAGGAAATGTGTGTCAATAGTCAACCATAAACGCGTCGTTTACTGGGTTAACAACTATACAAAAATGAAATACATGCTTGGAAAACATGACGCCTGGTGTGGTGCCATGGTATGACCTCACCGTGCCCTGGTAAAAATGTCGTCATGCACGCCTTTCATAGAACGAACCATCACCGAGGAAGCTTCATGGTTTCGAGGGGGAAATCACCAAGATTGAAGGGGGGGTCCAAATTTCCTTTGTCCTTTATCCATGAGTTTTTTTTCTATGATGAACATACAACCTGCAAATCACCGTGTTCAAATTTGGCACTTTTCCGGGTTCATTTGCCATATTTAGGGGATTGTGTGCATTTCCTAGGCATTAATGCACATAATTCAAGTTCAAACAATCGGTGCATGAAAGGGTCCACAAGAACAGCCTAGAAAACCATGCTCGTGTCATTTAGTAAATTCTCATGCCTTTTACAAGGAATAATGGACAGATATTTCGATGAAATGTGTGGCAATAGTCAACCACAAATGTTTGTTTGTTGGGTTTTCAGCTATAGAAAAATGAAATAAATGCTTAAAAAACATGACGCCTGGCATGGTGCCATGGTATGACCTCACCATGCCCTGGTAAAAATTTGAGAAGGTTTGGCTTATGTCGTCATGCACGCCCTTCATAAATCGAACTATCACCGAGGAAGTTCCATGCTTTCGAGAGGGAAATCCCCAAGATTGAAGGGGAATCCAAATTTCCATCCTAGTTTGTCAGTCAGTTTTTTCCAACGATCAACATACCGCCTCAAATGCAACGCGTCCAAATTTGACATTTTCCCGGGCTCATTTACCATATTTAGGGGATTGTGTGCATTTTCTAGGCATTAATGGACATAATTCAAATTCGAACAATTGGTGCATGAAAAGGTGCACAAGAACGGTCTGGAAAACCATGCTCATGTTATTTAGTACATTCTCATGCTTTTTACAAGGAATGGGCAGATATTTCAAGGAAATGTGTGGCAATAGTCAACCATAAACGCATCGTTTACTGGGTTAACAACTATACAAAAAAATGAAACACGTGGTTGGAAAGCATGACGCCTGGCGTGGTGCCATGGTATGGCCTCACCATGCCCTGGTAAAAATTGGAGAATGTTTTCCTTATGTCGTGACGCGCGCCTTTCATAAATCGAACCATCACCAAGGAAGTTTCATGGTTTCGAGGGGAAATCAGCAAGATTGATGGGGGATCCAAATTTCCTTTGTCCTTTGTCCACGAGTTTTTTTCTATGATGAACATACAACCTGCAAATCACTGTGTTCAAATTTGGCACTTTTCCGAGTTCATTTGCCATATTTAGGGGATTATGTGCATTTCCTAGGCATTAATGCGCATAATTCAAGTTCAAACAATCGGTGCATGAAAGGGTCCACAAGAACGGCCTAGAAAATCATGCTCGTGCCATTTAGTAAATTCTCATGCCTTTTACAAGGAATGGACAGATATTTCGATGAAATGTGTGGCAATAGTTAACCACAAATGTTTGTTTGTTGGGTTTTCAACTATAGAAAAAATGAAATAAATTCTTAAAAAACATGACGCCTGGCATGGTGCCATGGTATAACCTCACCATGCCCTGGTAAAAATTTGAGAAGGTTTGGCTTATGTCCTCATGCACGCCCTTCATAAATCGAACCATCACCGAGGAAGTTCCATGCTTTCGAGAGGGAAATCCCGAAGATTGAAGGGGAATCCAAATTTTCTTCGTTCTTTGCCCTGGATTTTTTTCTACGATGAACATACACCCTGCAAATCACCGTGTTCAAATTTGGCATTTTTTCGGGCTCATTTACCATATTTAGGGGATTATGTGCATTTTCTAGGCATTTAGCGCATATAAATCCAATCTAGCTACAGGTGCACGGGTGTGATGCGAGGGACGTGGATTGCCGTTCGATCGCGGAGCATCCTACGATGCACACGCGCGATCCGCGTGGCTGGGGTTCCAACCAATCATAACGCAACACACAATAGGCTTAGCGCACACTGTTTCCGGAAGCTATGGAGATGAACCGTGTACGATAATGAACGAGCAAAATTGTAAGGGAAGCCAAATTTCTGTTGTCCTTTGTTGTTGAGCTCTTGAATACCACCGCACTGTACGGCTGCCCGGCCCCTCCGTCCCAGGGCTCTCTCCAGGCATCGTCCATGGCACCGCGGTGCACAGTAACTGGTAAGGAAGCGATGGCATCCCGCTGCGCCGCGTTCCTCGCCGCCCGCGACCGCACACATGGTAAGGAAGCGATGGCATCTCGCCGCGCCGAGTTCATCGCCGCCGGCAGGCAGACAGTTACGTGGGCAGACTTTGAGGCTGCCATGGCCGAATGGGTGGTGGATCTAGAGGCGGCCAAAGGCGCACAAAAGGAGCGGAAAAGGCAGAAAGCAGTCAAGAAAAGAGAGTCCCGCCGCCACAAGAAAAAAGAGGCCACACGCCGTGGTGAGGAGAGCTTGGCAGAGATTGAAGCACGGTGGGCTGCCGCCTACAAGGCTGGGAAGGAAAATGCCGGCGTCTGGCCAGCATGCCCCGATGGCAGCATGTGAGAAGTAGTTTAAGTTTGTAGTATTAGAACAAATTACCAGTAGTACTTTAAGTTTGTAGTATTAATGTACAATGTCGGTAAGAGCATCCTTTGAGGGCTTTGAGTGTTGGTTAGCATGTGTGCCCGTGTGCGCTTTTTTGCGTTAATCATTAGAAGATCACAAAACACACGGTTTCTATGCCGTAGCCGTCTGCTTTTTTTGCGTTAATGACCCATAAGTCAATTACCTGTGCGATGTTTCCTAATAAACCAGGCGTACCATTGACCGAAAAAAATCAAGTACACGTGTACATTTTTTTGGAGACGGGATCTGCCAACTTTCTTTTTTCTCGCACACGAGTATTTTACGCGCTTCATCTGTGTTGTGTGTTTCCCCCGCCCAAGTTTCAACTTTCGTAGTGAAATTTTCATTAGGCGCCCGATTTCAGAATTTATTCCTCCAACCATATCCCCATCCTCAGTTCCCCCCCCCCTCGCGCCTACCCCTACCGGCATCTCAAACCACCGCCGCCGCAACCACAGCTTCAACCACATCTACGTTCTGCTCGGATCCAGTCAGGTAACCCACCGATCTCTATCACGTCCCCGGCATGATTGCTTAAATGGCGCCTGCGAAACATCCTCATGCCTCCAAATCCCCCTGCCAGGAGCTGATGGCGGTCCATGGCGTGATGGCCGCTGTGCATGTTGACCCGGAGGAACACCTCGCCTCCGCCGCCGCCGACGACATGGTGCAGGCTCTGGCCCAGATGAAGTCCCCCAGCGACTACCCCCCAGGACTTAGCAGGTAAGATCTGACAAGCTAAATCTTACCAGTACCACTTGCAACGGCTATGATTTGTACGGTTGATGTATTAAGCATGTTCGTGCCTTGTTTATTTTAGTACTGCACACTGTGTGATTTTCAAATATTACAGTGTCCAGCTCAATTTCACCAGTACCAGCAAAAACTTACAATACATGACTCAGGATATCACTAGAGATGCTGCCCATTTGCTACTTTTAGTGGATGCTAACCCTGTTGTACTTAACATGCCTGTCCATGTACTTATGCAGGGTCATAACGGCCGATGCTTTTGTTTGCCGTCGAGGTGAGCTGCATCCCATGTCTTACAGTATTTCACATCATTTGTGTAATTGCAGTTTAACTTCTACCATTTACTGGTTGCCTGTAGGTACACATGTAAGTGGCGCTGATCCATGCTTCGACCCGGAGGAACAGCTCGCCTCCGCTGTCGCTGACTTTGGGCGGGCTCTGGCCAAGATGAAGTGCCCGAGCAACTACCTCTCAGGACTTACCAAGTATGTACTCACCAGTTCAATCTTACAAATACCAGTTGCAATTAATGGCTATGTTTTCTACGGTCGATGTATTAAGCATGTTGTAGTAAACATGCCTAACACGTTTTAGCTATTTTCCCTACCTTTTTATAGACAACTGGGCCATTATCTGCTCTGGCAGCACCTGCCCTGTGATGTTTAACTCTGCCAATTGCATTTTTATCAGTACCGGTTTCAATGGCCATTAAGCCTGTTGCAATTAACAGTTGTATCCATTTTTAAAGAGTTGTCTTTCAATGGCTACAAACTTAAAAACATGAATTAGGATGTTGTTAAGCCTGTTGCAATTAATAGTTGTATCCATTTTTAATCCGTCCCTTTGCTACCGTGCTACTCTTTCGAAATGAAGATATCACTACAGATGCTGCCATTTTATTACCATTTGCTATTTTTGGTGGATGTTAACCCTGTTGTAGTTAACATTGGCTTTCCATGTACTTACACAGGGCTACAATGGGCGATGATGTTGTTTGCCGTCGAGGTTAGCTACATCCCATGTCTTATACACCATCTATTCCTAAATATAAGCATTTTTAGAAATTCCAATATAGACTACATAAGGAGCAAGATGAGTGAATATATTCTAATCTAAACTATATATATAATTCTATATACATCTGTTTGTAGTTCGTATTGAAATCTCAAAAAAAATACTTGTACTTAGGAACATAGGTAGTTGTATTTTACATCCTTTGTGCAATCTCAGTTTAGCTTCTAACATCTACTGGTTGCTTGTAGGTACATATATGAGCGGTACTGATCCGCGCTTCGATCTCTTTTGCATATGGGCCAATGAGATATTCATGAACAAGCGTCAAGTCAGGAAACTAAGAAAGATTGTTAGGCGAAAGAAACAGGTGATTGGAATTAAGCTCTTTATTTACACTTTGTCGAAGACAACAGTGAACTTTAGGATGGTAAGTAATGTGTTGCCTTTTCCCCCTGCCCACAACAAGTTACTCTATTAGACCTCAGTATCTGATATTTTTCTCTTTTTAGTGGTTTCCGAAGCTATTTACTAATGATTACCTTGCAAACTACATGACCGGAGTGTAGGCAACTAAGGTTAAAGTATATAATTCATGCTACCATGATAATGCTCTAGAAGTCTTCCTGAAGGCGGTGAAGGATGGGCGGGCGATCGTCACAGGGGGTTGGACAAAAGTGGTTCGTGCCTATGGCATGCAGGAAGGCACATTATGGGCATTCCGCTTCTTCAACACCGTCGGCAGTCAAAATGATTTACACTTATCTCTTCACCTTTACCGCCTTTAAACACTGTGGTTCATCATAGTTAATTGCTGCCTAATCCTGTAATTACTGAACATATTGTACTGGCAATTTTATTTATGGATTCTTTGTTGAACCATTGTGCTAAGAATTAGAATTGCACGTTTCATATTTCAAAATTTCCAATTTGAATAATAAATTACAGGAAAAAATAAAATGAGAACAGACAGTCATGGAACTTTGCAAACGGTTCTGGCAGTAAAAGCGCTTGCGATGGATAGCCCAATGCCACACAAATTTCTTCATCAAATCGTGTGTGATGTAGTTGATAAAGGCAAACAGTTAACCAAGGCAGACCGTGTGTGATAGTTACACCTTTCACACACGAGCCTACACATAAAACTGTGTGGGATGTACGTACGAACGGAAACGTTTTCCCTGGATTCACTGCGTGGGATGTACATAAGAATGGAAATGTATTCCTTGGAATGACTGTGTGTGATATACATACGAACGGAGATGTTTTTCTGGGGTTCACCATGTGGGATGTACATACCTACGGAAATGTTTTTCTCGGATTATCGTGTGGGATGTACATACCTACGGAAATTATTGGGTTTTGATGCCTCGCCCAATCGCACACGGCCCCAGCCTGTGTCCTAGGAGGGCCTATCCCCGACGATTTCTGGGTCGTGTGGGAAGGACCCCCCTATCGCCCACACTCACTTGGCGATGGTTCCAAATGTCGTCATGGAAAGGGGGTTAAAAACCGTTTGTATAGCACCGACGCGTACTAGTGTACTTTTTAATTTTCCTTCTTTTATATGCAAAAGGTTGTTATATCTTGTGAGCTATGCTCGGCATGGAAAAAGGTGACGATAAAGTTTCTATTTTATTCGTGATAAGGGTTGAACCACACAATCCGAGCGACATGCAACTTTGGAAGACATAAGAACTTAAAATAAAAAAGGAGAGCATATGTAGGGGAGGTGCGCCAAAGTCCAAACAACAGAGCCGATGTTTACCACCATTCTTCCTTATGCCTCTCTATTTTATGCACATCCTTGTTTTCACGTCTAAACCATGGAAATTTGTCCCCACCCGATCTTTTGAGACTTTTGCTTAAGGGAACTTGATCGGCGACCATCTTGAAAAGACGTACTTCGGTGGTGGTTTGTCAAAAAAGAGCCAGAGGCTGCTTGTCCAGCCCCCGATTAAACCATAAGACCTTCCAAGGCAAAGTGTGGCTAAATTAGCTCAAAGTGTGAGGAAATGGGTCATTGGTTAATCCGAACTGCTCCCATTCTTCATTTAGTATGTGCTCCATGATCCCCCATGGGATTTTTAACATGAAGTTGTGTACCCAAGGAACATAGTCCTCAGTCATGTAGTGGGGACGATGGAGCCCGAACCCCTATTCAGGGATGCAGTCTGGTCTTGCCGAGGAGTCCGCCATGATGATAGGGTGCATTGCATTCTCTGGCTTGCTTGATGTGGCTCTATCCTTTGGCACATCCTCGGTTTCTTGTACCTCAGCCGCTAGGGCTGTGGTTTGTTCATCCTTTAGTGGGGAAGCGACTTGTAACCATTTATCGTAATTATGCCCTTTGGTCCATCCACCTGGAGTGTAAGATGGCCGTAGGGCGGGATGATATGAAAATGAGCGAAGGCCGGCCGCCGAGGAGTGCATGATAATTGATGTGAAAGGTGCTATCTCAAAGATTAAGCCCTCCCTTCGAAAGTTCTCGGGCGTGCCGAATACTACATCTCGTGTGATACTTCCGATACTTCGGGTCCACACCCTTGGCGTGAACCCTTTGATCGCGATGTTGCTCGGCCTTACCCTTGTCGGGTTGTGAATTTCCCTGATGTTATCAGCATACAACAGGTTAAAGCTGCTGCAGTCCATCAGGACGCAGGTTAAGTGGAAACCATCAACAATGGAATCAACTATTAATGTCGTCGTGTCTCCATGGCAGAGATCCACTAAGCTCTTCTACAGATCACATGTGATCGGAAAATCCGACTACCTGTTGCAATAGCGTGGTTTTGACCTGCTACCGTCCGTGTGGCGGGGTGCGCGCAATTTTTCCCTTTCAATATACATAGGATATATCATGTTGATATCCTTGACCTCGCGAGGGAATTGCTTTTGGCCACTAGTGCTCAGCCCTGGCTGGCTCCCGTTCTCGCTACGAGTTCAACTTTTTCCCTAGTTCTCGGCCACTATCTTGCCCGCTTGCTTAATCACCCAACAGTTCTGGTTGGAACGAGTAGCTGGCTTGTCGGGAGCACCATGAATGGCACACTGCATGTGCAGAATTTGGTCCAACATTGAAGGGACATCCCTGTTCCCTTGAAGGGGTTTTCGTTTGCTACCTCGGTGCTGGTTGGCGAACCCAACATTAACTTCTGCATCCTCGGCGTCCCTTTTGTTACCTCTGCGGAGTGTCTCCGAGCCCACATCCGTGTTGTCGTCCTAGTGCAGAGGCCACTGGACCTCGGCATGGCCTGCGCGCTGGCGCTACTTCGGGAGGAAGTAGCTGACGGCGCCACACCGGGCATGCACGGCCCTGGCCTACGTGCGGAGTAGAGGTTTTTGGAGCTTTTTGTTGGAAATATGCCCTAGAGGCAATAATAAATGGTTATTATTATATTTCTTTGTTCATGGTAATTGTCTATTATTCATGCTATAATTGTATTGTCCGGAAATCGTAATACATGTGTGAATACATAGACCACAACCTGTCCCTAGTAAGCCTCTAGTTGACTAGCTCGTTGATCAACAGATAGTCATGGTTTCCTGACTATGGACATTGGATGTCATTGATAACGGTATCACATCATTAAGAGAATGATGTGATGGACAAGACCCAACTTAAGCATAGCATAAAAGATCGTGTAGTTTCGTTTGCTAGAGCTTTTCCAATGTCAAGTATCTTTTCCTTAGACCATGAGATCATGCAACTCCCGGATACCGTAGGATTGCTTTGGGTGTGCCAAACGTCACAACGTAACTGGGTGACTATAAAGGTGCATTACGGGTATCTCCGAAAGTGTCTGTTGGGTTGGCACGGATCGAGACTGGGATTTGTCACTCCGTGTGACGGAGAGGTATCTCTGGGCCCACTCGGTAATGCATCATCATAATGAGCTCAATGTGACTAAGGCGTTAGTCACGGGATCATGCATTGCGGTACGAGTAAAGAGACTTGCCGGTAACGATATTGAACAAGGTATTGGGATACCGACGATCGAATCTCGGGCAAGTAACATACCGATTGACAAAGGGAATTGCATACGGATTGATTGAATCCTCGACACCGTGGTTCATCCGATGATATCATCGTGGAACATGTGGGAGCCAACATGGGTATCCAGATCCCGCTGTTGGTTATTGACCGGAGAGGCGTCTCGGTCATGTCTGCATGTCTCCCGAACCCGTAGGGTCTACACACTTAAGGTCCGGTGACGCTAGGGTTGTAGAGATATATGTATGCGGAAACCCGAAAGTTGTTCGGAGTCCCGGATGAGATCCCGGACATCATGAGAGGTTCCGGAATGGTCCAGAGGTAAAGATTTATATATGGGAAGTCTTATTTTGGTCGCCGGAAAAGTTTCGCGCTTTATCGGTATTGTACCGGGAGTGCCGAAAGGGGTCCGGGGGTCCACCAAGGGGGTCCACCAGCCCCGGGGGGCCACATGGGCTGTAAGGGGTGCGCCTTGGCCTATATGGGCCAAGGGAACCAGCCCCAAGAGGCCCATGCGCAAGAGATAAGAAAAAGGGAGAGTCCTAAAGGGGGAAGGCACCTCCGAGGTGCCTTGGGGGGGAAGGACTCCCCCCTGGCCGCACCCTTCCTTGGAGGAAGGGGCAAGGCTGCGCCCCCCCCCCCCCCCTCTCCCTTGGCCCTATATATAGTGGGGGGAAGGGAGGGCAGCAACATCTAAGCCTTGGGTGCCTCCCTCCTCCCCTGCAACACCTCTCTCTCTCTCGCAGAAGCTTGGCGAAGCCCTGCCGGAGACCCGCTACATCCACCACCACGCCGTCGTGCTGTTGGATCTCCATCAACCTCTCCTCCCCCCTTGCTGGATCAAGAAGGAGGAGACGTCGCTGCACCGTACGTGTGTTGAACGCGGAGGTGCCGTCCGTTCGGCACTCGGTCATCGGTGATTTGGATCACGGCGAGTACGACTCCGTCATCCACGTTCATTGGAACGCTTCCGCTCGCGATCTACAAGGGTATGTAGATGCACTCCTTTCCCCTCGTTGCTAGTAGACTCCATAGATGCATCTTGGTGAGCGTAGGAAAATTTTAAATTATGCTACGATTTCCAACAGTGGTATCAGAGCCAGGTTTATGCGTAGTTACTATGCACGAGTAGAACACAAAGTAGTTGTGGGCGTTGAGTTTGCCAATTCTTCTTGCCGCTACTAGTCTTTTCTTGTTTCGGCGGCATTGTAGGATGAAGCGGCCCGGACCGACCTTACACGTACTCTTACGTGAGACAGGTTCCACCGACTAACATGCACTAGATGCATAAGGTGGCTAGCGGGTGTCTGTCTCTCCTACTTTAGTCGGAACAGATTCGATGAAAAGGGTCCTTATGAAGGGTAAATAGAAATTGGCAAATCGCGTTGTGGTCATACGTAGGTAAGAAACGTTCTTGCTAGAAACCTACAAACCACGTAAAAACTTGCAACAACAATTAGAGGACGTCTAACTTGTTTTTGCAGCAAGTGCTATGTGATGTGATATGGCCAGAAGATGTGATGAATGATATATGTGATGTATGAGATTGATCATATTCTTGTAATAGGAATCACGACTTGCATGTCGATGAGTATGACAACCGGCAGGAGCCATAGGAGTTGTCTTTATTATTTTGCATGACCTGCGAGTCATTGAATAACGCCATGTAAATTACTTTACTTTGTTGCTAAACGAGTTGGCCATAGAAGTAGAAGTAATCGTTGGCGTGACAACTTCATGAAGACACAATGATGGAGATCATGATGATGGAGATCATGGTGTCATGCCGGTGACAAAGATGATCATGGTGCCCCGAAGATGGAGATCAAAGGAGCATGATGATATTGGCCATATCATGTCACTATTTGATTGCATGTGATGTTTATCATGTTTTTGCATCTTATTTGCTTAGAACGACGGTAGAAAGTAGGATGATCCCTTATAATAATTTCAAGAAAGTGTTCACCCTAACTGTGCACCGTTGCGAAGGTTCGTCGTTTCGAAGCACCACGTGATGATCGGGTGTGATAGATTCTTACGTTCGAATACAATGGGTGTTGATGAGCCTAGCATGTACAGACATGTCCTCGGAACACACGCAATACACTTAGGTTGACTTGACGAGCCTAGCATGTACAGACATGGCCTCGGAACACGGAGGACCGAAAGGTCGAGCATGAGTCGTATAGAAGATACGATCAACATGGAGATGTTCACCGATCTTGACTAGTCCGTCTCACGTGATGATCGGACACGGCCTAGTTGAACTCGGATCATGTTTCACTTAGATGACTAGAGGGATGTCTATCTGAGTGGGAGTTCATAATCAGATGAACTTCATTATCATGAACATAGTCAAAAAGTATTTGCAAATTATGTCATGGCTTGCGCTTTAGTTCTACTGGTTAAGATATGTTCCTAGAGAAAATTTAGTTGAAATTTGGTAGTAGCAATTATGCGGACTGGGTCCGTAAACTGAGGATTGTCCTCATTGCTGCACAGAAGGCTTATGTCCTTAATGCACCGCTCGGTGTGCTGAACCTCAGCGTCGTCTGTAGATGTTACAAAACATCTGACATACACGTTTTGATAACTACGTGATAGTTCGGTGCGGTTTAGAATTGTGGCACCAAAGACGTTTCTGAAATGTCGCAGAACATGTGAGATGTTCCGAAGACTGAAATTGGGATTTCAGACTAGTGCCCACGTCAAGAGGTATGAGACCTCTGACAAGTTTCTTAAGCCTGCAAACTAAGGGAGAAAAGCTCAATCGTTGAGCGTGTGCTCAGATTGTCTGAGTGCCACAATCGCTTGAATCGAGTGGGAGTTAATCTCCCAGATGAGATAGTGATAGTTCTCCATAGTCACTGCCACCAAGCTAGTAGAGCTTCGTGATGAACTATAACATATCAAGGATAGTTATGATGATCCTTGAGCTATTCGCGATGTTTGACACCGCGAGAGTAGAAATCAAGAAGGAGCATCAATTGTTGATGGTTAGTAAAACCACTAGTTTAAGAAGGGCAAGGGCAAAAGGGATACTTCATGAAACAGCAAGTCGTTTGCTGCTCTAGTGAAGAATCCCAAGGTTGAACCCAAACCCGAGACTAAGTGCTTCTGTAATGAGAGGAACGGTCACTGAAGCAGTACTACCCTAGATACTTGGTAGATGAGAAGGCAGGCAAGGTCGACAAAGTATATTGGATATATGAATGTGTACTTTACTAGTACTCCTAGCAGCACCAGATATTGGTTCGGTTGCTAAGTGTTAGTAACTCGAAATAAAAGCTGCGGAATAAATGGAGACTAGCTAAAGGTGAGATGACGATATGTGTTGGAAGTATTTCCAAGGTTGATGTGATCAAGCATCGCATGCTCCCTCTACCATCGAGATTTGGTGGTTGCGCTGAACATGATTGGATTATGTTTACCGCAAAACGGTTATTCATTTAAGGAGAATAATGGTTACTCTGTTTATTTGAATAATACCTTCAATGGTCTTGCACCTAAAATGAATCTCGATCGTAGTGATACACATGTTCATGCCAAAAGATATAAGATAGTAATGATAGTACCACATACTTGTGGCACTGCCACTTGAGTCATATTGGTGTAGAACGCATGAAGAAGCTCCATGTAGGTGGATCTTTGGACTCACTCATTTTTGAAAAGATTGAGACATGCGAACCATGTCTATTGGTATATATGCATGAAGAAACTCCATACAGATGGATCGTTTGGACTCACTTGATTTTGAATCACTTGAGACATGCAAATCATACCACATGGGCAAGATGACTGAAAGGCCTCGTTTTCAGTAAGATGGAACAAGAGAGCAACTTATTGGAAGTAATACATTTTGATGTATGCAGTCCAATGAGTGCTGAGACATGCAGTGGATATCGTTGTGTTCTTACTTCACAGATGATTTGAGTAGATGCTGAGTGTATTTACTTGATGAAACACAAGTCTGAATTATTGAAAAGTTCAAGTAATTTCAGAGTGAAGTTGAAGATCATCGTGACAAGAGGATAAAATGTCTGTGATATGATCATAGAGATGAGTATCTGAGTGACGAGTTTGGCACACAATTGAGACATTGTGGAAAGTGTTTCACAATTAATACCGCCTGGAACACCATAGTGTGATGGTGTGTCCGAACATCATAACTGCACCCTATTGGATATGGTGCATACCATGATGTTTCTTATCAAATTACCACTATCGTTTATGGGTTAGGCATTAGAGACAACCGCATTCACTTTAAAAGGGGCACCACGCAATTCCGTTGAGACGACACCGTTTATAGAAACCTAAGTTGTCGTTTCTTAAAAGTTTGGGGCTGCGATGCTTATGTGAAAAAGTTTCAGGCTGATAAGCTCGAACCCAAAGCGGATAAATGCATCTTCATAGAATACCCAAAAACAGTTGGGTATACCTCCCATTTCAGATCTGGAAGCAAAAGTAATTGCTTCTAGAAACGAGTCCTTTCTCGAGGAAAAGTTTCTCTCGAAAGAATTGAGTGGGAGGATGGTGGAGACTTGATAAGGTTATTGAACCGTCGCTTCAACTAGTGTGTAGCAGGGCACAGGAAGTTGTTCCTGTGGCACCTACACCAATTGAAGTGGAAGCATATGATAGTGATCATGAAACTTCGGATCAAGTCACTACCAAACCTCGTAGGACGACGAGGATGCGCACTACTTCAGAGTAATGCGTGATCCTGTCTTGGAAGTCATGTTGCTAGACAACAATGAACCTACGAGCTATGGAGAAGCGATGGTAGGCCCATATTCCGACGAATGGCTCGAGGCCATGAAATCCGAGATAGAATCCATGTATCAGAACAAAGCATGGACTTTGGTGAACTTGCCCGATGATCGGCAAGCCATTGAGATAAATGGATCTTTAAGAAGAAGACGGACATGGACGGTAATGTTACCGTCTATGAAGCTCGACTTGTGGCAAAGAGTATTTTCACAAGTTCAAGGAGTTGACTACGATGAGTTTTTCTCATCCGTAGCGATGCTTAGGTCCGTCGGAATCATGTTAGCATTAGCTACATTTATGAAATCTGGCAGATGGATGTCAAAACAAGTTTCCTTACCAGTTTTTGTAAGGAAAGGTTGTATGTGATACAATCAGAAAGGTTTTGTCGATCCTAAGGATGCTAAAAGGTATGCTAGCTCCAGCGATCCTTCCATGGATCAGAGCAAGCATCTCGGAGTTAGAATATACGCTTTGATGGGGTGATCAAAGTTTTTGGGTTTATACAAAGTTTGTTAGAAACTTGTATTTACAATAAAGTGAGTGGGAGCGCTACAACATTTCTGATAAGTATATGTGAATGACATATTGATGATCCGAAATGATGTAAAATTTCTGGAAAGCATAAAGGGTTGTTTGAAAGGAGTTTTTCAAAGGAATACCTGGATAAAGCTACTTACATATTGGGCATCAAGATCCATAGAGATAGATCAAGACGCCTGATGATACTTTCAAAAGACAGCACACCTTGACATGAGTTTGAAAGAGTTCAAAATAGATCAGCAAAGAAGGAGTTCTTGGCTGTGTTACAAGGTGTGAGTATTGAGTGAGACTCAAGACCTGACCACAGCAGAAGATAGAGAAAGGACGAAGGTCGTCCCCTATGCTTTAGACATAGGCTCTATAGTATGCTATGCTGTGTACCGCACATGTAGTGTGCCTTGCCATGAGTTGGTCAAGAGGGTACAATGATGATCCGGGAAAGGATCTCATGACAGCGGCCGAACTTATCCTTAGCACCTAGTGGATTAAGGAATTTTCTCGATTATGGAGGTGGAAAGGAGTTCGTCATAAAGGGTTACGTCGATGCGAACTTTGACACTAATCCGGATGACTTTGAGTAGTAAACCGGATTCGTATAGTAGAGCAATTATTTGAAATGGCTCCAAATAGCGCGTGGTAGCATCCACAAGATGACATAGATATTCGTAAAGCACACGGTTCTGAAAGGTTCAGACCCGTTGACTAATAACCTCTCTCACAAGCATAACATGACCAAACCAGAACACATTGAGTGATAATCACATAGTGATGTGAACTAGATTGTTGACTCTAGTAAACTCTTTAGATGCTGGTCACATGGTGATGTGACCAGTGAGTGTTAATCACATGGTGATGTGAACTAGATTATTGACTCTAGTGCAAGTGGGAGACTGTTGGAAATATGCCCTAGAGGCAATAATAAATGGTTATTATTATATTTCTTTGTTCATGGTAATTGTCTATTATTCATGCTATAATTGTATTGTCCGGAAATCGTAATACATGTGTGAATACATAGACCACAACCTGTCCCTAGTAAGCCTCTAGTTGACTAGCTCGTTGATCAACAGATAGTCATGGTTTCCTGACTATGGACATTGGATGTCATTGATAATGGGATCACATCATTAGGAGAATGATGTGATGGACAAGACCCAACTTAAGCATAGCATAAAAGATCGTGTAGTTTCGTTTGCTAGAGCTTTTCCAATGTCAAGTATCTTTTCCTTAGACCATGAGATCGTGCAACTCCCGGATACCGTAGGAGTGCTTTGGGTGTGCCAAACGTCACAACGTAACTGGGTGACTATAAAGGTGCATTACGGGTATCTCCGAAAGTGTCTGTTGGGTTGGCACGGATCGAGACTGGGATTTGTCACTCCGTGTGACGGAGAGGTATCTCTGGGCCCACTCGGTAATGCATCATCATAATGAGCTCAATGTGACTAAGGCGTTAGTCATGGGATCATGCATTGCGGTACGAGTAAAGAGACTTGCCGGTAACGAGATTGAACAAGGTATTGGGATACCGACGATCGAATCTCGGGCAAGTAACATACCGATTGACAAAGGGAATTGCATACGGATTGATTGAATCCTCGACACCGTGGTTCATCCGATGATATCATCGTGGAACATGTGGGAGCCAACATGGGTATCCAGATCCCGCTGTTGGTTATTGACCGGAGAGGCGTCTCGGTCATGTCTGCATGTCTCCCGAACCCGTAGGGTCTACACACTTAAGGTCCGGTGACGCTAGGGTTGTAGAGATATATGTATGCGGAAACCCAAAAGTTGTTCGGAGTCCCGGATGAGATCCCGGACGTCACGAGAGGTTCCGGAATGGTCCGGAGGTAAAGATTTATATATGGGAAGTCTTATTTTTGTCGCCGGAAAAGTTTCGCGCTTTATCGGTATTGTACCGGGAGTGCCGAAAGGGGTCCGGGGGTCCACCATGGGGGTCCACCAGCCCCGGGGGGGCCACATGGGCTGTAAGGGGTGCGCCTTGGCCTATATGGGCCAAGGGCACCAGCCCCAAGAGGCCCATGCGCAAGAGATAAGAAAAAGGGAGAGTCCTAAAGGGGGAAGGCACCTCCGAGGTGCCTTGGGGGGGAAGGACTCCCCCCTGGCCGCACCCTTCCTTGGAGGAAGGGGCAAGGCTGCGCCCCCCCCTCTCCCTTGGCCCTATATATAGTGGGGGGGAGGGAGGGCAGCAACATCTAAGCCTTGGGCGCCTCCCTCCTCCCCTGCAACACCTCTCTCTCTCTCGCAGAAGCTTGGCGAAGCCCTGCCGGAGACCCGCTACATCCACCACCACGCCGTCGTGCTGTTGGATCTCCATCAACCTCTCCTCCCCCCTTGCTGGATCAAGAAGGAGGAGACGTCGCTGCACCGTACGTGTGTTGAACGCGGAGGTGCCGTCCGTTCGGCACTCGGTCATCGGTGATTTGGATCACGGCGAGTACGACTCCGTCATCCACGTTCATTGGAACGCTTCCGCTCGCGATCTACAAGGGTATGTAGATGCACTCCTTTCCCCTCGTTGCTAGTAGACTCCATAGATGCATCTTGGTGAGCGTAGGAAAATTTTAAATTATGCTACGATTTCCAACACTTTTTGCTACGTATCTATGCCTTTTGGGCTCAAGAGTGCCCAGGCGACTTATCTGCGTTGTGTGCAGAACTGTTTTCACAGTCAGATTGGACGCAAAGTTCATGCCTACGTGGATGATATTGTTGTGAAGTCTAGAAAGAAGGAGACTCTATTGGATGATCTGAAAGAGACCTTTGATAATCTCCGGGTCTACAAGATGATGCTTAACCCGACCAAATGTGTTTTTGGTGTGCCTGCAGGCAAGCTTTTGGGTTTTTTTTGGTTTCAGAGAGAGGCATTGAAGCTAACCCGGAGAAAATCAAGGCTATCACTTCATTGGCTAAGCCGGCGTGTGTCAATGATATCCAACATTTGGCGGGTCGTATTGCCGCTCTGAGCCGGTTTATAAGCCGCCTGGGAGAAAAGGCTATTCCTCTGTACCAGATGATGAAGAAAACGGATCACTTTGTCTGGAGTGATGCTGCTAATGAGGCGTTTGAGGCACTTAAAAATAGTTGGCTGAGCCGCCGGTTCTTGCAGCTCCTGTTGAGAAGGAGCCCTTGCTACTTTATGTGGCTGCTAACAGGAGAGCCGTTAGTGTGGCGGTTGTGGTGGAAAGGAAGGAACCAAGCAAGGAATATCCAGTTCAAAGGTCAGCTTATTATGTCAGTGAGGTCTTAATCGAGTCTAAACAGAGATACCCGCATTGGCAGAAGCTAGTTCATGGGGTGTTCATGGCTAGTCATGAGTTGAAGCATTATTTCTTTGGTCATCCCATTACTGTGGTCAGTTCAGCTCCCTTAGGGGATATTATTCAGAACAGGGAGGCCACAAGCAGAGTGGCTAAGTGGGCCATTGAACTTGGACCTCATGGGTTGAAATATTTGCCGAGGATAGCTATCAAGTCTTAGGCTCTTGTGGATTTCATCAACGATTGGATAGAGTTGCAGACACCTGAGGAGAAGCTAGATAACACTTACTGGACTATTCACTTTGACGGGTCAAGGAAGCTGGAGGGCTCGGGGGCTGGAGTTATTTTGACCTCCCCACAAGGTGAATTTTTTTGCTATGTTTTACGATTAATGTTCCCTTGCACTAATAATGCAGCTGAGTACAAGGATCTGCTCCATGGCCTTTGGGTGGCTAAAGAGATGAACTTAAGTCGGGTGAGGTGCTTTGGTGACTTAGATTTGGTGGCTCAGCAAGTCTCAAGCACTTGGGATTCTAAGGATCCGCTTATGGCGGCTTATCGTCGGGCAGTTAACAGTATTGCTGGTCATTTCAAAGGTTATCAGGTGGAACATGTTGATCGCAGAAAGAATGAGGCGGCTGATGCTTTAAGCCGGCTGGGGTCTCAGCGTAAGCCGGTGCCCCCTAATGTTTTTCTTGACGTGTTGAATAATCCTTCAGTTAAATTGCCAACGGAGGAGGATCTTGTTATTCTTGACCCGGAGGCACAGTTGGTGGCGGCTCTCCATGCCACTCCTGATTGGACGGTCCCATATTTGGCTTATATGACCCGGGGTGAGTTGCCTGAGGATGAGCTTTTGGCCAGGCAGATAACCCGGTGGTCCAAGTTATGACCATTGTCAATGGCGAGTTACACCGCTGTAGCGTCACAGGTGTGTTCCAGCGCTATATTTCTCCTGAAGAAGGTCGTGAGATTCTAAGGGAGATACATGAAGGTGATTGTGGCCATCACGCCAGCTCTAAGTCTCTTGTGGCTAAAGCTTTTCTTCATGGGTTTTACTGGTTGACGGCTCATGCTGATGCAGAGGATCTGGTTAGTAAGTGTGATGGTTGTCAGAAATTTTCTCGCCGGGCTCATGTGCCGGCTCAGGAGTTGAGGATGATTCCAATTACTTGGCCGTTTGCGGTCTGGGGGTTGGATATGGTTGGACCTTTCAAGAGGTCTAAGGATAATAAGACCCACCTCCTGGTGGCGGTTGACAAGTTTCCCAAGTGGGTTGAAGCAGAGCCGGTCAGTAAGTGCGATGCAGCAACGGCGGTTCAATTCATGAAAGAAGTAATCTTCCGCTTTGGTTACCCTCACAGCATCATAACTGATAATGGCACTAATTTATCCAAAGGTGCTATGAGAGAGTTCTGTCAACGAGAGCATATTCGTCTTGACATCTCATCAGTAGCTCATCCCCAGTCCAATGGTCAAGCTGAAAGGGCCAATCAAGAAATCTTGAGAGGGATAAAACCCCGGCTTATGGTCCCTTTGCAAAGGACGCCGGGTTGTTGGGTTGAGGAGTTACCCTCAGTGCTACGGAGTATCAACACCACCCCCAATAGGTCAATGGATTACACACGTTTCTTCATGGTTTACGGGGCCAAGGCGGTTCTTCCAAGTGATATCCATCATGACTCGCCCCGGGTGGCGGCTTATGTTGAAGCTGATAATGAAAAAGCACGTCAGGATGCTCTTGATATGTTGGATGAGGAGCGATGCCTGGCGACGGCTCGTTCGGCGATATACCAGCAAGATCTCCGTCGCTATCATAGCCGCTGGGTTAAAACTCAAACCTTTCAAGAAGGCGACTTGGTGCTCCGGCTCATCCAAGATCAAACAGATATGCATAAGTTATCCCCGCCTTGGGAAGGACCTTTTGTGGTCAGCAAGAACCTGAACAACGGGTCATACTACCTCATTGATATTCGAGAGAACAAGGACTCGCACACATCAGAGGAGGAGACCCACCGGCCGTGGAACATTGCTCATCTTCGGCCATATTACACTTGAGCCACCGGCTCTTGTGTTGTACATACTTTCTTCATTGTATATAGTAGGATCATTATAATAAAGCCGGCATCCCTGATAATTCAGGGCCTCTGTCTTTTCACTACTATGAATTGAAGCCTTTATTGTTTGGTCATAAGGTCATTTGGGGGCGACCTGCTCAATGAGCAGAGCCTTGATTACCCTCTTGATTCGGATTACATTCCGACTCATTGGTCATTTGGGGGCGACCTGCTCAATGAGCAGAGCCTTTATTACCCTCTTGATCCAGATTACATTTCGACTCATTGGTCATTTGGGGGCGACCTGCTCAATGAGCACAGCCTTTATTACCCTCTTGATCCGGATTACATTCCGACTCATTGGTCACTTGGGGGCTTCCTGCTCAATGAGCATAGCTTTGCTTACCCTCTTGATCGGCTTATATGCCAGGTGTAAACACCAACTTTTGGGTTAACCAGCCTGTATGTCGTTGTTACTCCGCCCAGGTAATCCTGGAATGACCCGTTGTGTTCTTAACAGTCAATCTTTTAAATAAGACCCTGAACTCGTTCAAGTTAAACCGGCGGTTTGTCATGTGAGGGTTGGCTTACAGGTGTGCTGGAAAATAACCCAGTGGTTGTGCGGCCCATGAAAGCACTTGAAGTTTTAGGCTTGGCGGCCTATGAAAGCCTTGTTTTCTGAATTTCTATTTTTCTGAAGATTTTTGGGTTCATACCTTTTTCCATGTGAATACATGGTTTTCACAATTCAGGCCATGTAGCCTTGATCGTATGACTCATAATTGAGCATATTGGGTTAACAACCCGCCTTGATAGCGGATCATAAGCCGCCAGGAAATTTGCCTCGAGCAATCAACATGATGATGATTCATGCCTGTGACTTCTCATTATAAGGGGAGTTGTTATGACCTACAGGTATGTTCTTTCTATAATGATATAAACATTCAGGGTCTTGGTAAACCACCCTGGCTTTTGACTTTGTCATTAGCGTATTTTTCCGCTTATATATCCTTTAAATCTTTCTATCAAAAATTATGTTATCAGGGTTGTTCAAAGATATTTGTGACCCGCCTTGGCTTAAACCTCCACGGCACATGTTATTTACTTGTGTGTAGGGAGTACGATAGTATTCAGTATGACCCATATGATTGATAATATTATACGTGCTAGTGGCGGATCATAAAGATAAGATCGGCGGTTTAAGCATCCAAGAATATAAACATGCACGATGGAATGTGAGATCAGTGTTTCCACATCTATCCTATTACAAGGCCAATGGGCCTGCAAGGTGCGACCAAGTATTTTTTTCACCACATTAAAAATTAGAACGTGATGGAGAATCGCCCCTTGGATCAGTTATCTTGGCCTTGGCGGGTTGGAGACTCCAGGTTATCCTGCGCTGGTTCTTCTTCTTCGTCCATCGTCTGGAAGTCAGGTGATGTCCAATTGATGCCATTTAAGGCTTTGAACACAGCTTCATCATCTATAAGTGTGGATGGATCTACTTCAGGAGCAAAAGTATGATTATGTATTGGAGGAATAAGATCCATCACTTCATAAGCTGGCGCCTTCACTTTTGCGTTTTCAACGGTATAAGCCGCCTGATATCTGGTAGATCAGTTTCTTCAGCCAATTTGCTTGCCAAGGGGCGCATCTCCCTTACACATTTGGCAAAATCATTTGCATCAAAGGGAGACCCGTCTTCTTTATAGCTTGGACAGCCAATGGCCATCTCCTCCGGGTCTAGTTCCACTTGCCACGCTTTGGCCCGACTCAGGGCGGTTATGGCACCAGCTCTGGTGGGTGATCATTTTATCTCCTCCACTCTTTGGGGTATAACGGACAGCTTGTCCAATACCTCCCTGATAAGGGTGGGCGGTTGTTTGGTGTGGGAGATGGCGGCTATGGTTCGCTGAGTGCCTGTGTACAGTTGCTCCACCAATGTGTAAACCGCCTTCAGCTTCACCAACATCTCTTGGCCAAGGTTGGCACTCCTGGGACCTATTCATAAAGCGCGCAGATGAGTCGCCAATTAAATATTAAAAATAATCAAAGCATCTTGACTATTTACCAAAGATAGCAGCCGTCATCTGTGTTATACGGCGTTTTAAGCTGGACAGTTCTGCAGTGGTCTCTTTCAAAGAGGATTCGGTAGTTTCTGCTCTTTGCACTAAGGAGGCCTTCTCCTCTGTAACACCCACGATGCGGCTATATCTCCCACGTGTCGAGGCACGACTTAGAGGCATAACCGCATTGTGGTTTTGTCGCAAGAAGGGTCATCTTCACACAATCCCATGTAATGAACAAGAATGGGATAAAGAGTTGGCTTACAATCGCCACTTCACACAATACATAAATAAATCATACATCAATCAGAGTACACACATAGGTCCGACTACGGAACCAAAATAAAAGAAGACAACCCCAAATGCTAGATCCCTGATCGTCCCAACTGGGCTCCACTACTGACCATCAGGAAACGAAACATAGTAATGACCAAGTTCTTCATCGAACTCCCACTTGAGCTCAGTTGCGTCACCTGCACTGGTATCATCGACACCTGCAACTGTTTGGAAGTATCTGTGAGTCACGAGGACTCAGCAATCTCACACCCGCGAGATCAAGACTATTTAAGCTTATGGGTAGGAAAGGGTAGTGAGGTGGAGCTGCAGCAAACACTAGCATGTATGGTGGCTAACATACGCAAATAAGAGTGAGAAGAGGAGCAACGGAACGGCCGTCAACTAGTAATGATCAAGAAGTGATCTGAACTCCTACTTACGTCAAACATAACCCAAAAGTCGTGTTCACTTCCCGGACTCCGCCGAAAAGAGACCATCACAGTTACACACATGGTTGATGCATTTTAATTAAGTCAAGTGTCAAGTTCTCTACAACCGGATATTAACAAATTCTCATCTGCCACATAACCGCGGGCACGGCTCTCGAAAATTTATACCCTGCAGGGGTGTCCCAACTTAGCCCATTATAAGCTCTCACCGTCAACGAAGGATACTCCTTCTCCCGGGAAGACCCGATCAGTCTCGGAATCCCGGTTTACAAGACATTTCGACAATGGTAAAACAAGACCAGCAAAGCCGCCCGAATGTGCCGACAAATCCTGATAGGAGCTGCACATATCTCGTTCTCAGGGCACACCGGATTGTCCAAGCTTCCGGTAGGCCAGCCCAAAGTTGCCCCTGGTGGCCACCGGCGACTGATAGGTTGGATCAACACTCGAAGGAGCACTGGCCCGGGGGGCGGGTAAATAAAGATGACCCTCGAGAGCGCGACTCCCAAGGGAAAAAAGGCTAGGTGAGGCAAATGTAAAACCAAGGTTGGGCCTTGCTGGAAGAGTTTTATTCAAAGTGAACTGTCAAGGGGGGTCCCATAAATCACCCAACCGCGTAAGGGACGCAAAATCAAGGAACATAACACCGGTATGACGGAAACTAGGGCGGCAAGAGTGGAACAAAACACCAGGCATAAGGCCGAGCCTTCCACCCTTTACCAAGTATATAGATGCATTAATAATATAAGAGATATTGTGATATCCCAACATAAACATAATCCAACATGGAGCAATCTTCATCTTCACCTGCAACTAGCAACACTATAAGAGGGGCTGAGCAAAAGCAGTAACATAGCCAAACAATGGTTTGCTAGGAAGGTGGGTTAGAGGCTTGACATGGCAATATGGGAGGCATGATATAGCAAGTGGTAGGTAGCGCGGCATAGCAATAGAGCGAACAACTAGCAAGCAAAGATAGAAGTGATTTCGAGGGTATGGTCATCTTGCCTGAGATCCCGCAAGGAAGAAGAACGAGTCCATGAAGAAGACAAACGGATGTAGACGAACGAATCCTCACAACTCCGGAACGAAACCGAAGCTAACGAGAGAAGCAACCCGGAAAGAAACAAACAACATAGTAAACAACCACCACATACACATGGCATGATGCACAAACAAGTATGATGCATGTCCGATTTAATGAGCATGGCATGGCAAAGTGCAACAAACAACACTACAAATTAAGTGGAGCTCAATATGCAACGAGTTGCATATTGGAAAAACACCACATCAATTATTTAGTTCTCTCTCGTTTATGTACCCAACAATATTAAATGTTATTAAACATGGCAATAGGTGAAGCATATGAAAACTACCTATTTAGGCAAGTTTAAATGAGGCCGGAACAACAAACAACAATTCCGGAAAATCCCCATGTGCATATTTTAGATTTGGTACTGTTCTGCCATAAACACAATTTTAATGTTGTTAAACAGCAAAATAAAGTGCACCAAGTTAATATATGCATTTTTCTACCCCATTTACATATAAAGTTTATTAAATTCCGAGTTACGGTTATTAAGCTATGAAATAAATCATTTAACATGGCATTCGAGCAAATTTAAACAAACAGCATTTTAAACATTTCAAACATGGATGAGAGTGGCATATTATGAAACTAGATGAAATTCTAAGCATTTTACATATATAAATCATTTTAATCCGATGCACGGTTGATGAGTTATTATATGCATGAAGACTAGGGACTTTTGTGCAAATCTGTAAATCCTGGATAATTACTAAATTCGCGGAGACAAGAAAAAAAACATCCACGGGCCGAATCTGCTGGGCTGAACAGAGAGGAGGGGCTGGAGGGCTGCTCACCCATGGGCTCGGCCCAGCTGGAGAGGAGGAGGAGGCAGGCCGCGGGGCGCAGGCTGGGCCTTGGCGCACAGGAGGGACTTGGCGGTCCAGCGTGCGAAGCAGAGGGGCGAGCAGCTCAAGTTGCTGCTGCTCGTTTCTGAAGAACAGAAACATCAGCAGGGGAACAGCGGCGCGATGCAGGGGCTTGGCGAGGCGGGACTTGGCAGCAGGGCGGCGGCGCTCCTCGAGGAAGGGTCTTGCGGGGAAGAACTCCGGTGAAGAAGGGGAGCGGGGCGGCTACGCCGTTGCGGGCGACGAACTGAGCAGGGCGGCGACGATGGCTGCTGTTACAGAGAGAGATTGAGAGTGAGCGGGGGCAGGAGGAAGAAAATAAGAAGGGAGGAGCAGGGGAACGGCGACCTGGACCTGGATGGAGACGCGAGGACTTGCCGGGGGAAGCCGGTCTGACGAGGAGGCCGGGGACGGCTCGTTCTAGCCGGAGCCGAGGCGATGAGAGGAGGCAGCAGGCGATAGGGCGCGATGCAGGAGGCAGCATGCGACAGGGCGCGATGCAGGAGGCAGGGGAACGAGCGGGCGACGCGGTGCTCCGGCGAGGTAGAGGCCCCGGACATGACGAAGCAGGGGAACGACACCACGGCGCGACGGCGGAAACTCATGTAGGCATAGAGACAGGGAGGCTCGGGGTGATGGAAGAGAGATGAGAGAGGGAGAAAGAAACAGGAGGAAGAGGTGAGACCTTGGTGCTCCTCCAGTGATAGCGGGCGAGGAACTCGGGCGCCTCGAGCACAAGATCGAGCAGGGAGGTGCTGCGGCTGGCTGATGCGGCTTGGGCTGCTCGTGGATGGGAGCGCACGACGAGGGAGGTGGTCGGAGGCTACATGGTGGAGGCCGAGAGGAATTTGGATTTGGGGCTCGGGCATCTGGAACGAGGAGGAGGGAGAGCACTGGTTGGGTGAATCGGGCAGGGGAGATCCCGAGGGGGATTCGGTGGAGTGGCGGCGGCGTGGGGATGGATGGGACATTGCTCCTAAAGTTTAGGGTTAGGGGTCTATTTATAGGAAGGGTTAGCTTGGCTACCGGTCAAGAAAAATAAGCTAGGAGAGTCCAACAAAGAAAACGGCGATGTTGTATAGATGTTGGGGGATGATCCGGACCCATCGGTAACGACAGCCCGGTTCGGATTCGGAGCAGTTTTCGGACGCGCGCGAGGGGTCTGAGGGATGACGAGAGAGGATAGTTGGTTTGACAAGAGGGAACCGAAAACACGGTTGGTCTCGGAACGGTCACCGAAGACAAGGGGGAACGCGGCAACTACGAACGAATGCAAGTTTTAAAAACAAAGACGGCAACGAGTGCCGATGCAATGCGGATGATGAATGCAACAAACAAATAAATACACACAACGAACACGAAAACATGGCAGGCGTCTGGAGCATCGGTCTCGGGGCGTTACATCCTCCTCCCAGGCGGTTCTTTCAGTGGAAAATCCAGCTCTGAGCTTCTCGTTCTCCTCCAGGCTGAATTTAAACTTGGAGTCAGCTTTGAGTGTTTCAGCTTCTTGACGTTCAAGCCTGGCCTTAGGTCGACCAACTGGGATTCAATTTGAGTTAAGGCGTCCTGCAAGTAAGAGTTAAACAATTATAAACAAGTTGGTCAAGATACAGTGTGCATACAAGTCTCAAGCATGTTGCAAGAAAAGCCCTTGACACTTGGGGGCTAATGTGTGCGGAAGTTCTTTTTTCGCAGTATGAACCGGCTCATCTTTGTCAAGATAATCCGGCCCATGAGGGCTATGGTATGAAATTATTCTTTTAAAGGTAATGAACCGGCTCATCTTTGTCAAGATAAACCGGCCCATGAGGGCTACGGCATGAAAGTACTCTCAACGATAATGAAAATGAACTGGCTCATCTTTTTCAAGATAAGCCGGTACATGAGGGCTATGACTTCAAACTTACAGTAATACATTTTGACAAGTCTTACCCTTACTCAATGTATTTTTCCTATGGATAAGACTTGGGGGCTCTATGACTATATACATAAAGGAAACAGAAGATCATACCTCATACTTCTGTCGCATCTTCTTTACTGTGTCCGCCTTGAGATCACGACCAGAGTGCAGTTGACTGAGACAGCCAGAGAACAATTCACTAACGCCTAAGTGGGAATAATTGGCAATATCAAACTTGGCTTTGCTCTTTTCAACCAATTCTTCTTTGGCAGAGTGCCTGGCTAGAATGGTGGGATTCCCAGGTTCAGTATAACCAGTGCCAGTAATAATGACGTCCTCGGCAGTTTGTTGCAAAGGAGTCTCTTCAACAGGCTTGGTGGGGCTTGGCGGGTCAACACCCATTGTATCCACTGTTATGTCATGCGATTCTGGTGGCGGGTCATCAGCAACGGCCTTAGGAGTTTGATGAGAAGCTTCAGGCATGGTTTGCTTCTCCGGCTCAGCAACTTTTGGATCTTGGGCCGGTTTATTCATCATTTTTTTGCTGGGTTTAGCAACACCACTGAAAGGAAGACATGTGACGATGTTAATATATCATTTGTAAGGTGTTCAAAAGAAAACAAAAAGTTCAAATGTTCTCACCCAGGAGCGACTTTGAAGAGAGGAATATGAGTCCCCGTTGACTCGCTAGAGAATGAATGAGAAGTTCCCTGATAATTTGAGTCGGATGAATTAAGCGGTTGACAGATAAGACCCGCTTTAGGAAAGGAGAGGGGTGAAGTCTGTGGCACCTCTTTTCGGCGTTTCTGAGGAACCGGCGTGTTGGGTAAACCGGAGGAAAGGTTTCCACAGTCGTTGTTCCGGGTTGTGCGCCGAGCTTCATGCAGTTGTTTCTTCAAAATAAAGTTTGGATCCAAGTAAGCTAAAGGGTGAGAAAACCTTACTTTCCAGCTCACTTGTCGAACTTTCTGTCTTGGCAAAGGCTCTGAGTCGGAGGAAAGGATAGTTACATCTTCACCGTGTGCGTGGCTGTCCTCCGCGTCATCCTAATAGCAATCAGTGTCAATAAGATAAACAAAAAAGGAGCCAAGGGAGTCAAGTTCTACCTCTGACTCATCATCGTTCAGTGCAAATAGCTCTGTTGTGTCTGTTTTCTTCTTGGCGGGTTTCTTGGTAGCCTTGTTCTTTCCCCTGGCCTTTTTGGCCGGCTTATCCTGAAGTTTTTTATTCCAGAAAGGATCATTGGCCTGAGGAAAGCAAGTAATAGTAAGAAGGCAATATATGAGAAGGAAGAATAAGATAACAATGAGCTTGAAATTCTTAGAGCCGGAGCTGGGTTAAGGGTGCAAAAGGGGTTCAGCCCCGTCTTGCTACAATCCTCTAAGATTTCATTGAGTAGCATTTTGGTCATCTCATTGATCTCTTTATCATCCAGACGTATTTGGCAGTGACGTTGTGGATCTTTGGTGTCGCCAGTATACTTGCACATTAAGCCGGGGCGGCGGCTCAAAGGCATGATCCTCCAGGCAACCCAGCATCGGACCAAATCGATGCCAGTTAAGCCGTTGGCCATTAAGGCTCTTATTTTGCTAAAAGTGGAGGCATATTTGACCCGTTCAGCGGCACTGATCCGGTCCGGAAGAGGATGTCTTGGGTTAAGCTGGCAGTCACGGAAACCCGGCAGAGGGTTTCACCCACCGGAGAGGTGTCTTGGCAATAGAACCAGGTCTGATTCCAGTCTTTGGGGTGATTGGGAGGCTTGGCCGCGGGAAAGACGGCATCTTGGCGTCTTTGGATAGAAATCCTGCCAAGTTCAAGACTGGGTCCGTCTGTCATTTTTGTTTGGCGGTTCAAATAGTAAAATTCTCTGAAAAGGTCAACAGTTGGCTCCTCCTGAAGATATACTTCGCAAAAGACTTGGAAGTTGCAGATGTTGGGGACTGAATTGGGCCCAATATCTTGTGGATGAAGTTGATAAAAATTCAGAACGTCGCGAAAGAACTTTGAGCCGGGTGGTGAGAAACCCCGGCTCATATGATCAGCGAAAACCACGACTTTATCGTCCTTTGGATCAGGTCTTATTTCTGTCCATGGGGCTCGCCAGTGAATGACCTCTTTGGCTGACAAGACGCCCACTTGAACATATTCGTTCAGAGCTTGTTCCGTCACAGTGGTGGCGACCCAATCACATGAGGTGACTGTTTTAGTCATTTTATCGTGAAAGGCCTAAAAGGGGAATGATGGCGGGTCAAATTTGAGATAATAAGTCGCCCGATGGTTATAAGAAGGTAAATATACTATGCAGGTTTGGTTCATATACGGACAGGTTATTATGAGAAAGAAAATAGTGTGGACAAAACAACAAAAGCACAGTTGGGTGATATTAACATCAAACGGATGCAGCTAATTTGAGTATTCCATAAATAAGTCGGCTGGTGTTCGGCGGGTTATAAAGTGATATTTTTTAGCCGGCCCTACAGTGGTGTTCAAGCCGGGGCTTACGGATTTGAGGAAACTTTTACTAAGTGTTACACAAATAGGTTCCACGGATCTGATCTATAATATTGGATCTACGGCAGGTTCAGAAAACGGAAATAATTACCAAATCTAAATATGACAGTGGAAGAACATATGAACTGGGTTTGAATCTCAGGGAGACAGGATGCATCTACAATTGGAAATGGATACTACAACTGCTACCGTGCCAACTTTGTACTACCTCTCAGATTGAACTAAGCGTTGGAAGAGAAAACCACAATGAACGCCGATGAACACTGACGAACAGAGGAAACCTAATGCAGATGGGGAGTGGAGAAAGGGGAGTACCTAGCGAGGCAGATGATCAGCGGAGGAGCGCCGTCGTTCTCTGGACACGATCAGGTTGATGCGGCGGCCTAGGTCGGAGTTGTTGAAGAAGGTCGACGGCAGTGACGGAGCTCTGGAGGCGTCGGTCGGCGCGAGGAAGGCGAAGGAGAAGAAGCAGAGGCAGGCGTAAAAAGTGAAAGGAGGGCCCCTGTCCCTATTTATAAGGAGGTGATAAAAGGGCATGCGCAGGAATCAAGGAGGAAAAAATGATTATGCTAACAGAGCGGGCGCCTCGATTTTCGGGAGGTCCATTAAGATAAAGATCAGTTGAGATATCTTCGGCCTTGTGCGGAATTAATGCGCATGACATCATGGCGGGTTACAATAATTCTACTTCTGTGATGTCATGGTGGGTTATACCGGACTGATAAAGAAAAGGCAATGATACATTCTGCTGAGTTAAACAGTGGAGATTGATATGAATAGGTTCAAATCAACCTAGGGCCTAATGTTGGGGATATAACCCTGAGGTATGACCCGCCCAGGAGCGGTCGGGTTATACCATTGGCGGCTTACTGTGAAGAAGGCCCAAGAGGTCCAAGACCTGAAGATGGCGGTTCGTAATGCAAAGCTTATTGGAGGCCCAAGACCCGGAGGTAGTTCAAGACCTGAAGGTGTGAGCCGTTCAAGGTTAACTTACTCTGTAAGGCAAGTTTGTTTAGAGACCGAACCGGACGGGACACTGTAAGCCGCCGGGCATCAACCTGTATATAAAGATGAGACCCGGCGGCGGGTTAATTCAAGAAACAACCAATCGAGAACTAGGTCAAGCGTATTCGCTCCCTTGTAATCGAAACTCAAGCAATACAACAAGAAGCAGGAGTAGGCTTTTACCTCGACGAAGGGGGGCCGAACCTGGGTAAACTCCTTGTGTCCTTTGTCCCGTTCAACCCCTTCAAGCTAACCAGTTGCGATGGCTCCACACCTAAGTCCTTTCACTAGGGCATCTGTCGTGACAAATCCACGACAGCTTCCCTGAAGCCATCATCTCAGATCATGATCCTGTCTTCACGAGTAACTTCTGGCAAGAGCTCTTCAAGTACGTCGGCACAGAGCTCCGCATGAGCACAGCAAACCACCCCCAGACGGACGGGAAAACCGAGCGCGTGAACCGGTGCTTGTAGAAGTTCCTCCGGTGCTTCACTCATGCTTGTCCAAGAAGATGGAGTCACTGACTTCCGTTGGCCCTGTTTTGGTACAACTCCACCGACCACTCAGTTATCGGGATGTCGCCATTCCGCATGATGTACGGGAATGAGCCTTGTCGTTGAGGCATCACCACCTCCAACAGCTGCACAGTGTCAGCACTGCGATCATGGCTGGATGAACACACAGTTATCCAAGACCTACTTCAACAACACTTACAGCGCGCCCAGCTCTGTATGAAGCAAAACACCGACAAGAAATGCTCCTTCAGTTCATTCAAGGTGGGCGACGCGGTGTTCCTGAAGCTGCAACCCTACGTGCAAACATCTGTCGCTAGGCACGCCAACCACAAGCTCTCATTTCGCTACTACAGGCCATACCCGATCATCGAGAAGATCAACCACGTTGCGTAAAAACTGCAGCTGCTAGAGCACGCAGATGTTCACCCAGTGTTCCACGCTTCTTAGCTGTGACACGCTCTGCTCCCAGGTAGAAGTCCAGAACAACAACTCCCTCGTCTCACTGACGTTCCTATGGTTCTAGCAGCAATTGTGGACACGCGATGGAGGAAGAAGGGTGGGCACATGACTGAGCGGGTGCTCGTCCTTTGGTCTTACACTGCAGCTCTAGCCGACAATTGGGAGGACAATGCTGCCTTGTGCGTGCGGTTTCCTGAAGCGGAGGCTTGGGGACAAGCCTCTTCGAAAGGAGAGGGGGATGCTAGCGGCACTAACATGCTTAACTGAAGACAAGTCTGCCGAAATCACTAACTAAGGAGTACTCCTTCCAATGATCACTCCCACCTTGCCTGGTTGCGACAAGTGGCGTGCTGCATGTGCGCCACTTGTCGCAACCCGAGAGTTTTTTCCTTTTTCGTAGATGTTTTTATTCACAATGTTTTATCTCTTAGACCATGCGTCCAAATCTCGAACCGTTTTCACCGTTGGATCCCTCGTGTTGAGATCTTCAAAACTAGATCCCATGTTTATAGGTTTCAACGAACCTTTTTTCCACGAAAAAACCGGGCAAAAAAACCCGAACCGGGAGCATGTTTTTTCCCTTTCCGAAGAGGCGCGCGTTTTTCCCTTTCTGAGAGGCACAGTCGTGCCTCTCGCGGAAGCAAATGCATACCTCCACGAGAAGTAAATCTGTGCCTCTCACGGAACGATAAAAAAAGAAAAACGAGTTTTTTTCCTTTCTCAGAGGCACGGCCGTGCCTCTCGCAGAAGCAAATCTGTGCCTCCACGAAAAATAAATCTGTGTCTCTCGCGGAATGAATAAAACGAATTTTTTCCCTTTTCGAGAGGCACAGCCATGCCTCCACGAGAATCCGGCACGGCCGTGCCTCCACAAGAAGTAAATCCGTGCCTCTCGCGGAACAAAAAAGAACATGTTTTTTTTCATTTTCGAGAGGCGCGGCCGTGCCTCTCGTGGAAGCAAATCCGTGCCTCCACGAGAAATAAATTCATGACTCTCACGAAAAAAACGTGTTTTTCCCTTTCTGAGAGACACGGCTCACGGAAGCAAATCCGTGCCTCTCACGGAATGAGAAAAAACCACATTTTTTCCTTTTCCGAAAGGCACAACCATGACTCTCGCGGAAGCAAATCCATGCCTTCACCAGAGGTAAATCTGTGCCTCTCGCTGAACAAAAAAAAATGCGTTTTTCACGCAAAAATAATTTTCCCATTTTTTTGTCCAAATCTAGGAAAAACCGGGGAGAACAGAAAAGCCAAAAAAAACAAAAAAATTATCTAAAAGCTGAAAACATGTACAGAAAATAAAAAATCCAAGGGGCATCCAGAACGTGACACGTGCGGCAGCAGAGAGCGCGCCAAGTGGCGCGCTCCCAGCCCACCCCAAGTGACCCTTGTGGGGCTCCCGAAGGAGTACTCCTCAATTAGTTTTTTTAGCGGTACTTTCAATTTAGTTGCTCTTCAAGTTTGCGGCCTCGCTAGCAGCTCGGCCCAATCGTGCACGCCGGCCCAACTTAAGAGTCCGGGCCCCGGAGTGGGTATGATCGGTAGCTCACCAGGGACCATCTAGTGGATCACGGCTCTCTGTTCTTCCTCTATCTCCATTCCCTTCCTCCCCAATTGGGGGTGCTCCTAAGCCGTGTCTTCAACACTGCCAACGCATCCCGGCGCCCACGCGCTGCCCACCTGGGCCTGGCCCAACAAGGCCGATTCGTAACGAACTTATAAGAGCATAAAAAAACAGCAAAAAAGGTTGACCTCTCCAAGATTTGAACTCAAGCCATAGTCTTGACGTGCAATGGGCATGACCACTAGAACTACTCGACTCTAGCGAATGATAAAAGTGCCAAAACTATAAGTCCAGCGGCGCTACCGCGCTATTTATAGCATGTGTACTATATCACTCAGTTTTCTGAATTATATTTAAAAAATCGTGAATTTGAGCAAGTTCATCATATTCGAAGAAGAGTTAACAAATTTTAAAAAAGTTCATTGACTTTGAAAAAAAGTTCATCGATTTTGTAAAAAAGTTCATCACTTTTGAGGAAGAGTTCACAAATTTAACAAAAGTTCATTGACTTTGAAAAAAGTTGATCGATTTGAAAAATGTTCATGGATTTTGAAAAAAAAAATCTTCAATTTTGAAAAAAAGTTCAACACTTTTGAGAAATGTTCATCGATTTTGATAAAACGTTCATCAAATTGAAGAAAAAAAACGCTCATCAAGTTTGAAAAAAAGTTCATCGAGCTTGAAGAAAAGTTCATCCAATTTGAAAAAAGTTCACCAAATTTTAAAAAAGATTCATTGAATTTTTTAAAAAAACATCAAATTTGGAGAAAAGTTAATTTTTTAAGAAAAAATATCATCAAGAGAAAAGGTTCGTCAATTTTGAAGAAAAAATTCACGAATTTAAAAAAAGTTCATCGGACCAAGAAGAAGGAAGAAAAAAGAAAAACGGAAAAGGAAAAAGGAAAAGGAAAAAAAAAGGAACAGAAAAAAGAAATCTAGAAAGAAGAAAAGAAAGGAAGGATGTTATTATTCACATGAGATATGGTGGCGGGGTGATTAGTACATCTTGCTTGATGGCCCGCTTGCAAAATTGCCTATAATCGGCGCCTGAAGCGCAAACGCCCCCAATTTGTGTAATCGTGATTGTATCTTATACTGATACTCAAATCCTTGCGTGAGTAATATATATCGAGAGATCCTGTAGATTGCTAACAATGTACCACTGCCACAACAGGGCCACAGGTGGCGAGGATTTGGCTCCGGGAAGGGCGGGCGTGTGATTGGCAGCGCCGGCGATCAATCGGGACATACAGAGGTGACCAGGTGATGAGTGCCGAGCATGAGGGAGAGGTTGCATGGAGACGAAGCTGTTTGAGTATTTGACTGCACACAATTCAGAGTCAGACTAGGCTTTGACGCTGACCTTCACTTTCTTTAGCCAAATCTCGAATGCCAGGCAGTTGGCAAATGATTCATGTCAAACAAACGATCTTCAGACCAAATACAAATCGACAAGTAAAGCGAAAAATCCACACAAACACTGATTATACATCAGCTGTGTCCCAATTTCGCTACTACTAGCATTCCATCATCATCACACGAATAAAAGTAGGAACCTTTCTAGATTCAAGAAAGGCTAGCACCTCAATCCAGACAGACATCAGCCAGCTTCTTGCCTGGGTAAATTAGTGGAAACGTGAGCAGATTTTACACGAGGCAGAATTCTTCCCGATGCTGGCTCTTCAAATCTAGAAACAAACTAGTTAAAGATAGCGTAAAACTACTTTCCAGTGGCGGCGGTTCTCTCCTACAGAGAGCAAAAATGGAGCTGCATGCGACGGGGACAGGTGATGGATGATCACACGAAAGACCAGTTGACGAAGCAGAAGGCGAGGCAGTGCACGTTGTTGTCCTCACCAACTACTTTCCATGCTACAGCATTCTCAAATGAGACATGGCGGCCCATCCCAGACAAGCACACACCACCTGGCAGGTAAACAAAGCCCTGAACAGATAGATGAATGATTATTAGATGCGCCGTCTTCTAATCCGTTTCCAAAATGAGCAAGAGCAAAGAAGAGAACATAGACAAAATGTATTTTGAAGGACTTGATTGGAAAGTAAGTTTGATCAGTTCGTGGAGGCTGTCTATTAGAGTCAGATGAGATGAAATACACAAACAGAAATGAAACATGTCAGCGCTTCCTTGAATTTTTACATGGCAAGGTTCAAATGCATGTATCGATCCTACTGACTTGTGTTAGCAGTTGAGACTTGAGAGTAAATTTTTTTAGTTGCTTGAAAGAAGCAGTTGAATACCTGCTCCATCAACTTTGGGATCTCGGAGTATAGTGCCTTTCTACCAGCTTCATCAAATATCTTGTCCAACGAGAGATCTTGAAGGGCAACGAAAGATGTTTCCAACATGTTAATTCCCATCTCGTTTGCAAACGTAAATACAGGCTTTTCCTGAAAGAATGTTAGCATGCAGGTAGGTATATCAGCCAAGAAAGCCCACATTTCTGCCTTGCCATATTCACATGATTTTAACAGACATCCAGGAAGACATAACAGACAAAACACAGTTAAAACGCATTTGTTTACTTTTGTGTGTAGTGCTTTTTCATTTTAAAAGGTACCTTGAAAGAACAGCACAAAATAGCATCTTCATGATCCCAAAGCATTCTCAATAAAGATTCCCCAGCTTCATCTGCCTGTCTAAATAACTCGACCCCCAGATGGAACCTGTAAATATGGTTGTTTTGCTTCAGCTTCCATTCAAGTTAATCTTTAGTACACATTTAATTTTGGGCATCTACAGTTATGTTACTTGTACTCCTTGGCCTTGCAAGAATAGGTGCAGACCAGAGCAAAAAGCAGCATTGATCACTACTGGCATCAATCGTCCATACGATTAGAATAGAAGACGGTGGGTGTACTTACCGGTAACTTTGGCATATCCAGCGAGCTAGTGTTGCAGCTTCAGGGAAGCCAGAAATTATCTTATGTTCAGCATTCAAGCCAGATCGAGAGGGAGAGATAGCCATCGACACTCTCTGAACGGCGGAGACAATGCTGCGGACATACTGCCGGGCCATAGTTGCAACACTATCTTGGAGATGCATCTCGTAAGGGAATTGAAAGGCAATTGTCAGCACTGATCGTAGATTACAATCATCCGCACCGCCTGAGGCTTGCAGTGTAGTTGAACCAGCTTCAAGGCTAGAGGCCAAATCTAGTGTTCTACCGGCGGGTGCACCATCCTATGAAAGATATTGACGGTTAAAATCTGAGCAACTGAAAATAAATCTACATATAACAAAGTAGAAACCAAAAGATTGGGCCAAACAAGAGCCATCCTACTGGAATTGAATGGCTTTCATGTTTCAGCCATAAAATTTTCAGAAATATTTTGATGGCATAGATGTTACAATGCATTTCTGAACAGAATTGAGGCATTGTCTAGGACAGAAATGTAAAATGCAGTCGCCAGGAAATCTAGTGTTCCACCAGCAGGTGCATCATCCTATGAAAGATATTAATGGTTAAAATCTGAGCAACTGAAAATCAATCCACATATAACAAAAGTAGAAACCAAAAGATTGGGCCAAACAAGAGCCATCCTACTGGAATTGAATGGCTTTCATGTTTCAGCCATAAATTTTTCAGAAATATTTTGATGGCATAGATGTTACAATGCATTTCTGAACACAGAATGGAGGCATTGTGTAGGACAGACATGTAAAAATGCAGTCGCCAGGAAATCTAGTGTTTACCAGCTGGTGCACCATCCTATGAAAGATGAGTTCGAAGGAGGTCAAGAAACTCGAGAAGATCTGGACAACTCTCCTTCCCCCGACCCCGTGCGGCCGCCACCGGTCCTGCCCTCGACCTCCCGCGCCTCCCCCTCCCTTCGCTGCCGCCTGCAACGTCGCTAGGCGAAGGACCTGTGGCGCGGCGGCGGCGGACCACCTCTCGTGTCCGTGGATCTGAGGAGGCGGCAGCCAGATCTAGTTCCTCCCGCGACGGTGATGGCGGGCAGCGGCAGCCGGGGCACGTCGGTGGGCTCTGCTGCTGACGGTGGGGATGGCAGGAGGCCGCGGCGTGGTAGGCAGGCTCGATCTAGGAGTCTAGGCGGGCTGCTGCTGTCGCGTTCTCAACCTGCTGCCTGTCATCGGCTTCGGTGACAGGTTACTCTGGTTCTACCACGCATCACGAGGATTATGGCGGTGGTGGTCATCTCTTCCGTCGGAGGTGGTCGGCCTGATGCTGGGTGGTCGGATCTCAAGATCCGTCATCTAGTCCCGGCTGCGAGTCGGGGAGACATAGTTGCCGGTGAAAACCGAGCCGGAGGCTGGAGATGGCGGCGTTCTGCGCCATTACAACGACAATGCCTTCATCAAGGTGTTACCTTGATGAAGGCATCGTCGTGTAACTACTGTCGACCCACTCATGCTGCTCCGGGGGAAACCCTAGGATCTGGTCTTCCAGATCGAACGATGGCGGCACTGCGGTGTCGTTTCTCTCTTGGGAGCTGTTTGTGGAGCAGCACTGGAAGACAGAGGCAGGAGGTGGAGCGGCTTCGTCTTGCACGGAGCTTCGATGGAGATGCCAAGTCATGCCTAGCCGACAGGTGCTACGCTGTGTCATGCCTGTTCAGCAGGTGCTACGCACGACAGATCTTCTAGAGACTTCAAGCTGTGCCGGCTGGTGGTACTTCGCAGCATGGTGCTGCGGCAGTTTACGCGCGGGGAGGTGGTGCCGTTGGGCGCCGTGGTGGCGTCGACGGATGGCCGGACTGGCAAGGCTGAGGCCGATCTCTTTCCTGAAGATGGGTCAGCTCGATGATGATGGCGGCTTCTAAAGCGTGTGCATGTGGTGTACGCTTTAGGTTTGCTGCACCAGATGTAGGTTCCGATATGTTATGCGGATGGATCAGCAACGACACCGGTTTTAGATATGGGGAGTGAGAGCACTCCACATTATCGAGTTCGTAAGTGTGAGTGGTGGCTTCGGGTGGCTTGATGTATGTTCTTGTCAGACCTTTGTTGAATAACTAGTCAATGTGTACGCGCAATGCACGTTAATTTGGAAGTATATTAAATGCATGCGGATATTTAGAATATTATTTGCGTGTTATTATGTGATTAGCACTATATTTGGCATGAAATTAACTGCACGCTAAACGTGTTGAGCGCTCGACATTGAAGCAGTCTAGGTCATTGGATTAACATGATTTGATGGCCGAGATTAATTGGATCTGCCCCTTTGGGTCTTTTTATATTGGTATAGATTAATAAAGATGGTTGTATGCATCGACTGATGCAGGGCCGGGGGTTTTAACCTCCTTTTCCAAAAAAAAATTGAAAGATATTGACGGTTAAAATCTGAGCAAGTGAAAATCATTCTACATATAACAAAGTAGAAACCAGAAGATAGGGCCAAACAAGAGCCATCCTACTGTAATTGAATGGCTTTCAGGTTTCAGCCATAAAACTTTCAGAAATATTTTGATGGCATAGAAGTATGTTACAATGCATTTCTGAACAGAATGGAGCATTGTGTAGGAGGACATGTAAAATAATGCAGTTGCCAGGAAAAGTGAATTATTGATCACTAAAGGAAAGTGGTGTCCTGAATTTCACTATAACAATAAATTAGAGAAACAGGATACTCAACTGTTTTCATGTCCAGTGGTATAACACGAAAGCCTGAAGATATTAATGGAGCATCATCAGGGAAAAGCTCATCAATTGGTGCAAAGACAAGTTGGAAGCAGGATCCCATTGATTTCTCGTCTAGTCCAGTGCAAAACTGAAAAATCAATAAAGTTCAGAGATCTTTTTAGTACCACTTGTCAGTATACTTAACAGTACTAGCATCAAAGTAGAAATCCAACTAATAAGCAATGTGCAAAGTGAAATCCAACTGGTTGATTGATCAGATAATAGAACACTAGAGACTAAATCAATGAACTGTCAGTTATTACCTGAAGCAGGTGGATATCTCTTGATAAAAGACCCTCATCGAGCGCTTGCCCTTCAAGACGAACAACTTCTAGAATCTGCATATTGAATTATTCATCAAGGTTTCATGCTATTACGCTCGTCAAGAAAAATAGCTTGCAATTTATCAACATATCTTGTATAAATACATGTTGTTTATTATCCTCTCCAAATGATAGACTTGTTATAAGGCTTGCCAGCCAATAACCTATTGGTATTCTACCAATCTGCCACACTATTAAACAAGGAAAGTTGCACGAAGCACATGCAGTGAAGGGAATACTATCTACGAAGGTTACATGAGACACAAATGGGAAATTTACAAGAATGAAGAACGTGAAAATACGACCAAGGACAATCCATCACAATGATCTACATGGATAGATTAATAATGCATATAGCAATGAGCGACAGGAATTTGTAATGTCTCGAAGAGATACCAAATCATGACAACATCTAGCAAATCATACGGCTGTACATGCAAAGATTTGTGAATGTACCTCCTCATTCTCCACTGTGTGAGCAAGTGGCATGATGATCTGGCTCCCAGAAAATCTCATGGGACGCAACCCAGGAAGTGAGCATGAGCTTGATTTCAGCGCTGAAGCCGAATATGCATCAAAGTTATAATCAGCCCATTCAGACCGATGTTCCCTCAGAAACCGAACCAGTACTGCTGGTGGAACACTCTAGTAAACCAAACAAAGACAGAGTAAGAGCTTGAAAAACAGACAAGAATTAAGAGAAAGATCCAAGTTGGTTTTCAATTCTCCAGTGTCTGCAATGTTAGCCAAGTGAAACAAAACAAAACCTACATTTCTAGTATACCACTACAAGCCAATAGCACAAACAGTACAATAACCTAAAGTACCAGGCTACCATCCAAATGCATGCCACCAGATTTTTGACAAGATGCAAGAATACCAGTATCGAACAACAGATGTTTTAATAAACTTAACAAAGTCTTTATCAATGGGAATGCAAATTAACGTATATGTAATAATCGTATCATCACCTGCAGTAACATTGATGCTTTAGCACATATAACACCTCCAGGAGCTATAAACGCATTGGGAGCAGTGTTATTGCTTCTAATCTTTTTTGAGTTGCAAGCAATAATCACATCTTCAATGCCGTCTCCAGCCATTACAGACCAACCATCATCATTGAAGCCACTTATAGCATCATTAAATCCTCTGAAAGGGCATGAAAATGGTGTCAAGATAAACATCGGCCCAAGGCATGCACGGGCAAAAGTAGCAGTATCATTAGCCAGGACTAACCTACTCAGCCTCTGACTAAATGTCCGCAGAACAGCAGGTTGCCTCCCTAGAGCATATACAACCTCCCCACTAGTTTCTTGAGCAATCTGTCTGATGTGTCGTAATGCCTTGACAACAAGAAATGGTCAGTACCGAACTAGGATTTACAGAACGATCCAGCAGTCAAAAGATGCAAAAAGCAGTGAGCTACTTTTGTATGCCAAAGTGCCATAAAAAACTTAAAGCTCTGGATTATGAGTATCATCTTGAAGTGTCTCGCTTTAGCATCGCATATTTGAGCTCAGTCACCAACCAGCGAATGACTTTAAACTAAAGTAGTTAAATTGTTTTGTACAACACACGCATTTCTAGTAAGATGTTTATTCTCTAAAAAAATCTAAGCATGTATCTAGGCATTACAGTGCCAAAAACAGGAACTCAATTATGATCATTCCTCCCCATATGTAACAGATATTATAATAAAAAGTGTCAATCTGGAACCCAGTACATATGCTCCTGTCATGGAACAGTAAAATCTGAAAATCATCAAACATTGCCTACCAGTCTACCTAGGTGCAAATTTTCGAAACAGAAAGACTTTCGTGCTGTCCTGCACGCACAGTGCTCCAAGATGGTTTCTATAAACGCTTATTTGGAGCATCATTTTTATTTTGTTCTTGCCCAGAACATTACGAATATTTTTTTCTCCATGGAACTTCGCATGCCAGAATATTTTGGATTGTTTCACTTTTTTACTGTTCATCCCAAAAAAACATGTCCCTATTATAACAGATATTGAACAATTGCACTAGGCTGAGGTTCTGAGCTGCCAAGTAAGAGCCACGAGGAACTGATCATCAGAAGTAAAAGGTGGACACTGTACACATACTACAGAAGATAGCATATAAATACAAATTCAAGGTAAAAGCGGATCAAGAAATGTAATAACTAAGAACGCACCGCAGTAGTCATTTTCTGAGCAACTACCCTAGAAGACTCATAGAGCGGGCGAAGCACTTCTGGAACACTCCAAGCCTGTAAAGATATAATTGAATTAAATTAGTAAGAAACATGGGAGGGAACATCGATGCACGGAATTTAACATCTATGTTTGAAATCAGACCTCAAGGTCCAGATGATCCACTATATGCACAATTGAACCCCCGCCGTCGCATGGCCGAACTAAATAGCCACTAGGAAGCATCTCTGCCCTTACAAATTGCTGTGCTGAGGCAGTACTTGGACCACCTCCTGAACCACTCAAAGATCTCTCACAAACCTAAAATATACAGGGACGTAAGCAAAAGGCTTCATTGGCTCTAATTTACACTCTAGTTAGACTAACAACAATACATTTCATACACACCACAAGACTCCCATCTTCCATTGTAGTTGTGTATCTCAGCGTCCAAAAATCACGTGCAGGAACTAAAGTGGTAGGAGCATACATCTGAATGCACAAACCAAGAGTAAGAAATAGCATGGACAATACAAGTTACCGAACTAAAGTACACCATATTATTGTGCAAAGGAAGAAGTGATCAATGACATAATGCTCACCTGCATGTAAACAAGTTCAATGGTCCCACCGTTTCCAGCTGGAAGCATCGTAAAAACTTCAAGACTCCGACAATCACGGAACCAAGATGGGCGGTCTTTCAAGATCTCCACAATCTAGAATGCACAGTAATATTAGAAACTCCAGGGAATAATTTCTTAGTAGAACAGTGTGCCTCAATTTTGTAGAGAAGTTTGGAGTGCAAGAAAATATGATAGGATTTCTGTTTCAGCTGGCAAGATGAGAAGATTCTTCAAAAAAAATGAAATTGCAGAATATAAGTTGTTTTATTAAGTTTAAAACTTTATTGATTCAGTTTTCCAAAAGGCTTTATTTACATCTTTAGAGAAACGGGAGTGATGTATGCACGGCTAGCTGGGGTACAGTTTTTTTTCTGAGGTCTGTCTTCATTTTTTAGAAACCACGCCATATATCATACAAACAATATGGTTACTACAAGTTCGACAGTTTCTTCATGATTCTCTTGGAAACAAACAACGAGCGTTCTTGAACTAACATGAAGTTCCAAACGACAAACGAAGTTTGAGGTATACAGTTACCTTTGTTGGTTCTAGATTCACCAGACCACAGGCACGGGCAGCGACACCTCGGCAACCATGTGAAACGGCAACAATACCAAACGAATCCGGACCAGGCTAATCACAGGAAGGAAAAACAAATGAGCATGCATAGATCCACTTAGCGTTAGTATCAGTGTTGGAACAAAGAACCTCCAGAATTGGCAACTGACCTTCATCCCAGGCATCGGGACCCAATCAACAGCAGTTCCTGTAGCCTTTGAGAGGAACTCTGTCAATGTCTCCTCCGCAATTGCAAGGAGTCTAGAGAAGAAAATGGAAGGGAGACATGTAACAAGTTCTTACATAAAAGGGAATTGGATGATCCCACCTGTTGTCAGTAACAGAAACCACTTACCCAGCTGGGTTACTTGCATCCCTTAGAGGGTTTGGAGTGGTCACATTTGACTCACAACTTGTATCATTGGCCAACGAAGGCTGTAATGTAATGCAAACACAAGGTAGCAACGATCAGATATTTATCCTATCCGCGTCCTACAAACAACGTGGTCTGTAAAAGTAAAACAACAAAATGTAGACTTACATTCTGCAGCTGCTGCTTCATGTATGCATTCTCATGAACCAACTGGGAGACCTGCTTCTGGAGACGCTCATTCTCTTCCATGAGGAGCTTGTTCATGGCGCTCAGTTTTCTGTTCACGGCCTGAAGCCTCGAAGACTCCTTCCGCTGCTTATCACGGCACCTGCACCCACGGAGAAAAGCCCATTACAATTATGCTTGAATGCAGAACCTGCCCAGATTGGGAAAAGTACACATATGCTCCAACACAGAACTAGAAACTCCCACATTTGTTCGTGATCCATCCTTACTCAATTTACCCAGCCACCATTACACTCTCATGCAGCGTAATGGCTGCTGATGCAGCAAATTCCATCCAATCACAAAAGACGAAGCGCGGCGGGCGGCCGACATGCTCACCTTCGGTTCTGGAACCAGACCTTGATCTGCCTGGGCTCGATGTTGGACAGAATGGGGCACTCGCGGAGCAGCTGCTGCCTGCGCGTGGAGGTCGGCTTGGGGCACTCGGCGTACACCCGCTCCAGCGCCTCCACCTGCTCCGGCGTGTACCGCACGTACTTGCCCGAGTCCATCCCGCCCTTGTCGTAGCCGCCGCCGCCGCCGTCGCTCCCGCTCCCGCTCCCGCAACGCATCGCCGCCACCGCCGCCGCCGCCATCTTAAGCGCTTCCTTTGCGTCCTAGTTTCACCCCCTCGCGGCGCGCAGCGATCCTTGAGGGCAGAACAACCTGGGAGGAGATTTTCGAGCAGTTAGAACAAATTTGACATGGGGAAACGCGGGAGATTGGCGAGCGCGGTTGGGCCATCCGCGTCCCTCCATCCCTCCTCCTGATCCCTTAAACAACAAAGCGTGGAAAAGCACGCAAAGGAGGCGGCTTTTGGCTCAGTATCTGAAATGGGGAAAAGGGAAAGGCAGCCGCTGCAGAAGACGCAAATGCGGGCGGCGAGGCGACGCCAGAATCGCACGATTTCGTGTGAGAATCAAAAGTGGAAAAATTAGCCGCGCGGAAATATCAGCTAAATCCTCCAGCGACAGAGACAAAAAATAGACGGATAATCGCGGAAAAACATGTTTTCAGGGACGAAAAAAAAAGATCCATCAGGAAACGCAAATGGCGACGCGGATAAGCAGTCTGAGGAGCACACGCGAGAATCGTCCTCCCGAACTCCCGAACGACGCGTCGAGCGAAATTAGACATGAGTTACCTCCACACACGCCGGCCGGCCGGCGCGGGGAGGGGCGCCGCCGGTGACCCGCTCACAGCCTCCCGCCGCCCCGCCGGGCTGCGGTAGGGGGAACCACGTCCATGAACCGCTTCCTCTGGCACTCCACCTACTACTCCTCCGCCGCCGCGACAACCGGGGCCGCTAGCTCGCACTCCGGACCACCGGATCCGGCCCCTCCTGCCCTCAGCTCGCGTCCGTCCGTCCGACCTGAGGCAATCGAACGAGCACACCACAGCACGAGCGACGAGAGGGAGAGGGGGAGAGAGAGAGAGAGTCTGTACAGCGACACGGAGAGGGTGGCAAAAGGTGACAGCTTTAAAGGCTGGCCAGTGAGAGAGAGAGAGAGGGCGGGGGGGTGGGGGAGCGGAGCAGGAGCCCGCGGTCGCGAGAGTGGCAGTAGCTCAGGCTCAGCTCGCAGTACGTCTAGTCGTATTCTACGCTGCGAGCTAGAGGCCTGGAGCTACAGCTACGATGATAGACTAGCTAGGCTACTAGGCAGTGAGAGGACGTGAGGAGATGGAGAAAGCTGTGGAGGAGGACGAAGGGGGTGGGTGAGCTCGGTCCATGGAGGTCGGGAGTGGGACCCGCACACAGTGGTTCGCTGTACCCCCGCCCGCGTCACTGTCGCGCTGAAAGGACACCATTATTTTCCCCGTGACATCTCGCTGACCGCGTCGACTTGGACATTTTTTCTCTTGATGACATTGTTGGATTTGAGGTTGCTTACTGCATACTACACCATTTGTCATGGTCAAAATCTGACACCAAATTTATAATGTAGTCCAATTTTTTACAACTATTGTTATTACTAGGCCCGTGCATTCCTCCAACATATTACAACAAGCACTAAAGTTTTGAAGATCAAATGAGAAGTTCAAATTGAAGGCCTAACAAAGAGAGACAAATGATACGATGCAAGAGTTAGCTATATTTTATGTTTATTATAAAACATACAATATAATCAAGCCGATGAACCCCTAGCCTTTTTTTATGTAGTCTCATAAAAATGTAATTATTATTTAAAACAATTTGCAACGCTATTTTTTTTAAAAGGGAGGAATATTTTTTTCGAGCCTCTGCATCAAAATGATGCATACGGCCAACTTTATAAATAAGCAAATAGGTGCAGCAAGGTCTTAAAGTCTCAAACGAAAGTAAAGGAAAGCTCACAAAGAGCCAAAGAGCCAATAACAAACTAGCCAAAAAGTCACAACCGGCTGGCATAAGAAAGATAGGAAAACTAATTGCCTATCCTATTACATGAGCGCCATCCAAACCGGTTGAAGATATCCCGTGCTACCATCTCCCACCGGATAGATCCAGTAACCAAACGCTCCCTGGCCTCCGTTAGAGTGAGTAGCGACCACATACGGATTAACACAGTGGCTCGGAAAATAACCTGCAAAAACTGAATATTTGTTGTTCTGTTAAAAATCAAATCATTTCTGCAGTTTCAGACTGCCCACAATAAAGCACATACTCCTACGTGAATGTGTCTCGCTGTTTTGGACTCTATCCCGTTAAGCCACGTTCCAAATAGCGTGCTGACAGAATTCAGAGGAGTAATGTTAAAGGCTATGTGCACCGTTCGCCATAGAACTTTGGCCAACGGGCAGTCAAGAAAAAGGTGTTTGATAGTTTCATCCCGATCACAAAAACTACACCGAGTAGGTCCTGTCCGGTTACGCTTTGCCAAATTGTCCTTGGTTAAGATGACTTGTTTATGTACAAACCACGTAAACACTTTAATTTTCAAAGGAACTTTGACTTTCCAAACATATTTGAAACTAGGAATGGAGCTGGAATTGATAACATCGAGATACATTGATTTAACTGTAAACTCTCTAGACCTAGTAAGCTTCCAGCGTAATTGATCGGGCTGTTGAGACAACTGAACCTCCATCAGTCTACTCACTAAATGGAGCCACGCTTCCTAACGATTACCGGCTAGAGTCCTCCTAAACTGAATATTAAGGGGGATGGACTGAAGTATCGTTGCAACGAAAGCATCACGTCGTTGAACAATAATATAAAGAGACGGGTATTGAAGCGCAAGGGGGGTCTCTCCGAGCCAAGTATCCTCCCAGAATCGCGTGTTAGCGCCATTGCCGATTATAAACTTTGTCCTATTGAAAAAAGGCTAATTTGACTCTCATAAGCCCTTTCCAAAAAGGCGAGTCCGTCGGCCTCGCTGTCACCTGGGACAAACGTTTGGAGTGAAGATACTTACTACGGAGAATCTGCGCCCATGTGGCATCAGTCTCTACAGATAACTTAGACAGCCACTTGCTGAGAAGACATTTGTTCTTGACTTCAAGATTTTCAATACCAAGGCCCCCCTTGGTCTTTCGGTCGACAAATAATATTCCATTTGGCGAGTCTGTATTTTCTTTTTAGTTCATCGCTCTGCCAGAAGAATCGGGATCGATAGAAGTCCAGCCTTTTCCTAACTCCAACTGGGACTTCGAAGAAAGACAAGAGAAACATAGGCATACTCGTGAGAACCGAATTAATCAAAATTAATCGGCCTCCATATGACATGAGCTTGCCCTTCCAACAACTCATTTTCTTCTCAAAGCGATCCTCGATACACTTCCATTCTCTATTTGTCAGCTTACAATGGTGAATTGGTATACCTAAATACGTAAAAGGTAAAGTCCCCAATTCGCACCCAAACAATTGCCTATAAGCCTCTTGTTCCTTATTGGCTCTTCCAAAACAGAACAATTCGCTTTTGTGAAAGTTAATCTTTAACCCGGTCAATTGTTCAAATAAGCATAACACCAACTTCATATTTCTCGCTTTTGCCAAGTCATGCTCCATAAAGATGATCGTATCATCGGCGTACTGTAGGATAGACACACCTCCATCAACTAGATGAGGCACCAATGTAAGTGCATCTAGTGCCCCTTAGTGATTTTGGTGTATTGAAGACTTATAGGTTAAGGGACTAATGTGTTTATGAGTGTACACAGGTCTATAAGTCTATGAGGAGTTTGATATTTACAGAGAAAGTCGACCCCTAAAAATGAAGTTCTTCAACTGAAGACTTTGGATTTCTGAAGACTTTCTGAAGACCTTGAAAGTGAAGAAATTGGTGTGACCTTGAAGACTAAGTATCATTCGAGGAACATGAAGTGTGAAGACTTTTGTTTTCGTAGTTTCATTTTCTCTTTCTTGAGTCATAGGAAACACCGTACTGTTAAAGGGGGTCGAGGAAATACTAAGGAAAATTTTGCATGTGATGCTCAACTCAAAATCCTACACCTACCAATCCCTTCGAGTGAAGCCATTGGAAATCTCATACAGTTCAGTCATATTTTTCAGTGACAGAGACGAAGTTCTTCTGGTCTCTGAGGATTGTTCTGACTGGGGAGTTAGGAATTCGCCAGTGCGGATTGCCTACACAGTGAGGAACATGATATTCCTGAGGAATTTGAGCCTCGAAATTCCGACCGTTGTTGTGCTATGCGCCAGCTGTCCCAAAATATCTACCCACCTAACGGTCATATCATTGAAGGGCATTTATGTCTTACCATGTCGGGCTGCTCCCTAGGCTATAAATAGCCGCCCCCTACAACCACTAGCTGGTTGGCTGCTCCGAGAGAAACTGACACTTGTCATTTGAGATCATCCCATCCTCCGAGGACTTTAAGCGAAAATCATCGAGTGAGGAAAACCCAAACCCAAACACCTACAAACCCAAAGTGATTGAGCATCACTGAAGAGATTGATCCTGCGTGGATCCGACGCTTGTTACCTTTGAAGACTGTGCTTCTTCCAGACGGTTAGGCGTCATGGTCTAGAGCATCCAAGAGGAATTGTGGATCGCCGAGTGACCGAGTTTGTGAAGGTTTGGAAGTCACCTGAAGACTTACCACGAGTGATTGGGCGAGGTCTGTGTGACCCTAGCTCAAGGAGAATACGGTGAGGACTTGATACATCTCCGTCGTATCTACTTTTCCAAACACTGTTGCCCTTGTTTTGGACTCTAACTTGCATGATTTGAATGGAACTAACCCGGACTGACGCTGTTTTCAGCAGAATTGCCATGGTGTTATTTATGTGCAAAAACAAAAGTTCTCGGAATGACCTGAAACTCCACAGAACTTATTTTTGGACAATATTAAAAATATTGGCGAAAGAATCAAGGCCAGGGGGCCCACCACCTGTCCACGAGGGTGGGGGCGCGCCTGCCCCCTGGGCGCGCCTCCCTGCCTCGTGGGCCCCCTGGAGCTCCACCGACCTCAACTCCAACTCCATATATTCGTGTTCGGGGAGAAAAAATCAGAGAGAAAGATTCATCGCGTTTTACGAAACGGAGCCGCCGCCAAGCCCTAAACTCTCTCGGGAGGGCTGATCTGGAGTCCGTTCGGGGCTCCGGAGAGGGGAATCCGTCGCCATCGTCATCATCAACCATCCTCCATCACCAATTTCATGATGCTCACCGCCGTGCGTGAGTAATTCCATCATAGGCTTGCTGGATGGTGATGGGTTGGATGAGATTTATCATGTAATCGAGTTAGTTTTGTTAGGGTTTGATCCCTAGTATCCACTATGTTCTAAGATTGATGTTGCTATGACTTTGCTATGCTTAATGCTTGTCACTAGGGCCCGAGTGCCATGATTTCAGATCTGAACCTATTAAGTTTTCATGAATATATGTGAGTTCTTGATTCTATCTTGCAAGTCTATAGTCACCTACTATGTGTTATGATCCAGCAACCCCGAAGTGACAATAATCGGGACCACTCCCGATGATGACCATAGTTTGAGGAGTTCATGTATTCACTATGTGTTAATGCTTTGGTCCGGTACTCTATTAAAAGGAGGCCTTAATATCCCTTAGTTTCCAATAGGACCCCGCTGCCACGGGAGGGTAGGACAAAAGATGTCATGCAAGTTCTTTTCCATAAGCACGTATGATTATATTCGGAATACATGCCTACATTACATTGATGAATTGGAGCTAGTTCTGTGTCACCCTATGTTATGATTGTTACATGATGAACCACATCCGACATAATTCTCCATCACCGATCCAATGCCTACGAGCTTTTCACATATTGTTCTTCGCTTATTTACTTTTCCGTTGCTACTATTACAATCACTACAAAACCCAAAAAATATTACTTTTGCTACCGTTACCGTTACTTCCATACTACTTTGCTGCAGATACTAAGTTATCCAGGTGTGGTTGAATTGACAACTCAACTGCTAATACTTGAGAATATTCTTTGGCTCCCCTTGTGTCGAATCAATAAATTTGGGTTGAATACTCTACCCTCGAAAACTGTTGCGATCCCCTATACTTGTGGGTTATCAAGACTATTTTCTGGCGCCGTTGCCGGGGAGCATAGCTCTATTCTTTGAGTCACTTGGGATTTATATCTGCTGGTCACTATGAAGAACTTGAAAGACGCGAAAACAAAAATTTATCCCTCAACTACGAGGGGAGGTAAGGAACTGCCATCTAGCTCTGCACTTGATTCACCTTCTGTTTTGAGTAAGCTTGCGACACCTAAACCTGCTTCTGCTATTAATTCTGATATGTCGCATGTTATTATGATGCCACTTCTGCTATGCATGATACTTATGATGAAACTAATTCTATGCTTGATACTACTGTGCCACTTGGTGAATTTCTTGATGAACAACTTGCTAGGGCTAGAGAGAATGAAATTATTGAAACTGATAATATTGATGATAGTGATGATGAAAGCTCTCCCAATAAATATGAATTACCTGTTGTGCCTGAGGGCTATGTTATGGATGAAGAAACTAAGAGAGACTTTCTTGCTTGCAATGATAGAAGTGATCTTAAGAAATTATTAGCTAAGCTTAAACAAAAAACTCTGAATGCTAGAATGAAATATGATCCTGCTTATGCTACTTCACCTATCTTTGTTACTGATAAGGATTATGAATTTTCCATTGATCCTGATATAATTACTTTGGTTGAATCTGATCCTTTTTATGCCTATTAATCTGAAACTGTTGTGGCACATCTTACTAGATTAAATGATATAGCCACCCTATTCACTAATGATGAGAGAACTCGCTACTTTTATATCCTTAAAATATTTCCGTTCTCGTTAAAGGGTGATGCTAAGATATGGTTTAATTCTCTTGATCCTGGTTGTGTGCGTAGTCCCCAGGATATGATTTCCCTGCTCATAAGAAACAAGCTGCCTTAAGGGATATATATAATTTTGTGCAAATTGAAGAAGAGAGTCTCCCACAAGCTCGGGGGAGGCTTCTCCAATTACTTAATGCTTTGCCTGATCATCCTCTTAAGAAAAATGAAATACATGATATCTTTTATAATGGACTAACCGATGCTTCCAGAGACCACCTGGATAGTTGTGCTGGTTCTGCTTTCAGCGAAAGAACACCGGATGAAGCTGAAATTCTGTTGAATAATATGTTGACCAATGAAAATAATTGGATACTTCCTGAGCCAGCTCCTAAGCCAGCTCCTGAGCCAATTCCCAAGCCTATTCCTAAGCCAACTCCGAAGAAGAGGGGTGTTCCATTTCTCAGTCCTGAAGATATGCAAGAGGCAAAGAAATCTATGAAGGAAAAAGGTATTAAAGCTGAAGATGTTAAGAATTTACCTCCTATTGAAGAAATACATGGCCTTAATTTACCGCCTGTTGAAGAAATATATGATCTTAATCCATTACCTATTGAAGAAACTCATGGTCTTGATAACCCGACACAGGTAGTAAAGGTAAATTCTCTCTATAGATCTGATGAAGGTGATATTCCTCGTTATAAGTCTGCTAGACAATGCTTAAATGAGTTTGACAATTTTATTGTTAAACAAGAAAACTTCAATTCTTATATTGGTAGACAATTAAAACAAAATGCTTATATGATTGAACACTTGGGTGATTATATGTCTAGAGTTAAAGGTGAACTTAAGATCATTAGTAAACATGCTTCTATGGTTACCACTCAAGTAGAACAAGTACTTAAAGCTCAGAATGATTTGCTCAATGAATTAAATAGTAAGAACAATGATTATGCTGTTAGAGTGGCTACTAGAACTGGTAAAATGACTCAGGAACCTTTGTATCCTAAAGGCCATCCTAAGAGAATTGAGCAAGATTCTCAGAGAAATAATATTGATGCACCTAGTCCTTCTAAAAAGAAGAAAAAGAAAAATGATAGGACTTTGCATGCTTCTAGTGAACTTGTTGCTGAAACACCTGAGAATCCAAATGATATTTCTATTTCTGATGCTGAAACACAATTTGGTAATGAACATGAACCTAGCGATAATGTTAATGATGATGTTCATGATGATGCTCAACCTAGCAATGATAATGATGTAGAAATTGAACCTGCTGTTGATCTTGATAACCCACAATCAAAGAATCAACGTTATGATAAGAGAGATTTTGTTGCTAGGAATCACGGTAAAGAAAGGGAGCCATGGGTTCAAAAACCCATGCCTTTTCCTCCCAAACCATCCAAGAAAAAGGATGATGAGGATTTTGAGCGCTTTGCTGAAATGATTAGACCTATCTTTTTGCGTATGCGATTAACTGATATGCTCAAAATGAATCCTTATGCAATGAAAGATATTGTTACAAATAAAAGAAAGATACCGGAAGCTGAAATTTCCACCATGCTTGCTAATTATACTTTTAAGGGTGAAATACCTAAGAAACTTGGAGATCCATGAGTACCTACTATACCATGCTCCATTAAAAGAAACTATGTTAAAACCGCTTTATGTGATCTTGGAGCCGGTGTTAGTGTTATGCCTCTCTCTTTATATCGTAGACTTGATTTGAATAAGTTGACACCTACTGAAATATCTTTGCAAATGGCTAATAAATCAACTGCTATACCTGTCGGTATTTGTGAGGATGTGCCTGTTGTGGTTGCAAACGTTACTATTTTAACGGACTTTGTTATTCTTGATATTCCCGAGGACGATAGTATGTCTATTATTCTTGGAAGACCCTTTTTGAATACTGCAGGGGCTGTTATTGATTGCAACAAAGGCAATGTCACTTTTCATGTTAATGGTAATGAGCATACGGTACACTTTCCGAGGAAACAACCTCAAGTTCATAGTATCAACTCTATTGGAAAAATTCCATCAATTATTTTTGGAGGTTTTGAATTTCCTATTCCTACTGTCAAGAATAAATATGATATTCTTATTATTGGGGATGTGCATATCCCCGTTGAGGTAACATAGTGTTATTCGAAATTTCTCCGGTTCCATGTTATTAGGAATGAGTTCGTTAACAAGACTTGATCAACCTTGTTAGTGGATTCCTTTTGATGAGAACGAGATGGATGAAATTAGAAAACACAACCTTCATTACCCTGTCCCTAATTTCTGTTATTTAGTTGAAATAAAGTAAAAATAGTATTTTCTGTCTGTTTTCTGAATTATCCGTGCAATATAAAAATACCTCGAGAATAAAAGTTCTCCAAATGCCCTGCCAATTTAATATGAATTTTTCTGGAATATTTGAGAATATCTAGCACTGAGAACACAGCAGGGGGGAGCAAGCACCTGGCCACGAGGGTCCAGGGCGCGCCCACCCCTACAGGGCGCGTCCCCCTGCCTCGTGGGCCCACGATGGCTCCCCTCCACTTATTCCTGCACCCACACACTTCTTCTTCCTCCCAAAAAAATCACCATCCAGCTCAAGCACGAGTTCTAGCTCATTTTGCTGCGATTTTCGATCTCCTTGCTCAAAGCACCTCTCACAAAACTGCTTTGGGGGATTGTTCCTTGTATGTGACTCCTCCAATGGTCCAATTAGTTTTTGTTCTAGTGCTTTATTCATTGCAAATTTGTGCTGCCTAGGTGACCATGTTCTTGAGCTTGCATGTCAAATTTATATGGTTCCAAGTAATTCTAATGCATGATATAGTCTCTAGGCACTTGTAGGAGTAGTTACTATTAATTTTGTTGAGCTTGGTTCACTTTTATTCGAAGTTACTAAAAATTTCAGAAATTTTTCAGAGGAAGAAATATGTTTAGGAAAATGTACCAAGGTGGTTCTTCAAGGAAGCAAGGACCCAGGCTTGCAATGCGTGATGCTGACGATGAACCACCAAGGGACGCTCCAGTGCGGCCTTGTGAATGGCCTTCAGAAGACTTCATGGATCGAGCAGGAATTAAGGAAGAATTTAACGCATATTTGCGTAACGTCGATCTTGTGAGCTTCGAGGCAGAAAAATGCCGTCAGTACCACTATCTCACTAGTTCCTTTGTGAGGAGGTTTGAATTTTCATCTTCACGCAATTCTCAAACTTTCCTTTTTGATCTCTATGAAAATTCTTATACTATGGACTTAGAGGATTTTACTACTGCTTGCAAACTCCCACAATGGGGTAGTACTAGTGAACCTCACAAATCTGAATGTAGAGATTTTCTTGCTAGTATAACTGTGGGGGAATCTAGAGATATAGCACAAGCTACCATAGGGAGCATTCATTTTCCTGCTATACATTATTTTGCTCTCTTCATAGGTAGGTGCATAAATGGTAAGGATGAAGCATGTCACATGTGTGTCCCTAACCTCAGTATTCTTAGGAGTGCTGTGTTAGGAGATAAATCTTATAATTTGGGAGCCATTGTTGCACGTAGGTTGCATCATAATAGATTTAATGGAGATTTCTTTGAAGGAATTTATGCAACCCGTCTAGCTAATTTTCTTGAGGTACCTATACGTGAGTATGATGTTGAGCTGCCTAATGTTTATTTAGATTATAATGCCATGGTTCATCATTGTTTTCTTGAGAGGAATGAGCAGTCCCTCCAGTATCGCTTAATCTTTGACAGACGTCGCGCTGTCCATATTACTCTCCCTGCTCCTGCCTTCTTTGATTATCAGGCAAAACAAGATATGTTATTACCAGAGAGGAGGCAGATGAGTACGAGAGGAGGGCGGAGGCAGCTCGCCGCCACGCTGCAGCTCAGGAGGCAATAGCCGCTGCATCTCAGTACGACCCCGGTTACAACTTTGGATATCTGCCAGGCCATTCGTGGCAATAAACCAACTTAGGCCAAAAGCCTAAGCTTGGGGGAGTACGTATTTCCCACCGACATTACATTTATGTCCACACACTCATTGCTAGATGTCGGTGCTCATACTTTGTCACTGTAATATCCATGCTAGTTTATTTTATTTTTACGCTTTCTTCTTGTGTGTTCAATAAACCTTAAGAAAAACCAAAAAAATTAGTTGTAGCTTTTAGTTAGTTTACTTTTCTTGCAGTAGTAATAATTAAAAGAAAACCCAAAAATATTTCCCGTTCTTGTTTTGCTTGTTGGGAGCTTTCCCGTGTAAATAGTTTTATTTCTTTTCTTTGGGGGTCGATAGGAGAAGACCATGATGAAAATGTTGAAGTGGCTCTTATATGCATTATTGTTGATTTAACCAAGAGCCCATATTGCCTTGTCTTCTCCTGTTTATTGAATGCTCGCAGATTCCAGCTTAGTCCAATGCACGTGCACTATTATTATTATTCACATTGTTTGGTCGTGCAAGTGAAAGGCAATTATGACGATATATGATGGACTGACGAGATGAGAGAAGCTGGTATGAACTCGACCTCTCTTGTTTTTGTAAATATGATTAGTTCATCGTTCCTGATTCAACATATTATGAATAAACATGTCTGCAATGACAATTAGAGATTATAGTTGCTCGTGCCATGCTTAATTGGCTATGAGTTATAATGGTTTACCTTGTGTGCCAACATGCTATTAAAATGGTTGTGATGTGGTATAGTGGGGTGGTATCCTCCTTTGAATGATTCAAGTGGCTTGACTTGGCACATGTTCACACATGTAGTTGAAACAAATCAACATAGCCTTCATGATATTTATGTTCATGGTTGATTATATCCTACTCATGCTTGCACTCGATGTTTATTAATTTTAATGCATGTTCATGACTAGTGTCGCTCTCTAGTTGGTCGCTTCCCAGTCTTTTGCTAGCCTTCACTTGTACTAAGCGGGAATACTGCTTGTGCATCCAATCCCTTAAACCCCAAAGTTATTCCATATGAGTCCACCATACCTTCCAATATGCGGTATCTACCTTGAAAGATCGTGGATGTCGCCTAGATGGGGGGGTGAATAGGCGCTTTAAAATAATTACGGTTTAGGCTTGAACAAATGCGGAATGAACCTAGCGGTTAATTTGACAAGCACAAAACCTACAACAACTAGGCTCACCTATGAGCACCAACAACTTATGCTAAGCAAGATAAACAACTAAGTGATAGCAAGATATATGACAAGAAACAATATGGCTATCACAAAGTAAAGTGCGTAAGTAAAGGGTTCGGTTAAGAGATAACCGAGGCACATGGAGACGACGATGTATCCCGAAGTTCACACCCTTGCGGATGCTAATCTCCGTTTGGAGCGGTGTGGAGGCACAATGCTCCCCAAGAAGCCACTAGGGCCACCGTAATCTCCTCACGCCCTCGCACAATGCAAGATGCCGTGATTCCACTAAGGGACCCTTGAGGGCGGTCACCGAACCCGTACAAATGGCAACCCTTGGGGGCGGTCACCGAACCCGTACACTTTGGAAACCCTTGGGGGCGGTCACCGGTACCCGTCAAATTGCTCGGGGCGATCTCCACAACCTAATTGGAGACCCCGACGCTTGCCCGGAGCTTTACACCACAATGATTGAGCTCCGAACACCACCAACCGTCTAGGGTGCCCAAGCACCCAAGAGGAACAAGCTCAAGGGCACCAAGCACCCAAGAGTAATAAGCTTCTCAACTTGTAACTTCCACGTATCACCGTGGAGAACTCAAACTGATGCACCAAATGCAATGGCAAGGGCACACGGAGTGCCCAAGTCCTTCTCTCTCAAATCCCACCGAAGCAACTAATGCTAGGGAAGAAAATGAGAGGAAGAACAAGAAGGAGAACACCAAGAACTCCAAGATCTAGATCCAAGGGGTTCCCCTCACATAGAGGAGAAAGTGATTGGTGGAAATGTGGATCTAGATCTCCTCTCTCTTTTCCCTCAAAAACTAGCAAGGATCCATGGAGGGATTGAGAATTAGCAAGCTCGAAGAAGGACAACAATGGGGGAAGAACACGAGCTCAAAGGATAAGGTTCATTGGGGAAGAAGACCCCCTTTTATAGAAGGGGAAAAATCCAACCGTTATGTGCTCAGCCCGCACACGAGCGGTACTACCGCTCCACGAGCGGTACTACCGCTCTGGCGGAAGAAGCAGGGAAAAAGGAGCAACCAAACATGAACCTTGGGGCGGTAGTACCGCTTATAAGCGGTACTACCGCGCACCCCAGCGGTACTACCGCTGGAGGAGCAGAACACGGGACCAAAAAAAACAGTAGCGGTACTACCGCCCGACCGGAGCGGTACTACCGCTTATAGGCGGTACTACCGCCCATCAGGGCGGTACTACCGCTTATAGGTGGAACTGCCGCGCCTTACTGCCGTGCAAGTACTGCAAAACTCGACACGAAAAATGCAAGACCCAAAATCGAGGCGGTACCAGCGCGGAACCGTAGCCGTACTACCGCTTATGGCCATAGGCGGTACTACCGCTTTGGACGGCGGTACTACCGCTTGGGGCGATAAGCGGTACTGCCGCTCTGGCCGCGGTACTACCGCTAGGAAGCCAAAACTGCCATAACTTCTGCATATGAGCTCCGAATTGAGCAAACTCAAGCTTGTTGGATTGAGAAAGACGAGTAGCATCAAAACAGCGACTGGTTATAGTAAGAAGAGGCAGGGGAGGTATGCCAAAAAAATAGAGGAGTGAAACCTCCAACCGAGAAGAACCGGCATAACCTCCAACATCGAAAACATCATAGAAGATGCGAGTGAACTCTGTTTTCGATGAACTCGAGCTTGTCATCAAGATGACCATAAGCTCCAAAACTCACAAAGAGAAGAACCAACAAAGATGATGCAAGGATGCAATGGTTTGAGCTCTCTATGAACGATACGATCAAGCTACTCATCGAGAGCCCCCCTTGATAGTACGGCAATCGATCCTATAACCCGGTCTCCCAACTACCATCATGAGACCGGTAAAATAGAAAACCTATCAAGAGCAAACCTTTGCCTTGCACATGGTCCACTTGAGCTAGATGATGACGATCTTGACTCCCTCAAGTTGGACCACCTTTCTTGGTTGTGTTGGCTCGATGAAGACTAGTTGATTGCTCCCCCATACTCCACTATGGGTGAGCCACTCTTCCGCACATCTTCACTAGTCCATTGTCACCACGATGGACGGCAAGCTTCAAGCATTTGATCTCTTCATGATGCTTCACTTGAACTTGCGCACCGCAACATCTTCATAAGTCCATTGTCGCCACAATGGACGGCAAGCTTCAAGCATTTGATCTCTTCATGATGCTTCACTTGAACTTGCACACCGCAACCTAACCCCACAAAGAACTCTCACAAAGATCATGGGTTAGTACACAAAGCGTAATCGACAATGCTTACCACACCATGGGATCGCTTGATCCCTCTCGGTACATCTTGTGCGCTTTGTGTGTTGATCAACTTGATTCACTCTTGACTTAGTCTTGATCAACCTTGACTCTTTCCAACTCTCTTCATTTGGATGATGTCTTGAAGGTAAACATGAATGATCACACAATCTTCTTCTTCAAGACATGCTTGCAATAAGCTCTACTCTCACATGACCAATCTTTGGATAATTCCTTAACAACACCTTGGTCACCACATAAACTCCTTGAAACCAACACATGGACTTCAAGAAAAGCCTATGGACAAATCCTTCAAATATAACTCAAGGCAACCATTAGTCCATAGAGATTGTCATCAATTACCAAAACCAAACATGGGGGCACCGCATGTTCTTTCATACCTGCCGTTCCAAGTAAATTTGTATGTGCCAAACTCTAAACCTTCAAATGAAACTCTGTTTTGTATGCTCGAATAGCTCATGTATCAACTAGGGCTGTCCGTATCTTCCATGCTAGGCGGGTTATTCTCAAGAGGAGTGGACTCCGCTCCTCACTCACGAGAAAATGGCTGGTCACCGGGATGCCCAGTCCCATGCTTTATGCAAATCAAATCAAAATAATTGCAAACAAAACTCCCCCTGGGACTGTTGCTAGTTGGAGCACTCGTTGTTTCGAGCAAGCCATGGATTGATGCTTGTTGGTGGAGGGGGAGTATAAACTTTACCATTCTGTTTGGGAACCGCTTATAATGTCTGTAGTATGGAAGATATCGCCATCTCTTGGTTGTTATGTTGACAATGAAAGTATGCCGCTCAAAATATTATTTATCTCTATTTCAAAATCGAGCTCTGCCACCTCTACAAATCCCCGCATCCCTCTGCGAAGGGCCTATCTATTTATTTTTATGTTGAGTCATCACCCTCTTATTAAAAAGCACCAGATGGAGAGCACCGCTGTCATTTGCATCCATTACTATTAATTTATATTGGGTATGACTATGATTGGATCTCTTTTACCATGAATTACAATGTTTAGTCAGTCCTTGATCTTTAAAGGTGCTCTGCATTTATGTTTTGCGGTCTCAGAAAGGGCTAGCGAGATACCATCTTGTTATATCATATTATGATTGTTTTGAGAAAGTGTTGTCATCCGAGATTTATTGTTATTGCTCGCTAGTTGATTATGCCATTGATATGAGTAAACATGAGACCTAAGTGTTATTGCGAATATGGTTAGTTCATAATCTTTGCTGAAAACTTGAATGCTGGCTTTACATATTTACAACAACAAGAGCAAACAGAGTTTGTAAAAGATTTCTTTATCACTTTCAGTTTATCAACTGAATTGCTTGAGGACAAGCAAAGGTTTAAGCTTGGGGGAGTTGATACGTCTCCGTCGTATCTACTTTTCCAAACACTTTTGCCCTTGTTTTGGACTCTAACTTGCATGATTTGAATGGAACTAACCCGGACTGACGCTGTTTTCAGCAGAATTGCCATGGTGTTATTTATGTGCAGAAACAAAAGTTCTCGGAATGACCTTAAACTCCACGGAACTTATTTTTGGAACATATTAAAAATATTGGCGAAAGAATCAAGGCCAGGGGGGCCACCACGTGTCCACGAGGGTGGGGGGCGCGCCTGCCCCCCTAGGCGCGCCCCCTGCCTCATGGGCCCCCTGGAGCTCCACCCACCTCAACTCCAACTCCATATATTCGTGTTCGGGGAGAAAAAAATCAGAGGGAAAGATTCATCGCGTTTTACGATACGGAGCCACCGCCAAGCCCTAAACTCTCTCGGGAGGGCTGATCTGGAGTCCGTCCGGGCTCCAGAGAGGGGAATCCGTCATCATCAACCATCCTCCATCACCAATTTCATGATGCTCACCGCCGTGCGTGAGTAATTCCATCGTAGGCTTGCTGGACGGTGATGGGTTGGATGAGATTTATCATGTAATCGAGTTAGTTTTGTTAGGTTTGATCCCTAGTATCTACTATGTTCTGAGATTGATGTTGCTATGACTTTGCTATGCTTAATGCTTGTCACTAGGGCCCGAGTGCCATGATTTCAGATCTGAACCTATTATGTTTTCATGAATATATGTGAGTTCTTGATCCTATCTTGCAAGTCTATAGTCACCTACTATGTGTTATGATCCGGCAACCCCGAAGTGACAATAATCGGGACCACTCCCGATGATGACCATAGTTTGAGGAGTTCATGTATTCACTATGTGTTAATGCTTTGGTCCGGCACTCTATTAAAAGGAGGCCTTAATATCCCTTAGTTTCCAATAGGACCCCGCTGCCACGGGAGGGTAGGACAAAAGATGTCATGCAAGTTCTTTTCCATAAGCACGTATGATTATATTCGGAATACATGCCTACATTACATTGATGAATTGGAGCTAGTTCTGTGTCACCCTATGTTATGATTGTTACATGATGAACCACATCCAGCATAATTCTCTATCACCGATCCAATGCCTACGAGCTTTTCACATATTGTTCTTCGCTTATTTACTTTTCCGTTGCTACTATTACAATCACTACAAAACCCAAAGAATATTACTTTTGCTACCGTTACCGTTACTTCCATACTACTTTGCTACTAAATACTTCGCAGCAGATACTAAGTTATCCAGGTGTGGTTGAATTGACAACTCAACTGCTAATACTTGAGAATATTCTTTGGCTCCCCTTGTGTCGAATCAATAAATTTGGTTTGAATACTCTACCCTCAAAAAATGTTGCGATCCCCTATACTCGTGGGTTATCAGGACTCTGCGTCCGGGACTGTGTGTCCTCAGGTTTAAATACCTAGCCGCTCCAACCAGACATACAACTGAGACAGCAGTTGGAACTGGTCTACCAAATCATTGTCTTCACCAAGCTTCCTGGTTCTATTTCCTCAACTCTTTCATTTCCTCATAACTGTGTTGTGCACTTGTTCATATCTGTGTTTGAAGACTTTGACCGAAGACTTTCTCAATTTCGTCAGTTCAATTTATTCAGTCTGTTTGTCTTCATCCTGTGTTTACGCTTCCTGTACTCTGTGCTTGTCTTCATTTCATCACGATGACCATGTTTGTGTTCTGTTATTCTTACTTCTGAGTACTTATTCCGCTGCAAGTAGTTCTTCGCTAAGGAATTTCCTCACCCGCAAATTCCTCAGTGAAGAATTCATAAAAATCGCCTATTCACCCCCCTCTAGTCGATATAACGCACTTTCAATTGGTATCAGAGCGAGGTACTCCCTTGTTCTGTGTGATTTTGGTTTAACCGCCTGGAGTTTTAGTTATGTCGACCACAGGAATGAAGACCGTGTCATGCCCCATCTTTGACGGTCACGAGTATCTCAAGTGGAAGGCCATGATGAAGAAGCGTCTCATGGTGATGAACAGTGAGTTGTGGACCTTCACTGAGATTGGTCTTACCGATCTGTGCAAGATGGCAGAAGCTGATGACATTCGCAAGTTCACCCTTCTCAACCTCACAGCGAAGGACGTCATCTGCTCCTGTCTGTCTCAAAATCAGTTTAGGAACATCATGCATCTCGATCATGCGAAGCTTATCTGGGACGATCCTTGGTTTGAGGACTTCAAGGAATCTCTCAAAGCAATGACATTCCAACCAGAATCATCATCTTCTACACCATGCCTTATGGCAAAAGATGCAAAGGTAACTGAATGCTATCTATCTGAATCCAGTGATGATGAATCTGGTGATGAATTTGGACCCAACGATGTCAAACTTGCTTCCCTTGCCACTAAACAACAAAGAGCTTTTGAAAAAGTTCAATACATGTTAAATAAGAGCGATGATATGTTGGGTGAAGAAATGGATCAGTCGAAAGCTTTGGCTGAGAGTCTTCAGAGAATTCAGACTAGGTTTGACACCCTTCAAGGTCATCATAACACTCTCTTATCTGATCATGAGAAGCTTTCTTATGAATTTCTTCAAAGAAAGCAAGATCTTGAAAAGCTAAGAGTGAGTTATGAAGATCTTCAGAAGGAGCGCTATTCATTACTTGCTCAACAAATCAACGCTTCTCAGGAAGAATTTGTTCCTCCATGTTTGAAATGCATTGAACGTGAATCTGCTAATTCTTCACCTGAATGTTCAAATGCTTCTAATGCTACAAATTCTTCAACTGTCTCTGCTATCACTAATTCCTCATTTGAGGACATTGCTAGTATCACTGATGATGCAGGCCTGAAGGAATTGTACATGACAGGCATGTACAAAAGCCTCAAAGGGCATCAAACTCTTTGTGATGTGCTTAAAAAGCAGATTCTGAACAGGAACCCTAGGAAAGAGGGTATTGCCTTTGAGAGGAAACTCAATGCTGATGGTACTTATTGGAAGCCTGGGCAGTACCCCAAAACCTCATGGGTTGCTGCAAAGGGACCTCCAGTAGATCCATCTAATCTATCTGGCTTTACATGTGAATCTCCTCATTCTTCTGATGAGTCATTTGACTCCAACTATAAACTGTTCAAAAATCAGAATGGTGAAGTATTTGCTAGATATGTTGGCACTAACTGCAGGAACGGTTCCCCTTTGAAGAAAATCTGGGTTCCCAAAAGATGCCTGAAAGTCTTCAAGTGAATGTCCTCATGACACCACCTGTAAAGAATAGGAACCCCAGATCAAACTCTTCATATGGACCAAATTCTTCATATGGATCCAAGTCCTCATACGGACCAAATTCCTCACGTGGATCATATTCCTCAAAAGGATCAAAGTCCTCATATGATTATCATCGTGCTAACACCTCTGTTTCGCATGGGAGAGCTAAGGGCTATGAATATGAGCATTACTCTTCTAACCATTATGTTCATAAGTCCTCGAAGAATTTCTCTGCTTATTCATATGCTTACCCTAACTTCTCTTATGTGAAACGAAATGGATTGGCTTCTACGCCACCTTTCTCATATGGAGCTCGCAGAGTGATGAACTCTTTGCCACCCCTTTAGATGTGGGTGGTGAAGAAAAAGAACTAATTTCTTCTGCAAGGTCAGGTCTCCAGACGTGCTAAAACATCTGAAGAATTTGTTGGAGACCTGAAACTGCCTGAAAGGACGCAGGCTAATCATGAAGAAATGAACTTTCATTTCTCACGTCCTCATACTGCTTTATCTGTTCTACTGCTTGATGAAATTGATCTGATGAATTGATGTCATATCCTTCACTGATGAAGTATATGAGTTCGTAAGTTGCACTAATTCATCTGCAGGATGATCAACCCAAAGCCAATGAGTGGGTCCTCGATAGTGGATGTACAAATCACATGACTGGTGACAAGAATCTATTGATTGATGCTCCCTTATATCCATCGCATCTAAAGCATATCATCTTCGCTGACAAAGGCAAAAGTCATGTATTGGGTCTAGGTAAGGTTGCGATCTCAAAGGATCAACACATGGACAAAGCCATGCTTGTCGAGTCCTTAGGATACAACCTCATGTCTGTCTCATTGATATGTTGTTGTCTTTGGCAAGTATCATTGTGTTGTGATCATGTAAGCTGACAATTCCAAAGTCTTCGAAGGCTTTAGGAGAGGAGACTTGTACATTGTTGATTTCTCTACAGGACCACAACCAGCCGTATGTCTACTTGTAAAAGCTTTAGAAGGCTGGCTATGGCATCGACGACTTGGTCATGCAGGCATGAGGAATCTGCACACGCTTGCGAAGAAGAAGCATGTCATTGGCATTGAGAATGTCAAATTCCTCAAGGATCACTTATGCGGAGCCTGTGAAGCTTGAAAGATGACCAAGGCCAAGCATCCAGCGAAGACTATCATGACCACTACTCGACCATTTGAATTGCTTCACATGGATCTTTTTGGTCCTAATCATTATTTTGCAGTTTCAAATGATGCATCTCAATATGGCTTTGTTATTGTTGATGATTACTCTCGTTACACATGGGTACACATTGTTACTTACAAACATGAAGTGCAGCAAGTCTTCAAACGATTTTCTTCGAGAGCTTCAACCAACTTTTGTGTGAAGATCAAGCACATCAGAAGTGACAATGGAACTGAGTTCAAGAACTCTGGTCTTGATGACTATCTTGATGAACTTGGTATTACTCATGAGTTATCTGCTCCTTATACTCCTCAGTGGAATGGCATCATGGAGCGCAAGAACAGAACTCTTGCTGAGATGGCTCGCACTATGCTTGATGAATACAAGACGCCTCGTCGTTTCTGGATTAAGGCAATTGATACTGCGTGCCACATCATCAATAGAGTATATCTTCACAAATTCTTCAAGAAGACTGCATATGAACTCCTCACTGACAAGAAACCCAATGTGGGTTATTTCAAAGTCTTCGGTGCTAAATGTTGGATTAGAGATCCTCATCACAACTCTAAATTTGCACCTAAAGCACATGAAGGTTTCATGCTTGGTTACGGAAAGGACTCGCACACCTACAGAGTCTTCAACAACGCTCTCCACAAGGTTGTTGAAACTGTTGATGTGTGGTTCGATGAAACTAATGGCTCGCAAAGAGAGCACCTACCTTCTGTGATAGATGAACCAGCACCTGAGGAATCTATCGAGTTCAAGGCTACTGAGGATGTCATTCCTACCGAAGAATCTGCTGAAGAATTCAGTCCAGAACGTGAAGAACGTTGAGCTGATCACCTGAAGAAAATGGTGCTGAAGAAAATGGCGCTGAGGGAAATGGTGCTGAAGAAAATGCTGACCATATTCCTCAACGACAACCCGCTCATCCTCGCGTTGCAAACGAAGTGCAGATTGAGAAAATCATCAATGACATTGAAGCACCAGGTCCTCTCACACGCTCAAAAGCTTCCCATTTGTCTAACTTTTGTGGGCACTTTGCTTTTGTTTCTATCACAGAGCCCACTAAGGTAGATGAAGCATTTCTGGAGCCTGAGTGGATTCAAGCTATGCAAGAAGAATTACATCAGTTCGAGCTCAACAACATCTGGGAACTGGTCAAACGTCCAGATCCTCGCAAGCACAATATCATTGGTACAAAGTGGATCTACCGCAACAAGCAAGATGAAAATGGCCTTGTGGTGAGGAATAAGGCACGGCTTGTAGCTCAAGGCTACACACATGTTGAAGGAATTGATTTCGATGAAACTTTTGCACCTGTTGCTAGACTTGAGGCTATTCGCATATTACTTGCTTATGCTAACCATCATGATATCACCTTATATCAAATGGATGTGAAAAGTGCATTCCTCAATGGTAAGCTTGAGGAAGAAGTATATGTTGCTCAACCCCCAGGTTTTGATGATCCAAAGCATCCTGACAAAGTCTTCAGACTTAATAAGGCCCTCTATGGCCTCAAGCAGGCCCCTCGGGCGTGGTATGATACTTTGAAGGAATTCCTCATGAAGAAAGGCTTCAAACCCGATTCACTTGACCCTACTCTTTTCACTAAATCTTATGATGGTGAATTGTTTGTGTGCCAAATATATGTTGATGATATTATCTTTGGCTGTACTGACCAACGTTACAGTGATGAATTTGCCTATATGATGAGTGAAGAATATCAAATGTCTATGATGGGAGAGTTGAAATTCTTCTTAGGTCTTCAAATTCGTCAACAGCGCAATGGCATATTCATATCTCAGGAGAAGTACCTCAAGGATGTACTGAGGAAATTCGGCATGCAAGACTGCAAAGGGGTCAAAATTCCAATGCCCACAAATGGCCATCTATGCACTGATGAAAATGGTATTGACTTCGATCAAAAGGTATACCGCTCCATGATTGGTTCTCTATTGTATTTATGTGCATCTAGGCCAGATATTATGCTTAGTGTTTGCATGTGTGCCCGATTTCAAGCTACACCGAAGGAATCACACCATAAGGCTGTGAAGCAGATATCTAGCTCACACACCAACACTTGGACTATGGTACCCCAAGGGCTCGGCTTTTGATCTCATTGGATATTCAGACTCTGACTATGCTGGTGATCGTGTGCACCTCAAGTCAACCTCTGGCACATGCCATTTCCTCGGACGATCTTTGGTCTGTTGGTCCTCAAAGAAACAGAACTGCGTATCACTGTCTACTGCTGAAGCTGAATACATTGCTGCTGGTTCTTGTTGTGCTCAATTGCTGTGGATGAAGCAAACTCTCAAGGACTACGGCATCAATGTGAAGAATGTGCCTCTCTACTGTGACAATGAGAGTGCCATCAAGATTGCTCATAACCTAGTTCAGCACTCGAAGACTAAGCACATTCAGATTCGTCATTATTTTCTTCGTGATCATGTGTTGAAGGGCGACATTTCTATTGAGCATGTGAAGACTGAAGAACAGCTAGCCGATATCTTCACAAAGCCTTTGGATGAGAAGAGATTTAGCGAGTTGTGGTGTGAGCTAAATATCCTAGAATCTTTGAATGTTCTCTGAAACGGACACTCATCCTAACACTTATGCAAAATTGATGACTTAGATGTGCAACACATGAAGAAAAGTTTTTCTTCAATCAATGAAGACTAACAATCTAAGTGTGAAGAAATTAATGAAGAATTTGATTCTCAGAGCCCTACGACAATTGTACGCGGTGTCTGAAATCATCATTCTTATACGGTGGGTCACGCCACCACCAAAAGTTGAAAATCTTCAATTTGAGTTTTTCCTCAGTTTTGAAATTCCTCAGTTGTTCATGTTCTTCAACTTTGCATTGTCTTCACTGTTTCCGTCGTTTTTCTTCATTGGTTATACATATATATGAGTTTATGTCCTCTACAACATTCACTTATTGTAATTCTTCATGTTGCTTTTTCCTGCTAAGTGAATGTGATCGGACCCTTCCCCCTCTATGCTAAACTCAACCCAATCTATTCACAAATTCTTCATGTGCGTTATATTTGAAACTCGTTCAAAATCTTCACTGTGTCCTTGTCAGCTGAAGAATTTGCGAGCGGAACTTTTAACTTATCTTAACTAAATTTTCGGCTTTGCCGCTTAAACCGTTCCGCATTCCACGAAACACTTATCTATTCACCCACGATCTCACACGGTCTCCACTTCTCAGTACGTGGGTGACACATGTGAAGGGAATGAGAAGGGTAAGGGGCACGTTCGTCCAATTTGTTCGGGCGAACAATTTTTCACCGTGGCTATAAATACCCCTCCCCTTCCTCACTTCTCTTTTACTCCGCTCGACCTCACGCCATCTCGAGATTCTCAAACCCTAGCGCCGCCGCTACTTCATCGTCGCCGGTGAGGAAGAGCTTCACTGCCTCGACCTCGTCGCCGTCGTACTCGGGCCGGCTGCAGATTTCTTCACTCCGCCGCCGCCGTAGCTGTCTTCCTCAGCCGAGTTAGGGCGTGGAAGATCTGAACTGACGAACTTCACATCTACACCTCTTAGTTCGTCGCGTTCTTCGTCCAGGGTAATTAAAAGTTACTTTTACTACCCTCTTTGATTCGACTAATTTCTACAAAATCTTCAAAAGTGTTTATTCTTCAAATTCTTCACACACTAAACACCTCACATGTCATCTGTTCTTGATTCATTTCTCTAAGCTATATTTTTCTTCAAGATTCCTCAGTTGTGTGGATTTCTGATCTGTACAAATCTGGAACCTAAGACAAAGAACGCTTAGTGAAATTCTTCAAGACTCATCTGGTCAAATTCCTCAAGCTTGTTCTTTTTGAAAAACCTTCTGAGAACGCATATGACCTCTCCAAATTCCTCGCAACTATACTCTGTTCACAGGTACACATGTCCGCTGCTGAATCACTAGGTTCTCATCAACTTAACTCATTTGCAACGTTCCTCAAAGAAAAGTTGCATACATCTTCAGAGAATTCAATTGTCCAAATTCCTCAGCTAAAGAAAATGGCTGATGGAAAGAAGCCGCAGAAAGGAGGAAAGAGGCCTGAGGTCAACACTACTTTTGAGATCCTTGATGACATATGCAAGGACTATTGCACTCCTGATGAGGCCAAGTTTGGCAAAGAGGACAAAAATCAGTGCAAGGTGCGCATCCAAAGGATAGAGAGGAGATGGCCACGGGAATGGAGGGAGTACAGGTATGTTACTCCCAAGTATATGAAGAAATCCGCTCTAAATCCTCCATGCCCAAGACCTCCGTTGGCACCTGGCCAAGAAGCAGATCCCACCAGCCTCAAGCGCGGTGAGGACTATCCTGACGAATGGGCCAAGCGCCAGGCCAAATTGACCAGACAAGCAAAAGAAGCAGTGAGGAAATTCAACGAAGACTCTGCTGCTACTGCCACTGCTGAGGCCTCTGCAATCAAGCCGAAGAAGGCCATGGCAAATAAGCCTGCTCATAAGCCAAGTGCTTCACCCTCAATGCCCTCATAGCCAAGTTCCTTAGCAATGCCCTCACGGCCAGAATCTTCAAAGCCCTCATGGCCAACTCCTCATGCTGCTCCCGCTCCTCCAAAGTCCTCAGCTCCTCCGCCAAAGTCCTCAGCTGGTCCGACCAAATCCTCTGCACCTGTGCATCTTGCCACGTGCCAAAGAACAACAGGCATCTCTATTGCCTCAGGAGCTTCTGCTAGTTCCTCAGCTGCACCAAATTCTTCAACGGGACCCTCTCTGCTGAAGACAAAGGCCACTGCTGGACGTGGCTCTCGCCCAAGTCCTCACAAGAAGCAGGTCACCTTCCAAGTGCCGTCTGATGAAGACGAAGTTGATGATGATGAACTTGCCAAAATCATCAGAGACAGGCAGCTCAGGGCCGCTAGAGCCAAGGGTACAAATATGCCACTGCTTTTGGATCCTAAGTTGATCCTTGATTACATCGATCTCTGGCACAAGGGCCCTAACACTCCTATGCCTGATTTCAAGCTGACTCCTGGCCAAAGTCATATGCTGACTGCCTTCATCCAAGAAGAAAAATGGAAATTTGAGAAGGCCAGGCAAATCAAGAAAGCGCAATACAAAAAGGAGCGCTTCCTGAAGAAAAACGTTGTCTCAATGACAACTGAAGAACTGGTCAACATTCAATCTGAGATCAAGAACCTCAGTGATGAATTTGACGTATACAGAGCTGACTGGCTTGGAGGCAAAGTCAGGTTTGTGAAATTGACTGAAAAGTTCACTTCCAATGTTGCAGCCCCAATGCAACAAGAAAATCCTCAGGCTGAAGCATCTGCTCAGCCGACTGAAGAAAATGCCAGCACCGCTGATGACAATCAGGCTGCTGAAGAAACTCAAAGCACCAGGGCTGATGACTGCATTCCAGCCGCTGAAGAAATTGCCAGGGCATCCACTAGTGGTGCGCCTGAAGAAAATGAAGAAGTCAGGGCAACTGCATCAGTTGTGCCTGAAGAAATTCAACCAAATTCCTCTGCTCCTCCTGCGCCTACCCCAACTCCGATCCTACCATCTGCATCAGATGTGAAGAAGACCAAGGCTGCAGAGCGTGCATCAGTGAAGAAAAGGAAGGCATCAACTTCATCACATTCTTCAGCCCCGAAGAAGATGAAGCCATTCACTAGCTCATTTGACAACCCAATTGATGATGTTCCTATTTCAACCATGCCATCAAAGGACCTTGTTCCTTTTGATTTAAATTATGTGATTCCAAGTGAATCCGATGAAGAGAGTCCTTCTGCTGCTTCGTCAGAGCAGTTGGATGAAGAAATTGAAGTGGATGCAATCCCTTCAACACCAATTGTCTCCTCGCCTATGCCTCAGTTCACTACTGAAGAGGCCGGTGTTGAAGAAATGGAAGAAGAAGATGTGGACATTGGAAGCACTACTCCAGTGATGAATGATGACTTTTGGGAAAGTCAGCACCCCAACTCTCCTCTGTTCACACCACTCTAACAAATTCCTCAGTCCCCTGTTGCTACTGAAGTACAAATGGGATCTGAAGAACCTCGTAAGACTCCATCTGTCCATGAAGAAATTCCAGCCACTAGTGCTGATGAAAATGTAAATGAAGAATTGAAGACCCAGGTTGTCACTGAAGAAAAAGCTGAAATTCCTCAGCCTGTGGAACCTGAGATTGCGATTCCTGAGGTGATAATGCAATTGACTGACACGCCTCATCCCAAGCCAAAGGATCCATTCTCAAAGAAGCAGAAATTCAAGGCTGATGACTTCTTCGGCGAGCACGTGTTCTTCACTGACTATAATCCCTATGATTCTGCTCGTCTTAGAAGGAAGCGCTTCTGGACCGCCAGCCAGGCCAACTTCTATGCTTCACTGCTCTTCAACAAGGACAAAGTCTTCGACCATGAGCACATTCCTCATGTGGACATGGAATCACTGCCATGCTTCTCACCTGTCCTCAGTGTGCTTCATGACGCAGTCCTCCTCAACTTTTGCACAGACATAGTTGATTGGAATGAAGAGCTCATTCTTCAGTTCTACGCAACACTGCACATCACAGGAGATGCTGACGATGTGAACTCCTGGGTTTTAGACTGGATGACCGAAAACACTCACTATAAGGCACCGGCCTCTGAATTACTTCACACCCTGCCCATCAGTCCTCCACCTGAAGGAGCTCGTTGCCTGTACCAAGAGCCTGAACTGACTGCCCATTATATGCAAGTTCTTATGAAGCCTCTGAAACCTGGTCAAGCCCCATGGACAAAATTCCTCGTGAGTGAATTGCTCTATGTGCCAAGAACAGTCTATCGCATTCTGACGAAGACTATGAGTCCAATCAAAGGCCACGACTCGAATGATGAAGAAGTCGTTGGCATCATGAAGAATCTGCTATTCAACATCATGCCTGGCATCCCTGTCAACTACCATGATTTCTTCATGAGGACTCTGGCCAATGTCGCTCTCTCTCCATTTGAGTTGAAGCCTTATGCTCCTTGGATTATGAGATTCCTCAGAACAAGGTCTTCACTCAACTACAAGGCTGATTTTTAGAATCACCTCAGCTACTTGCCCCCAATCGAAGTCCTCAAGCGGACCTATTCCTTAGCTGATGAAAAGGGTAAGGCACCTGCTATTATTGATGAAGGCATTCGTCCATTAGATGGTCAGTTTCGCAAAGCTGCATCATATTCCACCAATGATGACTCTGCCACACATGATTCTGCTGCCAATGCACCCAAGTCTACTCCCCAAGCCACAGCTCCACGAGTGATGACTGACCGTGAGCTGCTCCTTAGTCTTCACCAGAAGATGGATCGAAACCATAAATGGGTTAAGCGTCAGTTTGGTTGTATTCTTCACAACATGACTGCTACACATAATGCAGTGAAGAAAAACCATTACTACCTCCATGAAGTCTTCGGTCGCACCTGGGCTATTCTGTCACATGTATATGGTGAAGATGATCTGAAGAAAATGGGTCTCAAAGAAGATTTTGACTGGTCTGCCCCTCCACCGAAGAAATACAAGAAGGTCAAGGTTCCTTCCTTGGTGGCCAGCTCATATTCTTCATCGCGCGAAACCGATGAGCATGAAGACTTGAACAACACTGCGGCAGGCCCTACAACAACAAACGACCCCAACAACGCTGGCGCTCCTCCATCAACATGATATTTTTCAGGGGCGTTAGTCCTCATTTTCGATCCTTTTGGTCATTCGATGACAAAGGGGGAGAAATTTGAGTTAGTCTTCAAGCGGGTCTATTTATATGGGCGTTTTTTTGCTAAGTTACAACTCTCGTTCTTTTGATGACTTTGCTGGATCGAGTTGTAAACTTAAACTCTATGGTGGCCTAATACTTTTTCTGTGTTTTCTCCATGCTTATTCCTCATATATGTTAATGCACGCATGCTGAATTACATCAGTCACCATATTTCTTCATGCATTTCAAATTCTTCATATGCGTGTATGAATTACAAGATATAGGGGGAGATCTCCATGATTCTACTCTTCAAGTGTGCATTGCTTCAAAAGCAAATTCCTCACTATGCACATCTTCAGGGGGAGTTCTTCTATATCTTGTAATCAAATTCCTCAATATCAGTATTTACACTACATATGATTATCCCCGTTGAAAACTTAACCTATATTGTCATCAATCGCCAAAAAGGGGGAGATTGTAAGTGCATCTGGTGCCCCTTAGTGATTTTGGTGTATTGAAGACTTATAGGTTAAGGGACTAATGTGTTTATGAGTGTACACAGGTCTATAAGTCTATGAGGAGTTTGATATTTACAGAGAAAGTCGACCACTAAAAATGAAGTTCTTCAACTGAAGACTTTGGATTTCTGAAGACTTTCTGAAGACTTTGAAAGTGAAGAAATTGGTGTGACCTTGAAGACTAAGTATCATTCGAGGAACATGAGCGTGAAGACTTTTGTTTTCGTAGTTTCATTTTCTCTTTCTTGAGTCATAGGAAACACCGTACTGTTAAAGGGGGTCGAGGAAATACTAAGGAAAATTTTGCATGTGATGCTCAACTCAAAATCCTACACCTACCAATCCCTTCGAGTGAAGCCATTGGAAATCTCATACAGTTCAGTCATATTCTTCAGTGACAGAGACGAAGTTCTTCTGGTCTCTGAGGAATTTGTCCTGACTGAGGAGTTAGGAAGTCGCCAGTGCGGATTGCCTACACAGTGAGGAACATGATAGCCCTGAGGAATTTGAGCCTAAAAATTCCGACCGTTGTTGTGCTATGCGCCAGCTGTCCGAAAATATCTACCCACCTAACGGTCATATCATTGAAGGGCATTTATGTCTTATCATGTCGGGCTGCTCCCTAGGCTATAAATAGCCGCCCCCTACAACCACTAGTTGGTTGGCTGCTCCGAGAGAAACTGACACTTGTCATTTGAGAGCATCCCATCCTCTGAGGACTTTGAGCGAAAATCATCGAGTGAGGAAAACCCAAACCCAAACACCTACAAACCCAAAGTGATTGAGCATCACTGAAGAGATTGATCCTGCGTGGATCCGACGCTTGTTACCTTTGAAGACTGTGCTTCTTCCAGACAGTTAGGCGTCATGGTCTAGAGCATCCAAGAGGAATTGTGGATCGCCGAGTGACCGAGTTTGTGAAGGTTTGGAAGTCATCTGAAGACTTACCACGAGTGATTGGGTGAGGTCTGTGTGACCCTAGCTCAAGGAGAATACGGTGAGGACTGTGTGTCCTCAGGTTTAAATACCCAGCCGCTCCAACCAGACGTACAACTGAGATAGCAGTTGGAACTAGTCTACCAAATCATTGTCTTCACCAAGCTTCCTGGTTCTATTTCCTCAACTCTTTCATTTCCTCATAACTGTGTTGTGCACTTGTTCATATCTGTGTTTGAAGACTTTGACTGAAGAATTTCTCAATTTCCTCAGTTCAATTTATTCAGTCTGTTTGTCTTCATCCTGTGTTTTCCTATGTTTACGCTTCCTGTACTTTGTGCTTGTCTTCATTTCATCATGATGACCATGTTTGTGTTCTGTTATGCTTACTTCTGACTACTTATTCCACTGCAAGTAGTTGTTCGCTAAGGAATTTCCTCACCCGCAAATTCCTCAGTGAAGAATTCATAAAAATTGCCTATTCACCCCCCTCTAGTCGATATAACGCACTTTCAACCAAGCCACCCACCTGACCAGCCTCCTTAGCCCTTCCTATTAGAATTGCCAACATATCAACTACAATGTTGAACAAAATAGGAGACATCGGATCCCCTTGTCTCAGGCCCTTATGTGTCTGGAAATAATGACCTATGTCGTCATTCACTTTAATTCCAACACTCCCTTTTTGCGTGAAAGATTCTACCTGGCGTCGCCAGGCTTCATCAAAACCTTTCATACGTAAGGCCTGTTGAAGGAAAGGCCATTTGACTTTATCGTACGCTTTCTCGAAATCCACCTTGAAAACAACTCCATCTAGTTTTTTCGTGTGAATTTCGTGGAGCGTTTCATGAAGGACAACAACCCCTTCTAGGATGTTTTTGTCCGGCATGAAAGCAGTTTGGGAATGCTGCACCGCAGAATGCGCAATCTGCCTGAGCCTATTAGTCCCAACCTTGGTGAAAATTTTGAAACTAACATTGAGAAGACAGATCGGCCTGAACTGCTCAATTCTCACAGCCTCTGTTTTCTTAGGAAGCAAGGTTATCGTTCCAAAGTTCAGGTGAAATAACTGAAGCTGTCCAGAGAATAAATCATGGAACATCAGTAACAAATCCCCCTGAATAATATGCCAGCATTTTTTATAGAATTCTGCCATAAATCCATCCGGCCCTGGAGCCTTATTGTTTTTCATCTGTGTAATGGCTTCAAACACCTCTTTCTCGAAAAAAGGGGCAACCAAAATATCATTCTCATCAGCAGCAAGTTGAGGCACATCCTCAATCCTAGACTCATCGAGGGATACACAATTATCCTCCGGAGGCCCAAACAACTGCTTGTAGTATTCGGTTATGTATAATTTTAGGTTTTCCTATCCTAAAATTGTTCCTTCATCTTGTTCAACCTGAAAGATTCTCTTCTTTCTGTGCTTGCCATTAGCGATCATGTGAAAGAATTGAATGTTCGCGCCCCCCTGGATAACTTTGCGAACCTTAGCCCGCAGCGCCCACTTTAATTCCTCTTCACGGAGAAGCTCTTCCAATCTCATCTCCGCCTCAAGTTTAGCATGAAGCTCCATGGCTTGCAAAATTGTGGACTCGGCTTTTAAATCTAGGGACTGAATAAGTGTAAGGAGCCTTTCCTTTTCGACCTTATAAATCCCACTAAGATGCTTAGCCCACCCACGCAAGAAACTTCTCAAGTGCCTTATCTTATTCTGCCAGCGCTCAACCGAAGTCCTACCTCCTGCATCCTTAGCCCATTCCCTGGCTGTCAGATCTAAGAAGCCTTCTCGTTCAAACCATGCCAGCTCGAATGAAAAGGAGTTTTTGTTCCCCATGTGGGTTGGCTCACCAGAGTCCACAAATAAAGGCGTGTGGTCAGAAATACCACGTGAAAGTGCCTGGACCGTCACCAAAGCAAATTTCTGTTCCCATTCGACGCTCGCTAGGACTCGATCCAGCTTCTCAAACGTCGGATTTGGCAAAGTATTAGCCCAGGTGAATTTTCTACCCGAAAGCTCTATCTCTCTCAGATCCAAGCTTTCAATAATGGTATTAAACATAAACGACCACCTGCCGTCAAAATTATTATTGTTCTTTTCCTCTCTCCTCCTGATGATGTTGAAATCACCCCCAACCAGGACTGGGAGCTGCTCAGAGCCGCAAATTCGAACAAGATCCGCCAAGAACTCTGGTTTGAGTTCGGGCTGCGCGGCACCATAGACCGCCACCAGAGCCCAATTAAACCCGTCGGCTTTCGACCTAACCCGAAACTTAGCTGCGAAATCTCTCATCACTACACTTCGGACTTCCAGCGAATCGCATCTCACTCCAAGTAATATCCCACCCGATCTTCCTCTCAGAGGCAGGCAGTGCCAATTGAAATCGACACCTCCCAATAAAGTACTAAGAAACTGGGGCGAAAAATTATCTCTACCAGTTTCTGAGAGAGCAATAAAATCCAACCTATGCTCGATAGACGCATCTGCAAGAAACCTTCTTTTAGCCAAGTCTTTCACACCTCTGCTATTCCAAAAGATTCCTTTCATATTTCATCATGAAATTTTTTAGTAGTACGGACCCTAGCACTCCTATGCACCGCTGAAGCAGGGTAAATCTTCCGCTTCCACTTGCGTTTAGGTTTGTTTTGATCCTCCACCCGGTCCTCACAACCGGGCTCGGTGGACCGAACTACGGCAACCTCAAAAGTGTCATCCTCTTCCTCTGACTCAGGAATGGATGGTGCAAGATCCGCACAAAAATTATCGAGCACCCTGACCCCCAACGCATCTATATCTGCATCATTCATGGGTTTAACCACTGCTAAGTTTCGAATCATTTCTAAAGCGCGTTCCGCTTCCAAATCCAGGATATAATTTACGGAGTTAGAAATTTCACTATCATTAGTACCTAGTGAAACTCCCAATTGATTTGCATTATTAATAATCTCATTATTAGAAAAATGCAGAATGGAATTAGAAGTGTTGACGGACATACCAGTAGTGACCTCAATGTCACGAAGCTTGGCCGCCCTCATGGCGCACTGCTGCTGCATGTCATCAACCTCCGGATGATCCTGGAGACGGCAACTCATCCGTCGCCCCGCAAAGACCGGATCCAGAATCCCTCCAAAGGCCATGACCTCCTCCCGAGTGACCCCGCTCGGAGTAAGGCCTCCGGCCTCACCCCTAGCACACCGCGGAGCTGCACCCCTCAAAGAGTCGGTAGGAGCTGCCGAGGGCAGCGGCGGGGATCTCCACGGCCCCACCTCCGTCGGCCTCGAACCGTGGCCCTGGGACACCGACGCTCCGGGGGAGGGAAGCGCGTGGGCCACCTGCCCGTACTCCCTGCCTGCCCCGGCCCTCTGGCTAGAGGGAGTCGCCGGCGCCACAGGGGGTGCAGAAGGGGGAGAGGGGGGAGGAATACCTCTGGCCTTTGCATCAGAGTGATGCATGCAACCCCTTTATTAAACCAAGTGCCCAAAAAATCTGTAATCCAGAACAGGATCACACAGAGCTGAATAAAAAAGTATAAAGTGCCACAACCGGCAAAAATAGAATGAGATGACTAAACACATATCCTATTATTGGACCGCCATTCAAACCGGTTGTAGATATCCCGAGCTACCATCTCCATCGGGTAGACCCGGTAACCAAAGGCTCACTAGCCTCCACAGGAGTGAGTAACGACCACATACGGATCCAAGCAGTGGTCCTGTAGGATAACCTGCAAAAAAGTTATACAAGTTTGTCTGCTAAAAACCATATCATTTCTGCAGTTCCATATAGCTCAAAGTAATGAATATACTCCTATTCCAATATGCCTCGCAATATTGGTCTCCGCTCTATTTAGCCACGTCCCAAATAACGTGTGAATACTATTTGGAGGTGTTATATTAAAGGCTATATGAACTGAACGCCATAAAGTTTGGCCAGCGGACAATCGAGAAAGAGGTGTGTGATAGTTTCATCTTGATCACAAAAGCAACATCTTTGACGACCCTCCCAATTATGTTTTGCCAAGTTATCCTTAGTTAGAACCACCTCCTTATGAACAAAACACATAAAGACTTTGATCCTTAACGGGGCCTTGATCTTCCAAATATGACTTGATTTCGGAATCAGACCATAATCAATTAGGTCCAAATACATTGATTTCACTGAAAAAAGGCAAGTCGTAGTTAATTTCCAGTGAATACAATCAGACTCATCAGAGAGGTTGACATCCATCAATCTTCTGCCCAGGTGTAGCCATGCTTCCCATCGGTCTCCTACCAACGATATCCTGAATTGAATATTTAGATGATTGAACTGTAACACTGTAGCAACATAATCCCCCTTACGCTGCAAAATGTTATATAGAGATGGATACTGCATGGCCAAAGGCGTCTCCCCTAACCACGTATCCTCCCAGAATCACGTTGAATTACCGTTTCCAATGATGAATTTAGTTCTATGGAGGAAAGTTGTTTTCGTTCTCAGGAGGCCCTTCCAAAATGGTGAATCATCGGGTCTGACGGTAACCTGGGCCAAGGTCTTAGATTGTCAGTACTTATTACGTAAAATTTGTACCCACGTGCCTTCGGTCTCCACAAAAAGCCTGTACAGCCATTTACTGAGCAGACATCTGTTCTTTACCTCTAAATTCTCAATCCCAAGACCACCCTGGTCCTTCGGCCTAAAAATGATGTCCCATTTACCAAGCCTATATTTCCTCTTTATTTCATCACTGTGCCAAAAGAATTATGATCGATAGAAGTCCAATCTTTTTTGTACCTCGACAGGTACCTCAAAGGACAAGAGGAATATCGGCATACTCGTGAGCACTGAGTTTATTAGTATTAGCCAACCTCCGTATGACATAAGCTTGCCCTTCCAGCAGCTTAGTTTCTTTTCAAATCGATCTTCAATACACTTCCACTCCTTGTTAGATAGCTTGCAATGGTGAATTGGTATGCCTAGATAACTAAATGGTTGGGTACCCAGTTCACATCCGAACAGTTGTTTATAAGCATCTTGTTCATCTTTGGCTCTCTCAAAACAAAACAATTCGCTTTTGTCAAAATGAATCTTCAATCCCGACAAATGTTTGAATAAGTGTAGCAGAAGGTTCATATTTCTGGCCTTTGCCAAATCATACTCCATGAAAATAATGGTATTGTCATCATATTGTAGTATGGACACCCCACCATCTACTAGATGTGGTACTAGTCCTCCTACTTGGCCTTCCTCTTTTGCTCTTCCTATCATAATTGCCAACATATCGGCTACTATGTTGAACAAGATAGGAGACATCGGGTCCCCTTGTATTAGACCCTTGTGGTATGGAAATAGTGACATATCTCATCATTCACTTTAATCCCGACATTGCCTTTTTGTAGAAAAGAAGGTCGAATCCCTTCATACGTAAAGCTTGTTGTAGGAACGACCGTTTGACTTTGTCATATGCTTTCTTGAAATCCACGTTGAATATCACCTCATCCAGTTTCTTCGAGTGGATGACGTGAAGTGTTTCATGTAGGACAACCACACCCTCAAGTATGTTTCTGCCCGACATGAATGTCGTCTGAGTTAGTTGCACCACACTGTGTGCAATCCGCGTTAGTCGATTTGTCCCAACCTTTGTAAAAAATTTAAAGCTCACATTAAGTAGACAAATTGGACGAAATTGCTTAATGCGTACTGCCCCCTCCTTCTTTGGCAACAACGGTATCGTCCCAAAGTTTAGGTGGAATAGCTGCAAATGGCCCCTAAACAAGTCATAGAACATTGGTATTAGATCGCCTTTAATAACATGACAACACTTCTTGTAAAATTCTGTTGGGAAGTCATCCGGGCCAGGTGCCTTGTTATTTTTCATCTATGATATTGCCTCAAACGCCTCTTTCTCTGTGAATGGTGCGGATAAAATCTCATTCTCGTCTGTCCCGAGCTGAGGAATATACTCGACAATGAGCTTGTCCATAGACACAAAGTTGTCTTCGGGAGCCCCAAACAGTTGTTTATAATAGTTGGATATGTACAATTTTAGGTTCTCATGCCTTACAATTGACCCTCATCCTTCTCAAGCCGAAAGATCTTCTTCTTATTGTGTTTTTCATTTGCGATCATATGAAAAAACTGGGTATTGTCGTCCGCTTGGACGATCTTTTGGACTTTAGCTCTAGGTGTCCATTTCATCTCTTCTTCCCTAAGAAGCTCTCGCAACCTCTGCTCTACCTCCATCTTAGATGCCCGATCATCCGCATCTAAAAAGGTGGATTCGGCCTTGAGATCAAGCTCATTTATAAGGTGTAAAAGTTTGTCCTTTTCCACCTTATAAATTACGTTTACATGTTTAGCCCAACCCTTCAGGAATTGCCTCAAGTGCCTGATGTTATTTTGCCATCTCTTGATATTTGACCTCCCTCCTGTGACCTTAGCCCATTCCCGAGCTATGAGATCCATGAAGCCTTCTCTCTCAAACCACACTAGTTCGAAAGAGAAGTCATTCTTGTTTCCCGCATGTGTCGCCTCCCCAGAATCCATAAGCAGCGGGGTGTGATCAGAGATTACTCTCTGTAATGCTTGGACTATCACCAAAGGAACTTCTATTCCCACTCAATACTGGTGAGCACTCGATCAAACTTCTCGCAAGTTGGATGAGGTAGAGTGTTTGTCCAAGTAAACTTTATGCCTGAGAGTTCTATCTCTCTCAGATCTAGACTTTTGATAATCGTGTTAAACATAAATGATCATCTTCCATCAAAATTATCATTATTCTTTTCGTCTCTCCTCCTAATAATGTTAAGATCCCCTCTGACCAGTTTAGGTAGTCTCTCATGCCTGCAAAATCCACACAAGATCTGCTAGGAAGTCCGGTTTGAGCTCCGGTTGAGCAGCTCCATATACAGCAACTAGCGCCCATTGGAACATGTCAACCTTCGAGCGCACCCTAAATTTGATGACAAAGTCCCCTAGCACTACATTTCGGACTTCTAGCGCCTCACACTTGACCCCAAGTAAGATCCCACCATATCTTCCTCTTGGAGGAAGACAATGCCAATCGAAGTCAATACCACCAGATAAAGTGCCTAAAATGTGAAATTATCCCTACCTGTCTCAAGTAACGCAATAAACTCCAACTTATGTTCTAATGATGCTCCCGCAAGGAACCTTCTTTTAGCCAAGTCTGCCAGACCTCTGCTATTCCAAAAGATTCCTTTCATCTTTCATCATGAAATTTTGTTGCGGTCCGAATTCTCACACTTCTACGCACAACGGATGTAGGATATACCTTTCACTTCCAGGTACGTTTTGGCTTATCCTGTCCAGCTGCTCGGTTCATATAACCGAGATTAGTTTGCACGTTCAAATCTGGCTGCAAAGGGGCCATATACCCCTCAGAAACCGTATCCACATCCTCTTCCTATACATAGAGGAGGGCACTAGATCCTCGCAAAGGCAATCAAGTGCCCTAACCCCTAGCGCGTTAATGTCCAAATCATTCATAGGTTTTACTGCTGCTATATTGCGAAGCATCTCCATGGCCCTCTCAGCCTCTAAGTCTAGCAAGTCATTAACCGATTTAGCGCCTTTTCCCATTATTACCCAAGGAAACACCCAATTTACTGGCATTATGAATAATCTCATCATAAAAAAATGCAAAATTGAGCAACTTGTATTAACTGCCATACCTGAAATGGCCTCGATGTCACAAAGCTTGGCCGCCCTCATGGCACGCCCCAACTGTAGGTCGTCAGCATCTGGTTGAGCCTGAATTCGTAGGCTCACTCGTCTGTCCTCGGACATGGGGTCCGGAATCCCTCCAAAGGCGATGATGTCGTCAGTAGTAGGCCTAGTTGGTCCATGGGCGCCTGCCTCATGCCCAACTATACCCAACACATAGAGCCAGTTGGGGCGTGGCCTCCTGCTAGGTGCCCAACTGTATCCACCACAAGCGAAACCGCGGGTTGCACCCTCACAGTCGACCGTGTGCTCTGTTCGCGCAGACTATGCGGCAAGACAGTCTCTCGGCACTGAACCTCAGAGGAAGAAGCCCTGCCAATGCAAGCGGCCGCCTTCGCCGAGGCACCTCCCCCACCTGTCCTGGTGGGAGCCTGCATCGGTGTTGACAGCAATGGGCTAGTGGGGTGTGACGAGTGTTGGGGAACGCAGTAATTTCAAAAAAAAACTACGCACACGCAAGATCCATCTAGGTGATGCATAGCAACGAGAGGGGAGAGTGTTGTCCACGTACCCTCGTAGACCGAAAGCGGAAGTGTTATATCAATGCGGTTGATGTAGTCGTACGTCTTCACGATCCGACCGATCCTAGCACCGAACGTACGGCACCTCCGTGTTCAGCACACGTTCAGCTCGATGACGTCCCTCATACTCTTGATCTAGTTGAGGCCGAGGGAGAGTTCCGTCAGCACGACGGCGTGGCGACGGTGATGATGAAGTTACCGGCGCAGGGCTTCGCCTAAGCACTACGACGATATGACCGAGGTGTGTAACTGTGGAGGGGGGCACCGCACACGGCTAAGACAAATCTTGGAGTGCCTTTGGGGTGCCCCTTGCCCACGTATATAAAGGAGGGAGGAAGAGGAGGCCGGACCTAGAGGGGGCGCGCCAAGGTGTGGGGAATCCTACTAGGACTCCCCAGTCCAAGTAGGATTCCCCTCCTCTTTCCTATTCAGAGTAAGAGAGAAGGAAAGAGAGGGAGAGGGAGAAGGAAAGGGGGGCTGCGCCCCCACCCCTTGTCCAATTTGGTTTGGGCAGGGGGGAGGCGCGCGCCACCTCTTGGCCCTTCTCCCCTCTCTCCACTAAAGCCCAATAAGGCCCATTACTTCTCCGAGCAAATTCCCGTAACTCTCCGGTACTCCAAAAAATACCCGAATCACTCGGAACCTTTCTGATGTCCAAATATAGCCTTCCAATATATCGATCTTTACCTCTTGACCATTTAGAGACTCCTTGTTATGTCCGTGATTGTCGGTGTTCTGGGAACAGGGGTCCCCAGACTTGCCTGCCTGCGGCCCGTAGCGTGGCTCCACTCGCGGCCCAGTACGGCCCATCTTCGCCAGCAAACGCTCAAGACCCTCGCGAGGCGGACGACCAAAGACCTCCTCGGGAGCGGCCTCACCAGGCTAGCTCATGAGGGGCGGAGAGATCAAGGCAAGGCGAACCTCGCGAGGTTCCTACGACGTCAGCCATGACGACCAAGACTAGGCGGGCACCAGCGCGCACAGTGTCCTTGTTTCCTCTTTGGTGCTAAGGAGGCAAGCGCAGGCGAGGAGTACCGAGGCATCAGGCAAATGTTTCCATATTGGTGCAATGAGACCAAGACCAGCAGGATGGCAGAATGGAGGTCACCATGGTGCCCAAGACGGCGTCACCACCAGAGCCTTTGGCAGGCAAAGACCACCTTTAGTCAGGATAGCTTGTACTAGTTGTCCCCATTCAAATTGGCCGTTGTTGGCTCCCTCCCCGCTCAATATTTGGGGAGAGGACCAGGGCCTCTATAAATAGGACTAGCCACCATAGTAGGAGGCAACGGATTCAGATCATCCTCACACCCACCAAGCACAAGAACACCTCTCCATAGGAGGCTGTTCTTCCCCCTTGTACTGTTCATCCTCAGCCCAAGAGGCAATCCACCACACCACACTGGAGTAGGGTATTACACCACAACGGTGGCCCGAACCAGTATAAATCTCGTGTCCCTTGTGTTGCGAGTTCGTCGAGCTAGGCCTTGAGATCACGGTGAGCCTGAGGGCATGATTTGGTAGGGGAAATCTTCGCGCGCACCCCAGTGTTCGAACCTCAAGGGTTTTGCTGGAACCCGGAATCCGACATTTGGCGCGCCAGGTAGGGGTGCGCCGGAGCTTTCCTTCCGCCAGTTGATCCGCCGACACTCCGCGCCTCCGATGACCGGCGACCCGAGGACCAACGCCGACCGCTGGGCAGCTTGGCCGGCCCGGGCGGTGCTGTCTGCCCAAGAAGACCTCAACCCCGCGCCCCAGGCATCGCGCGCACCGCCAAACGCCACGGGGCGCGGGCGACGCGGTCACGCGCCGTCCGCCCTTACTCCACGACAAGCACGAGCAGCCGCAAGGGTCTCAAGCCACGCCGCGGCCACGACGCCGCACACCCGACGGGAACAAGCAAACATGAGGGCCGCGCTCACGGTGGCTCGGGAGCTGCTGCAATGCCGGTTGATGGAGAGCGGCCGGGATGCGTTGCTGGAGCGCGTTGCCGAGCTCATGGACGCCGTGGCCTCGGGAGCGCCACCCTTCTGCTCCGTGCTTGCACCTCAGGCCGCGGCCGGGTCGCATGGCGGGCCTCGCCACGCCCGCGTGCCCCCAGGCACACCCTTGGGCTTCATTGACACCGGCGTGACCAATGGCACCGGACGCCCAATCGCACCCGCGCCACCCCCGATAAGCGCGGGTACGAGCATTGCCACCTACGGCCCCGGCGGGATGCCGCCCTACCATCCTCAGGGCGGTGCGCTGGGCCGGGCGACGTGGAGCGTGGGGCACTACGGCGAGGTCTTCGAGGCGACGGCCTCGGAGGCCTACGTGCCCCGCATGGTGGACCAGGAGTACGCGCTGGAAGACGACCCCAGCTCGTTCCTCAAGCCGGGCTGGGAGGAGGAGGCGCTAGAAGCCGAGACCTTCCAGGAGCCTCTCGGGAGCCTCACCAACCGCGCCGGCGGCAACAGCTACAGGGTACCACTAGTCTCTCAGGAGCAAGCTTACGCTAACCATGGGTCGCAGGAGGATCAGGTCACAGCAGCGGATGGCGGCCCTAGCTCAACAGCCTCCCTCCCGCCAGGGGGAGCGCACTGGGGGCTGCAGGAGAGGGGCCGGGAGCAAGGCCCTTCCCCGCGCTGCACGGAGTAGGGCGTCCCCCGGAGGTAGGCCCTCTGCCGGGGAGGCGCTGGAGAGCCTTTCCCCGGCAAAGGACCCGTGGTCGCCGAGGGCGCCGCTGGCGTCCCCTTTGCCCCTTGGTGACGTCCTGGTTTCCGGACGCCCCCAATGGCGGTCGAGGGCGGCGCAAGGCGGGGCCCTCGTTTGGCAATATGAAGTAAGGCTCACGCCTATGAAGGTCTTCGCTCGTGATACTCTCACGTAATAATGAGTGGGGCCGTACACGCCTCGGAGTCTGAGGAGTGCCGCTCTCGGGCCTCGGGGGCTCCCTCCCACGTCCTAGTGGCAGCACTTAGCTCCGCGCTAGTGAGAAGACAAGAAGACTAGGCTAGGTGCCGGACGCGGCCATTTGCTTTTTAACCTCTTTTCTGTAGCCCTGGTTTCTGGATTTGCATTTAAGTTGAAGTTGAATTTTCGTTGATATGCGCGGGGGGTGCCTTTTCTCGTTCATGCGATTTCTTGCAATTTGGGTCCTGCCTTAATTCAAAGTTTGCGCCTGCTGCCTCCTCCTCGCGAGCGGGGGCTGGGCGTAGCACGCAAGCGTTGCACGCATGCCCTGCCATGCAGAGGAAAACCATCATCACGTGCAATCGTGGAGGCCGGCGGTTGGCCTCCTCCTGGCTATAAATGAAGAGAGGGCGGAGCACCCTCTGATCATCTCCTTCTTCTCTCCGCCTGTTCCTTCTTCTTCCTCCTCGCCTTGCTGTCTTGCTGCGACACTCATGGCGCCGATTAGGAGGTTCTCCGCCGCGGAGAAAGGGAAAACCCCTTGCGAGGAGCAAGGGCCACTTCCGCCGAAGAAGAGGTTCAGCCATTCCCGCGACGTTGGCGTGATGCTGGAGGTGATGCGGCCTTGGTACGAGCGGCCTCCGCCTGGCTACCTGCTCCCTCTGTACGCCCAAGCGCAGGGCTCCGCAGAAGGCGGGAGCGCCCCGCGCCGTGCAAGCCATGGCCGTGGGGGCCAGGCTGAGGTTGTACGAGCCGTCGGCCCACGAACCCACGCCGAGGGCTCCTCACGCGAGTTCGTGGTGTGGGCGGTGATGCCACCGCGCACGTGGATCCAGCTCCCGTGGTTCTTTACCGAAGAGATGCCGCCGAGCGGGCTGCTCGAGCTGTGGTTGCAGCATGCCGGGTTCCGCGTTCTGGCCACGGGGGCAGAAGTCCAGGTTGTCTCCCCAGGCAAGATCTTCATGACCCGTGGATGGGGCGAGGTCGCCCGCGCCTGCCGCGCGGAGGGAGCCCTCGTGATCCACTTTGAGTACGACGATGCTTCCACGCTTTTCTTCAAGGTCTTCGATGAGGAAGGTCACCGCCTGGAGTGCTGCCCTGGAGGAAGCCGCCGGGATGGCGCGGCAGCAGGCGTCGAGCCTGCCCCCGGTCCTGCTGGTAGATCCTCCAGCAGCAGCGACAACTCCTAGGAGTCTAGCGACTCTCCCGAGCCTAGCGAGTCTTCGGAGACGAGTGACGGCAGCTACGCGCCACCGAGCTCTCGCCGTGCTCAGAGCATGGCAGCGGCATCCGCCCGTCGTCGTCGATGACCTGGATGGGGTTGGCGTCGGCCCCTCGTGGCCCGCTGTTGATGATGGCATCGGCGGCGACGTCCATAGTCAGGGCTTCTTGAGGTTTTTCTTCTTTTGTTCCCTAGGAGGAATCGGGACGAACCCCGTGGGGGTGTGTAAAGAACATGTAATGCTTTTGCTCCAGTGCTTATTGTTCCTACTATAAGGTTGTGGTTGCGTATCTTGCTTCGGCATTGTCCCCCCTTTTCATCCTTGTGGTAGCTTAGCGCCCTACGCCGGAAAGTCCCAGTCCCCAGGCAAGCTTCAGCCGTCGCTGGTATGCCAGGTCACGATGTCGTGGCCAGGAGGTGAGTGGCCCAAGGTCCGGTAAGAGCTCCCGAGGCGCGATGCTCAAGAGGTCCCCTTTGGCGCGCAAGCAGCGTCCCGAAGGCAGAAAAGGAAGGCGGCATTGCCGAAGCAAGGCTGCGAGAGTCGAAAATTCCAAACTATGGCGTCGCACTAACATGAATATGTGACTTATCTTATCGAGCCCGAGGTGATTCCCTGTGCAGCGCCCGATTTGCGCTTCAGCGGCGGTGTTACTAGGTAAGGCTCATGCCGGCTTCCCCCTTCCTTGCTCACCTAAATGCTCTGCGTCCTTGGGTCCCAACCCTTGAGCGAGGCTCAGCCGCCGCTGGTATGCCAGGTCGCGATGCCTTGGTCAAGGCCAGGGGGTGAGGGCTGGAGAGTCAGTAGGAGCTCCTGAGGCGCGATGCTCAACAACCCCCCTTTAACGCGCAAGCGAACCACGTGAAAAGGGGGCAGCTGACGGGGCCACCCGTAGCTGAGCTTCGGAGATGCCTGCGGGTTAGTTCAAGAGGAGAGTATAGCTCATAATCGCGTTTGCTGCCCTACCGCTGATCTATCCACAAGAAGATGAAGGCACTGAGGATCTGGTGAGGTGACGTGCGCGGGGCGGGCCGCGAGCCAGAGCTCAACCTCTCAGGTTTGTCAGCGTTGCAGGGACGGACCCGAGCACAAGCGCCGTGCCAGCATGTGTAGCCCCCGTTGCGGGATGAGCAGGAGGCCGGTCAGCAACGCGGGGGGCCGCGAGGGGTAGTAGGCAAGTAGGCGATAATCATAAATCATCTTGGAGAAGGAGGTAACACTAGTTCAGGTAAATGTAAGAACGATACATGATGGACCCATGCGGCCTGGGGATGATGCAGCCCGAGGGGCACCCCCAACAGGGTAAATTAAAGATGCAAAGGATAAACGTCGTAGGGACAGGCCCTTGCGACCTAGGGATAATGCAGCCCAAGGGGCGCCCCCAACTGAATGAACCGGAAAATGTCACCTGGCACCGTTGCTGAGGGAATGTTCAAGCAGCTGAAGTCGCGTGAGGGAGTCCTGGACTAAGGGATCCTCGGGCGTCCGACCTATTATCCATGGGCCGGACTGATGGGTTGTGAAGACATGAAGGCCGAAGACTGCACCATGTCCGGATTGGACTCTACTTGGCGTGGAGGGCAAGCTTAGCGACCAACTATGAAGATTCCTTCTTATGTAACCGACTCCATGTAAACCCTAGATCCCCCTCGGTGTCTATATAAACCGGAGGGGTTAGTCCGGAAAGGGGACATTCATTACCATATTCACATAGGCTAGGCTTCTAGGGTTTTAGCCATTACGATCTCGTGGTAGATCAACTCTTGTAACACTCATATTCATCAAGATCAATCAAGAAGGAAGTAGGGTATTACCTCCATAGAGAGGGCCCAAACCTGGGTAAACATCGTGTCCCCCGTCTCCTGTTACCATCGATCCTAGACGCACAGTTCGGGACCCCCTACCCGAGATCCGCCGATTTTGACACCGACATTGGTGCTTTCATTGAGAGTTCCACTGTGTCGTCGCCAAGAGGATTGATGGCTCGCTTGTTCTCAAGGATAATATCATCTCCGGAGGAATTCTGGCTTCAGGCCAAACCCTCCGGCTGGGCGGCTTCGTCATGACCGCTGGGTCGGCCCTTAAGCCGACGATGACCTCTCAAGTCATCGAAAATTGCCTCCGCGTCGACCCCGAATATTCTGCCCGGTTGGACCCAATGGAGTTATCGTCATTGAACGAACTCCTGGATCGCATGGCCGCCTTGGGGGTCGCTACAGACTACGATCGGGTTGGGCTTAAACCCGACCAGAGAGAAACTAAAACTCCACTGATCACCCACCAGATAGCAGTAATCGAGGAGCGGAGCAACTCTTCTACTATATTGAAGACGAACTATGTTCGGATCTCCGATCTTGAAGGGCCGGATATTCTCCGGTAGAAAGGCATGTTCCGTCCCCCGAACACGGAGTTGGACAACGAACCTAAAAAATCAGTCGATATCTCGGAGCCGAACTGCCAGGGCCGGTAGATCTTCAAACTCCGGATCCAAAATCGGGTCAGGGTTCGGATTTCGTTCCACCCACCCACCCGGACAAAGACGCTCTCATGAGCATCAAACAACAGCCTCAGGAAACGGTCCACCACTTCTGGGCCAGATTCCTCCTTGTCAAAGATAAGGAAACGGATTGCCGTGACGAAGACGCGATAGTAGCATTCTGCAACAACTGCGCGAACGAAGGCATCCTAAATGCCATCAATCGCCGCCGCATTCTAAAGTTCGCTAACTTAGCAACTATCATACAAAAGTACAGCGCGATGGAAAGCGCCTGGAAAATTCAGGCAGCTCGTTGGAAACCGTCGGCGCCAATCCAACTCATCCCACAGGCGAAAAGGATGCACCGCCGCGGTATGCCCAGCCGAACAATCAAAAAACATAAACCCATCACGCTGCACGGCACTGTTCTGGAGGGATGGCTAAATGGCCCGTGCAAAATACACACGACGCCGGATACCGTGGCAACCCACAGCCTTAGAGCATGTTGGATACTTCGGCAGGTAGCCAAGAGCGGCGAGGACATCCTTATCAAGGACACCTCAGAACAGCACCCTCCAGCAAACGACGACACCAGAGTATTGACAGTCTTCGAGACATTCGCTTCAAACAATAAGCGTAAAAGGGCACTGCGCGATCTCGCCGAAGTTTGCCAGGTCGCCACAATTGACCGCTGGAATGACACGGCCATAACCTTTAACGCTAGTGACGAACCCAAGTACAGAACAGTCTGAGCGCCAACTGCATTAGTCCTCAGTCCCATCATGGACGATTTTCGACTTACAAAGGTCCTCATGGACGGCGGCAGCGGACTAAACCTCATTTACGAGGACACGCTCCACAAGATGGAAATAGACAGGCGCCGCATCGAGAAAAGCAGCACGACCTTTCGAGGTATCATTCCCAGTTAGGAAGCGCGGTGTGCGGGAAAAATTACACTCGATGTGGTATCCGGCACGCCGGAGAATTATCGATCCGAAGAAATAACTTTCCAGGTGGCCCCTTTCAACAGCGGATACCACGCCCTGTTAGGGCGAGAGGCCTTCATGCGCTTTCAAGCCATACCCCATTACGGGTATATGAAGCTAAAAATGCCCAGGCCTAATGGAATAATCACCCTTGTCAGCGATCCGTATATTGCACTCTGCACCGAGAACAAAACTGCATCCTTGGCCCTCGAGGCATTATCTGAGGCCCTTGCGGCTGAGGAACTAACCGCACTACACTCCACTATGGACAGAGACGATGTTATCCTGGACAAACGACCCAAATCTACCTCCTTCAAGCCAGCAGAAGAAACGGTCAAATTTCAGGTCCATCCAACAGACCCGAAGAAGACAGCCTCTATCGGAGCGCAACTCAGCCCCTCAGTCGATGCAGCACTACGAGACTTCCTGCGCGAAAACTGGGATATATTCGCCTGGCACCCATCAGATATGCCAGGAATCCCACGCGAGTTGGCCGAACACAGCCTCAACATACTAAAGGGATATAAGCTGGTCAAACAAACCCTGCGGCGCTTTTCCGAACCCAAGCGACAAGGTATGGGGGAGGAGCTAGCCAAACTCATCGAGGCTGGATTCCTCAAAGATATTAAACATCCGGACTGACTGGCAAGCTTGGTAATGGTACCAAAGAAGGATAAATCCTGGCGCCTATGCGTCGATTTCAAAGACCTTAACAAGGCTTGCCCTAAAGATCCCTTCCCCCTTCCTCGCATTGATCAAATCATTGATGCTACCACAGGACACGACTCGCTATGCTTCATCGATGCATATTCCGGATACCATCAAATCAAAATGAAGGAGTCCGATCAAGCTACAACAACATTCATTACACCATAAGGGCCGTTTTGCTTCAACACCATGCCTTTCGGGCTCAAGAACGCCGACGCCACCTACCATCGCATGATCCAAACATGCCTCGAGAAACAGATCGGCAAGACAGTGGAGGCCTATGTGGACGACGTCGTCATCAAAACTAGACACGTCGAAACACTAATAGACGACTTGCGTCTGACATTCGACAACCTCCGCGCATATGACATCAAGCTTAACCCGGAAAAATGCGTCTTCGGTGTCCCCGCCGGTAAACTACTGGGCTTCATCGTTTCCAATAGAGGAATTGAGGCAAATCCAGCCAAAATCCGAGCTCTGTCACAATTGGCCACGCCAACCGAACTCAAACAGCTCCAAAAACTCGCCGGGTGCGTGGCAGCCTTAAGCCGCTTTATCTCCAGGTTGGGGGAAAAGGCGCTGCCCCTTTAACGCCTTCTACGGCGCACCGATAACTTCGAGCGGACAGACGCGGCGACAGCCGGACTGGAAGAAATAAAAGCCCTGCTGGCAAGCAACCCAATCCTGGCCGCGCTAAACTTCGGCGAGCCAATGCTCCTATATATATCGGCAACACACCAGGTGGTGAGCGCCGTACTCGTCGTCGAGCGAGAACAGGACGGACACAAATTTCCGCTCCAAAAGCCGGTATAGTACGTATCCACCGTCCTCACACCATGCAAATCCCGGTACCCTCACTATCAAAAGATAGCATATGCAGTCTTCATGGCATCTCAAAAATTGCGACACTTTCAGGAGTGCTCGATCACGGTGGCTTCAGAAGTGCCCCTCAATGATATAATCAATAACCGAGATGCAACGGGCCGGATTGCCAAATGGGCCATTGAGCTCCTGCCATTTGACATCACGTACAAACCACGTCGAACCATCAAGTCCCAGGTACTGGCTGACTTCGTCGCCGAATGGACAGAGGCCGAACTCCCTAAAGAGTACGGCGCGTATTCAAACTGGGTTATGCACTTTGACGGCTCCAAAATGTTGGCAGGACTAGGGGCGGGCGTCGTATTAACGTCCCCCACAGGAGATATCGTCCAGTACGTACTCCAAATATTATACACAGACTCCAACAACGCAGCCGAATACGAGGCCTTGCTACATGGCCTTCGGATGGCCGTATCAATGGGCATACAACGCCTGGAGGTGCGCGGGGACTCAAACCTCGCAATATCCCAAATTAATGGAGACTTTGATGCCAAAGATCCAAAGATGGTAGCTTATCGCAATGCCGTCTTGAAGATGTCGGCTCGGTTCGAGGGGCTCGAATTTCATCACGTTGCCCGCGAAAGTAATCAGGCGGCAGACGTCCTTGATCGCATAGGCGCTAAGCGCGACCCCGTCCCACCTAACATCTTCCTTGAAAGGCTCTTTAAGCCATCAGTGGTGTGGCAAGGGGGAGATAGCAACGACAGTCCCGCTCCGAACACAAACATAGATAGCGAACACGCCGATATCATCGGTGGCTCAGCCACCAAAATAACACCCTCGGCCCACCTCATCATGGCAGTAATTGCCCCGTGGACCGAACCATTCTTGGCCTACCTTCATAGGAAGGAGCTCCCAGAAGATCAGAACAAGGCTCACCGCATTGTCCGGCGTTCGAAGGCCTATAAAGTTCACGAAGGAGAGCTCTACAAGAAAAGCACTATCGGAGTCCTTCAAAGGTGCATCTCTGAGGAGGAAGGGTGGCAACTCTTGGCAGCAATTCACGCCGGTCTCGGTGGGCACCACGCCGCAGCCCGGGCACTTGTCAGCAAGGCCTTCCGGATAGGATTTTATTGGCCTACGGCCCGAGCAGATGCACAGGACCTCGTCCAGCGCTGCGTTGGATGCCAACTCTTTGCCAACCAAAGCCATATGCCCCCAACCGCCCTACAAACAATCCCCATTACATGGCCCTTTGTGGTCTGGGGCCTGGACATGGTCGGACCCGTTAAAGGGGGAAGCCATAAGAAAAAATATCTGCTGGTCATGGTGGACAAATTCACCAAGTGGATAGAGGCTAAACCAGTTAAAACGGCCGAGTCCGGACCAGTGATTGCATTTATATTCGTTGTGGTGCACCGCTATGGTGTCCCGCACAGCATCATCACTGATAACGGTTCCAATTTCACAGCCGATGAGGTGAAAACCTGGTGTGCTAATCTGGGCATTAAGCTCGATTACTCCTCTGCCTACCACCTGCAAACAAACGATCAAGTCGAGCGAGCCAATGGTCTTATTATGAGCGGCATCAAACCCAGGCTAGTGCGGTCTTTGAAAGAATCAGACAAGCATTGGGTCGAGGAGCTCAACTCCGTACTCTGGGGCTGCGGACCACGCCCAACCGTACTACCGGATACACACCTTTCTTCATGGTATACGGTGCAGAGGCCGTATTGCCCTGCGATATTATACATGACTCACCTCGAGTGCGTATGTACGAAGAGAAAGAGGCCGAGTTGGATCGGCAGGACAACCTAGACGCCCTGGAGGAGGAGCGCAACGTCGCCAAAGCCCGTTCAGCATTTTATGAACAGCAGGCTCGAAGATATCAAAGCAGAGAAGTACGAGCCAAGACTTACAACGTTGGCGCACTTGTTCTACGCTTGCCGGAGAAGAAAAAGGACAAACTCAAGCCCAAATGGGAGGGTCCCTTCATAATCGACGAAGTCCTTACTGGCGGAGCGTACCGTCCTCGTGATGCATCAGACAATCGCCTAGAGCCGAACCCCTAGAACGCGGCCAGACTCCGAAGGTTTTATGCCTAGCGCCGAATTCTTTGTTCGTCCGCTTCCCCCTGTAGTTTACATTACTTTTTCTCCTTTTTCCACCTTTATCTTTTCGCTTTAGAGCACTCATACGGCTCGACCGAACACCGCTGACGTACACATCTTTACATATGTATGTCCACTATACCTGGGGGCTTCTTGAACAGAAGCTTGTTAACATTATTTGCCGAGCGTCAAGCTCATCATACATACGCGTTTTTCTCATGTGTCTTTTCTTCACCATTATATGCATCGATATGACTTAAGTTTTGGCCAAGCTGGGTTGCCTGGCTCCTGTGCTTACCCCTACGTTCCCGATTGTTCAGCTAGGTGGTAAAAGGAGCACCTCTGCGATTGTTACTGCCGGGTCATCCGGATGTGTACCTCAGACTGGGTGAAGCCGAAAGCTAGCGTTCTTAAGGGAATATTTGGTCGGTGGATGAAAAATACTTTTTGCACTCACTCTATTGTGAACCCCCAGAAGCTATACACACTGTGATTTTCACATCACAATTCGGACATGTCTACTAATGCATGCACACCCAGGGAAAGGAACCCTTAACGGAACTATTCTCCTTGGAAGATGTTTCTTACAATCTCAATGTAATATAACATAACTAGCGGGATACAACTTGTCTGTTCAAGCAATTATGACCCCTACGCTTAGTTTTCCTCGCATACCCTGGCCTATTCGGTTGTGACGGTATTCGGAAACACTCCGCACCTTCGGGTCCGGAGGTTGAAGCGAAAAGGTCCGCCATGACAAATGATATACAATTCAGCTAGAATTCCACATGGTGAGGAAAGTACATAGTCACTTGGACTCAAACACTTCTGCCTCTATACCATCTAACAGGCAGTCTAACTTACAATCCTGTTGGGAATACTTGGCGGCCACCTCTACTTGGTCATATACTAAACTAACGGGAATTTCTTCCCCATTTGGCCCCAACGGTCCAACCCGGGCCATGTGATCAGGATTCAGCTTGGTATACCGTGTCTTCACCATGGCCCAGGCTTCACGCGCACCCTCTCGGCAGGCCGATATCTTCCATAATCGGATACGCCGCCACGCTCCCTTGAACAACTCTACAAGCTCCTCCATACTTCCCGGAGGGGAGGCAGATGGCCATAAGGCCTTGGCAACACTCCGCATGGCCAGCCGATCATGTTCATGCACTTGCGACAGTCTTTGCAGCAGATCACTTGCTGATCCAGACACCTCCTCTTCAGGACGGCCCGTCAATATACCTGCAAGCATAGCTATATCAGTTCCATTTATCTCCGAACTACTAAAAAACAACAAGTTCGGAAACATACTGAACATGCCACCCCGCAGCTTCTTGTTCTCCTTTACGGAGTCGGCTAGCTGGGCCCGCACATCTTTCAACTCTTCACCCAACTTAGTGTTGGAATCCTGTAGCTTGTTTTTCTCGCCCCTGACGCGGGTCAGCACACACTCGCCCGCAGCGTGTTGCCTCTTTGCCTCTTTTTCTCCCTCTTGGGCGATCTTCAACTTCTTCTCAAGTTGATCAGGCGACCCTATTATGCGATCAGTGGCAGTATTAGCACAGTTGGTATACATTTACTGTTCCTCGATGGAGGGGAACGTTACCAGTGGACGACTTCTTCAAGTCTCCCAGTTCGGCGGTAGCAGCTTTTAGCTGCGCCCGACACTGCTCCAGCTCTTGGGCTAGCAGACTATTCTTCTCTGCGAGGACCTGGTTGTTCAACAATCCTTAAATCAGTTGTGCCAACTGCTTTCAGTCTTGGGGGCTACGGGTATATGGCTATCCTTTTTTGACAAAGAAAACTTACATGCACATCTGTCAGATATTGCCTCGTGGCTTTTCTAAGCCCATCTCGAGCAGCTCGGTTGTATGTGTCGCCCGAGCTAAAGGCATTAAATGCCTTGTCCGAGAACTTCGGGTCTCGTAAAACAGCTATGCAGCGCCGATGATTCATGGCGCTCTCTACTTCCGAGTTGGTAACAGACATATTGTCCGAACCCTCGGCCGAAGGGCAGTCCGACTTTGTTCCTACATCGGCCCCCGTCTCCCCGACTGGATCTAAATCTTGGTTGTTGGGAGCGCGGCCGGCCGTACCCCCGGACACAGTTCGGCGAACCTTTTTCCTGTAATCAAACAGGCGCATAGGTCACAGTTGGACACGGCCACTGAAAAATATATTTATCCGTACCTCCTCGATGAGGGCCCGGCAGTGCCTTCACCGGCCCTCCTTTTCGAAGGCCTGCCCGGCGCAGGAACCGATTTCCTCGCTATCATCAAACGCCTCCCCTGTAGAACGCGCGACAATGCGGTGGGTGAGGCAGAGTAAGAGCACCCTTCCAGAGAAGGTGTTTCTTGATTACTTACCATTGAAGCAGGAAGAAGACCAGGGTAGTCGGCAATGATGGGCACTTCTGTGCCATCATAGCTCGTCTGGTAAAACAACCCCTCCGCGAGCACCACAAATATATCTGGATCCTCTTCAAACCCGGTATCAAGCTCCCGGTTGTGGTCCTCCGGCTATGGGGTGGGACTATAAAATCCCTCGGTGACCTTTCGCCAGTGCTGTCATAAGCAAACAAACTAGAAAGTTATCAAAGGCAATGCAGAGATGGAAGGAGTAAAAACCGAGGGGTCGGGCCTTACCCAACTGGGAGGGTTATACATAGAGTACCCGTCTCTGAGTTTGATGCGAAGAAATTCCTTTTCTTCCCCTTTGAACAGTTCGGCTAATATCTTAGCCAAAGCGGCAGGGGTATCCGGACCTTTCCGGCCACGGCGAGAGGCGTCGTCCTCTCCATTGTAGTGCCACATTGGAAGCCCTCTGTATTGGAGCGGCTGAACCCCTCGCACTATGGAGATCGCCATAACCTCGATTACTATGAGTCCGGACTAAGTGAGCTCTTTTATCCTGCCCATCAACTGACGAACCTCCGTGCCATCCTCCTCTTCAAGACTCTGGGGACGCGAACTGTGGCGTTTCTTCAGCGGGACGCGTGCAAATTCAGGAAGACCCTTTCGAACCGGGTCGGGAAGCGCAACGTCCTCTATATAAAACCATTCGGAGGGCCATTCATCAGGTGCCTTCCTTGGTGTGCCGGATGGATATCCGGTATCGGCGACGCGCCATACTTCAGCTCCGCCCACTTCAAATATTGACCCTTCGTGATTGCCGAGACAAGATAGAACAATTTTCTCCACAGTTCAAAATGAGCCTCGACGCCCAGGAATAACTTGCATAGAGCGACGTAACCTGCGATGTGCAGGATCGAGGCCGGAGTGAAGTTGTGCAGCTGGAGGCCGTAGTACTCCAGAAGCCCCCGGAGGAACGGATGGACGGGAAATCCAACGCCTCTTAGCAGGTAGGGGACAAAGCACACTCGCTCTCCCCCGGATGGATTAGGGAAGTCCTCTGCCTGAGTCACGCCATTGAAGGAGGCCGACCCTGCTCGGACAGGGACCAGATCCGCGGGAGGAAGAAATCCCTGCGTTTGCAACTTTGCTAGTTGACTATGAGTCATAGAACACTTCTCCCACTCGCTTCTCTTTGGGCTGGAGCGGGAGGAGGAGCTGGGAATGCTAGCCATGGTGGAATGGTTTCTCCTGGCAGTTTTTTGGGGATTTTCTCGGCGTGGTATCGCCTGGATCTAAGATCCAGTGTCTTTAAATAGGCGTTCTGCCTTGCGTGGACGAGGTGTTATTCAAAAAAATGCCCTGACTCTCCGCATTTGCTCGACACGTGGAAGACGAAGTTATTGGCGCACAGAAGCCGAGGGGAGCGATATGGGATCAATGGCCGAATACATTACTTGGAGATCATTAAAGGGGGAACCCACCTTGCAATGCCGAAGACAATATGTGTGCCGAGCACCTCGCTATTGAAGACTGGTTCGGGGGCTACTGAGGGAGTCCTGGACTAAGGGGTCCTCAGGCGTCCGGCCTGTTATCCATGGGCCGGACTGATGGGCTGTGAAGACATGAAGGCCGAAGACTGCACCGTGTCTGGATTGGACTCTACTTGGCGTGGAGGGCAAGCTTGGCGACCAACTATGAAGATTTCTTCTTATGTAACCGACTCCATGTAAACCCTAGACCCCCCCGGTGTCTATATAAACCGGAGGGGTTAGTCTGGAAAGGGGACATTCGTTACCATATTCACATAGGCTAGGCTTCTAGGGTTTTAGCCATTACGATCTCGTGGTAGATCAACTCTTGTAACACTCATATTCATCAAGATCAATCAAGCAGGAAGTAGGGTATTACCTCCATAGAGAGGGCCCGAACCTGGGTAAACATCGTGTCCTCCGTCTCCTGTTACCATCGATCCTAGACGCACAGTTCGGGACCCCCTACCCGAGATCCGCCGGTTTTGACACCGACAATGCGCGCTCGGGGAGTTGCTCCTCACGAGCCACCTGGGTCTTGAATCTCGGGAGGCTCCGGAGGTCCCGGAGGCTCGCAGGGAACCATCGCCATCTCCGCCTGGTGCCTGGCCTCCTGTGCCGCTAGAACACTCCATAGGCGATGCTTGAAGGTAACAGCCTTGTTCGGTAAGCCGAATGGCATGCAAACATAGCTATGAGGTGGACCCTCGCACCGACCAATGTGCAAAGGCCAGAAGCGCTCCTGGGATGCGGCCCTGTTGAGCCCTGGGATGTTGACGCAGACGCGTAGCTCGTCGTCCTCGCCAGGACAAGGAGCCGTGCCAGGTGGTGGGTGGCGGTCGCCACGCATGGCTCTTGCCTCTTGAAGCTCCTTAGTCGTCTTAGTGATGAACTCCTGGGCACCAGGCACCCCATGCATTATGCCCTCATGAGGGAAGTGTGCGATGAAGCATGCCTCCATGTGGTGCCCGAGCGCCTCCCTCATGACATTGGCTAAGTCAGAGGCCCTCCAGAAGAGAGCCCCCGAGCCCAGCCTTAGGAGGGCGCCGGGTGCGCCTTCCTATGCGAGGGAGGGAGGCGCCCCATCCATGGGCGCAGGTCCTGAGGTGGTGTGGCTGGGGACACCACTCTCCTGAGGCTCTTGGCGGAGCAGCTTCTTCTTCTTCTTGGGGACTGCCTCAGGAGGGTAGATGGCGCCTTTGTTGCGTGGGTCTTCAATCGCCGCAGCCTGGTAGGCGCGCTCGAGGGAGCACACCGCGTCCTTCTCCTCGCAAGCGATCGTGATGATGTCACGGTTCCCTGGCATTTTGAGGATGTTGTAACCGTGGTGGGTCACCGCCATGAACTTGGCCAGGGCCGGATACCCGAGGATGGCATTGTACGGTAGGCGGATACGGGCGACGTCGAAGTCGATGAGCTCGGTGCGGTAATTGTCGCGCTGGACGAAGGTGATAGGGAGGCGGATCTGCCCTATCGGAGTAGTGGAGCCGTCGATCACTCCTGAGAAGGGCTTGGTGGGCTGCAGCTGATCATATGGCACTTGGAGGCGGTCGAACGTCTCGATGGAAAGAACATAGAGCCCCGCACCGCCATCGATGAGGGTCTTGGTGACAAGGACATTGGTGATGACGGGTGAGCAGAGCATCAGGTGGGCGCCGGTAGTTGCCGCGCACTTGAGCTGGTCAGACGAGCTGAAGGTGATGGTGCACTTGGACCATCTTAGTGGGCGTGTGGCCTCGAGCCTGGGGAGGGCCACGTTCACCTCGCGAGCGAACTGCTTGAAGATGCGCTGGGAGGCTGGGGCCTGAGTGCCACCCAAGATGCAGGCAATGGCGCGAGGTTCCTGGAAGCCCCCAGCCCCCTCGTCCTAGTGGTGGTCTTCGTTCCTCCTTGGTGGTGGTGGCAGCGGAGGGGGCCGGCATTGCCCTGAGGATGGTCCTCACGAGGCTGGTCTCTCCACGCGCCCTCGCGAGGCTGGTCTCTCCACGCGCCCTCGCGAGGCTGGCCTTGCCAGCGGTCCTCACGAGGCTGGTCGCGCCACTCCTAGCGGGGGTCGCGGTCGTCCCAGCGCCCCCACTTCTGCCTCCTCCACGGCCGTAGTCTCGATCGTTACACTCGGGGCGTCGACTGAAGCGCCCGTCGCGGATGGCCCTGAGCTCTTGACAGTCATTGGTGTTGTGGCTGTGTACGTTGTGGAAGGCGTAGAACGGGCGGCTGCCCTTGGATGACTCTGGGTGGTTGCAGCCGCGCTTCATCTCCGGCCCAGCCACGAGCACGACCACCCCCTTGCGCTTCACGTCCTTGGTCTCGGCCTTCTTGTCTTCTGGGTCGGCAACTGGGAGCTCGAGAAGGGAGAGGCGTCCCTCCTCAGCTCTCACGCACTTGGTCGCCATGTTGAACATCTCCAGGGCCGTGCACAGGTCCTCTTGTATGAAGAGCTCCTCCTTCATCTTGACATCGCGGACGCCATCAGAGAATGCTGAGATGATGGCCTCATTCGTCACCTTGGGGATCTTGAGGCGAACGCTGTTGAAGCGCTGGATGTACTTCTGCAGGGTTTCCCCTGGCTGCTGCTTGATGAGCCGCAGGTCACCCGCGGCAGGCGGGCGGTCGCGAGTACCCTGGAAGTTGGCGACGAAAGGCTTGTGCATCTCGCCCCAGGAGGAGATTGATCTCGCGGGCAGGTTCAAGAGCCACGAGCGTGTGCCGTCCTTGAGAGCCATGGGAAACCAGTTTGCCATGACCTTTTCGTCGTTGTTGGCCACCTCGATGCTCAGCTCATAGAGCTGCAGGAACTCAGAAGGATCGGGGGTGCCGTCGTAGCGCGGAGGCAGGTGGGGCTTGAACTTCCCCGGCCAAACGATGCTGCTCAGCTCGGGAGTGAAGGCACGACAGCCCGCCATGGTTACTGGAGCTCGACATGGAGGTGGAGCCTGGTCTTGGAACCCACGCGCCACCGCCACAGGCGGCGTGCGGTCTTGACATGGTGGGGAAGGGAGCGCGGGAGCATCCTCTCGCGGCCGCTGCACCTCCTGGCAGCTCTCTTCTTTGCGCGCGGGCGCCCTGCGCGGTGGGTCGCACCACGGGGCCGCACGTCTCGGCCCGAGGACGATGTCGTGGCGGGGAGGTGGTGGAGGCGCTCCATGTGCTACGCCGCCCGCGGCTGGAGGCGGGCGAGGTAGCGAGAGGGTCGGTGCAGGAGAGCCCCCAGCGGCGCTGACGAGCTCGGCGATGCGGTCCAGCTAGTCCTCGTAGAGGTCGTCGATGGGGCGGTAGCGCAGGCACTCGTGCGCCATCAGCACTGCAGCTTGCGCGTCCGCGGGCCCGCAACGAGCGTGGGACGACGAGCCGGCCGGAGTCAGCGACGGGGTGGTGGTGCGTCTGTACCTCGGCACGGAGGGGTGCAGCGACGAAGCTTGCTGCTCGTTTCCCGCCGGGCCGGTGGCGGCGTTGGCGGCGGGCGACGAAGAACGACGAGGAGGCCCGCTGATGGGCTCCGTCTGGGTAACGCGAGTAGCGGGAGCGGCTCGACACTCAGCACGGGCTCAACCAGCATCAGCCATGGAAGCGGTGGAGCGGTGGGGCATCGGTCGGCAGAAAAGAGGCTTCGGCGCACCCCTACATGGCGCGCCAAATTTCGGATTTAGGGTTCTGTTGACCCTTGAGAGGTTCCAACTCTGGGGTGCGCACGAAGAACACTCTCTTCCCAGTCTGCCCGCTAAATGATCCCACGGCCTAGCTCGACGAACCCAAAGAACAAGAGACACGGGGGGTTTATCCTGGTTCGGGCTAGCTTGCGGTGTAATACCCTACTCCAGCTTTGTGGTGGATTGCCTCGAGGGGCTGAGAATGAACTAGTACAGTGGAGGAACAGCCTCAGGAGGTGAGGTGTTCTTGGGCTCGATGAGCTGGTGAGGTGGTCAGGGTGGAATGGTACCGATGCAAGATGCCCCGCTATGGTGATGGCTAAGTCCTATTTATAGTGACCTTGGTCCTCTTCCCAAATGTAGGCGGGAAGGGATCCCACAACGGCCAAATTTGAAGGGAGACAACTAGTACAAGCTATCCTGACAAAAGTAGTCTTCGCCTGCCAAAGGCTCTGGTGGTGACGCTGCAGTGGGTTCCTCGATGACCTCTGTCCTGCCGTCCTGGCGGTCTTGGTCTTGTTTCACCGGAATGGAAACCTTTGCTTGATTCCTCGGGACTCCGCGCCTGCGCTTGCCTCCTTATCACCAAAGAGGAAACGGGTACACTGCGCCCGCTGTCGCTCACCTGGCCTTGGTCGTCATGGCTCACGTCATGTGAACCTCGCGAGGTGCGCCCTGCATAGATATCTCCACTCCTCGGGAGCCAGCTTAGTGAGGCTGCCCCCAGGGATGTCTTGGTGTCATCCGCCTCGCGAGGCTTGTCCCCTCGCGAGGGTCTTGAGTTGTTGCTACTGAAGCTGGGCCGTACCGGGCCGTTGATGGAGCCACGCCACGGGCCGCGGGAAGGCAAGTCTGGGCACCCGCGTTCCCAGGACGCCGACACCCACGGGGCTGACTTAGCATGTATGTACGGGCCTGCCTGCGAGTTGGCCAGGGAATGCTCCTTTTGCCCCTCCACTCGTCCCTCACCTCCAGCCACCTATATATTATGTCCCTAGGTCATTTGTTAGGTTTAGCAAAGGATTAGCTTATTTGAGATAGAGCTTTTCTCATCCACTTACCTCTACTCCCATGGAGTCCAAGGCCTCCATGTGGGAAGATCCCTAGTGGATTGAAGACCCCGTCTAGGGAAGATCCTCCATGGATTCAAGACCTCTTTCCTCATAGGAATGGTATGGACTAGTTACCTCTTTTATCTTCTTGTGTTGGATTTGGACCTTTGTATCCCCTTTGTGTATGTGGATTTAGCACATGTGTGATCAGATCTAGTTGATTTGAGTGTTTCCCTTCTCTTTTGTTCTTCGTTTTCATCATGTTCTTGGAATTTCCCCTCCAATTCATGAAAGATCTCCATCTAGGGTTCCACCCTACAACATCCTGGTATCATGAGCTATGGTGTCTCACGAAATTGGAGCCCCATGCTTTCTAGCCTAATTTTGTTGTGTTCTTCCCCAATTTCGAAAATCCCCACCAAAAATCCCCACCAAAAATGTCCACGGCCTTGTACCGTGCGCACGGGACCCTGTGTCCATGGTCCTAAGACCCCGTGCGCACGGCCCCCCTACAGCCAGCCAGCACCGCTTTACCGTTTCGGCCATAACTTTCACATCCGGAGTTTGATTTTTGCGTTCTTTAGCTCGTTGAGTAGCTATTGACATCCCCCGTCAATCTAGATAGGTTCAAAATCATTTGACTCCATCAAAATTTTGTCATTTTGGCATCTTTGCCTAGGCCCTCCACCATATCATATGCAAAACCACCATAGACTTCCGCAACCTAACCGATTTTGCTCCATTTAGCATTTGTGGTTTCTTCAGTTGTGACTTGAGTCTCCTAAGGTGTTTCGGCTATGTAGGTATGGTTGCTTCTTCATCAACCACCACCACCACTTTCGCATTGCCAACTCCGGAACCACCAACACACTCCGCTACCACCATTTGACATTTGCCTTTGGATATTTTGAGTTTGAGGTTATTCCGTTTCCTAGGTTGTTTCGGCTAACTAGGAACGGTTCGACATCGACAACACCGCCGCTCAACTTTGCCAAGGATTCAACATCGGCCACCTTCACCATTTTGACACCCTAATAGTAAGCAAGAATGGTAACCTCTATATCATCTTGGTATCATGGTATCCCCTTGTACTTTCATTCTCGCCATTGCATTGTTAACCCCTAGCCCATTTTGCATCACTTGCCTATCAAGACTAGCCATTGAGTATTGTCGTCAATGTTACTTGTGCACATTAGTGATCATCGCATACATACCATATCATCTTGGTATCATCAAATCATCCCTTGTGTCACAAGATTGTTCCCGCATATACACAATTGCTATCTTGGTTCGAGCATTTTGCATAAGTGGCCATATGAAAAAAAAGAATAAGCTTTTAAGCAAAAGAAGAGAAAAACAAATAGCTTGTAAGCAATAGGCATAGCACCACCACATTGCATATCATACTACCATATTGATCATCTTGGATCATCGTGTGCGACACACCGAGAATAATATATACATAGCATACTTGGGATAGAAGTCGTTGCATTTTTGTCTCTTATAGGTTATGCACAAGTGTCGTATTCGCCTTTTGAGAAATCGTGCTAGCATATCTCTAGAGTTGTGCAACAAGAGCATTTTCCATGGATTCCACATTTTGAGCTCGTTCCTTGGTTGCACAACCCCATTTATCTATCCATGTGTGTGTTTCCGTGTGCCACATATTGCTATTGGTCTACTTGTTTCACTTGCAAATTTGTGAATCTTTTCCAACATTATTGACTCTTGCTAACATTTTGCACCAAATGTTTGTGCCACTATCCTCACCAAGCTCCACCATAAGCCTTATTTGTGTAGGTGTGAGAATTGACAAGATCCGGTACCAATTGTGCTACTTCCGTAATACATTATTGAGTGATCATTGATCCATCTTCAACATTGGAAAGGTACATTTGGTCTAGTTCCTCCCACTCTTCCACTCACATTTGCTCGATTTTGTGATGGATAGGTGAAGCATTTCATCTCCGGTCTTCGATGACAACGACGACGCGAACAACTACGTCATCAAAACTCCACTCTTCGGACTACAACGAGCAATGCAAGGCATTGAGGGACTCGCCATCGACATTAACCAAAACGAAGCATGGAAAAGGGACTACATCGACACCACGTTGGACGAACACATGGATCAAGTACGAGACATGGTGGCCAACTACAAGACTTCTTCCATTTGTCATCTTCCAGGAGGCAACGCTCAAGTCACAAATCTTCGAAGCGCCCAAGTGATGCAGGCGCAATTTGTCCATGTCCACATCTCCTTGACGACCATCATCACATTCGTGATCTACATCGTCATGAAGGGCAAGTCACCTCCAAGCATCATGTGCACGACGATGACGAATGGCATCTACTACGAGCTCAAGCACGACAACGGCACCATCATCATGAAGATGCTCGATACACGCAAACCTACAAGTCACAACAAGCTCTACATCAATCTACGACCAACCTTCATGAGCACAAAAGAAGACCGAGAGACGAGCACCACCAAGAGCAAGCTACGGCTACCACCACTACTTTGGCATCTTCGCCAAGTGTTATCAAGGCATCTTCGCCTTTGGACGTATGACATCTTCGCCTACTTCCCACGAGTACGCATACTTCGACATCATCAAGTCCAAGGCGACCACGTACAAGCAAGGGTGACACTTCCATCTTCGGAAGCCCCTCAAGGAAGATGGCCGAGCATGGGAAATTCCCTTCGATCATGGAGACGAGTTATGAGGTGCCACATTATATGGGCCTCATACAAGACGGCGAAAAGACGGTCGAGCAAGGGCCATCCCCTTCGACCATGACAACGAGCGCAAACCCCTTCAACAACATGAAGATGGCGCCCCAATGGGACTCATACTCCGAGTCAAGCTACGAGACCGCACATGAGACATTATCTTTGGTCTCGGAGGAGCATGATGATTTGCCACTTCCTACGGCATTCATCTTTTGAGGCGTTATGGATGAGGAGGTTGAGCATGGGACTATCCCTTTACCCAAGGAGGCGATAGGAGTTGAGCATGGAGACATTTGCACCTACATCTCTCTGACGTCCACATATGACGAGATGCCCCAATTGCCATGTGAGGAGAGCCACCACCCCATGAGTGATATGAGTGACTCCACCACATGTGACATTGAGTGCATTTCCTATGAGAGGATGAGTGTGATCACCACTAGCCCCACACATGACAGCATGCCACACATCCTATGTGAGGTTCAGAGCCATTTGAGTGACTCCACCAAACATATGAGTGCGAGCATCATAGAGGGAGTGAGTGAGACACAACACTTAGTGAGTGAGGTAGTTGAGAGGGCATGTGAGGCCAATATGATTTCTAAAGACTTAACCTCTACTCCGAGTGTGTTTTCTTATTTGGTGCTACATCTCTTACATGACGACATGTCTATCCTCGACGAGTCCATACCTCCAACGGAGACCACGATGGCCATGGTGGACGATGATGCACCACCCAAATGGTTCCATCAAGATGAAGATGACCACGACTTGGTCTTCGACACCTCACCAACAACACATGAGCAATGCTCCAAAGGTAACATATGTGATGGTGCTTCACTTGTCCCACCAGTGGACTATCTTCACAATGATTGCTTGCATGATGTTGATCGACCTATTACCATGCTTCATGCTAGTGCGACTTCCTCATGTCATGACTTACCTATTTATGATGAATATGAAGATGAGCATGTCGAATTGCCTAGTTGTGATGCCATGCTCCATAGGATATCATGTGAAAATTCTATCAGTCATGTCATGTTTGACAATCCCCTAAACTTGTCATATGCTATGAGTGAGATCTCCCATATTGCATCTTTCCAATATCAACATAGTAACTATGCATGCCCCATTAAAATAAACCCCATTTGCACTTATGGCATAGATGACGAGATCATGGTTATTGGTATTTGCTTCTCTTGTGATGATATCGCTATGCTACCTTTGCAAACTTTGTGTAATTCATCCCATATGTCATGCCATGAAAATTATTATGTATCGCATGATTCCATTCCTTGTGTGCACCATATGCATACCATTCATGACAATGCTTAAGATATTCCTAGTGATGCATTACACAATTTGAGTCTCCATTATGCTATACATAACAACAAACCTTTCATGATGGATGACATGTTTCTATATCATGCAACTCATTTATTTGAGAATTGTATATTTTGTGCTAACCAACACTTACACGTGCGCATCATAATGGATGATGTGTACATATACCACGCACATACAATTTTCCCATTTGCTTTTGTTTTGTGTAGGTACTTATGAACACTCGTCAACCTCACAATCCCATGAGTTGACGAAACGAGCTCTTGAGAGCAACGACGATTTGGGATCCCGTGGATTATCCTTACCACCGTTCCCTTTGCGCAAGGACTACGCCTATCTATTTTACTTGGCCCTCACATGGCTATGGGCCATTTACCACTTGACATCTTATGCTCATTCTCTCGTGTTCACTTTGCATGTTATGCCTCTTTATATGCTTTTGCCATGCAATTGTGACCCTTGCTTGCATTTACCCATAATGCACCATTATGCTACTACTATGTGTATTTGCATGATTGGTGGAGATAGTTGTTGCTATTGCCATGTTCTATACATGCCCCATGCTATTGTTGATTCTTGTATTGGGAGAGTCATGATGTTCCATTGCTATGTACATAGGACTTCTTGCCAATACAATGATGATACTTTACTCATATCTTGCTTTCATGCTTGTGCTATGTCATGTGCATTATGTATGCCCGCTATTTGCACACATGACATATTTGCCATGATTCCTTCCAGTACATTGCATCTTCGCACTACTAGCTTACATGACTTGATCACTATAATTGCTTGCTTTGTTGCATCACCCATGATATATTCTTGCTCATTGCATTGGGTTGATAGCATATATGTCCTTGCCTCTCACATGATATATCTTGACCATTGTTCCATATCTCCATTAGTTGCATCTCTCGTATTCACTTCTAGTGAGTGCAACAATACTATGCTTCTTGATATTGGAGACTTGGACATCTTACTTGTGATGCATGCTTGCTTATCTGAGCTTAATGTCTTTGGTTGTGCTAGCATCTTATGCCTTCATACCATGCCCTATACCCTTGTCCTTTCTTATGATAAGAATAATGAAAACACTTGTTGGGTATTTCACCACACGAATGATTGGTTTTGCTTTAACGCTAACCTCATTTGTTTTTCCGAGTGTTTGTCATTTTCTTTCATTTTGAAGGATTCACAAGGTGGTACCATCACGAAACATATTGGTCATGCGAAGGCATACATGATGCGCGATACCAACATTTTCTACATCCTCATAAAGGTGAATTCCCTCCTTGTGAGCCATCCTCACATACACATATTCGATGGGCCATACTTTCATTGTTTTTTGCTCCTTCTTGTCTACATGATACATCTATTGGATGGAGCCACGAAATTGGAGATTGAACCTATGGATCACCACTCTTGCCATGACAGCTATGGTACAACAACACCCATAACAAATTTGCATCTTATGCATGGATTGACTCACATTATGATTGCCTTGTCGCATCTCGCATTTCCATGTCATCCATGATATATGAGCTTGTGCACTTTCTTAGCAATTTTTTGTGATCTTCCTTGATGGCATATTCATACATAATGATCACATTGTCTACCATCAATGGCATGATAACATGATCATATTGAGCATCCATTGCCATGTTCATGCTATTGATAAACCGTCCCATTATGACATCATTTTGCACAATGGTAGAATTTTTAGCTTTGTGTACCATGCCAATTACCACAACTTTGAGCGAGCAAAAATTTCTTTTGCTTCCATGAATGCTTTGAATATCATTCTATATCATCTTGAAAAGCTTCATGCGCCTTGTCATTCTACATCATCTTATCGGATGAACTTGCGCTTACTTGATGGACACCTTGTGTGCGCTAACCATTGTATTTCCGAGTGTTGCTTGTGTTTGTTCTTTTTGCATGTATCCCACTTCGGAGACACCTTGGAGTACTTGGATAGCGCAATGTCTTCAACTTTGTCCAACTACAAGTCAATCCACGACAACCGTTTCCATGGTGATGAGGATAACGATCCGAGCTTGAATCTTTCCCAAGGTAGGGAGATGATGCGGAGCATCCTACGGACATCACCATGCCAAGTGTTCGTTGGCCAAGTGGCACGTGTGACTTCTACTTCATGCATACAAAGGTGAATCATCTCCTTTACACGTGTCCACTTGTACCTTTCGAGGATGGTATACTACTTGACCCCTCTCTCGTGTGCATACATAGGTGTGAGCGAAGCTACACGTTCTTCGAGGAGGAGACCAACTGGAAGAGTACAACTACACCATCCACAAGGAGAACGCATGGAAGAAGGAAGCTCACCAAGTCCAAGAAGAAGGACGGGAAGACCGCAAGGAAGACGGAGGCGAGCAGAAGGAAGAAGAAGCACGGTTCAGAAGACCCATGCGCACGACCCTTTTGGACCCCGTGCACATGGCTTATCTAGAGAGTTCCTGGATACCCCGTGCGCACGGGCCCCAAAAGACCACGTGCACACGGGACCCTTGTGCCCACGGGGCTGACTTAGCCCATGCGCACGGGCCTGCCTGCGAGTTGGCCGGTGAATGCCCCATTTGCCCTTCCTCTCGTCCCTCACCTCCAGCCACCTATATATATTATGTCCCTAGGTCATTTGTTAGGTTTAGCAAAGGATTAGCTTATTTGAGATAGAGCTTTCCTCATCCACTTACCTCTACTCCCATGGAGTCCAGGGCCTCCATGTGGGAAGATCCCTAGTGGATTCAAGACCCCATCTAGGGAAGATCCTCCATGGATTCAAGACCTCTTTCCTCATATGATTGGGATGGACTAGTTAACTCTTGTATCTTCTTGTGTTGGATTTGGACCTTTGTATCCCCTTTGTGTATGTGGATTTAGCACATGTATGATCGGATCTAGTTGATTTGAGTGTTTCCCTTCTCTTGTGTTCTTCATGTTCATCATGTTCTTCGGGATTTCCCCTCTAATTCGTGAAAGATCTCCATCTAGGGTTCCACCCTACAACATCAAGACTTTAACTAGTGATGTGCCCACTACTTTAGATTATAAGGACTTTAATTATGATAGTTGTTCTTTAATTGAGTGTATTTCCTTGTTGCAATCCATCATAAGTTCAACCAATGCATATGAACAAAATAAAGCTTTCACTAAACATATTGTATAAGCTATGAAACTATTATCAGGGCCACCTATGGGATTAAAACTAAGGATGATAATACTCGAAATTATGCCTTACGCCTAGCTAGGGGTGATACGTCTCCAACATATCTATAATTTTTTATTGTTCCATGCTATTATATTATCTGTTTTGGATGTTTATGGGCTTTATTTTACACTTTTATATTATTTTTGGGACTAACCTATTAACCCAAAGCCGAGTGCCAGTTTCTGTTTTTTTCCCTTGTTTCAGTGTTTCGAAGAAAAGGAATATCAAACGGAGTCCAAACGGAATGAAACCTTTGGGAGAGTTATTTTTGGAACGGAAGCAATCCAGAAGACTTGGAGTGTACGTAAGGGAAGCAACGAGGAATGCACGAGGCAGGGGGGCACGCCCACCCCCCTGGGCGAGCCCTCCACCCTCGTGGGCCCCTCGTGGCTCCCCTGACCTACTTCTTTCGCCTATATATATCCATATACCCTAAAACCATTGGGGAATAGAATAGATCGGGAGTTCCACCACCGCAAGCCTCTGTAGCCACCAAAAACCAATCGGGACCCTGTTCCGGCACCCTGCCGGAGGGGGGAACCCTCACCGGTGGCCATATTCATCATCCCGGCGCTCTCCATGACGAGGAGGGAGTAGTTCACCCTCGGGGCTGAGGGTATGTACCAGTAGCTATGTGTTTGATCTCTCTCTCTCTCTCTCGTGTTTCTGATTTGGCACGATCTTGATGTATCACAAGCTTTGCTATTATAGTTGGATCTTATGATGTTTCTCCGCCTCTACTCTCTTGTAATGGGTTGAGTTTTCCCTTTGAAGTTATCTTATCGGATTGTGTCTTTATGGATTTGAGAACACTTGATGTATGTCTTGCATGTGCTTATCTGTGGTTACAATGGGATATCACGTGATCTACTTGATGTATGTTTTGGTGATCAACTTGTGGGTTCAGTGACCTTGTGAACTTATGCATAGGGGTTGGCACACGTTTTCGTCTTGACTCTCTGGTAGAAACTTTGGGGCACTCTTTGAAGTACTTTTGTGTTGGTTGAATAGATCAATCTGAGATTTTGTGATGCATATCGTATAATCATACCCACGGATACTTGCGGTGACAATGGAGTATCTAGGTGACATTAGAGTTTTGGTTGATTTGTGTCTTAAGGTGTTATTCTAGTACGAACTCTATATAGATTGAACGGAAAGAATAGCTTCTTGTTATTTTACTACGGACTCTTGAATAGATCGAGTAGAAAGAATAACTTTGAGGTGGTTTTCGTACCCTACCATAATCTCTTCGTTTGTTCTCTGCTATTAGTGACTTTGGAGTGACTCTTTGTTGCATGTTGAGGGATAGTTATATGATCCAATTATGTTATTATTGTTGAGAGAACTTGCACTAGTGAAAGTATGAACCCTAGGCCTTGTTTCAACGCATTGCAATACCGTTTACGCTCACTTTTATCATTAGTTACCTTGCTGTTTTTATATTTTCAGATTACAAAAACCTATATCTACCATCCATATTGCACTTGTATCACCATCTCTTCGCCGAACTAGTGCACCTATACAATTTACCATTGTATTGGGTGTGTTGGGGACACAAGAGACTCTTTGTTATTTGGTTGCAGGGTTGTTTGAGAGAGACCATCTTCATCCTACGCCTCCCACGGATTGATAAACCTTAGGTCATCCACTTGAGGGAAATTTGCTACTGTCCTACAAACCTCTGCACTTGGAGGCCCAACAACGTCTACAAGAAGAAGGTTGCGTAGTAGACATCAAGCTCTTTTTTGGCGCAGGAATTAAGCTTGGGGATGCTGATACGTCTCCAACGTATCTATAATTTTTGATTGTTCCATGCTATTATATTATCTGTTTTGGATGTTTATGGGCTTTATTTTACACTTTTATATTATTTTTGGGACTAACCTTTTAACCCAAAGCCCAGTGCCAGTTTCTGTTTTTCCCCTTGTTTCAGTGTTTCGAAGAAAAGGAATATCAAACGGAGTCCAAACGGAATGAAACCTTCGGGAGAGTTATTTTTGGAACGGAAGCAATCCAGAAGACTTGGAGTGTAGTAAGGGAAGCAACGAGGAAGGCACGAGGCAGGGGGCGCGCCCACCCCCTGGGCGCGCCCTCCACCCTCGCGGCTCCCCTGACCGACTTCTTTCGCCTATATATATCCATATACCCTAAAACCATCGGGGAATAGAATAGGTCGGGAGTTCCGCCGCCGCAAGCCTCAGTAGCCACCAAAAACCAATCGGGACCCTATTCCGGCACCCTGCCGGAGGGGGGAACCCTCACCGGTGGCCATCTTCATCATCCGGGCTCTCTCCATGACGAGGAGGGAGTAGTTCACCCTCGGGGCTGAGGGTATGTACCAGTAGCTATGTGTTTGATCTCTCTCTCTCTCTCTCGTGTTCTTGATTTGGCACGATGTTGATGTATCACGAGCTTTGCTATTATAGTTGGATCTTATGATGTTTCTCCCCCTCTACTCTCTTGTAATGGATTGAGTTTTCCCTTTGAAGTTAACTTATCGGATTGAGTCTTTAAGGATTTGAGAACACTTGATTTATGTCTTGCATGTGCTTATCTGTGGTGACAATGGGATATCACGTGATCTACTTGATGTATGTTTTGGTGATCAACTTGCGGGTTCAGTGACCTTGTGAACTTATGCATAGGGGTTGGCACACGTTTTCGTCTTGACTCTCCGGTAGAAACTTTGGGGCACTCTTTGAAGTACTTTTGTGTTGGTTGAATAGATCAATCTGAGATTTTGTGATGCATATCGTATAATCATACCCACGGATACTTGAGGTGACAATGGAGTATCTAGGTGACATTAGGGTTTTGGTTGATTTGTGTCTTAAGGTGTTATTCTAGTACGAACTCTATGATAGATTGAACGGAAAGAATAGCTTCGTGTCATTTTACTACAGACTCTTGAATAGATCGAGCAGAAAGAATAACTTTGAGGTGGTTTTCGTACCCTACCATAATCTCTTCGTTTGTTCTCCGCTATTAGTGACTTTGGAGTGACTCTTTGTTGCATGTTGAGGGATAGTTATATGATCCAATTATGTTATTATTGTTGAGAGAACTTGCACTAGTGAAAGTATGAACCCTAGGCCTTGTTTCAACGCATTGCAATACCGTTTACGCTCTGTTTTATCATTAGTTACCTTGCTGTTTTTATATTTTCAGATTACAAAAAGCTATATCTACCATCCATATTGCACTTGTATCACCATCTCTTCGCCGAACTAGTGCACCTATACAATTTACCATTGTATTGGGTGTGTTGGGGACACAAGAGACTCTTTGTTCTTTGGTTGCAGGGTTGTTTGAGAGAGACCATCTTCATCCTACGCCTCCCACGGATTGATAAACCTTAGGTCATCCACTTGAGGGAAATTTGCTACTATCCTACAAACCTCTGCACTTGGAGGCCCAACAACGTCTACAAGAAGAAGGTTGCGTAGTAGACATCAAGCTCTTTTCTGGCGCCGTTGCCGGGGAAGGCTAGGTAAGCGGCACTCACACCCCGTCAACTAAGATCTTTTCTGGCGCCGTTGCCGGGGAGGTGAGTGATTGAAGGTATATCTTTAGATCTTGCAATCGAATCTTTTAGTTTCTAGTTTTATCACTAGTTTAGTTTATAAAAGAAAACTACAAAAAAATGGAATTGAGAGTGCCTCATATGCTTCATCTTTTTAATATCTTTCGTGAAAACGATGGGAACGAAAATTGTGCTCAAGTGCTAGAAGAAGAATTACATAGAATGCTTGGAATAAAATATGTGAATGATGAGCATGATTGAAATGTTGTTAGTATGAATTCTTTGAATACCCATGATGCTAATGATATGCAAAGGCACAAGCTTGGGGAAGCTATGTTTGATGAAGATGATATTTTTTGTCTCCCAAGCTTTGATGAGCAAATTTACTATGATGAAAGCATGCCTCCTATCTATGATGATTATTGTGATGACACGTATGCTTTAAAGAATAATGATAACCATGAAACTTGTCATCTTGATCTTAATTTTCAATCACATGATAGTTATTTTGTTGAGTTTGCTCCCACTACTATTGATGAAAATAAATTTGCTTATGTGGAGAGTAATAAAATTTCTACGCTTGTAGATCATGAACAGAATGCTTTAGGTGCTGGTTATATTGTTGAATTCATTCATGATGCTACTGAAAATTATTATGAGGGAGGAATATATGCTTGTAGGAATTGCAATAATATCAAGTTTCCTCTCTATGTGCTTAAAGTTTTGAAGTTATGCTTGTTTTGCCTTCCTATGCAAGCTGATTCTTGTTCCCATAAGATGTTTGCTCACAAAATCCCTATGCATAGGAAGTGGGTTAGACTTAAATTTGCTAGTCATATTCTTCATGATGCTCTCTTCATGTTTCAATTCTTATCTTTTATGTGAGCATCATTGAAATCATCATGCCTAGCTAGCTAGGGGCGTTAAACGTTAGCGCTTGTTGGGAGGAAACCCAATTTTATTTTAGTTTCTTGCTTTTTGGTTCTGTTTAGGAATAAATAATCTACCTAGGCTCTGGTTAGATGTGGTTTTATGTTTTAATTAGTGTTTACGCCAAGTAGAACCTTTGGGAAGACTTGGGTGAAGTCTTTATGATCTTGCTGTAAAAAATAGAAACTTTAGCGCTCACGAGATTAGATAAAACTTATTACTGGAGAGTGCTATTTAGTTGATTCTTTCTGAAGATGATTACTAGACAAATTCCTCAGGTCCACCAATTTATTTCAGAATTTTTGGAGTTACAGAAGTATTCGAATCATACAGATTACTACAGACTGTTCCGTTTTTGACAAATTCTGTTTCTATGTGATGTTTTCTTATTTTGATGAATCTATGAGTAGTATCGGAGGGTATGAACCATAAAGAAGTTGGAATACAGTAGATATTACACCAATATAAATAAAGAATGAGTTCACAACATTACCTAAGTGGTGATTTATTTTCTTATACTAACGGAGCTTATGAGTTTTCTGTTAAGTTTTGTGTTGTGAAGTTTTCAGGTTTTGGGTAAAGATTCGATGGACTATGGAATAAGGAGTGGCAAGAGCCTAAGCTTGGTGATGCCCAAGGCACCCCAAGGTAATATTCAAGGATAACCAAGCGTCTAAGCTTGGGGATGCCCCGGAAGGCATCCCCTCTTTCGTCTTCGTTCATCGGTAACTTTACTTGGAGCTATATTTTTATTCACCACATGATATGTGTTTTGCTTGGAGCATCATTTTATTTTATTTTGTTTTGCTTGCTGTTTGAATAAAATACCAAGATCTGAAATTCTTAAATGTTAGAGAGTCTTCACATAGTTGCATAATTATTCGACTACTCATTGATCTTCACTTATTTCTTTTGGAGTAGTTTGTCGTTTGCTCTAGTGCTTAACTTATATCCTTTTAGAGCACGACAGTGGTTTTATTTTGAAGAAATAGATGAACTCTCATGCTTCACTTATATTATTTTGAGAGTCCTAAACAGCATGGTAATTTGCTTCGGTTATGAAATTAGTCCTAATATGATGGGCATCCAAGAGGGATATAATAAAAACTTTCATATAAAGCGCATTGAATACTATGAGAAGTTTGATCCCTTATGATTGTTTTGAGATATGAAGATGGTGATATTAGAGTCATTCTAGTTGAGTAGTTTTGAATTTGAGAGATACTTGTGTTAAAGTTTGTGATTCCCGCAGCATGCACGTATGGTGAACCGTTTTGTGATGAAGCCGGAGCATGATTTATTTATTGATTGTCCTCCTTATGAGTGGCGGTCGGGGACGAGCGATGGTATTTTCCTACCAATCTATCCCCCTAGGATCATGCGCGTAGTACTTTGTTTCGATAACTAATAGATTTTTGCAATAAGTATGTGAGTTTTTATGACTAATGTTGAGTCCATGGATTATACGCACTCTCACCCTTCCACCATTGCTAGCCTCTCTAAATACCGTGCACCTTTCGCCGGTATCATACACACACCATATATCTTCCTCAAAACAGCCACCATACCTACCTATTATGGCATTTCCATAGCCATTCTGAGATATATTGCCATGCAACTTTCCACCATTCTGTTTATTATGACACGTTCCATCATTGTCATATTGCTTTGCATAGTTGACCATGTATTTGTGGCAAAGCCACCATTCATAATTCTTTCATACATGTCACTCATGAGTCAATGCACATCCCGTTACACCGCCGGAGGCATTCATATAGAGTCATATTTTGTTCTAAGAATCGAGTTGTAAGTAAATAAAAGTGTGATGATCATCATTATTAGAGCATTGTCCCAGTGAGGAAAGGATGATGGAGACTACGATTCCCCCCCACAAGTCAGGATGAGACTCCAGACTAAAAAAAAGGGCGCCATAAAAAGAAGAAGAGAAAAGGCCAAATAAAAAAATGAGAGAAAAAGAGAGAAGGGACAATGCTACTATCCTTTTACCACACTTGTGCTTCAAAATAGCACCATGACCTTCATGATAGAGATTCTCCTATGTTGTCACTTTCATATACTAGTGGGAATCATTCATTATAGAACTTGGCTTGTATATTCCAATGATGGGCTTCCTCAAACTGCCCTAGGTCTTCGTGAGCAAGCAAGTTGGATGCACACCCACTTAGTTTCTTTTGTTGAGCTTTCATACACTTACAACTCTAGTGCATCTGTTGCATGGCAATCCCTACTCACTGACATTGATATCTATTGGTGGACATCTCCATAGCCCGCTTAATCGCATAGTTGATGTGAGACTATCTTCTCCTTTTTTGTCTTCTCCACAACCACCATTCTATTCCACCTATAGTGCTATGTCCATGGCTCACGCTCATGTATTGTGTGAAGATTTAAAAAGTTTGAGAACACCAAAAGTATGAAACAATTGCTTGGCTTGTCATCAGGGTTGTGCATGATTTAAATATTTTGTGTGATGAAGATAGAGCATAGCCAGACTATATGATTTTGTAGGGATAACTTTCTTTGGCCATGTTATTTTGAGAAGACACGATTGCTTTGTTAGTATGCTTGAAGTATTATTGTTTTCATGTCAATATTAAACTTTTGTTTTGAATCTGATGAATCTGAATATTCTTGCCACAATAAAGAAGATATCATTGATAAATATGTTAGGTAGCATTCCACATCAAAAAATTCTGTTTTTATCATTTACCTACTCGAGGACGAGCAGGAATTAAGCTTGGGGATGCTGATACGTCTCCAACGTATCTATAATTTTTGATTGTTCATGCTATTATATTATCTGTTTTGGATGTTTATGGGCTTTATTTTACACTTTTATATTATTTTTGGGACTAACCTATTAACCCAAAGCCCAGTGCTAGTTTCTGTTTTTCCCTTGTTTCAGTGTTTTGAAGAAAAGGAATATCAAACGGAGTCCAAACGGAATGAAACCTCCGGCAGAATTATTTTTGGAACGGAAGCAATCCAGAAGACTTGGAGTGTAGTAAGGGAAGCAACAAGGAAGGCACGAGGCAGGGGGCGCGCCCACTCCCCTGGGCGCGCCCTCCACCCTCGTGGGCCCCTCGTGGCTCCCCTGACCGACTTCTTTCGCCTATATATATCCATATACCCTAAAACCATCGGGGAATAGAATAGATCGGGGGTTCCGCCGCCGCAAGCCTCTGTAGCCACCAAAAACCAATCGGGACCCTGTTCCGGCACCCTGCCGGAGGGGGGAACCCTCACCGGTGGCCATCTTCATCATCTCGGCTCTCTCCATGACGAGGAGGGAGTAGTTCACCCTCGGGACTGAGGGTATGTACCAGTAGCTATGTGTTTGATCTCTCTCTCTCTCTCTCTCTCTCTCTCGTGTTCTTGATTTGGCACGATGTTGATGTATCGCGAGCTTTGCTATTATAGTTGGATCTTATGATGTTTCTCCCCATCTACTCTCTTGTAATGGATTGAGTTTTCCCTTTGAAGTTATCTTATCGGATTGAGTCTTTAAGGATTTGAGAACACTTGATTTATGTCTTGCATGTGCTTATCTGTGGTGACATTGGGATATCACGTGATCTACTTGATGTATGTTTTGGTGATCAACTTGCGGGTTCAGTGACCTTGTGAAATTATGCATAGGGGTTGGCACACGTTTTCGTCTTGACTCTCCGGTAGAAACTTTGGGGCACTCTTTGAAGTACTTTTGTGTTGGTTGAATAGATCAATCTGAGATTTTGTGATGCATATCGTATAATCATACCCACGGATACTTGAGGTGACAATGGAGTATCTAGGTGACATTAGGGTTTTGGTTGATTTGTGTCCTAAGGTGTTATTCTAGTACGAACTCTATATAGATTGAACGGAAAGAATTGCTTCTTGTTATTTTACTACGGACTCTTGAATAGATCGAGTAGAAAGAATAACTTTGAGGTGGTTTTCGTACCCTACCATAATCTCTTCGTTTGTTCTCCGCTATTAGTGACTTTGGAGTGACTCTTTGTTGCATGTTGAGGGATAGTTATATGATCCAATTATGTTATTATTGTTGAGAGAACTTGCACTAGTGAAAGTATGAACCCTAGGCCTTGTTTCAACGCATTGCAATACCGTTTACGCTCACTTTTATCATTAGTTACCTTGCTGTTTTTATATTTTCATATTACAAAAAGATATATCTACCATCCATATTGCACTTGTATCACCATCTGTTCGCCGAACTAGTGCACCTATTTAATTTACCATTGTATTGGGTGTGTTGGGGACACAAGAGACTCTTTGTTATTTGGTTGCAGGGTTGTTTGAGAGAGACCATGTTAATCCTACGCCTCCCACGGATTGATAAACCTTAGGTCATCCACTTGAGGGAAATTTGCTACTATCCTACAAACCTCTGCACTTGGAGGCCCAACAACGTCTACAAGAAGAAGGTTGCGTAGTAGACATCAAGCTCTTTTCTGGCGCCGTTGCCGGGGAAGGCTAGGTAAGCGGCACTCACACCCCGTCAACTAAGATCTTTTCTGGCGCCGTTGCCGGAGAGGTGAGTGCTTGAAGGTATATCTTTATATCTTGCAATCGAATCTTTTAGTTTCTTGTTTTATCACTAGTTTAGTTTATAAAAGAAAACTACAAAAAAATGGATTTGAGAGTGCCTCATATGCTTCATCTTTTAAATATCTTTCGTGAAAATGATGGGAACGAAAATTGTGCTCAAGTGCTAGAAGAAGAATTACATAGAATGCTTGGACTAAAATATGTGAATGATGAGCATGATTGAAATGTTGTTAGTATGAATTCTTTGAATACCCATGATGCTAATGGTATGCAAAGGCACAAGCTTGGGGAAGCTATGTTTGATGAAGATGATATTTTTTGTCCCCCAAGCTTTGATGAGCAAATTTACTATGATGAAAGCATGCCTCCTATCTATGATGATTATTGTGATGACACGTATGCTTTAAAGAATAATGATAACCATCAAACATGGTATCTTGATCTTAATTTTCAATCACATGATAGTTATTTTGTTGAGTTTGCTCCCACTACTATTGATGAGAATAAATTTGCTTATGTGGAGAGTAACAAAATTTCTATACTTGTAGATCATGAAAAGAATGCTTTAGGTCCTGGTTATATTGTTGAATTCATTCATGATGCTACTGAAAATTATTATGAGGGAGGAATATATGCTTGTAGGAATTGCAATAATATCAAGTTTCCTCTCTATGTGCTTAAAGTTTTAAGTTATGCTTGTTTTGCCTTCCTATGCAAGTTGATTCTTGTTCCCATAAGTTGTTTGCTCACAAAATCCCTATGCATAGGAAGTGGGTTAGACTTAAATGTGCTCGTAATATTCTTCATGACGCTCTCTTTATGTTTCAATTCTTATCTTTTATGTGAGCATCATTGAAATCATCATGCCTAGCTAGCCAAGGGCGTTAAACGTTAGCGCTTGTTGGGAGGCAACCCAATTTTATTTTAGTTTATTGCTTTTTGGTTCTGTTTAGGAATAAATAATCTATCTAGCCTCTGGTTAGATGTGCTTTATGTTTTAATTAGTGTTTGTGCCAAGTAGAACCTTTGGGAAGACTTGGGTGAAGTCTTTATGATCTTGCTGTAAAAAATAGAAACTTTAGCGCTCACGAGATTAGCTAAAACTTTTTACTGAAGAGTGATATTTAGTTGATTCTTTTTGCAGATGATTACTAGACAAATTCCTCAGGTACACCAATTTATTTAAGAATTTTTGGAGTTACATAAGTATTCGAATGATACAGATTACTACAGACTGTTCTGTTTTTGACAGATTCTGTTTTCTATGTGATGTTTGCTTATTTTGATGAATCTATGAGTAGTATCGGAGGGTATGAACCATAGAGAAGTTGGAATACAGTAGATATTACACCAATATAAATAAAGAATGAGTTCACAACAGTACCTAAGTGGTGATTTATTTTCTTATACTAACGGAGCTTATGAGTTTTCTGTTATGTTTTGTGTTGTGAAGTTTTCAAGTTTTGGGTAAAGATTCGATGGACTATGGAATAAGGAGTGGAAAGAGCCTAAGCTTGGGGATTCCCAAGGCACCCCAAGGTAATATTCAAGGATAACCAAGCGTCTATGCTTGGGGATGCCTCGGAAGGCATCCCCTCTTTCGTCTTCGTTCATCGGTAACTTTACTTGGAGCTATATTTTTATTCACCACATGATATGTGTTTTGCTTGGAGCGTCGTTTTATTTTATTTTGTTTTGCTTGCTGTTTGAATAAAATACCAAGATCTGAAATTCTTAAATGTTAGAGAGTCTTCACATAGTTGCATAATTATTCGACTACTCATTGATCTTCACTTATATCTTTTGGAGTAGTTTGTCGTTTGCTCTAGTGCTTAACTTATATCCTTTTAGAGCACGACAGTGGTTTTATTTTGAAGAAATAGATGAACTCTCATGCTTCACTTATATTATTTTGAGAGTCCTAAACAGCATGGTAATTTGCTTCGGTTATGAAATTAGTCCTAATATGATGGGCATCCAAGAGGGATATAATAAAAACTTTCATATAAAGCGCATTGAATACTATGAGAAGTTTGATCCCTTATGATTGTTGAAGATGGTGATATTAGAGTCATGCTAGTTAAGTAGTTGTGAATTTGAGAGATACTTGTGTTAAAGCTTGTGATTCCCGTAGCATGCACCTATGGTGAACCGTTGTGTGATGAAGTCGGAGCATGATTTATTTATTGATTGTCCTCCTTATGAGTGGCGGTCGGGGACGAGCGATGGTATTTTCCTACCAATCTATCCCCCTAGGAGCATGCGCGTAGTACTTTGTTTTGATAACTAATAGATTTTTGCAATAAGTATGTGAGTTCTATATGACTAATGTTGAGTCCATGGATTATACGCACTCTCACGCTTCCACCATTGCTAGCCTCTCTAAATACCGTGCACCTTTCGCCGGTATCATACACACACCATACATCTTCCTCAAAACAGCCACCATACCTACCTATTATGGCATTTCCATAGCTATTCCGAGATATATTGCCATGCAACTTTCCACTGTTCCGTTTATTATGACACGCTCCATCATTGTCATATTGCTTTCTATAGTTGACAATGTATTTGTGGCAAAGACACCGTTCATAATTCTTTCATACATGTCACTCATGAGTCATTGCACATCCCGGTACACCACCGGAGGCATTCATATAGAGTCATATTTTGTTCTAAGAATCGAGTTGTACTTCTTGAGTTGTAAATAAATAAAAGTGTGATGATCATCATTATTAGAGCATTGTCCAAGTGAGGAAAGGATGATGGAGACTATGATTCCCCCCACAAGTCGGGATGAGACTCCGGACTGAAAAAAGGGGGGCCATAAAAAGAAGAAGAGAAAATGCCAAATAAAAAAAATGAGAGAAAAAGAGAGAAGGGACAATGCTACTATCCTTTTACCACACTTGTGCTTCAAAATAGCACGATGATCTTCATGATAGAGATTCTCCTATGTTGTCACTTTCATATAGTAGTGGGAATTTTTCATTATAGAACTTGCCTTGTATATTCCAATGATGGGCTTCCTCAAACTGCCCTAGGTCTTGGTGAGCAAGCAAGTTGGATGCACACCCACTTAGTTTCTTTTGTTGAGCTTTCATACACTTATAGCTCTAGTGCAGCCATTGCATGGAAATCCCTACTCACTCACATTGATATCTATTAGTGGACATCTCCATAGCCCATTGATACGCCTAGTTGATGTGAGACTATCTTCTCCTTTTTTGTCTTCTCCACAACCACCATTCTATTCCACCTATAGTGCTATGTCCATGGCTCACGCTCATGTATTGCGTGAAGATTGAAAAAGTTTGAGAACACCAAAAGTATGAAACAATTGCTTGGCTTGTCATCGGGGTTGTGCATGATTTAAATATTTTGTGTGATGAAGATAGAGCATAGCCAAACTATATGATTTTTTAGGGATAACTTTCTTTGGCCATGTTATTTTGAGAAGACATGATTGTTTTGTTAGTATGCTTGAAGTATTATTGTTTTCATGTCAATATTAAACTTTTGTTTTGAATCTTATGAATCTGAATATTCTTGCCACAATAAAGAAGATATCATTGATAAATATGTTAGGTAGCATTCCACATCAAAAAATTCTGTTTTTATCATTTACCTACTCGAGGACAAGCAGGAATTAAGCTTGGGGATGCTGATACGTCTCCAACGTATCTATAATTTTTGATTGTTCCATGCTATTATATTATCTGTTTTGGATGTTTTTGGGCTTTATTTTATACTTTTATATTATTTTTTGGACTAACCTATTAACCCAAAGCCCAGTGCCAGTTTTTGTTTTTTCCCTTGTTTCAGTGTTTCGAAGAAAAGGAATATCAAACGGAGTCCAAACGGAATGAAACCTTCTGGAGTGTTATTTTTAGAACGGAAGCAATCCAGAAAACTTGGAGTGTATGTAAGGGAAGCAACGAGGAAGGCACGAGGCAGGGGGCGCGCCCACCCCCTAGGCGCGCCATCCACCCTCGTGGGCCCCTCGTGGCTCCCCTGACCGAGCTCTTTCGCTATATATATATCCATATACCCTAAAACCATCGGGGAACAGAATAGATCGGGAGTTCCTCCGCCGCAAGCCTCGGTAGCAACAAAAACCAATCGGGACCCTGTTCCGGCACCCTGCCGGAGGGGGGGAACCCTCACCGGTGGCCATCTTCATCATCCCGGCTCTCTCCATGACGAGGAGGGAGTAGTTCACCCTCCGGGCCGAGGGTATGTACCAGTAGCTATGTGTTTGGTCTCTCTCTCTCTCGTGTTCTTGATTTGGCACGATGTTGATGTATCGCGAGCTTTGCTATTATAGTTGGATCTTATGATGTTTCTCCCCCTCTACTCTCTTGTAATGGATTGAGTTTTCCCTTTGAAGTTATCTTATCGGATTGAGTCTTTAAGGATTTGAGAACACTTGATTTATGTCTTGCATGTGCTTATCTGTGGTGACAATGGGATATCACGCGATCTACTTGATGTATGTTTTGGTGATCAACTTGCGGGTTCGGTGACCTTGTGAACTTATGCATAGGGGTTGGCAAACGTTTTCGTCTTGACTCTCCGGTAGAAACTTTGGGGCACTTTTTGAAGTACTTTTGTGTTGGTTGAATAGATCAATCTGAGATTTTGTGATGCATATCGTATAATCATACCCACGGATACTTGAGGTGACAATGGAGTATCTAGGTGACATCAGGGTTTTGGTTGATTTGTGTCTTAAGGGGTTATTCTAGTACGAACTCTATGATAGATTGAACGGAAAGAATAGCTTCGTGTTATTTTACTACGGACTCTTGAATAGATCGAGCAGAAAGAATAACTTTGAGGTGGTTTTCATACCCTACCATAATCTCTTCGTTTGTTCTCCGCTATATTGACTTTGGAGTGACTCTTTGTCGCATGTTGAGGGATAGTTATATGATCCAATTATGTTATTATTGTTGAGATAACTTGCACTAGTGAAAGTATGAACCCTAGGCCTTGTTTCAACGCATTGCAATACCGTTTACGCTCACTTTTATCATTAGTTACCTTGCTGTTTTTATATTTTCAGATTACAAAAACCTATATCTACCATCCATATTGCACTTGTATCACCATATCTTCGCCGAACTAGTGCACCTATACAATTTACCATTGTATTGGGTGTGTTGGGGACACAAGAGACTCTTTGTTATTTGGTTGCAGGGTTGTTTGAGAGAGACCATCTTCATCCTACGCCTCCCACAGATTGATAAACCTTAGGTCATCCACTTGAGGGAAATTTGCTACTGTCCTACAAACCTCTGCACTTGGAGGCCCAACAACGTCTACAAGAAGAAGGTTACATAGTAGACATCAAGCTCTTTTCTAGCGCCGTTGCCGGGGAAGGCTAGGTAAGCGGCACTCACACCCCGTCAACTAAGAACTTTTCTGGCGCCGTTGCCGGGGAGGTGAGTGCTTGAAGGTATATCTTTAGATCTTGCAATCAAATCTTTTAGTTTCTAGTTTTATCACTAGTTTAGTTTATAAAAGAAAACTACAAAAAAATGGAATTGAGAGTGCCTCATATGCTTCATCTTTTTAATATCTTTCGTGAAAACGATGGGAACGAAAATTGTGCTCAAGTGCTAGAAGAAGAATTACATAGAATGCTTGAAATAAAATATGTGAATGATGAGCATGATTGAAATGTTGTTAGTATGAATTCTTTGAATACCCATGATGCTAATGATATGCAAAGGCACAAGCTTGGGGAAGCTATGTTTGACGAAGATGATATTTTTTGTCCCCCAAGCTTTGATGAGCAAATTTACTATGATGAAAGCATGCCTCCTATCTATGATGATTATTGTGATGACACGTATGCTTTAAAGAATAATGATAACCATGAAACTTGTCATCTTGATCTTATATTTCAATCACATGATAGTTATTTTGTTGAGTTTGCTCCCACTACTATTGATGAAAATAAATTTGCTTATGTGGAGAGTAATAAAATTTCTATGCTTGTAGTTCATGAAAAGAATGCTTTAGGTGCTGGTTATATTGTTGAATTCATTCATGATGCTACTAAAAATTATTATGAGGGAGGAATATATGCTTGTAGGAATTGCAATAATATCAAGTTTCCTCTCTATGTGCTTAAAGTTTTGATGTTATGCTTGTTTTGCCTTCCTATGCAAGTTGATTCTTGTTCCCATAAGTTGTTTGCTCACAAAATCCCTATGCATAGGAAGTGGGTTAGACTTAAATGTGCTATTTATATTCTTCATGATGCTCTCTTTATGTTTAAATTCTCATATTTTATGTGAGCATCATTGAAATCATCATGCCTAGCTAGCTAGGGGCGTTAAACGTTAGCGCTTGTTGGGAGGCAACCCAATTTTATTTTAGTTTCTTGATTTTTGGTTCTGTTTAGTAATAAATAATCTATCTAGCCTCTGGTTAGATGTGGTTTTATGTTTTAATTAGTGTTTGTGCCAAGTAGAACCTTTGGGAAGACTTGGGTGAAGTCTTTATGATCTTGCTGTAAAAAACAGAAACTTTAGCGCTCAGGAGATTAGCTAGAACTTTTTACTGGAGAGTGCTATTTAGTTGATTCTTTTTTCAGATGATTACTAGACAAATTCCTCAGGTCCACCAATTTATTTCAGAATTTTTGGAGTTACAGAAGTATTCGAATGATACAGATTACTACAGACTGTTCTGTTTTTGACAGATTCTGTTTTCTATGTGACGTTTGTTTATTTTGATGAATCTATGAGTAGTATCGGAGGTTATGAACCATAGAGAAGTTGGAATAAAGTAGATATTACACCAATATAAATAAATAATGAGTTCACAACAGTACCTAAGTGGTGATTTATTTTCTTATACTAACGGAGCTTATGAGTTTTCTGTTAAGTTTTTGGGATGATTTTGTTGATAGTTGACTTGATTATGTGAAAAAACAGAAACTTTTGCGCCCGTCACCGGAATTTTCATAATTAACTAGAACATGATAAAATACTGATTTTTTTACACAATATTCATATACAAATTTCCCACGTTGTCCTAATTTATGAGATGTTTTGGAGTTACAAAAGTATAGTCTTTGTTTAGATTATTACACACTGTTCTGTTTTAGACAGATTCTTTTTTCGTTGCATAGTTTGCTTGTTTTAATGATGCTATGGATTATATCGGGGGGGGGGGGGGTATAAGTCATGGATAAGTTAAAATACAGTAGGTATTATGCAATAATAAAATATGAATGGGTTCATAACAGTACCTAAAGTTTATGATTTGCTTATTATACTAACAGATCTCACAAGGTTTCTGTTGAGTTTTGTATGCTAAAGTTTTCAAGTTCTGGGTGGGATCACGATGGATGAAGGAATAAGGATCGGCAAGACCTAAGCTTGGGGTGAAGGAAATATGCCCTAGAGGCAATAATAAAGTTGTTATTTTGTATTTCCTTATTCATGATAAAGGTTTATTATTCATGCTAGAATTGTATTGATCGGAAACCTAAATACATGTGTGAATACATAAACAAACACCGTGTCCCTAGTAGGCCTCTACTTGACTAGCTCGTTGATCAAATATGGTTAAGGTTTCCTAACCATCGACATGAGTTGTCATTTGATAACGGGATCACATCATTAGGAGAATGATGTGATGGGAAAGACCCATCCGTTAGCTTAGCATTATGATCGTCCAGTTTTATTGCTATTGCTTTCTTCATGTCAAATACATATTCCTTCGACTATAAGATTATGCAACTCCCGAATACCAGAGGAATGCCTTGTGTGCTATCAAACGTCACAACATAACTGGGTGATTATAAAGATGCTCTACACATATCTCCGAAGGTGTTTGTTGAGTTGGCATAGATCGAGATTAGGATTTGTCACTCCGAGTATCGGAGAGGTATCTCTGGGCCCTCTTGGTAATACACATCATAAGCTTGCAAGAAAACGACTAAGGAGTTAGTCACGAGGTGATGTATTACGGAATGAGTAAAGAGACTTGCCGGTAACGAGATTGAACTAGGTATGAAGATACCGACGATCGAATCTCGGGCAAGTAACATACCGATGGACAAAGGGAATTACGTATGTTCTCATAGCGGTTCAACCGATAAAGATCTTCGTATAATATGTAGGAGCCAATATGGGCATCCAGGTTTCGCTATTGGTTATTGACCGGAGAGGTGTCTCGGTCATGTCTACATAGTTCTCGAACCCATAGGGTCCACACGCTTAACGTTCGATGATGATATAGTATTATATGAGTTATGTGATTTGGTGACCGAATGTTGTTCGGAGTCCCGGATGAGATCACGGACATGACGAGGAGTCTCGAAATGGTCAAGAGGTAAATATTGATATATAGGACGATGGTATTTGGACACCGGAAGTGTTCTGGAGGGTACCGGGTACATATCAGGTCATCGGAAGGGGTTCTAGGCACCCCCGGCAAAAGATATGGACCTTATGGGCCAAGAGGGGAAACGCACCAGCCACAAGGGGCTAGTGCGCCCCCCATATGGGCCGTCCAAGGTGGAGAAGGAACGGGGAAGGAGGAAAGTAAAGAAAGGGAATAGGATTCCCCCTTCCTTTCCCCTCCCCCTCTTTCCTTCCCCCTCCGACAAATAAGGCAGGGGGCGCGCCACTTGGGAGGACGCCATGTAGGATTTTGCCTACTTAGGCACCTCCTGGCTGCCTCCCCTCTCCCTCCCACCTATATATATGTGGGGGGGGGGGGGGCGCCCTAGCACACACCAGATCAATTGTTAGCTGTGTGCGGCGCCCCCCTCCATCGTTTACACCCCCGGTCACATCTTCTTAGTGCTTAGGCGAAGCCCTGCGAGGATCACTTCACCATCACCGTCACCACGCCGTCGTGCTGACGGAACTCATCTACTACCTCGACGACTTGCTCGATCAAGAAGGTGAGGGACGTCACCGAGCTGAACGTGTGCAGAACGCGGAGGTGCCGTGCGTTCTGTACTTGATTGGTTGACATGAGAAGAAGTTCGACTACATCTACCGCGTTGTGAAACTCTTCCGCTTACGGTCTACGAGGGTACGTAGACACACTCTCCCCCTCGTTGCTATGCATCTCCATGGATAGATCATTGCGTGTGGATAGAATTTTTTTGTTTTTTCATGCAACGATTCTGAACAGTGGCATCATGAGCCAGGTCTATACGTAGATGATATGCACAAGTAGAACACAAAGAGTTGTGGGCGGTGATAGTCGTATTGCTTACCACCAACGTCTTATTTTGATTCGGCAGTATTGTGGGATGAAGCGGCCCGGACCAACCTTACATGTCCACGCACATGAGACCGGTTCCACCGACAGACATGCAACTAGTTTTGCATAAAGGTGGCTGGCGGGTGTCTGTTTCTCCTACTTTAGTTGAATCGAATTTGACTGCGGTCGGTCCTTGAAGAAGGTTAAAGCAGCAAACTTGACGAAACATCATTGTGGTTTTATGCGTAGGTATGAATGTTTCTTGGTAGAAGCCCGTACCAACCACGTAAAACTTGCAACAACAAGTAGAGGACGTCTAACTTGTTTTTGCAGGGCATGTTGTGATGTGATATGGTCAAGACATGATGTGATAATCGCTATTGTATGAGATGATCATGTTTTGTAAGTTATCGGCAGGGCAGGAGCCTTATGGTTGTCTCTTTATTGTATGAAATACAAACGGCATGTAATTGCTTTACTTTATCAATATGCGTTACCGATTGTTGTAGAAGCAATAATTGGCGAGACGACCACGACGCTACGATGGAGATCAAGGTGTCGAACCAGTGACAATGAAGATTATGACGATGCTTTGGAGATGGAGATCAAAAGCACAAGATGATGATGGCCATATCATGTCACATATTTTGATTGCATGTGATGTTTATCTTTTATGCATCTTATTTTGCTTAGTACGGTGGTAGCATTATGAAATGATCCCTTCACTAAATTTCAAGGTAAAAGTGTTCTCCCTGACTATGCACCATTGCTACTGTTCGTCGTGTTGAGACACCACGTGATGATCGGGTGTGATAGACTCTACGTTCACATACAACGGGTGCAAGATAGTTTTGCACATGCGGAATACTTGGGTTAAACTTGACGAGCCTAGCATGTACAGACATGGCCTCGGAACACTGGAGACCGAAAGGTTGAATGTGAATCATATAGTAGATATGATCAACATAAAGATGATCACCATTGATGACTACTCCATCTCACGTGATTATTGGACATGGATTTGTTGACTTGGATCACGTATCACTTAAATGACTTGAGGGATGTCTATCTAAGTGGGAGTTCTTAAGTAATTTGATTAAATGAACTTAATTTATCTTGAACTTAGTCCTAATAGTATTTGCATATCTATGTTGTAGATCAATGGCCCGTGCTACTGTTCCCCTGAATTTTAATGCGTTCGTAGAGATAGCTAAGTTGAAAGATGATGGTAGCAACTACACAGACTGGGTCCGTAACTTGAGGATTATCCTCATTACTGCACAGAAGAATTATGTCCTTGATGCACTGCTAGGTGAAAGCCAGCTGTAGGAGCAGATGCTGATGTTTTGTATGTCTGGCAAGCTTGATCTGATGACTACTCGATAATTCAGTGTGCCATGCTTTATGGCTTAGAATCAGGTCTTCAAAGACGTTTTGAACATCATGGAGCATATGAGATGTTCCAGGAGTTGAAGTTAATATTTCAAGCAAATGCCCGGGTTGAGAGATATGAAGTCTCCAACAAGTTCTATAGCGGCAAGATGGAGGAGAACAGTTCTGTCAGTGAACACATACCCAAAATGTCTGGGTATCATAATGACTTGACTCAGGTGGGAGTTAATCTTCCAGATGATAGTGTTATTGACAAAGTTCTTCAATCACTGCCACCAAGCTGCAAAGGCTTCGTGATGAACTATAATATGAAAGGGATGGAGAAGACAGTTCCCGAGCTCTTCGCAATGCTCAAAGCTGCGGAGGTAGAAATCAAGAAGGAGCATCAAGTGTTGATGGTCAACAAGACCACTAGTTTCAAGAAAAAGGGCAAGGAAAAGAAGGGGAACTTCAAGAAGAATGGCAGGCAAGTTGCCACTCCCGGGAAGAAGCCCAAAGCTAGACCTAAGCCTGAAACGGAGTGCTTCTACTGCAAAGGGACTGGTCACTAGAAGCGGAACTGCCCCAAGTATTTGGCGGATAAGAAAGATGGCAAAGTGAACAAAGGTATATTTGATATACATGTTATTGATGTGTACCTTACAAATACTCATAGTAGCGCCTAGGTATTTGATACTGGTTCAGTTGCTCATATTTGTAACTCGAAACAGGAGTTACAAATTAATCGAATATTGGCTAAGGACGAGGTGATGATGCCCGTCGGAAATGGTTCCAAGGTCGATGTGATCGAAGTCGGCACGCAACCTCTACATCTACCTTCAGGATTAGTTTTAGACATGAATAATTGTTATTTGGTGCCAGCGTTGAGCATGAACATTATATTTGGATCTTGTTTAGTGCGAGACGGTTATTCATTTAAATCGGAGAATAATGGTTCTTCTATTTATATGAGTAATATCTTTTATGGTCATGCACCCTTGAAGAGTGGTCTATTTTTGTTGAATCTCGATACTAGTGATACACATATTCATAATATTGATGCCAAAAGATGCAAAGTTGATAATGATAGTGCAACATATTTGTGGCACTACCGTTTAGGTCATATTGGTGTAAAGCGTATGAAGAAACTCCATGCAGATGGGCTTTTGGAATCACTTGATTATGAATCATTTGATACTTGTGAACCATGCTTCATGGGCAAGATGACTAAAACTCCATTCTCCGGAACAATGGAGCGAGCCAATGACTTATTGGAAATAATACATACCAATGTATGCGGTCCAATGAGTGTTGATGCATGCAGCGGGTATCGTTATTTTCTGACCTTCACGGATGATTTGAGCAGATATGGGTATATCTACTTAATGAAACACAAGTCTGAAACTTTTGAAAAGTTCAAAGAATTTCAGAGTGAAGTGGAGAATCATCGTAATAAGAAAATAAAGTTTCTACGATCTAATCGTGGAAGCGAATATTTGAGTTACAAGTTTGGCCTTCATTTAAAACAATGTGGAATAGTTTCACAACTCACGCCACCTGGAACACCACAACGTAATGGTGTGTCCGAATGTCGTAACCGTACTTTATTAAATATGGTGCAATCTATGATGTCTCTTACCGATTTACCACTATCATTTCGGGGTTATGCATTAGAGACAGCTGCATTCACGTTAAATAGGGCACCGTCTAAATCCGTTGAGATGACACCGTCTGAACTGTGGTTTGGCAAGAAACCTAAGCTGTCGTTTCTTAAAGTTTGGGGTTGCGACACTTATGTCAAAAGGCTTCAGCCTGATAAGCTCAAACACAAATCGGAGAAGTGTGTCTTCATAGGATACCCTAAGGAAACAGTTGGGTACACCTTCTACCACAGATCCGAAGGAAAGATCTTTGTTGCCAAGAATGGAACATGTCTAGAGAAGGAGTTTCTCTCAAAAGAAGCGAGTGGGAGGAAAGTAGAACTTAGTGAGGTGATTGTACCTTATCTCAATTTGGAAAGTAGCACATCAGAGAAATATGTTCCCGTGATGCCTACACCAACTAGAGAGGAAGCTAATGATGATGATCATGAAACTTTGGATCAAGTTACTACTAGGCCTAGTAGGTCAAACAGAGCACGTTCCACACCAAAGTGGTATGGTAATCCTGTCCTGGAAGTCATGTTACTGGACCATGACGAACCTACAAACTATGAAGAAGCAATGATGAGCCCAGATTCCGACAGATGGCTTGAGGCCATGAAATCTGAGATAGGATCCATGTATGAGAACAAAGTATGGACTTTGGTGGACTTGCCCGATGATCGACAAGCCATAGAGAATAAATGGATCTTCAAGAAGAAGACCGACGCTGATGGTAATGTCACTGTCTACAAAGCTTGACTTGTCACAAAAGGTTTTTGACAAGTTCAAGGGGTTGACTACGATGAGACCTTCTCACCCGTAACGGTGCTTAAGTCAGTCTGAATCATGTTAGCAATTTTCGCATTTTATGATAATGTAATATGGCAAATGGACGTCAAAACTGCATTCCTTAATGGATTTCTTAAAGAAGAGTTGTATATGATGCAACCAGAAGGTTTTGTCGATCCTAAAGGTGCTAACAAAGTGTGCAAGCTCCAGCGATCCATCTATGGACTGGTGCAAGCATCTCGGAGTTGGAATATACACTTTGATGAGGTGATCAAAGCATATGGTTTTATACAGACTTTCGGTGAAAGCTGTATTTACAAGAAAGTGAGTTGGAGCTCTGTAGCATTTCTGGTATTATATGTAGATGACATATTGTAGATTGGGAATGATATAGAATTTCTGGATAGCATAAAAGGATACTTGAATAAGAGTTTTTCAATGGAAGACCTCGGTGAAGCTGCTTATATATTGGGCATCAAGATCTATAGAGATAGATCAAGATGCTTAATAGGACTTTCACAAAGCACATACCTTGACAAAGTTTTGAAGAAGTTCAAAATGGATCAGCCAAAGAAAGGGTTCTTGTCGGTGTCAAAACCGGCGGTTCTCGGGTAGGGGGTCCCGAACAGTGTGTAGCGACCCGACCTCAGACGGTCAAGTCTCTGTGTTTCTGTGCCATCCCTGGATCAGTATGCTGGCACACACAGTACATCAATGTATATATCAAAGTGCAATCACATGTATAAATAACGTAAAACTGATATATACCTCATAATACTCAGCAGAAACAATTAAACGGTGTGGAGTCCCATCAACGCCATCGGCAAGTTGAGTGTAGACCGTAACCCTGTATCATAAGTCTTACTCGTCGAAGAGAATCCTGCAACATGATACGTTGCAGCCGTGTAGGTCAGTACATTGAATGTACCGGCAAGATCACAACATGAGAAAACATATGATAAAACTATACTATATGCAATATGGCTTTGTGGCTCTGTATCTGAGTTTTGTTTGCGTAAAAGCTGGTTTTATTTTCCCTACATCAAAGGAATTAACCGGAGTCTGTACTACGGAGTTTTCTATCATGACATGGTTCCGCCAACCGATGTCTCATAGCCCAAAATCATCATAACTTGCCCACAATTATGTTATCAGTCCGGTGTTGAGAGTTCCGAGATAGATCCAAGTCCAGAGGCTCAAATTGTCCATAACCGGGGACACGGCTAATCGATTAGGTTTAAACCCTCTACAGAGGTTGGTACACTTTACCCGCAAGATTCGATCCCTCTTTTTACGTTCTCGCACTTCAGGGTGTTTGAGAACAAGATGACCGAAACATGGTCTTCCAAAGAGTTCCTCTGACCACTGTCCGGTGCTCATCCAATCCTACCGTAGTTCTACATCTGCTAGCACCGTCCCAGCCAGAGTCACAACTAAGGTCAACCAAGCCAGAGCCCATAGTGACTTGCGGTTGCATAGGTAAGCTTCCGGGCATGAAGTATTCTTCCGTCTCTTTGAGTCTGGGTGAAGCTTTCTGCAAGATGTCATGGCGCTTCTCCATGCATCCCGGCCATCCACTGGTTTCTCCAGGGTGCCCGTCAACCGTCCTTCACCCAGTAGTGTGTATTGAATTCTTGTCTCGAGTCTTGAAGTCTTGAGGCCTTGAAGATGCAGTCCTCGCATATGCCATCATGGAGTTGTCGTCATTGACGTAGAGTCCTCCTTCTTCACACCACTCTCGTGCACTCATACCAAACCCCGTCTACTATAGCGTAGTATTAAAATAAATAACGTCCCGGGCTTGGTAACAGGGTGATGGGTTCCTACCTCATGCATACTACTCAACTACAAGAATTCAATATCACTACTGGAGGGATTGTTGCAAAGATGACACTAAATGCAATAAAACATAGGTATGAAAAACATGGTCAAAGTGAACTTGCCTCGTATTACTTGATGAAGATAACAAAACTCTCGGAATAATGACTTGGTAGAACTATTCGTCACTCCGTTGAAAATCTATATAGTCAAACATAGCATTCATATAAGCAAACATACTAGCAAGCAATTCTAACACTCATAATAAAACCAACAAATAAATTGCAAAACAACAAGGGACACCAAATAAGAACAAAGGACAACTACACAACAAAACTAATAAAGAAAACTCTAAGACATAACACAAAATAGTTTTGTCCTAAGTAAAAACTTAACAACAATTAAAACACTAAACATATAAATTAACAGAAAATACAAAGTAAAACAACTAAGTTAACATAAGGTATTTTTCATAAAATTTAATTTGCAAAAAGAAACAAATAAAAAGCTTTTATGAAACAGTAACTATGACCTAAACAAGTTTTCATACAAAACTAAATAAAATATATTTTTTGAAATAAAAATAAAATTTTCTTTGGTTGACTAACATAAAAAAAAACTAAATTTGTCAAAAGTGACAAAAAGAAATAATTTAAAACTAATAAAAACAATAAAGAAAAGACTAAAACAACACTATTACTAAAACAGTACTGTTTTGCTAAAAACTCAATTTAAAATTAAACTAAAAATAAATAAATATATCCTACTGGATAGACAAAACCATAATAAAACAGTAGCAAAAAGAATCAATCAAAAATATTTTATAAAACTCAAACTAGAGCCAAAACAGTGTTTGAAGCATATTTGAAATAATTCAAATTTAAACTACTCAAATTTGCAAACTAAGTACGCAAACAAAAACTTCAACAAATTTGTGACACAATGCAAAAAGAATCACTCAAATTGAATCTAAAACATAAAAGTTATAAGCAATCTAAAATTGAAACTATTTCTGTTTTTAAAACAGAAACGAAAATAAACTAAAAAAACAAACGGGCAGGTACTACGCGTCGGGCTGCTATTGGGCCTAAGCAATGGGCGATCTCAACTGAACGACGCTCGGTCGTAAACTAAATAAAACGCGTACGGTTAAACAAAAAAAAAACGCTCGGCTAAACCGGCTAGATTTGAACCGATCTAAACCTAATAAAGCCGTAACTAACCGGAACTAAACCGATCTAATAAAAAAAACGTAACCGATCGTTAGATCTAATCTACGCCGTCAATAATAGATCGGACGGTGGAGGTTGCTTACAGCGGTGGTGGCGACTCCAGCGAGGTCGTCGGCGGCGGTGGCGGCTCGGACGTCGGTGGCGGTGGCGCTCCGGTCGTCGGCGATGAAGATGGAGGGGTCAGGGCGATGTAGCGGGCGACGACGAGTCCAACGGTGGTCGTGGAGTCGGAGGAGATGGTCGGAGGCGGTCGACGACGAGCTCGAGGCGGCGGATGGCGTTCGGTGATGGATGGCGACGACGCTCCGGCGGCTCTGGAGCTCGGGCGAGGGCACGGGGAGGTGCGGTGGACGGTGTAGAGGCGATTGGTAGAAGTGGTGGGGCTCGGGGGCAACAGAGAGAGTGGCCTGGGCGGCAATGGCGCGGTGGTGGAGGCGGAGCTCCGGCGAGGGATTGCACGTGAGGGAGAGGGGTTCGGGACGGCTTTAGGGGCGGAACGGAGAGAGAGGGGGGGTATTTATAGAGGGGAGGGCGACGGCGGGGTCCCACATGTCAGTGAGCGCGGGAAGGGTGCGAGGGGATCGGGTGACCGGGGCGGAGGCGTTTCGGGCGTGCGCGCCGCTGTGGGCTGAAAGGCCAGTGGGCCGGTGCGGTGCGGGAACAGAGAGAGAGAGAGAGGAACAGTGCTGGGCTTCGGCCTGGTACTTTTCGAGGATTTTCTTTTTATTCTTTTCACAGCAACAAAATAAAAAGAAACAACAAATAATAATAAAAAGTATATAGGCATATAATATATCAAAATTTTCATAAAAAGAAATCCTAAAACATGAACATATTTTCCAGTCCAAATAAAATCAGCAAAACTTTAAATAAAGCGAACAGAGCTACTGTTGCAATAAAGCTCAACAAAAATCATTTTTTAAATACCAAAATGATTTTCAAAATGATTTTCTCCTAATTTTCCATTGAAGGGAATCATTTTACCCTTATTTCCATTTATTTATTTTTAGGAGAAAAATAATTTGAATAAAATCCAAAAAATTCCAAATTTGAAAGGGAGTTTCAAAATACTTCCAATGACTTTCACTTTGATTCTTTGTAACTTCCAACTCATATTTCATATAATTGAAGAAGTCATTTTATCTTCTCTCGTGAAAATCATTGAGTTGCATAAAGTTTCCGAATTTGAAATATTTCCAAATGGAATTCAAATCCTTTCAAAACCCTTTTGATTTATTTAAATGGAAGAAGTCATATCATCTTCACTCTAGGGTTTTGTGATGAAATAATTTGAATTCATGGAGATCATAAATGCAAGGGTGAAAGTTTGGGAAAGTCATTTCATTCCCTCTCATTCAACTTTCAAAATTTTCAAATTTCACTCAGTTCCACACAATCAAACAAACAATCAATCAAAACTATTTATTTAATATAACATTCCAAAATTCAGAATTTTGGGATGTTACAAACCTACCACACTTAAAATGAATCTCGTCCTCGAGATTCGAAGAGGCTAGCAAGAAAGGGTTAGGGCTTGGGGGTCTTCTAGCAAATCTTTTGGTCGGAAAGGTCAGGGGTGCTACCACACTTAAAAACAAGGTTACGGTTCCAATAAACTCAGATACTTCCTCTGGAGTGCCGACAATATTTGTCTCTTCACATATCTTACAATAGCTCCTTCATTAACGCTCTTTTGTCAGAAGCATAGCGTTTTCCTCAAAATCTTGGGCCGCTTCATCAAAGATGAAGTTCGTCCGAGACTGGATCTTCTTAGCTGATAGGTCTGCGTCCATTCTAGACAACTATCGAAATACTCATGGTGGTCTATGGTTTCTGCAGAAAATGGGTCTAGGCTAAATCTCACCGTATAATCTACGATTGGCAACAACTTCCTCGTACCAGGGTTTCCTTAACATGCCATTCTAAGGTTTTTACATCATCGTCTCTCTACTATGGGTAAGTCACTCAGATTTACCATTCCAAATAGCAAGAGCGAATGACAAGAGTAAGTCGGTATGGTGATCAATCCATTCCGCACCCAGATCATTACCCTGTATAAGGTTTAGCGAATCTCGTATTTCTAACACTCGGGCATCCTCACAAGCATTGCAGAAATTCTCTTGTCCTCGAACTGGGTTCGGGTAAATCCATTGTTTCCGCAAGCTGAACAAGACATCTAACGTTTCTTCACAACTCTTAGGTTTTTGCGTAACCTCCTACGAAACGTGCTGATCAAATCAAAGCTTCTTCCAATATTTCTTCTTCCCGGGAGTTCTTGATACTTATTAATTTCCTGGGCCTGTGGGTTATGGGCCCACTTCAATACTGGTACAAGTTTAACTCATCCTTGGAGTAACTCTTGTTCCATATTACACCTCCTTTAAATCTAATAGTACTCCGTTTCTTCATACTCTTGGGGTAACCATCATAACAAAAAAAAAACTCCAACTAATTTTGTCCAAACTCCAATCTGTGGGACACATTTCCTTTTCCATTGGTCAGGTGTTCTTACAGGGTACTACCACCCTTAAAATGAAATGCACAATTCCATCCATGGACCATTTTTCTCGTATCCTCGAAAATGGCCAAGATCTTTGTTCATAGAGTAACAACTCATAAAATTCAATGTATGAAATCATGACACACTAACTGTTGGAAATATGCCCTAGAGGCAATAATAAATGGTTATTATTATATTTCTTTGTTCATGATAATCGTCTATTATTCATGCTATAATTGTATTGTCCGGAAATCGTAATACATGTGTGAATGCATAGACCACAACGTGTCCCTAGTAAGCCTCTAGTTGACTAGCTCGTTGATCAACAGATAGTCATGGTTTCCTGACTATGGACATTGGATGTCATTGATAACGGGATCACATCATTAGGAGAATGATGTGATGGACAAGACCCAATCCTAAGCATAGCATAAAAGATCGTGTAGTTTCGTTTGCTAGAGCTTTTCCAATGTCAAGTATCTTTTCCTTAGACCATGAGATCGTGCAACTCCCGGATACCGTAGGAGTGCTTTGGGTGTGCCAAACGTCACAACGTAACTGGGTGATTATAAAGGTGCACTACGGGTATTTCCGAAAGTGTCTGTTGGGTTGGCACGGATCGAGACTGGGATTTGTCACTCCGTGTGACGGAGAGGTATCTCTGGGCCCACTCGGTAATGCATCATCATAATGAGCTCAATGTGACTAAGGCGTTAGTCACGGGATCATGCATTGCGGTACGAGTAAAGAGACTTGCCGGTAACGAGATTGAACAAGGTATTGGGATACCGACGATCGAATCTCGGGCAAGTAACATACCGTTTGACAAAGGGAATTGCATACGGGATTGATTGAATCCTCGACACCGTGGTTCATCCGATGAGATCATCGTGGAACATGTGGGATCCAACATGGGTATCCAGATCCCGCTGTTGGTTATTGACCGGAGAGGCGTCTCGGTCATGTCTGCATGTCTCCCGAACCCGTAGGGTCTACACACTTAAGGTTCGGTGACGCTAGGGTTGTAGAGATATATGTATGCGGAAACCCGAAAGTTGTTCAGAGTCCCGGATGAGATCCCGGACGTCACGAGAGGTTCCGGAATGGTCCGGAGGTGAAGAATTATATATAGGAAGTCAAGTTTCGGCCACCGGGAAAGTTTCGGGGGTTACCGGTATTGTACCGGGACCACCGGAAGGGTCCCGGGGGTCCACCGGGTGGGGCCACCTATCCCGGAGGGCCCCGTGGGCTAAAGTGGGAAGGGAACCAGCCCCTAGTGGGCTGGGCGCCCCCCATGGGCCTCCCCCCATGCGCCTAGGGTTGGGAACCCTAGGGTGGGGGGACTTCCCACTTGCCTTGGGGGGCAAGGCACCCCCTTCCCCCCTTTGGCCGCCGCCCCCCACCCTAGATGGGATCTGGCCGGCGCCCCCCTCCCAGGGGCCTATATAAAGGGGGGGGAGGGAGGGCAGCAACCTACAGCCTTGGGCGCCTCCCTCTCCCCCTGCTACACCTCTCTCTCTCTCGCAGAAGCTCGGCGAAGCCCTACCGGAGACCCGCTACATCCACCACCACGCCGTCGTGCTGCTGGATCTCCATCAACCTCTCCTCCCCCCTTGCTGGATCAAGAAGGAGGAGACGTCGCTGCACCGTACGTGTGTTGAACGCGGAGGTGCCGTCCGTTCGGCACTCGGTCATCGGTGATTTGGATCACGGCGAGTACGACTCTGTCATCCACGTTCATTGGAACGCTTCCGCTCGCGATCTACAAGGGTATGTAGATGCACTCCTTTCCCCTCGTTGCTAGTAGACTCCATAGATGCATCGTGGTGAGTGTAGGAAAATCTTAAAATTATGCTACGATTCCATCAGTGGCATCATGAGCCAGGCCTATGCGTAGTTACTATGCACGAGTAGAACACAAAGCAGTTGTGGGCGTTGAGTTTGCCAATTCTTCCTGCCGCTACTAGTCTTGTCTTGTTTCGGCGGCATTGTAGGATGAAGCAGCCCGGACCGACCTTACACGTACGCTTACGTGAGACAGGTTCCACCGACTGACATGCACTAGTTGCATAAGGTGGCTAGCGGGTGTCTGTCTCTCCTACTTTAGTCGGAACGGATTCGATGAAAAGGGTCCTTATGAAGGGTAAATAGAAATTGGCAAATCACGTTGTGGTCATACGTAGGTAAGAAAATGTTCTTGCTAGAAACCTACAAACCACGTAAAAACTTGCAACAACAATTAGAGGACGTCTAACTTGTTTTTGCAGCAAGTGCTATGTGATGTGATATGGCCAGAAGATGTGATGAATGATATATGTGATGTATGAGATTGATCATATTCTTGTAATAGGAATCACGACTTGCATGTCGATGAGTATGACAACCGGCAGGAGCCATAGGAGTTGTCTTTATTATTTTGTATGACCTGCGTGTCATTGAATAACGCCATGTAAATTACTTTACTTTGTTGCTAAACGCGTTAGCCATAGAAGTAGAAGTAATCGTTGGCGTGACGACTTCATGAAGACACAATGATGGAGATCATGATGATGGAGATCATGGTGTCATGCCGGTGACGAAGATGATCACGGTGCCCCGAAGATGGAGATCAAAGGAGCATGATGATATTGGCCATATCATGTCACTATTTGATTGCATGTGATGTTTATCATGTTTTTGCATCTTATTTGCTTAGAACAACGGTAGTAAGTAAGATGATCCCTTATGATAATTTCAAGAAAGTGTTCACCCTAACTGTGCACCGTTGCGAAGGTTCGTTGTTTCGAAGCACCACGTGATGATCGGGTGTGATAGATTCTAACGTTCGAATACAACGGGTGTTGATGAGCCTAGCATGTATAGACATGGCCTCGGAACACACGCAATACACTTAGGTTGACTTGACGAGCCTAGCATGTACAGACATGGCCTCAGAACACGGAGGACCGAAAGGTCGAGCATGAGGCGTATAGAAGATACGATCAACATGGAGATGTTCACCGATCTTTACTAGTCCGTCTCACGTGATGATCGGACACGGCCTAGTTAACTCGGATCATGTTTCACTTAGATGACTAGAGGGATGTCTATCTGAGTGGGAGTTCATTAAATAATTCGATTATATGAACTTAATTATCATGAACTTAGTCTAAAATCTTTACACTATGTATTGTAGATCAAATGGCCAACGTTGTCCTCAATTTCAACGCGTTCCTAGAGAAAACCAAGCTGAAAGATGATGGCAGCAACTATACGGACTGGGTCCGGAACCTGAGGCTCATCCTCATAGTAGCCAAGAAAGATTATGTCTTAGAAGCACCGCTAGGTGAAGCACCAATCCCACAGAACCAAGACGTTATGAACGCTTGGCAATCACGTGCTGATGATTACTCCCTCGTTCAGTGCGGCATGCTTTACAGCTTAGAACCGGGTCTCCAAAAGCGTTTTGAGAAACATGGAGCATATGAGATGTTCGAGGAGCTGAAATTGGTTTTCCAAGCTCATGCCCGGGTCGAGAGATATGATGTCTCCGACAAGTTCTTCAGCTGTAAAATGGAGGAGAATAGTTCTGTTAGTGAGCACATACTCAGAATGTCTGGGTTGCACAACCGCTTATCCCAGCTGGGAGTTAATCTCCCGGATGACGCGGTCATTGACAGAATCCTCCAGTCGCTTCCACCAAGCTACAAGAGCTTTGTGATGAACTACAATATGCAGGGGATGGAAAAGACCATTCCTGAGGTATATTCAATGCTGAAATCAGCGGAAGGGGAGATCAGAAAAGAACATCAAGTGTTGATGGTGAATAAAACCACTAAGTTCAAGAAGGGCAAGGGTAAGAAGAACTTCAAGAAGGACGGCAAGGGAGTTGCCGCACCCGGTAAACCAGTTACTGGGAAGAAGTCAAAGAATGGACCCAAGCCCGAGACTGAGTGCTTTTATTGCAAGGGAAGTGGTCACTGGAAGCGGAACTGCCCCAAATACTTAGCGGACAAGAAGAAGGCCGGCAACACCAAAGGTATATGTGATATACAAGTTATTGATGTGTACCTTACCAGTACTCGTAGTAGCTCCTGGGTATTTGATACCGGTGCGGTTGCTCATATTTGTAACTCAAAACAGGAACTACGGAATAAACGGAGACTGGCGAAGGACGAGGTGACGATGCGCGTCGGGAATGGTTCCAAGGTCGATGTGATCACCGTCGGCACGCTACCTCTGCATCTACCCACGGGATTAGTATTAAACCTCAATAATTGTTATTTAGTGCCAGCTTTGAGCATGAACATTGTATCTGGATCTCGTTTAATTCAAGATGGCTACTCATTTAAATCCGAGAATAATGGTTGTTCTATTTATTTGAGAGATATGTTTTATGGTCATGCCCCACTGGTCAATGGTTTATTTTTGATGAATCTCGAACGTGATGTTACACATGTTCATAGTGTGAATACCAAAAGATGTAAAGTTGATAACGATAGTCCCACATACTTGTGGCACTGCCGCCTTGGTCACATTAGTGTCAAGCGCATGAAGAAGCTCCATGCAGATGGGCTTTTGGAGTCTCTTGATTACGAATCATTTGACACGTGAGAACCATGCCTCATGGGTAAGATGACCAAGACTCCGTTCTCCGGAACAATGGAGCGAGCAACCAACTTATTGGAAATCATACATACCGATGTGTGTGGTCCAATGAGTGTTGAGGCTCGCGGAGGATATCGTTATGTTCTCACTCTCACTGATGATTTAAGTAGATATGGGTATGTCTACCTCATGAAACACAAGTCTGAAACCTTTGAAAAGTTCAAGGAATTTCAGAGTGAAGTTGAGAATCAACGTGACAGGAGAATAAAATTCCTGCGATCAGATCGTGGTGGAGAATATTTAAGTCACGAGTTTAGTGCACACTTAAGGAAATGTCGAATAGTTTCACAACTCACGCCGCCTGGAACACCTCAGAGAAATGGTGTGTCCGAACATCGTAATCGCACTCTATTGGATATGGTGCGATCTATGATGTCTCTTACCGATTTACCGCTCTCATTTTGGGGTTATGCTTTAGAGACTGCCGCATTCACTTTAAATAGGGCACCGTCTAAATCCGTTGAGACGACACCGTATGAATTATGGTTTGGGAAGAAACCTAAGCTGTCGTTTCTAAAATTTTGGGGATGCGATGCTTATGTCAAGAAACTTCAACCTGAAAAGCTCGAACCCAAATCGGAAAAATGCGTCTTCATAGGATACCCTAAGGAAACTATTGGGTATACCTTCTACCTCAGATCCGAAGGCAAGATCTTCGTTGCCAAGAACGGGTCCTTTCTAGAGAAGGAGTTTCTCTCGAAAGAATTGAGTGGGAGGAAAGTGGAACTTGATGAGGTGATAGTCACCCCTTCCGAACCGGAAAGTAGCGAAGCGTGGGAAAATGTTCCTGTGGTGCCTACACCGACCGGGGAGGAAGTTAATGATGATGATCATGAAACTTCAGATCAAGTTACTGAACTTCGTAGGTCCACAAGGACACGTTCCGCACCAGAGTGGTACGGCAACCCTGTCCTGGAAATCATGTTGTTAGACAACGCTGAACCTTCGAACTATGAAGAAGCGATGGCGGGCCCGGATTCCGACAAATGGCTAGAAGCCATGAAATCCGAGATAGAATCCATGTATGAAAACAAAGTATGGACTTTGACTGACTTGCCCGTTGAGCGGCGAGCCATAGAAAACAAATGGATCTTTAAGAAGAAGACGGACGCAGATGGTAATGTGACCATCTACAAAGCTCGACTTGTCGCTAAGGGTTATCGACAAGTTCAAGGGGTTGACTACGATGAGACTTTCTCACCCGTAGCGAAGCTGAAGTCCGTCCGAATCATGTTAGCAATTGCCGCATACTATGATTATGAGATATGGCAGATGGACGTCAAAACGGCATTCCTTAACGGCTTCCTTAAGGAAGAGTTGTATATGATGCAGCCGGAAGGTTTTGTCAATCCTAAGAATGCTAACAAAGTATGCAAGCTCCAGCGCTCAATCTATGGGCTGGTGCAAGCATCTCGGAGTTGGAACATTCGCTTTGATGAGATGATCAAAGCGTTTGGGTTTACGCAGACTTATGGAGAAGCCTGTGTTTACAAGAAAGTGAGTGGGAGCTCTGTAGAATTTCTCATATTATATGTGGATGACATACTATTGATGGGAAATGATATAGAATTCTTGGAAAGTATAAAGGCCTATTTGAATAAGTGTTTTTCAATGAAGGACCTTGGAGAAGCTGCTTATATATTAGGCATCAAGATCTATAGAGATAGATCAAGACGCCTCATTGGTCTTTCACAAAGTACATACCTTGACAAGATATTGAAGAAGTTCAGTATGGATCAGTCCAAGAAGGGGTTCTTGCCTGTATTGCAAGGTGTGCAATTGAGCACGGCTCAATGCCCGACCACGGCAGAAGATATAGAAAAGATGAGTGTCATCCCCTATGCCTCGGCCATAGGGTCTATTATGTATGCCATGCTGTGTACCAGACCTGATGTAAACCTTGCCGTAAGTTTGGTAGGAAGGTACCAAAGTAATCCCGGCATGGAACACTGGATAGCGGTCAAGAATATCCTGAAGTACCTGAAGAGGACTAAGGATATGTTTCTCGTTTATGGAGGTGACAAAGAGCTCGTCGTAAAGGGTTACGTCGACGCTAGCTTCGACACAGATCTGGATGACTCGAAGTCACAAACCGGATACGTGTATATTTTGAATGGAGGAGCAGTAAGCTGGTGCAGTTGCAAGCAAAGCGTTGTGGCGGGATCTACATGTGAAGCGGAGTACATGGCAGCCTCGGAGGCAGCACAGGAAGCAGTCTGGATGAAGGAGTTCATTACCGACCTAGGGGTGATTTCCAATGCGTCGGGCCCGATGACTCTCTTCTGTGACAACACTGGAGCTATTGCCCTTGCGAAATAGCCCAGGTTTCACAGGAAGACCAGGCATATCGAGCGTCGCTTCAACTCCATTCGTGAAAGTGTTCAAAATGGAGACATAGATATTTGTAAAGTACACACGGACCTGAATGTAGCAGATCCGTTGACTAAACCTCTCCCTAGGGCAAAACATGATCAACACCAGGACGCAATGGGTATTCGAATTATCACAATGTAACTAGATTATTGACTCTAGTGCAAGTGGGAGACTGTTGGAAATATGCCCTAGAGGCAATAATAAATGGTTATTATTATATTTCTTCGTTCATGATAATCGTCTATTATTCATGCTATAATTGTATTGTCCGGAAATCGTAATACATGTGTGAATGCATAGACCACAACGTGTCCCTAGTAAGCCTCTAGTTGACTAGCTCGTTGATCAACAGATAGTCATGGTTTCCTGACTATGGACATTGGATGTCATTGATAACGGGATCACATCATTTGGAGAATGATGTGATGGACAAGACCCAATCCTAAGCATAGCATAAAAGATCGTCTAGTTTTGTTTGCTAGAGCTTTTCCAATGTCAAGTATCTTTTCCTTAGACCATGAGATCTTGCAACTCCCGGATACCGTAGGAATGCTTTGGGTGTGCCAAACGTCACAACGTAACTGGGTGATTATAAAGGTGCACTACGGGTATCTCCGAAAGTGTCTGTTGGGTTGGCACAGATCGAGACTGGGATTTGTCACTCCGTGTGACGGAGAGGTATCTCTGGGCCCACTCGGTAATGCATCATCATAATGAGCTCAATGTGACTAAGGCGTTAGTCACGGGATCATGCATTGCGGTACGAGTAAAGAGACTTGCCGGTAACGAGATTGAACAAGGTATTGGGATACCGACGATCGAATCTCGGGCAAGTAACATACCGTTTGACAAAGGGAATTGCATACGGGATTGATTGAATCCTCGACACCGTGGTTCATCCGATGAGATCATCGTGGAACATGTGGGAGCCAACATGGGTATCCAGATCCCGCTGTTGGTTATTGACCGGAGAGGCGTCTCGGTCATGTCTGCATGTCTCCCGAACCCGTAGGGTCTACACACCTAAGGTTCAGTGACGCTAGGGTTGTAGAGATATATGTATGCGGAAACCCGAAAATTGTTCGGAGTCCCGGATGAGATCCCGGACGTCACGAGAGGTTCCGGAATGGTCCGGAGGTGAAGAATTATATATAGGAAGTCAAGTTTCGGCCACCGGGAAAGTTTCGGGGGTTACCGGTATTGTACCGGGACCACCGGAAGGGTCCCGGGGGTCCACAGGGTGGGGCCACCTATCCCGGAGGGCCCCGTGGGCTGAAGTGGGAAGGGAACCAGCCCCTAGTGGGCTGGGCGCCCCCCCATGGGCCTCCCCCCATGCGCCTAGGGTTGGGAACCCTAGGGTGGGGGGACTTCCCACTTGCCTTGGGGGGCAAGGCACCCCCTTCCCCCCTTTGGCCGCCGCCCCCCACCCTAGATGGGATCTGGCTTGCGCCCCCCCTCCCAGGGGGCCTATATAATGGGGGGGAGGGAGGGCAGCAACCTACAGCCTTGGGCGCCTCCCTCTCCCCTTGCTACACCTCTCTCTCTCTCGCAGAAGCTCGGCGAAGCCCTGCCGGAGACCCGCTACATCCACCACCACGCCGTCGTGCTGCTGGATCTCCATCAACCTCTCCTCCCCCCTTGCTGGATCAAGAAGGAGGAGACGTCGCTGCACCGTACGTGTGTTGAACGCGGAGGTGCCGTCCGTTCGGCACTCGGTCATCGGTGATTTGGATCACGGCGAGTACGACTCCGTCATCCACGTTCATTGGAACGCTTCCGCTCGCGATCTACAAGGGTATGTAGATGCACTCCTTTCCCCTCGTTGCTAGTAGACTCCATAGATGCATCTTGGTGAGCGTAGGAAAATTTTAAAATTATGCTACGATTCCATCACTAACTTTATTGATTTCATGAATTCATTACAATCTCTGAGCACCCATTACACAATTCAACTCATTGTACTAATTTTTTTTACTTCCTACCACTCTTATTATCCATATCAAAATCTCAACTACTCAGCTCCAGCTTTCTTCTGATTTGAACATTCCCTAGCAAAATGTCCTGCTTCCTTGCAGCGAAAACAAATGACTTCCGACATGTCTTGGGGCTTCTTTGTGATTATGTAGGTTCCTTGGATTCTTGGCTTCTTTTCTGGACATTGACCAGCGTAATGACCTAAATCCTTGCACCTGTAACAAGTGATATGACTCAGGTCCTTCTTTGCAGAAGTTGGGTTGTTCTGGGGTTGCCTTCGTTTTCTCTTCCTGGATTTCTCTGTAATGATCAGAGCTTCTATTTCCTGAGGGTCAAACTTCACTTCTGCTGTCGGGAAATCTCCGGGATACTCTTCTCTTTCCTTTGTGCAATACTGAGAATAATGTCCTTCTCCTCCACATTAATAGCAAGCGTTGGAGTAAAATCTGTTTAGGCCTTCTTCTTCAGGGTCTTCAACAACGTCCTTCATCACGGGTTCCTCTATACTTTCCCTAAGGGCTTCTTTCTACTGCTTGGTAATTTCTTGTACCTTGGGGTAAATGTGACACTGATCAGGGTAGTGTGTAGTTCCTTCACACAGGAAACAAGTAACTTGCCCAGTCAGGCACTCTTCGGTTGGGTGATTCTCCTCACAATGAGGGCATCCATCCTTGTGTTCCTCCTGGGTGTGTCCTATTTCTCCGCAAATCTTGCAAGCACAAGGTTTCTTCTTCGGGTTATCATAGTTCTTCCGAATAAGACGAGATCTCAACAGAGTCTTCTTGAATTCCTCCCAAGTTCTTGCTCCGTTACAACCCTGTATGGCATGATGCAATTTCCACCAGGTTGCAGCACTTTTTGTAAAGTACCGAAGAGTGTATTGAACCTCATACTTGCTTCCAATCAAGTTGTTCCTGAAGTGATCCTCCATATTTTGAATCCATAGTTCTACCTCCGGCTGAGTCATCGGTCCAGAGAACACAAGTCCATCTTCATTCATCTATTGGTTCCAAGGGTTTTGGGGTGAGATATGAGAGAGGTGGGGAGGGATACACACAATACAAACAATAGTTTTGAAGAAACCGGTTTTATTTTTGTGGCTGTCGGAAAAACATCAAACAAATGACAGCTCACAAATCGTTGCATCTAACGTAAGTATATAACAGGAGTTTGGTCTTCTAAAGGTCAAATAAATCTTTAGTCTTCAAATTCTTCGAGTCTTCGAAGTCTTCAAATGATGAAATCCTCTTTACTCTGAAGTGGTTATCAGTTGTCCGATATCTAGTCCTTCATGGAGTGGCTTCAGCTGATCCTCCGAGTGGTCAAAAGGGGATATGGTATGTTCTAACTATTTGAGGTAAGAGGGACTATTTGATAAAATCAGAAAGATGAGGAGTAGGGGTCTTTTTAAAAGTATAATTTTAGAGATTTCCTGTCCTAGTGGCTTTCCAATTTCTAGGGTCACGTCCTATAGTCAACATGTGCTCTGATACCATATCTGTAGTGACCCGACCTCAGACGGTCAAGTCTCTGTGTTTCTGTGCCATCCCTGGATCAGTATGCTGGCACACACAGTACATCAATGTATATATCAAAGTGCAATCACATGTATAAATAACGTAAAACTGATATATACCTCATAATACTCAGCGGAAACAATTAAACAGGGGTGGAGTCCCATCAACGCCATCGGCAAGTTGAGTGTAGACCGTAACCCTGTATCATAAGTCTTACTCGTCGAAGAGAATCCTGCAACATGATACGTTGCAGCCGTGTAGGTCAGTACATTGAATGTACCGGCAAGATCACAACATGAGAAAACATATGATAAAACTATACTATATGCAATATGGCTTTGTGGCTCTGTATCTGAGTTTTGTTTGCGTAAAAGCTGGTTTTATTTTCCCTACATCAAAGGAATTAACCGGAGTCTGTACTACGGAGTTTTCTATCATGACATGGTTCCGCCAACCGATGTCTCATAGCCCAAAATCATCATAACTTGCCCACAATTATGTTATCAGTCCGGTGTTGAGAGTTCCGAGATAGATCCAAGTCCAGAGGCTCAAATTGTCCATAACCGGGGACACGGCTAATCGATTAGGTTTAAACCCTCTGCAGAAGTTGGTACACTTTACCCACAAGATTCGATCCCTCTTTTTACGTTCTCACACTTCAGGGTGTTTGAGAACAAGATGACCGAAACATGGTCTTCCAAAGAGTTCCTCTGACCACTGTCCGGTGCTCATCCAATCCTACCGTAGTTCTACATCTGCTAGCACCGTCCCAGCCAGAGTCACAACTAAGGTCAACCAAGCCAGAGCCCATAGTGACTTGCGGTTGCACAGGTAAGCTTCCGGGCATGAAGTATTCTTCCGTCTCTTTGAGTCTGGGTGAAGCTTTCCGCAAGATGTCATGGCACTTCTCCATGCATCCCAGCCATCCACTGGTTTCTCCAGGGTGCCCGTCAACCGTCCTTCACCCAGTAGTGTGTATTGAATTCTTGTCTCGAGTCTTGAAGTCTTGAGGCCTTGAAGATGCAGTCCTCGCATATGCCATCATGGAGTTGTCGTCATTGACGTAGAGTCCTCCTTCTTCACACCACTGTCGTGCACTCATACCAAACCCCGTCTACTATAGCGTAGCATTAAAATAAATAACGTCCCGGGCTTGGTAACAGGGTGATGGGTTCCTACCTCATGCATACTACTCAACTACAAGAATTCAATATCACTACTGGAGGGATTGTTGCAAATATGACACTAAATGCAATAAAACATAGGTATGAAAAACATGGTCAAAGTGAACTTGCCTGGTATTACTTGATGAAGATAACAAAACTCTCGGAATAATGACTTGGTAGAACTATTCGTCACTCCGTTGAAAATCTATATAGTCAAACATAGCATTCATATAAGCAAACATACTAGCAAGCAATTCTAACACTCATAATAAAACCAACAAATAAATTGCAAAACAACAAGGGACACCAAATAAGAACAAAGGACAACTACACAACAAAACTAATAAAGAAAACTCTAAGACATAACACAAAATAGTTTTGTCCTAAGTAAAAACTTAACAACAATTAAAACACTAAACTTATAAATTAACAGAAAATACAAAGTAAAACAACTAAGTTAACAGAAGGTATTTTTCATAAAATTTTATTTGCAAAAAGAAACAAATAAAAAGCTTTTTATGAAACAGTAACTATGACCTAAACAAGTTTTCATACAAAACTAAATAAAATATTTTTTTTGAAATAAAAATAAATTTTTCTTTGGTTGACTAACAGAAACAAAACTAAATTTGTCAAAAGTGACAAAAAGAAATAATTTAAAACTAATAAAAACAAGAAAGAAAAGACTAAAACAACACTATTACTAAAACAGTACTGTTTTGCTAAAAACTTAATTTAAAATTAAACTAAAAATAAATAAATATATCCTACTGGATAGACAAAACCATAATAAAACAGTAGCAAAAAGAATCAATCAAAAATATTTTATAAAACTCAAACTAGAGCCAAAACAGTGTTTGAAGCATATTTGAAATAATTTAAATTTAAACTACTCAAATTTGCAAACTAAGTATGCAAACAAAAACTTCAACAAATTTGTGACACAATGCAAAAAGAATCACTCAAATTGAATCTAAAACATAAAAGTTATAAGCTATCTAAAATTGAAACTATTTGTGTTTTTAAAACAGAAACGAAAATAAACTAAAAAAACAAACGAGCAGGTACTACGCGTCGGGCTGCTATTGGGCCTAAGCAATGGGCGATCTCAACTGAACGACGCTCGGTCGTAAACTAAATAAAACGCGTACGGTTAAACAGAAAAAAAACGCTCGGCTAAACCGGCTAGATTTGAACCGATCTAAACCTAATAAAGCCGTAACTAACCGGAACTAAACCGATCTAATAAAAAAATGTAACCGATCGTTAGATCTAATCTACGCCGTCAATAATAGATCGGACGGTGGAGGTTGCTTATAGCGGTGGTGGCGACTCCAGCGAGGTCGTCGGCGGCGGTGGCGGCTCGGACGTCGGTGGCGGTGGCGCTCCGGTCGTCGACGATGAAGATGGAGGGGTCGGGGCGATGTAGCGGGCGACGACGAGTCCAACGGTGGTCGTGGTGTCGGAGGAGATGGTCGGAGGCGGTCGACGACGAGCTCGAGGCGGCGGATGGCGTTCGGTGATGGATGGCGACGACGCTCCGGCGGCTCTGGAGCTCGGGCGAGGGCACGGGGAGGTGCGGTGGACGGTGTAGAGGCGATTGGTAGAAGTGGTGGGGCTCGGGGGCAACGGAGAGAGTGGCCTGGACGGCAATGGCGCGGTGGTGGAGGCGGAGCTCCGGCGAGGGATTGCACGCGAGGGAGAGGGGTTCGGGACGGCTTTTGGGGCGGAACGGAGAGAGGGGGGGGGTATTTATAGAGGGGAGGGCGACTTGGGAGAGGGGGCGAGCGGGGATCGCGATCCCTTGAGATCCGGGATTCGGCGGCGGCGGCGGCGCGATCCTGCTGCGGCGGTTGCGTGCGGAGGAGGAAGGCGACGGCGGGGTCCCACGCGTCAGTGAGCGCGGGGAGGGTGCGAGGGGATCAGGCGACCGGGGCAGAGGCGTTTCGGGCGTGCGCGCCGCTGTGGGCTGAAAGGCCAGTGGGCCGGTGCGGTGCGGGAAGAGAAAGAGAGGAACAGTGCTGGGCTTCGGCCTGGTACTGTTCGAGGATTTTCTTTTTATTCTTTTCACAGACAACAAAATAAAAAGAGACAACAAATAATAATAAAAAGTATATAGGCATATAATATATCAAAATTTTCATAAAAAGAAATCCTAAAACATGAACATATTTTCCAGTCCAAATAAAATCATCAAAACTTTAAATAAAGCGAACAGAGCTACTGTTGCAATAAAGCTCAACAAAAATCATTTTTTAAATACCAAAATGATTTTCAAAATGATTTTCTCCTAATTTTCCATTGAAGGGAATCATTTTACCCTTATTTCCATTTATTTATTTTTAGGAGAAAAATAATTTGAATAAAATCCAAAAAATTCCAAATTTGAAAGGGAGTTTCAAAATACTTCCAATGACTTTCAATTTGATTCTTTGTAACTTCCAACTCATATTTCATATAATTGAAGAAGTCATTTTATCTTCTCTCGTGAAAATCATTGAGTTGCATAAAGTTTACGAATTTGAAATATTTCCAAATGGAATTCAAATCCTTTCAAAACCCTTTTCATTTATTTAAAAGGAAGAAGTCATATCATCTTCACTCTAGGGTTTTGTGATGAAATAATTTGAATTCATGGAGATCATAAATGCAAGGGCGAAAGTTTGGGAAAGTCATTTCATTCCCTCTCATTCAACTTTCAAAATTTTCAAATTTCACTCAGTTCCACACAATCAAACAAACAATCAATCAAAACTATTTATTTAATATAACATTCTAAAATTTAGAATTTTGGGATGTTACACTGTGTGTCTAAGGCAAATGGTAACAGGAGGCAGGGGACACGATGTTTACCCAGGTTCGAGCCCTCTCGATGGAGGTAATACCCTACTTCCTGCTTGATTGATCTTGATGGTATGAGTATTACAAGAGTTGATCTACCACGAGATCGTAGAGGCTAAACCCTAGAAGCTAGCCTATGGTCTGATTGTTGTTGTCCTACGAACTAAACTCTCCGGTTTATATAGGCACCGGAGGGGGCTAGGGTTACACAAAGTCGGTTACAAGGGAGGAGATCTACATATCCGTATTACCAAGCTTGCCTTCCACGCCAAGGAGAGTCCCATCCGGACACGGGTCGAAGTCTTCAATCTTGTATCTTCATAGTCCAACAGTCCGGCCAAAGGATACAGTCCGACTGTCCGAGGACCCCCTAATCCAGGACTCCCTTAGTAGCCCCTGAACCAGGCTTCAATGACGATGCGTCCAGCGCGCAGATTGTCTTCGGCATTGCAAGGTGGGTTCCTCCTCCGAATACTCCATAGAAGATTTTGAACACAAGGATGGTGTCCGGCTCTGCAAAACAAATTCCACATCCCACCGTAGAGAGAATAATATATCCACAAATCTAATCTGCTGACACATCATGACATCATACTACGGCCTGGTCATTATTCGAACCATTTTTCTCAACCAGCCACTGCACATATCGCGAGGCAGTTTCCTTGGCACGTCTTGTCAAAGCAGAGATCGTGTCCCCTTATCACGGGATTCTCATCAATACGGGTGTGGGTAACCCAACCGTGCCATCAATTACGGCGCTTCTGGAATAAGCGGTTTTACCAGGCAAGTGGGGAGGCGCAGAATACCTGCTGCCTTTATAAGGGGATAAGGACTCCCTTTCGCACCCACGCTTTCTACTTCCCGATCCATTCCCCTCCGCCCAACCTCCAGCGCCCAAGTGTTCATCTTCTCTGCCCACAAAGGCCTTCCGGAAATGTCCAGATCTGGAGCAGGAGGCAAATGGATGGCCTCTACCGTTTGGGAGAAGGATATCAAAAAGCTTCGGGAGGCCGGGTATCTGGCCAAGAAAATCAGCCATCGTCTCCCGACGGCGGGACAGATTATCCCTACTCCGGAACCCCACGAGAGGGTTGTATTCCTCCATCACTTTGTCCGCGGGCTAGGGTTTCCCCTCCACCCGTTCGTTCGCGACATCATGTATTACTATGGGATCGATCTTCATGATCTGTCTCCTAATTCCTTCCTCAACATCTCGACATTCATTGTCGTGTGCGAGGCTTTTCTCCGCATCTCGCCACACTTCGGCTTATGGCTGAAGATTTTTAATGTGAAGCCCAAGGTGGTGGGCGGCGAGCACGCCGAGTGCGGGGGCGCTATGGTAAGCACGATGCCCAATGTCATATGGCCAACAGGAACCTTTAACGATTCTGTCAAGGAGTGGCAACGGCAGTGGTTTTATATCACTGAGCCGCGCGGCACAGAATGGGCCGCTATTCCCGAGTTTCGATCCGGTGCCCCCCTGCGGCTTACATCCTGGGTCAAGAAGGGCCTGGACTGGTCCTCGTCCGATGAACTGTCGGTGCTCCAGACGCGCGTTAAAGATATGGGAGACAAGAACATTGAACTTGTCAATGTAGTCCAGGTGATGTTAGTTCGCCGGATCCTGCCTTGTCAACACCGGACTTGCAATCTATGGGAATTCAATCCGGCCAGGCACCAAACCTTGCGAGAGATTTTCGGCTCCTCGCACAAGGACATTTGGAAGGTGCTTTTCAAGTCCAGCAAATCATGGCCGGACTCCGCCGAGGACCGCGGGTACCAACTATCCCGCCCTGCAAGTTCGGTAAGTCATCAAACTTTTTATCCGCGTAACCCAAAGGAAGCGCTTAACGTGTTTTATACAACTCTCCCAGGGCTAGACAAAGAAGGTGGAGTGGATCCATTGTCCGCCCCTGCTGCCCGAAGAACCGTCCGTCCCACTTCTGACGAAGATGTTGGTCCCGGCGCCTTACATGGCGCCGAAGAAGACGGCCGAGAAGGAGGCCAAAAAGACCCGGGGCGGCCTTCGTCGCCGCGGCACTTCGGACACAATATCCGAAGCTCTGATGCCCGTTCCGCCTCCGAAGAGGACGGGGAGGAGGAGGAAGATGAATCCCCTGTGGGGGAAGAAAGAAGAGGACGACCTCTGTACACTTGGAGGCCGAGCCGCCCAAAAGGGGAAAGGCTCCTCTTCCGGAGGAGTCCACTGCCGCCGCCGACAGCGGCTCGGCGTGGGATCCCAGGGCCCAGCCCCTGGTGAACTCGTGAGTATATAAAATCCGAGTACGTTTATGCGTCCAGACTCATCATGGCATAGTATTTTAACCTAAGCCATATTTTTGTAGTCTGGCGAGGTCCCGTACCAAACAATCCTCATCAGAGGATTCACTGAGCTCGGATGCTATGGAGAGCGGGACGCCCCCAAAGACCCCTTCCTCCAAACAGGTGCATAACACCGAGGCTTCGTCTCAGAAGGACCCCGGCCAAGGAGGAGAGGAAAAGACCGTGAAGGCGGCGCCTGGAAGTCAAACTTCAGGGGCCGAACACATGGGGGAGAAAATTCCCATGGGAGCTGACGGCGGGGGCCATCTTGAATTCGGCTCCCAGCCGGGTGCAGTTCCGAAGATCAATACGGCTCCAGAATCAGGCAGGCGGCCTCTCCCAGCTGGAGGGGGCATACCGGCAACCTCTGTCCAACCAGAGGTGTCAGATGCTTTGTTGGTGGCGCTGAAGAGCGCCTCCATCATCGATCAACACCGTGCCCTTATGGGTGCGGTGATTGAGAAGATTCAGTGTGCTGAGAATGGACTGAATGGAGCCTGTATCAGCCCTATAAAAGGTTTTGAGGTATGTTTTTCGAAGAGTGTCATGGTATCAATAGTAGCCCCTGATACACTGTTCGGTGAAAGGAAAGAACCGGACAGAGGATCAAATTTATGTTCGCAGGAAGACTCATTGAATGACATATATTTCTCTTCTGTATAAGCAGGCGTCTGTAGTGGCTGCTGCCGCTCATACTTCGGAGATCTCCGGACTGAATCAAAATCTGGAGCGGGCTAAAGAAGAACTTGGCCAGTTGAAAATGCAGTTGGGGGATAAACAAGGTATGCACAAGTCTTGTTCGCGTTTATTGGGAATGAATTTTTACTATGATGAAATAAGCTTCATGATTTGTGCTAGGGATGGTGACCAAAGTCAAGGCTCTTAAGGAGGCTGTGGCCGAGGCCGAGAAAAAGGCAGCCATAGAGCAGGCTCTTCGTGAGAAGCACGAGGCCAGGGTTATTAAAGCTGAGCAGGAGCTGGAAGAGGCCGTGAGGAAATGCGAGACCTTGGAGCAGAGTTTAACGGAGAAAGAATCCGAACTCACCAAGGCGCATCAGGCCATGAACGATGCCTGGGGGGAAACCCAAAGCGCCCTGCAGGGGATCCAAGAGGCGAGAAAGATCGCGACGGGTAAGGCTTTTTCCATGTAAAGCAAGTATTTGAGGGGAAAATTATGTTTCTAATTTTGAATTCGGATTTCTCAGGGGTATTTGCCGAGCTACCCCGCGGCATATCAGATGCCGCCCAATTCTACCGAGCCGAAGAAAGGAACACCGCGGATAAGCTCTTCTGGTCGCAGTATTTGGCACCGAATTATCCGGTGCCTTTTGCCGATCAACTGAAATAGCTGATCGAACTGCATAAGGCGGCGGAACTAGCCATGTAAGATTTGATTATCCGGCTATGGCCTGCCTAGCTGATTCCAAGCAGTTACTTCGGGCTCGTGAAGCGGCTTGTAAGCGCTTGCCCTCGACTTGACGTCATCAAGCCGACTGGCCTTCGCCCGCGCAAAGGTGCACTGGGGGAAGATGGATGCTGAGAAGCTGATGACCGAAGGGCCGTCAGAGGGGAAGGGGCACCGCAAGCCCGAATTATATTATGAAAGTGTCCTAAAAGGATCCTACCTTGCAGCGGAGCTATGCACCAAGGACATTATATTTTCATGAATGCCAATCATGTTGTCCTTTGTAATGTTTGAACAAGGTCATTTATTTATTGCCTGTTATATAAAATTTTACCCTCCTGTGCGGCCGTTTTATATGTTAAACCTGAGAGTTGGCCAGTCGTCGGCTTCTGCCCCCACGTAAGAAGTACGGGGGTGTTCGGGATAAACCTGAGCACTCTTTATCCCAGTTTTGGGTCCTTCGAAGGAGGTGCTCAGCACAACGAACCAGGCAATTAGACTATAGGGCTTTATCACTCTCACTTAGCCATAGGAGCTTTAGTAAGGTAGGCGCAGCCCCTGGTGTTCGGAAGACCGTACTAGGTGCTCTATAAGCACCTGATCGGAGGAAAAACCGATCCATCGCACGTTGCATTGGTTATGGCATTATGCGGGAGAAATCCTTAAAGATTTTGTGACCTCTCGAACAGCTGACCAGCTCTCGCCGTATCATGACAGTCAGTTTTCGGCTTTCTCTACTGAGGTGCTCGTCCAGAAGAACCGGGACACAATCGCAGTAGTTCTCCCAGTGCTACCTTAGCTGATAAGCGGAACGTAAGGTACCAAAACATGGGAGCCGGGCAAACCCAACTATTGACCCAAGACATGATTCAGAGCTGATGCATATAATGCTATAGGTTCGGGGTGTCGAACTTCCATGAAGGTGTTCGGACTTTATTGCCGTGTTATGGGTAAAATGAAGCCCCTGGCATATTTTAAGGCATATCGCTGTGTATGGATGCCACTTGACAAAAGAATTTCAATAAGAAATAACAGCAAGTAAGCGTCATATAAATCCACATGTTGTATTTGAATAGTACGTCTATGCGTATGAGTACAGGTAATGTGATAAAAAAAGGAATATGATTGCGGAACCTGCTGAGACCAGGGGGGGAGAAGCTGAGTGCGGATCCGTAGTATAGCCGGATGGTCATTGCGGGGAATGTCTAAAGATTCCCTTGCGCGTTCAAGCTGCCTCCGCATCGCCCGTCCTGGTCGGCGCAAAGGTGAACCTGCGAAGGAAATGTAAGAAATGTTTGCGTGCCGGAGAGCGGTTGAGCCGCTGAGTGCGGCCTGTCCTGGCCTTCGCTGGAGTGTTTAATTGAGCTCTGGACGAGCCGGGCTATCCTTCTGTGAAGTAGTTCGGAGTCCCTTGACGGTGTCCGGGAGCTTGGACGTCGACTGTAAGGTGCTGCTCGTGGCTTCTGCTGTTAAGGCAGTGGTGTACCACTGGTGCCGAGGGAGGGTTCGGCCTTGCCATTAACCGTGATGACGCCGCATGGACCGGGAATCTTGAGCTTATGGTAGGCATAATGTGGCACCGCGTTGAATCGAGCGAACGCGGTTCGTCCGAGCAGTGCCTGATAATCACTGCGGAAAGGGACGATTTCGAAGATTAACTCTTCGGTACGGTAATTTTCTGGTGATCCGAAGACTACCTCGAGGGTAATGGAGCCTGTACAGCTGGCTTCCACACCTGCTATAATGCCTCTGAAAGTGGCTTTAGTGGGTTTGATCATCGAATGATCGATGCCCATCTTGCGCACTGTGTCCTGGTAAAGTAGATTTAGACTGCTGCCTCCGTCCATAAGGACTCGTGTGAGGTGGAACCCGTCAATTATTGGGTCAAGGACTAGTGCGGCTGGATTACCCTGATTGGCGTTAATCGGACGATCCATGCGGTTGAAGGTGACCGGCCCTAGTTTATATTGTGGGACGACTAGTTCCGTTAAGTCGGCATCCCTAAGGGTGCATATCCGGTCCGAGTTGGGAATTTGGGTGGTGTTTACCACATTCACCGATTGAATATGCGAGGGAAATTTCTTTTGCCCTCCTGTGTTCGGTGATCTGGGCTCTTCGTTGCCATCACCGCTTTGAGACCCCCTTCTCCGTTTTTGGCGCCTGCCCTGCCGGCTTGTTTGAAGACCCAGCATTCTCTGTTGGTATGGGTGGCTGGCGTTCCTGGGGTGCCATGAATTTGGCATTGGCGATCGAGTATGCGGTCCAGACTGGATGGACCCGAATTGTTATTTTTGAGTGGCCCTTTCTGCTGACCGGACTTTGGGCCCCTGAACCCGGCATTAACTGCCGTATCTTCGGCGTTTTCACCATATTTGCGGCGCTTGTGTTTGTTGCGTCGTGGTTTGCCGTTGCTATCCCTGGCTTCTGATATGCCAGGTTTGCTTGCTGTATTGTTACTACGAGCCAACCAGCTATCTTCGCCCGCGCAAAAGCGGGTCATAAGTGTTGTGAGGGCTGCCATGGATTTTGGCTTCTCTTGGCCGAGGTGCCGGGCGAGCCATTCGTCGTGGATGTTATGCTTAAATGCCGCTAAGGCCTCTGCATCCGGACAGTCGACAATTTAGTTCTTATTAGTTAGGAACCGGGTCAAGATTTTCCTGGCCGATTCCCCTGGCTGCTGAGTTATATGACTTAAATCGTCAGCGTCCGGCGGTCGCACATAAGTGCCCTGGAAATTGTCCATGAATGCATCTGCCAGGCTCTCCCAACTTCCGATGGAGTTTTGCCGGCAAGCTATTGAGCCAATAGCGAGCCGGCCCTTTGAGTTTTAGCGGGAGATACTTGATGGCATGTAAATCATCCCCGCGGGGCATGTGAATGTGGAGGAAGAAGTCTTCTATCCATACCGCGGGGTCTGTAGTACCATCATATGAGTCAATGTTTACGGGTTAAAACCCTTATGGGAATTCGTGATCCATTACTTCATCGGTGAAGCATAGGGCGTGTGCGGCGCCTCTGTGCCAGGCTATGTCACGACGTAGTTCATACGAGTCTTGTCTGCTGTATTCGGCCCGACCGTATTTGCTTTTAGTGTATCCGGCGTGACGATCATCGTCCCGCGTTGGGCCCCCCCCGTGATCCGTAGATCGATCTTGCATGTTTTGCTTTGTTTTCCAATACCTCTCAGAGGTCCCGCGTGTTGCCTCGGGCCTTGGTATTTTTGTTTGAATGGCAGCGGGGTGCGGGCTGGACTTCGGGCTGATATGCCTCTCTGTCTCGGCTGCGAGGTGGCCGATCAGCCTCATCATACGCTGGTGATGTAGGTTTCAATGCTTCCTCCTCTAGTTGGGGTACCAACCTGCGCTTTGGGTAACTCTTGGTTGGGCGCTCGAGTTCGTATTCCTCGGCCGCCAGGACTTCAGTCCATCTATCCGCTAGCAGATCTTGATCAGCTCGAAGCTGTTGTTGCTTTTTTTCAGGCTGTTTGCTGTGGCTATAAGCCGGCGCTTGAAGCGCTCCTGCTCGATGGGATCCTCAGGCACGATAAATTCTTCGTCGCCGAGGCTCACCTTGTCTTCGGAGAGAGGCATGTAATTGTCATCCTCTGATTCTCCGTCTACTGCCTGTTCCGGAGGGCTAGCTTGTTCATCCTCCCGCTCGAGGTCTGGCTGGAGGGGATTATCGTCGTCTTCGGCACTATTCGGAGCGTTATTGTCTCTTGTGGCGGTATCGCTGCTTTTGCTATGGCGAGACTTAGAGCGGTGCCGCTGACGTCGGTGCTTGGATCGCTTCTTGGAGGGATTATCCTCCGTTGTCTTATCGCCATCCCCTTCTTTGAGGGTGTCCACCATGTATATGTCATACGATGAGGTGGCAGTCCAGCGCCCTGTGGGCGGTGGTTCTTGTTCGTCTCCTGCATCGTCGTCCATACCGTCGATGTCTTCTGAGTCGAAGTCGAGCATGTCGGTTAAATCGTCGACAGTGGCTACTAAGTGGGTGGTGGGTGGGGAGCGAATTTCTTCGTCGTCCGCATCCCATTCTAGCCGGACATAGTTCGGCCAAGGGTCTCCTGACAGGGAGAGAGACCTCAACGAGTTTAGCACATCGCCAAAGGGCGAGTGCTGAAAGATATCCGCGGAGGTAAACTCCATGATCGGTGCCCAATCGGATTCGATAGGCACGGACGCAGGCGGCTCGGATCCCATGGCCGGGGACGAATCCAACGGTTCGGCAACACGGGTCTCGTAGGAGGTGAAGTCAGTATTCGGCTCTATCGCCACTGAGTGTGCGGCCACCGTGGCGGGGTCCATCCACCTGTCCTCAGATGGCGCAATTTGTTCCGGATTGAGGGCCGGAGTAGTTGTAGGTGTGATCTTCCGAACACTGTCCGACGGTAGAGCTAAGTCATGCTCGTCGTGATTGTGCGGCGCACCTGACATGGGCTCGAATCCGTCGAAGATCAAGTCTCCGCGGATGTCGGCAGTATAGTTCAAGTTTCCAAACCTAACCTGATGGCCAAGGGCGTAGCTCTCGATCTTCTCCAGATGGCCAGGCGAGTTGGCCCGCAGTACGAAGCCGCCGAATATGAAGATTTGTCCGGGGAGGAAAACCTCACCCTGGATCGCATCGTTGCCGATGATCGAAGGAGCAATCTAGCCTTACGGTGACGGCACAGTGGAACTCTCAATGAAAGCACCAATGTCGGTGTCAAAACCGGCGGATATCGGGTAGGGAGTCCCGAACTGTGCGTCTAAGGTGGATGGTAACAGGAGGCAGGGGACATGATGTTTACGCAGGTTCGGGCCCTCTCGATGGAGGTAATACCCTACTTCCTGCTTGATTGATCTTGATGATATGAGTATTACAAGAGTTGATCTACCACAAGATCGTAGAGGCTAAACCCTAGAAGCTAGCCTATGGTCTGATTGTTGTTGTCCTACGGACTAAACCCTCCGGTTTATATAGGCACCGGAGGGGGCTAGGGTTACACAGAGTCGGTTACAAGGGAGGAGATCTACATATCTGTATTGCCAAGCTTGCCTTCCACGCCAAGGAGAGTCCCATCCGGACACGGGTCGAAGTCTTCAATCTTGTATCTTCATAGTCCAACAGTCCGGCCAAAGGATACAGTCCGGCTATCCGAGGACCCCCTAATCAAGGACTCCCTCAGTTCTTGCCTGTGTTACAAGGTGTGAAGTTGAGTTAGACTCAAAGCCCGACCACTGCAGAAGATAGAGAGAAAATGAAAGTCATTCCCTATGCCTGAGCCATAGGTTCTATCATGTATGCTATGCTATGTACCAGACCTGATGTGTGCCTTGCCATAAGTCTGGCAGGGATGTAACAAAGTAATACAGGAGTGGATCACTGGACAACAGTCAAGAACATCCTAAAGTACCTGAAAAGGACCAAGTATATGTTTCTCGTTTATCAAGGTGACAAAGAGCTCATCGTAAATGGTTACGTCGATGCTAGCTTTGACATTGATCCGAATGACTCTAAGTCACAAACCGGATACGTATTTATATTGAATGGTGGAGCTGTCAGTTGGTGCAGTTGCAAGCAGAGCGTCGTGGCGGGATCTACGAGTGAAGCAGAGTACATAGCTGCTTCGGAAGCAGCAAATGAAGGAGGCTGGATGAAGGAGTTCATAACCGATCTAGGTGTAATACCTAGTGCATCGGGTCCAATGAAAATCTTTTGTGACAATACTGGAGCGATTGCCATGGCAAAGGAATCCAGATTTCACAAGAGAACCAAACATATCAAGAGATGCTTCAACTCCATCCATGAACAAGTCAAGGAGGGAGACATAGAGATTTGCAATATACATACGGATCTGGATGTAGCAGACCCGTTGACTAAGCCTCTTCCGTGAGCAAAACATGATCAACACCAAGACTCCATGGGTGTTAGATTTGTTACACTGTAATCTAGATTCTCTAGTGCAAGTGGGAGACTAAAGGAAATATGCCCTAGAGGCAATAATAAAGTTGTTATTTTATATTTTCTTATTCATGATAGAGGTTTTTTATTCATGCTAGAATTGTATTGATCGGTAACCTAAATACATGTGTGAATACATAAACAAACACCATGTCCCTAGTGAGCCTCTACTTGACTAGCTCATTGGTCAAAGATGGTTAAGGTTTTCTAACCATGTACATGAGTTGTCATTTGATAATGGGATCACATCATTAGGAGAATGATGTGATGGGCAAGACTCATCCGTTAGCTTAGAATTATGATCGTTCAGTTTTATTGCTATTGCTTTCTTCATGTAAAATACATATTCCTTCGACTATGAGATTATGCAACTCCCGAATACTAGAGGAATGCCTTGTGTGCTATCAAACGTCACAACGTAACTGGGTGATTATAAAGATGATCTACAGGTATCTCCAAAGGTGTTTGTTGAGTAGACATAGACCGAGATTAGGATTTGTCACTCTGAGTATCGGAGAGGTATCTCTAGGCTCTCTCGATAGTACACATCATAAGCTTGCAACCAAATGACTAAGGAGTTAGTCACGAGGTGATGTATTACGAAACGAGTAAAGAGACTTGCCGGTAACGATATTGAACTAGGTATGAAGATACCGACGATCGAATCTTGGGCAAGTAACATACCGATGGATAAACGGAATTACGTATGTTGTCATAACGGTTCGACCGATAAAGATCTTCGTAGAATATGTAGGATCCAATATGGGCATGCAGGTTCCGCTATTGGTTATTGACCGGAGAGGTGTCTCGGTCATGTCTACATAGTTCTTGAACCCATAGGGTCCGCATGCTTAACGTTCGATGACGATATAGTATTATATGAGTTATGTGATTTGGTGACCGAATGTTGTTTGGAGTCCCAGATGAGATCACGGACATGACAAGGAGTCTCGAAATGGTCGAGAGGTAAAGATTGATATATAGGACGATGGTATTCGGACACCGGAAGTATTCCGGAGGGTACCACGTACATATCGGGTCACCCGAAGGGGTTCCGGGCACCACCGGCAAAAGATATGGGCTGATACATCTCCATCGTCTCTACTTTTCCAAACTCTTTTGCCCTTGATTTGGACTCTAATTTGCATGATTTTAATGGAACTAACCCGGACTGACGCTCTTTTCAGCAGAATTGTCATGGTGTTATTTTTGTGGAGAAATAAAAGTTCTCAGAATGACCTAAAACTTCACGGAGAATATTTTTGGAATAAATAAAAAATATTGGTGAAAGAATCAACCAGAGGGGACCCACCACCTAGCCACAAGGGTGGGGGGCGCGCCCCTGGCTTGTGGGTCCCACGAAGCTCCACCGACCTCAACTCCAACTCCATATATTCATGTTCGGGGAGAAAAAAATTCAAAGAGAAGGATTCATCACGTTTTACGATATGGAGCCGCCACCACCTCCTGTTCTTCCTTGGGAGGGCAAATCTGGAGTCCGTTTTGGGCTCCGGAGAGGAGAAATCATCGCCATCATCATCATCATCAACCATCCTCCATCACCAATTTCATGATGCTCACTGCCGTACGTGAGTAATCCCATCGTAGGCTTGCTGGACGGTGATGGGTTGGATGAGATTTACCATGTAAACGAGTTAGTTTTGTTAGGGTTTGATCTCTAGTATCCACTATGTTCTGAGATTGATGTCGCTATGACTTTGCTATGCCTAATGCTTGTCACTAGGGCCCGAGTGCCATGATTTCAGATCTGAACCTACTATGTTTTCATGAATATATTTGTGTTCTTGATCCTATCTTGCAAGTTATAGTCACCTACTACGTCTTATGATCCGGCAACCCCAGAGTGGCAATAGTCGGGACACTTCCCGGTGATGACTATAGTTTGAGGATTTCATGTATTCACTAAGTGCTAATGCTTTGGTCCGGTTCTCTATTAAAAGGAGGTCTTAATATCCCTTAGTTTCCATTAGGACCCCGCTGCCACGGGAGGGTAGGACAAAATATGTCATGGAAGTTCTTTTCCATAAGCACGTATGACTATATTTGGAATACATCCCTACATTATATTGATGAATTGGATCTAGTTCTGTCACCCTATGTTATAACTGTTGCATGATGAATGCCATCGTACATTATTATCCATCATTGATCCATTGCCTACGAGTTCGTTTCATATTGATCTTTGCTTCGTTACTTTGCCGTTGCCACTATTACGATTGTTACAAAACAGCTACTGTTACTTTTGCCACTATTACTGTTACTTCCATACTACTCTGCTACTAAATACTTTGCTGCAGATATTAAGTCTTTCAGGTGTGGTTCAATTGACAACTTAGTTTCTAATACTTGAGAATATTCTTTGGCTCCCCTTGTGTCGAATCAATAAATTTGGTTGAATACTCTACCCTCAAAAACTATTGCGATCCCCTATACTTGTGGGTTATCAAGACCTTTTTCTGGTGCCGTTGCCGGGCAGCATAGCTCTATTCTCTGAGTCACTTGGGATTTATACTTGTTGATTACTATGAGGAATTTGAAATACCAAAGAACCAAGATTTTTCCCTCAACTACGAGGGTAGGTAAGGAACTGCCATCTCGCTCTTCACTTGATTCACCTTCTGTTTTAAGTAAGCTTGCGACACCAACACCTGCTACTGATTCCGATATGTCGCATGTTATTGATGATGCCACTTCTGCTATGCATGATGCTTACGATGATACTACTTCTTTGCTTGATAATATTGTGCCACTAGGTGAATTTCTTGATGAACAACTTGCTAGGGTTAGAGAGAATGAAATTATTGAAACTGATGATATTATTGAAAATGAAAATTATGATTCTCCCCTAGATATGTGAAGGAAATATGCCCTAGAGGCAATAATAAAGTTGTTATTTATATTTCCTTATATCATGATAAATGTTTATTATTCATGCTAGAATTCTATTAACCGGAAACTTAGTAAATGTGTGAATACATAGACAAAACAGAGTGTCCCTAGTATGCCTCTACTTGACTAGCTCGTTAATCAAAGATGGTTAAGTTTCCTAACCATAGACATGTGTTGTCATTTGATGAACGGGATCACATCATTAAAGAATGATGTGATGGACAAGACCCATCCGTTAGCTTAGCATAATGATCGTTAAGTTTTATCGCTATTGCTTTCTTCATGACTTATACATCTTCCTCTGACTATGAAATTATGCAACTCCCGAACACCGTAGGAACACCTTGTGTGCTATCAAATGTCACAACATAACTGGGTGATTATAAAGATGCTCTACAGGTGTCTCCGAAGGTGTTTGTTGGGTTGGCATAGATCGAGATTATGATTTGTCACTCTGAATATCGGAGAGGTATCTCTAGGCCCTCTCGGTAATGCACATCACTATAAGCCTTGCAAGAAATGTGACTAATGAGTTAGTTACGGGATGATGCATTACAGAACGAGTAAAGAGACTTGTAGGTAATGAGATTGAACTAGGTATGATGATACCGACGATCGAATCTCGGGCAAGTAACATACCGATGACAAAGGGAATAACGTTTGTTGTTATTGCGTTTTAACCGATAAGGATCTTCGTAGAATATGTAGGAACCAATATGAGCATCGAGGTTCCACTATTGGTTATTGACCAGAGATGTGTCTCGGTCATGTCTACATAGTTCTCGAACCCGTAGGGTCCGCACGCTTAACGTTCGATGACGATTTGTATTATGAGTTATGTGTTTTGGTGACCGAAGTTTGTTCGGAGTCCCGGATGAGATCACGGACATGAAGAGGAGTCTTGAAATGGTCGAGAGGTAAAGATACATATATTGGAAGGTAGTATTCGGACATCAGAATGGTTTCGAGTGGTTCGGGTATTTTACCGGAGTACCGAGGGGTTACCGGAACCCCCCGGGGAAGTATTGGGCCTAGATGGGCCTTAATGGAGAGAGAGGAGGGCCGCAGGGGTGTCCACGCGCCCCCCATGGTAGTTCGAATTGGACTAGGGGAGGGGTTGGCGCCCCCCTTTCCCTCTCCCTCTCCTTCCTTTTCCCCTACGGTAAGAAAGGAAAAGGGGGGAATCCTACTAGGAGTGGAGTCCTAGTAGGACTCCCCCCCATGGCGCGCCCCCTTGTGGCCGGCGTCCTCCTCCCCTCCTTTATATACGGGGGCAGGGGGGAACCCCATAGCACATCAATTGTTCTCTTAGCCGTGTGCGGTGCCCCCCTCCATAGTTTACTCCTCCGGTCATAGCGTCGTAGTGCTTAGGCGAAGCCCTGCGTGGATCACATCACCATCACCGTCACCACGCCGTCGTGCTGATGGAACTCTCCCTCGACACTCTGCTGGATCAAGAGTTCGAGGGACGTCATCGAGCTGAACGTGTGCTCAACTCGGAGGTGTCATACGTTCGGTACTAGATCGGTTGGATCGTGAAGACATTCGACTACATCAACCGCGTTAACCTAACGCTTCCGCTTTCGGTCTACGAGGGTACGTGGACACATTCTCCAACTTTAGTTGAATAGAATTTGACTACGGCCGGTCCTTGTTGAAGATTAAAACAGCACACTTGACAAAAAATTGTTGTGGTTTTGATGCGTAGGTAAGAACGGTTCTTGCTAGAAGCCCTTAGCAGCCACGTAAAACTTGCAACAACAAAGTAGAGGACGTCTATGTCGGATGTGGGGTTACGGCAAAACCCTTAAGGTTCGAACCCTGGGGTGCGCGCAAAGTCTTTCCCTCCTACCGATCCACGCCCTAGCTCACTAAGATCTCGCGGACGAACTCGCAACACAGAAAGACACGAGATTTATACTGGTTCGGGCCACCATTGTGGTGTAATACCCTACTCCAGTGTGGTGGTGGTGGATTGCCTCTTGGGCTGATGATGAACAGTACAAGGGGAAGAATAGCCTCCTGAGGTTGAGGTGTTCTTGTGTTCGGTGAACTGGTGGATGAGAACTCTGTGTCCTCTACTGTGGTGGCTAGCTTTACTTATATAGGCCCTGGTCCGCTCCCTAAATATTGAGCGGGAAGGGAGCCAACAACGGCGGACGAATTTGAAGGGGGACAGCTAGTACAAGCTATCCTGACAAAAGTGGTCTTCGCCTGCGAAAGGCTCTGGTGGTGACGCCGTCTTGGGCTCCATGATGACCTCCGTCCTGCCGTCCTTCTGGTCTTGGTCTCGTTGCGCCGATATGGCAACCTTTGCCTGATGCCTCAGTACTCCTCGCCTGTGCTCGCCTCCTTAGCACCAAAGAGGAAACAAGGACGCTGTGCGCACTGGCGCCCGCCTGGTGCCGATCGTCATGGCTCACGTCACGAGAGCCTCATGAGGTTTGCCCCGCCTTGATACCTCCGCTCCTCGTGAGCCTGCCTGGCTAGGCCACTCCTGAGGAGGTCTTGCATCGTCCGCCTTGCGAGGATTGGCCCCTCGCGAGGGTCTTGGGTGCCTTGTTGATGAAGATGGGTCGTACAGTCCGCTGACTTAGCCACGTCGTGGGCCGCAGGCAGGCAAGTCTGGGGGACCCCCGTTCCCAGAACGCCGACAGTAGCCCCCGGGCCGAAGGTGCGCTCGGGCTTGGCTTCGCGGCGAAGCCAAGGGTCAAGTACGGAGCACCGCGGGCCCCAAAAGCCTGCGGCCTCGGTTGACGTGTGGCGGTTGATTGAACGTGGGCGTCTCCGCTTCCCCACGCTGCCTCGGCAACTGCACGACTTGACAAGTCCTTGCGACATGCAAGGAAAACCATCATTACATGTGATCGTGGGGGGCGCCGGTTGGCCTTCTTTTGCTATAAATGGGGAGGGGGCGGACCCCCGTCGCCCATCTCTTCGTTGCTTGTTTGCTTCTTCCTCCTTGCTCCACCGCCAGTGGCAATGGTGCCGTCGAAGAGGTTCTCTGCTGTGGAGAAGGGCAAGGCCCCTCAGGAGGGGCCCGGCTCCCCGGTGCCCAAGCGAGGACGTGGCCGTCCCCACAAGCATGCCGCGACCCCCGCCGTGGCCCCCGGCTCCTGGGGCGGCGCCGTGTTGCGTGGCAGGAGTCGCTCTGGTCGCGGCAGTCCTGTCGACGAAAGGAGGCGCGCCGTGGTTGCGCGACCCCCCCCCCCCCCCCCCGCCCGCGGTTCCATGCGTCAGAGGTGTTGCCGGAGTTTGTTGTCTGGTCAGAGAATCCGGCCGGCAACTGGCTCCAGCACCCTCGCTTCTTCGCCGATGAGTTGTCGGCCTCCGGTCCCGGCGGGCTTTGGTTGCAGGCGGACGGTTGCTGCAGCCGGGTTTCTTGGGTCGCCGTCGAGGTTTCCTTCGCGGGCAACATAGCTCTGGCCCGCGGTTGGCAGACGTTTGCCCGCGCGCGCGGCCTAGGCAGGCGGTGCACCCTCCACTTCAGGTTCGACGGCGACGCGACCCTCTTCGTGAGGGTCTTCGGGGACGATGGTCGTCGCGCCGGATGCTGCCCCGAGGTGAACGACGGCGAGGAGGTGCTCAGCCTTGGCGATGGTCGGGACGAGGAGGAGGACGAACCCGCTGGCCGCGCCTCGTCTGGCTATGGTGACTCCTCACTTGGCGACAGTTCCAGCAGCGGCGGCCTTGATCAGCCGCCGCGCCGCCGCGCCCGCCTTGAAGGTGGTAGCGGGTCGTCTCGTCGCCGCGCATCGGTGAAGCGTGAAGAGGGGTCCGACTAGACCCAAGACGTCGCCGCGTCCCTGCCCCCGTTGGCTGCTGCAGGGGCGAGCGCCGCTTTTATTATGTTTCCCTTTCCCTTCCTGCATCGAAATGAAACCGGCATGGGCCCAGAGGGGCATGTATCGAACCATAACCTATCAACCATTATGCTACACTTGTTGTTTTAGTGCTGTGTGGCCATTTTGCGCAAAGATAACTTAACCTGGTGCGTTCGGGGCGCCCTCCTCCTTGCGAGACGTTTATTTCCTCGTGTCCATCTTGACCTGTTTGCTCAGGAACTGCGAAAATTCATTAGGAGGTGCGCTAAGAGATTCGCCGCTCACCCGAGCCTTGACCTGGCGCTTTGCATCGCGGTACCTGAGGGGAACGGACTAGGAGGGATGCGCCAGTTTTTGGGTTCGCACGAGGGTGGCTCGCGAGGAGGCAGAGAGGAGAGAAATGCTCGCGAGGGCACCTTCCTAGCCCCCTCGCGAGGTATGCGAGAGAAAGAACACGAGCGAATCAGAGCCGGAAAATGAAGTAAGAGGCGAGGGAACCAAATTAGCAAGGAACACCAAAGGCGAACTTCGATTTAAGAAAAAATGAGCCAACTACGGAAAGCAAATGAAAAGCCGCGTCCGGCACCTAGTCTAGTCTTCAAGTCTTCTCACCAGCGCGGAGCTAAGTGCTGCCACTAGGCATGGGCGGGAGCCCCAGGGCCTGAGGCCGGCGCTCCTGAGACTCCGGGGCGTGTACAGCCCCACTCATTATTACGTGAGAGTGTCACGGGCGGCGATTCTTCACAGGCTGCGGGCCTTGTTTACAGGCTCTGGGCCTTTCTTCACAGGCTCTGGGCCTTTCTTCACAGGCTCTGGGCCTTGCTTCATGGGTAGAACTTCCGGAGGTGCTGGATGTTCCAGGCGTTCTGGATGGGCATCCCGTCCTGCGTCTCCAGGCGCGCTGCACCAGGCCTGGAGACATGGACGACCCTGAACGGGCCCTCCCACATGGGCGAAAGCTTGTGCAACCCTTCCCTAGAGAGGACCCGCCTCAGGACGAGGTCGCCCACCTCGAGCGTCCTGGAGCGGACGTTGCGGCAGTGGTATCGCCGCAGCGCTTGTTGGTACCTCGCTGCCCTCAATGCAGCTTCGCGACGACGTTCCTCCCCAGCAAGAGATCCATCCCCCGCGTGGCGTCCTGCTACGTTTCGTCGAACGCCAGGACCCATGGGAGTGATGCTTGACCTCGTGAGGAAGGACTGCTTCAGCTCCGTAGACGAGGAAGAATGGAGTCTCGCCCATTGGCTTGGTGGCGGTGGTGCGGATGGACCACAGCACAGACTGGAGCTCGTCGTTCCAGCCCCTGCCACAGGCCTCCAGCTTCTTCTTCAAGGTCCTAGTCTTGAGGCCCCTCAGGACCTCCGCGTTAGCGTGTTTGGCCTGACCATTGCTCCTGGGGTGCGCCACCGAAGCGTAGCAGATCTGCGTTCCAAGGTTAGCAAAGTAGGTTTTGAAGAGGTTGCTAGTAAACTGCGAGCCGTTATCTGTGATGATGCGGTTGGGGACCCCGAAGCGGCTCACGAGGCCCTTGATGAACTTGACAGCAGAGCCGGCTAGGATGGTACGGACGGCTTCCACTTCCGCCCACTTGGTGAACTTGTCGACGGCGACGTAGAGATAGCGGTAGCCCCCTGGCGCCCGAGGGAACGGACCTAAGATGTCCAGCCCCCAGACCGCGTACGGCCACGTGAGCGGGATGGTCTGGAGGCCCTGAGCTGGCTGGTGAATTTGCTTGGCGTGGAATTGGCAAGCCTCGCAGGACTTCACCAGCTCGGCTGCGTCGTTGAGTGCTGTAGGCCAGTAGAATCCACTGCGGAACACCTTGCCGACGAGGGTCCGTGACGACGAATGGTGCCCACAGTCCGCACCATGTATGTCAACCAACAACTCCCTTCCTTGATCACTGGAGATGCAGCGCAGTGTGACATCGTTCGGTCATTTCCTGTACAACTCGCCGTCTTGGATACAATACATCGTGGCCTGCCGAGCCACGCGCTCTGCGTCCTCTTCCTTCTCCGGCAGCATCCCTTACATCAGGTACTCCTTGAATTCCTTGATCCAGCATTCCTCCTGGGGCTCGAGCGCCAAGAGCAGCCGAGCTCCTGAGGTCGGGCCACAGGCTGGGGCTCCTATGGCTAGAGGCTGTGGGAGCTCCTCCCGAGGCTGAGTCGTGCTTGAAAGTGGTGGTGTAGCTGATGGCTTGAAGAGCCGCTCCTCAAAGACACCGGGCTCTTGCGGTTGCCGCTTGGATGCTCTCCTGGCGATGTCATCGGCTTCCTTGTTGGTGCCCCAGGGCACGTGCTGCAACTCCAGGTCCGAGAACTGCTTTTCCATCTTGCACACCTCTGCGAGGTATGCCTCCATATGCTCGTCCTTTGGCTCGTATAACTTGTTGGAGAAGTTGACGAGGAGTTGCGAGTCGCCTCTGACGGTAAGGCGCTTCACCCCTAGAGCTGTCGCAGCCTTCAGGCCAGCTATGAGGCCTTCGTATTCTGCGATATTGTTGGAGACCTTCTCGCCGTGCTGAAAGCAGAGTTGCACGGCGTAGTAGAGCTTGTCCCGAGTGGGCCAGATGAGCACTGCTCCAGCCCCCGCGCCCTGGTGCGCGAAGGCGTCATCGAAATACATGACCCAGTCGTCTGGAGCCTCGCTCCCTGGTAAGGTGGACCAGTCTTCGCCTTCCTCAAGTGTCGGGGCATCCGTTCATTCTGCCATAAAATCAGCGAGCGCGGCCCCCTTGATGACCCTGGTAGTGCTGAACTCCAACTGGAATGCTTGCAGCTTGATGTTCCACTCAGCGACCCTTCCGGCTGAGTTTGGGCTCGTGAGCACCCTCTCCAATGGGAAGGCTGAGACGACCTTGACGGGGTGGCCCTGGAAGTAGTGTCGCAGCTTGCGTGAGGCCACCAAGAGGGCAAGCAGTAGTTTCTGAGGCATGGGGTAGCGTGCCCTTGCGTCCCGCAGCACGATGCTGATGAACTACACCGGGTGTTCGACGAGGGCTGGCACACTGTCGAGGCCCGGGTCCTGCGGAGATTGGGGCATCTCCTGAGGTGGAGGGGTTCCTGAGACATGACTGTCTTCGGGAGTTTCTGCGACGTTGTCCTGCCGAGCTTGGTCTTCTGCCGCTGAGGCCTTTGCTGCGCCTTCCTGACCCTGCACCACTTTAGCTCCGACTTGGCGCAGCGCGCCCTTTGTCGGTGTCAAAACCGGCGAATTTCGGGTAGGGGGTCCCGAACTGTGCGTCTAAGGCGGATGGTAACAGGAGGCGGGGGAAATGATATTTACCCAGGTTCGGGCCCTCTCGATGGAGGTAATACCCTACTTCCTGCTTGATTGATCTTGATGATATGAGTATTACAAGAGTTGATCTACCACAAGATCGTAGAGGCTAAACCCTAGAAGCTAGCCTATGGTCTGATTGTTGTTGTCCTACGGACTAAACCCTCCGGTTTATATAGACACCGGAGGGGGCTAGGGTTACACAGAGTTGGTTACAAGGGAGGAGATCTACATATCCGTATTGCCAAGCTTGCCTTCCACGCCAAGGAGAGTCCCATCCGGACACGGGACGAAGTCTTCAATCTTGTATCTTCATAGTCCAACAGTCCGGCTAAAGTATATAGTCCGGCTGTCCGAGGACCCCCTAATCCAGGACTCCCTCAGTAGCCCCCGAACCAGGCTTCAATGGCGATGAGTCCGGCGCGCAGATTGTCTTTGGCATTGCAAGGCGGGTTCTTCTCCAAATTCTGAGTACCTGTTGAGTAGTGTCCGGCTTCCCATAAATGTTGCACTCCTTGGCTTCCGCGCCTAATAATGGCTATCTTCCACGTGTCGAGCGAATGCGAGAAGCCAGGGCATTTTTACATTTGCCACCCTAGCCATGTGAGTAAATCGTCTATTAAAGAGACGGGGATTCTCAGATCCAGATCACACCATCCTCCCACAGCGAGTATCCATTGGAGCGCGCCCGGAAAAAATCCATTCCAACATGACCGGCCATCGCAGCTCCTCCTCTCGCTCCCGTAGCCCTAAGCCCGGCAATTGGAAGAAGTGTTCCGTCCCCCACAGCCAATTAGTAGAGTTACAGACCCAGGGATTTCTCCCTCCAGCGTATATGGTCCCCGTTCGAGCCGGGCTCGCCACCTACAATGGTGGGGAGCAAGCGGAGAGCTTTCCCAACCCATCCATGGGGGAGCGGGTATGCCTTGTCCCTCACTTACTAAGAGGGCTTGGATTTCCAATTCATCCGTTCCTCCGCGGGCTCCTGGAGTTCTACGGCCTCCAGCTGCATAATTTTACTCCCGCCTCCATATTACACATCGCTGGCTATGTCGCCCTTTGCGAGCTGTTTCTGGGCTGCGAAGCTCATTTCGAGCTATGGAAGAGGCTGTTCTGCCTCGTACCCCGTACACAAGAGGGATCGATATATCAAGTTGGCGGAGCCGAGATATGGCGCATCGCCGGGACCGGATATCTGTCTGGTACTCCGAAGAAGACATCCGAAGATTGGCCTTCGGAGTGGTTTTATATGGAGGACGTCCCCCTTCCGGACCCTGTTCGGATGGGCCTTCCTGAGTTCAATAACGCCCCTTTGAAGAAACGCCGTAGCTGGCGCCCTCGGAGCCCACAGGAGGAAGATAACAGAGAGGTCCTTTACCTGATGGGTCGGATACAAACGCTGGCCAAATCAGGGTTGATAATAGTCGAGGTTATGTCAATATGTATAATGTGGGGGGTGCAGCCGCTTCAATATCAGGGACAACCCATGTGGCACTTCAATGGAGAAGACGATGCCACCCGCTGCGGTCGTAAAGGTCCGGACTCCGTCGCTGCTCTAGCGAAAATACTGTCCGATTTATACAAAGGAGAGGAAGAGGAGTTCATCCGTATCGAGCCACGGGATGGATTCTCCATGTACAACCCCCAAACTGGGTGAGCTGCTATTTTTTACTCCAGACCTTCCCGCATTCTTTGTCATAAATATTTACCTTGCTATTTCATAGCAGGAGCTACGAAAAGCTGTGAGGGAGGTCCACAACCCGCCTCCACAACCAGAGGACCCTGACCGGGCCCTCGATCCCGGACTCGAAGAGGATCCGGACACATTTGTGGAGCTGATTGACAGGACGTTCTATCAATTGAGCTGCGATGATGCCACGGTGGCCATCATAGCCGATTATCCTGGACTACTCCCTGCATCGCATGTAAGTAAAACTGGAGTCCCAACTTCCGAGAAGGATCCCCTTTTCTGCACTTCACCTACCGCACACATATGGTGTCTTACAGGGAAGGCCCTCGGGACGCCATGCCGAACCCGCAGTGACTCACCAACAAGGGGCACCGAAGCCGGGTAGGCTTAAAAGGAAGGCGGTCAGGACTGAGACGCCGTCACAGAGGTATGAAACAGAACCCCGCTCCATGGTTGTCGTCTTTTAAAATATAATAACGTCCATGTTTCCCAGTAGGAAAAATGCTCACCGGACTATATCCGGAGAGGTTGCCGGCCATGCCTCCACCAGCCAGGCTCCAGAGCCGGACCTAGAGGCGGACGCTAACATGGGGCCAACACCGGATGTCCCTCCTACAGAGTATGCAGATAGGTTGTCTGCTATGAATTCCGAAGTGGAGAGTGCCATGAATCACAGGCGCCGCCAGGCCGTACTCCGCGACGCTTGTTTCTCCCAAGAGGCGTTCGACGCCTTTAACTCAGGAGACGCGTACATCCGAGCTGATCAAAATGGTCTTGCCAAAGCCACAGACCAGTATGTAAAGGATATACGGGTAAGAAATCTAATAATTATGTATATCAGTAGCCCCTGAGACTTGAAACAGTTGGCACAACTGATTTAAGGATCATTGTTTGCATAGGTTCTTATGGAGAAGAATACCCGGTTGTCTCAAGAGCTGGAGGAGTGCAAAGCCCAGCTTCAGGTCGCAATTGCCGCAGTAAAGGAGTCCGAGAAGGCCCCATCCGGTAACACTTATTTCTATTGCAAAGAATGACAGGTACCAGGTAGTATGCGGCATGCATGCAAATCTAACAATAGATTCTGCAGATGACTCCGGAGTGAATCCGGAGGTCGTGATAGGGGATGAGCCGCATGCTCAACGACAGCTAAAGGCTGGCGAGCGCGTGCTTACCCGGGTTAGGCGGGAGAAAAATGATCTCCAAGACGCCAATATCCAGCTGGGCGTGGAACTGAAAGATGTTCGAGCCCAGCTTGCTGACTCCGTAAAGGAGAATAAGAGGCTTCGACGCGGCATTTTCAGTAAGTGCTTGAACGAACTTTTAAAGAGTTCGGCGAAGAAACCGGCTAACAGAGTTATGTCTGCAGGTATGCTGACGGGTCGTCCCGCGGAGGAGATGCCCGGGTCTGCGGGTGATCTTCTGCCAGAGCTCTCACAACTGCACGAACAAGTTCGGCAGGTGATGCTGGGCATTGCCCAAGCCTTATGGCCATCCGCCTCCCCGTCAGGAGGCATGGGTGAGCTTATAGAAAAGCTCAAGGGAGCGCGGCGATGCTTCCGATTATGGAAGATATTAGCCTGCCAACAAGGTGCCAGGGAAGCCTGGGCCATGGTGAAGATGCGATATACCAAGGCTGACCCGAACCACATGGCCGAGGTCGGACCTGTGGGGCCCGATGGGAAAGAGATCCCCGTCAGTTTGGTGTATGACCAAGTAGAATTATCCGCAAAGTATTCCCAACAAAATTGTAGGCTAGACAGCCTGTTGGATGGTATAGAAGAAGAATTTAGTCAGTCTAAGTGACTGTGTACTTCAAGTGACATGTATTGTCCCTAGCCGGATTGTAAATCATTTGTCATGGCGGACCTTTTCGCTTCGACCTCTGGACCCGACAGTCCGGAGTGTATCCGAATACCCGCTCAATTATGAAAAAACCGGGGTACGCGTGGAAACCCGGCGTAGGGGTCATAAGTGCTTGAACAGACAAGTACCCAACTAGCTATGTTATATTACATGGATAGTAAGAAACATCTTCCAGGGAGAATAGTTCCGTTAAGGGTTCCTTTCCCTGGGTACGCATGCCCTAATGTGCATGTTCGAGCTGCGAAAAGAGACGCAGGATATAAACATCTCAGGGCATGTATTACAATAAATAAAGGTCATCTTTTGTTCACCGACCGAGTATTCCCTTAAGAACGCTAGCTTTCGGCTTCACCCAGTCTGAGGTACACATCCGGCTGACCCGGCAGTAACAATCGCAGAGGTGCTCCCCTTATGCCCTAGCCGAATTAACGGGAACGTAGGGCATAAACACAAGAGCCAGGCAACCCAGCTTGGCCAAAACTTAAGTCATATCAATGCATATAATGGCGAAAAAAGGTACATGTGGAAGAATAACACATGTGTGGGGCATAGAGCCCGTAAAATAGTTATATTAAGCTTCTGTATAAGAAGCCCCCAGGTATCATGAGCGCAGCTAGCGCGTCAAGATTGTGTAGTCAAGACATATTTTAGCCTTTGAAGGCCTTGAAAAAAAGGGGAAGAAAGAGAGAAAGAAAGAAAAGACAGATAATGAATATATAAAAAATTGACAGAGGTAAGGAGACAAACACCGAGTCCGGTACTAGGCGTAGAACCTTCGGAGTCTGGCTGCGTTCCATGGGTTTGGCTCGAGTCGATTGTCCGATGCATCCCACAGACGGTATGCTCCACCGGTCAGAACTTGGTCAATAACGACGGGACCTTCCCATTTGGGCTTGAGCTTGTTCTTTTTCTTCTCCGGTAGGCGTAGAACGAGTTCGCCAACGTTATAAGTTTTGGCCCGTACCTCTCTGCTTTGATACCTTCGAGCCTATTGCTGATAGAATGCGGAACGGGCTTTTGCCACATCACGCTCCTCCTCCAGGGCGTCCAAACTGTCCTGCCGAGCAAGCTCGGCTTCTTTCTCTTCATACATGCGCACTCGAGGTGAGTCATGAATTATGTCGCAGGGCAGTACCGTCTCTGCGCCGCACACCATAAAAAATGGTGTGTATCTGGTAGTGCGATTCGGCGTGGTCCGCAGCCCCCATAGTACGAAGTCGAGCTCCTCTACCCAGTGCGTATCGAATTCCTTCAAGGATCGCACTAATCTGGGTTTAATGCCACTCATGATAAGACCATTCGCTCGCTCGACTTGGCCGTTAGTTTGCGTATGATAGGAAGAAGCATAATCGAGCTTGATGCCCATGTTGCTGCACCAAAGTTTTACCTCATCGGCTGTAAAGTTCGAGCCGTTATCAGTGATGATGCTGTGGGGGACGCCATAACGGTGTACAACCCCGGATATGAAGTCTATCACTGGTCCGGATTCGGCCATTTTAACTGGTTTGGCTTCTATCCATTTGGTGAATTTGTCCACCATGACCAATAGGTATTTTTTTCTTATGGCTTCCCCCTTTAAGGGGTCCGACCATATCAAGCCCCCAGACCGCAAAGGGCCAAGTGATGGGGATTGTTTGGAGAGCGGTAGGCGGCATATGGCTTTGGTTTGCAAAAAGCTGGCAACCGACGCAACGTTGAACGAGGTCCTGTGCGTCTGCTCGGGCCGTCGGCCAGTAGAAACCTGTACGGAAGGCCTTGCTTACAAGGGCCCGGGCTACGGCGTGGTGGCCGCCAAGTCCAGCATGAATTTCTGCCAAAAGTTTCTGTCCTTCCTCTTCGGAGATGCACCTTTGAAGGACTCCGATAGCGCTTTTCTTATAAAGCTCTCCCTCGTGGACCTTTTAGGCTTTAGACCGCCGCACAATGCAGCGCGCCTCATTTGGGTCCTCGGGTAGTTCCTGCCGAGTTAGGTAGGCCAAGAATGGTTCTATCCATGGGGCGATGACAGCCATTATCACGTGGGCGGAAGGTGTTATTTCGGTGGCAGAGCCTCCAATTATGTTAGAGTGTTCGGTATCTGGTGTTGTGGCCGGGTCTGGACTATTGTTACCAGTCTCTCCTTCCCATACCACGGATGGCTTAAACAACCTTTCCAAGAAGATATTAGGTGGGACAGGGTCGCGCTTAGCGCCGATGCGGGCGAGGATATCCGCCGCCTGATTGTTTTCCCGGGCCACATGGTGGAATTCAAGCCCCTCGAACCGAGTTGACATTTTGAGGATGGCGTTGCGATAAGCCGCCATTTTTGGATCCTTGGCGTTGAAGTCTCCATTTATTTGAGATATTGCGAGGTTCGAGTCCCCACGCACCTACAGGCGTTGAATGCCCATGGAGACTGCCATACGGAGACCATGTAACAGGGCCTCATATTCTGCCGCGTTGTTGGAGTCTGTGTATAGTATTTGGAGTACGTATTGGACTATATCTCCGGTGGGGGATGTCAGGACGACGCCAGCCCCCAGACCAGCCAGCATTTTAGAGCCGTCAAAGTGCATAATCCAATTGGAGTACGCCCCGTACTCTTTAGGGAGTTCGGCTTCTGTCCATTCGGCGACGAAATCAGCCAGTACTTGTGACTTAATGGCTCGTCGTGGTTTGTATATTATGTCGAACGGGAGGAGCTCAATAGCCCATTTAGCAATCCGGCCCGTGGCCTCGCAGTTGTTTATTATGTCGTTGAGTGGTACTTCAGAGGCCACCGTAATTGAACACTCTTGAAAGTAGTGTCGTAGTTTCCGGGATGCCATGAAGACCGCGTATGCTATCTTTTGATAATGTGGGTACCGTGATTTGCATGGAGTGAGGACAATGGATACATAGTATACCGGCTTTTGAAGCAGGAACTTATGTCCGTCCATCTCTCGTTCGACGACGAGCACTGCGCTTACAACTTGGTGTGTTGGCGCTATATATAGCAGCATTGGTTCGTCGATGTTAGGTGCGGCCAAGATTGGGTTTGTGGCCAAAACGGCTTTTATTTCTTCTAATCCGGCCGTGGCCGCATCCGTCCACTCGAAGTGTTCGGTGCGTCGAAGAAGGCGGTAAAGAGGCAGTGCCTTTTCTCCTAATCGGGAGATGAAGCGGCTTAAGGCAGCCACACATCCAGGTAGTTTCTGGATTTGCTTGAGGTCTGTTGGGATGGCCAACTGTGACAGAGCTCGGATTTTAGCCGGATTTGCTTCGATTCCTCTATTGGAGATGATGAAGCCTAAGGGCTTTCCGGCGGGCACGCCGAAGACGCATTTTTTCGGATTGAGCTTAATGTCGTATGTTTGGAGATTGTCGAATGTGAGCCTCAAGTCGTCTATTAAGGATTTGACGTGTCTGGTTTTAATGACCACATCGTCTATGTATGCCTCCATTTTTTTGCCGATCTATGTCTCCAAGCATGTCTGAATCATGCGTTGATAGGTTGCACCGGTGTTTTTGAGCCCGAAAGGCATGGTGTTGAAACAGAAGGGGCCGTATGAAGTGATAAATGCCGTTGCGGCTTGATCAGACTCCGCCATCTTAATTTGATGGTATCCGGAGTATGCGTCGAGGAAACACAATGAGTCGTGTCCTGCGGTAGCGTCGATAATTTGGTCGATGCGAGGGAGGGGGAAGGGATCCTTGGGGCAAGCCTTGTTAAGGTCCTTGAAGTCGACACATAGGCGCCAGGATTTGTCCTTCTTTGGTACCATCACCAGGTTTGCTAGCCAGTCCGGATGTTTTATTTCTCGGATGAATCCGGCCTCCAGTAACTTGGCTAACTCTTCTCCCATGGCTTGCCGGTTAGGTTCAGAGAAACGCCGAAGAGTCTGCTTGACCGGCTTGAACCCCTTTAGAATGTTAAGGCTATGCCCGGCCAGCCTGCGTGGGATTCCTGGCATGTCTAAAGGATGCCAGGCGAAGATGTCCCAATTTTTGCGCAAGAACTCCTGTAGTGCCGCGTCTACTGTGGGGTTTAATTGTGCCCCGATGGATGCTGTTTTGGTAGGGTCCATTGGGTGGACTTGGAATTTGACTATTTCATCCGCTGGTTTAAAAGAGGTGGATTTGTCTTCTGTCGAGTATCACGTCGTCCCTGTCCACTGTGGAGCGCAGCGCCGTCAGTTCTTTGGCCGCGAGGGCTTCGGATAACGCCTCGAGGGCTAGTGCGGCGGTTTTATTTTCGACGCGGAGTGCTATGTCCGGATCACTAGCTAGAGTGATGATTCCATTGGGTCCGGGCATTTTGAGCTTCATGTACCCGTAATGGGGTATAGCTTGGAAGATCGTGAATGCCTCCCGCCCTAAAAGAGCGTGGTATCCGCTACTGAACGGGGCCACTTGGAATGTGATTTCTGCGGACCTATAATTCTCCGGCGTGCCGAATACGACGTCTAGCGTGATTTTTCCTACACATCGTGCCTCCCGACTAGGGATGATTCCTCTAAAGGTCGTGCTGCTTTGCTCAATGCGGCTCCTGTCTATTTCCATTTTGCTAAGAGTTTCTTCATAGATGAGGTTTAATCCACTGTCACCGTCCATGAGCACTTTAGTAAGCCGGAAGCCGTCCACAATTGGACTAAGGACCAAGGCGGCTGGTGCTCGGGCTGTTCGGAATTTGGGTTCATCACTGGCATTGAAGGTGATAGCCGTATCACTCCATGGATTTATTGCTGCCACGTGGTAGACTTCGGCAAGGCTGTGGAGTGCTCGCTTACGCCTATTATTCGAGGCGAAGGTCTCGAAGACTGTCAATACTGTATTGTTGTTTTCTACGGGATGGTGCTCTGCGGTATTGTTGATGAGGAGATCCTCACCGCTCTTGGCCACCCTGCCGGAGTACCAACATGCTCTAAGGCTGTGTGTTGGCATGATATCCGCTGTACTGTGAATTTTGCATGGCCCATTAAGCCATCCCTCTAATACGGTTCCGCGCCCTGTAGTGGCTTTTTGTTTCTTTTTAACTGGATCGGGTGACTTACGAGAGTACGCCCTTTTAGTTCGGACGAGGGGTTTAGTGAGGGCCGGAGGATCCCAGAATTTTGTTTGGGTTTTCCCGGCGCTTTCCATCGCACAGTACTTCCGTACTATGGCCGCCAAGTCAGCGAAGTGTGCTATGTCACGGCGACTTATGGCGTTGAGGATTCCCTTGTCCATGCAATTATTGCAAAAGAATGAAATTGCGTCTTCCTCGCGATAGTCCTTGACCTTGTTCATTACAAGGAGGAATCTGGCCCAATAGTGGTGTACTGTCTCCTGGGGCTCTTGTCTAATGTGGGAAAGATCGCTTATATCTGGGTGGGTGGGTGGATTTAAGTCCGAACCTTGACCCGATCTGAGACCCAGGGGCGGAGGAGTTTCCGATCTTAGAAGTTCGGGCTCCGGGATGTTGCCAAATAGTTCTGCCTACTGCCTGATTCTAGGTTCAAGGTTTGGGCCATGTCCTCCCGTATACGGGTATCCAGCTCGGAGAGCTCGGGAATCCAGACATAGTTTGTCCTCAAGATAGAGGAAGAATCGCCGCATTGCTCCTCCACCACCGCTATCTGATGGGTCACCGGCGGGGAGTTAATCTCCCTTTGGTCGGGTTTAAGCCCGATCTAATCATAGTCTGTAGCGACTCCCAAGGCGGCGATGCGATCCAAGAGCTCGTTCAAGGAAGAGAGTTCCATTGGATCCAACTGCTCGACGAATTCCGAGCCGATGTGGAGGCTGTTTTTCATGACCCGAGAAGTCATCGTCGGCGCAGCGGCCAAACGGGCGGTCATGACGAAACCACCTAGTTGGAGAGTTTGGCCTACAGCCAGGGCTCCCCCAGAGGTGATGTTGTCCTTGACAACGAGACGAGCCATCCAGCCTTATGATGACGGCACAGTGGAACTCTCGATGAAAGCACCAATGTCGGTGTCAAAACTGGCGGATCCCGGGTAGGGGGTCCCGAACTGTGCGTCTAAGGCGGATGGTAACAGGAGGCGGGGGACACGATGTTTACCCAGGTTCGGGCCCTCTCGATGGAGGTAATACCCTACTTCCTGCTGTTGGGAATCGTAGCACAATTTAAAATTTTCCTACGCTCACCAAGATGCATCTATGGAGTCTACTAGCAACGAGGGGAACGGAGTGCATCTACATACCCTTGTAGATCGCGAGCGGAAGCGTTCCAATGAACGTGGATGACGGAGTCGTACTCGTCGTGATCCAAATCACCGATGACCGAGTGCCGAACGGACGGCACCTCCGCGTTCAACACACGTACGGTGCAGCGACGTCTCCTCCTTCTTGATCCAGCAAGGGGGGAGGAGAGGTTGTTGGAGATCCAGCAGCACGACGGCGTGGTGGTGGATGTAGCGGGTCTCCGGCAGGGCTTCGCCGAGCTTCTGCGAGACGAAGAGGTGTAGCAGGGGAGGAGGGAGGCGCCCAAGGCTGTAGGTTACTGCCCTCCCTCCCCCCCTTTATATAGGCCCCTGGGGGGGCGCCGGCCCTGGGAGATGGGATCTCCAAGGGGGGGCGGCGGCCAAAGGGGGGAAGGGGTTGCCTTGCCCCCCAAGGCAAGGGGGAAGCTCCCCCCTAGGGTTCCCAACCCTAGGCGCATGGGGAAGGCCCAAGGGGGGCGCCCCAGCCCACTAAGGGCTGGTTCCCTTCCACTTTCAGCCCACCTGGCCCTCCGGGACAGGTGGTCCCACCCGGTGGACCCCCGGGACCCTTCCCGTGGTCCCGGTACAATACCGGTAACCCCCGAAACTTTCCCGGTGGCCGAAACTGGACTTCCTATATATAATTCTTCACCTCCGGACCATTCCGGAACCTCTCGTGACATCCGGGATCTCATCCGGGACTCCGAACAACTTTCGGGTTTCCGCATACACATATCTCTACAACCCTAGCGTCACCGAACCTTAAGTGTGTAGACCCTACGGGTTCGGGAGACATGCAGACATGACCGAGACGCCTCTCCGGTCAATAACCAACAGCGGGATCTGGATACCCATGTTGGCTCCCACATGTTCCGCGATGATCTCATCGGATGAACCACGATGTCGAGGATTTAGTCAATCCCGTATACAATTCCCTTTGTCAAACGGTACGTTACTTGTCCGAGATTCGATCGTCGGTATCCTAATACCTTGTTCAATCTCGTTACCGGCAAGTCTCTTTACTCGTACCGCAATGCATGATCCCGTGACTAACGCCTTAGTCACATTGAGCTCATTATGATGATGCATTACCGAGTGGGCCCAGATATACCTCTCCGTCACACGGAGTGACAAATCCCAGTCTCGATCCGTGCCAACCCAACAGACACTTTCGGAGATACCCGTAGTGCACCTTTATAGTCACCCAGTTACGTTGTGACGTTTGGCACACCCAAAGCACTCCTACGGTATCCGGGAGTTGCACGATCTCATGGTCTAAGGAAAAGATACTTGACATTGGAAAAGCTCTAGCAAACGAAACTACACGATCTTTTATGCTATGCTTAAGATTGGGTCTTGTCCATCACATCATTCTCCTAATGATGTGATCCTGTTATCAATGACATCCAATGTCCATAGTCAGGAAACCATGACTATCTGTTGATCAACGAGCTAGTCAACTAGAGGCTTACTAGGGACACGTTGTGGTCTATGTATTCACACATGTATTACGATTTCCGGACAATACAATTATAGCATGAATAATAGACAATTACCATGAATAAAGAAATATAATAATAACCATTTATTATTGCCTCTAGGGCATATTTCCAACAGTCTCCCACTTGCACTAGAGTCAATAATCTAGTTACATTGTGATGAATCGAACACCCATTGCGTCCTGGTGTTGATCATGTTTTGCCCTAGGGAGAGGTTTAGTCAACGGATCTGCTACATTCAGGTCCGTATGTACTTTACAAATATCTATGTCTCCATTTTGAACACTTTCACGAATGGAGTTGAAGCGACGCTTGATATGCCTGGTCTTCCTGTGAAACCTGGGCTCCTTCGCAAGGGCAATAGCTCCAGTGTTGTCACAGAAGAGAGTCATCGGGCCCGACGCATTGGGAATCACCCCTAGGTCAGTAATGAACTCCTTCATCCAGACTGCTTCCTGTGCTGCCTCCGAGGCTGCCATGTACTCCGCTTCACATGTAGATCCCGCCACGACGCTTTGCTTGCAACTGCACCAGCTTACTGCTCCTCCATTCAAAATATACACGTATCCGGTTTGTGACTTCGAGTCATCCAGATCTGTGTCGAAGCTAGCGTCGACGTAACCCTTTACGACGAGCTCTTCGTCACCTCCATAAACGAGAAACATATCCTTAGTCCTCTTCAGGTACTTCAGGATATTCTTGACCGCTGTCCAGTGTTCCATGCCGGGATTACTTTGGTACCTTCCTACCAAACTTACGGCAAGGTTTACATCAGGTCTGGTACACAGCATGGCATACATAATAGAACCTATGGCCGAGGCATAGGGGATGACACTCATCTTTTCTATATCTTCTGCCGTGGTCGGGCATTGAGCCGTGCTCAACTGCACACCTTGCAATACAGGCAAGAACCCCTTCTTGGACTGATCCATACTGAACTTCTTCAATATCTTGTCAAGGTATGTACTCTGTGAAAGACCAATGAGGCGTCTCTCTATAGATCTTGATGCCTAATATATAAGCAGCTTCTCCAAGGTCCTTCATTGAAAAACACTTATTCAAATAGGCCTTTATACTTTCCAAGAATTCTATATCATTTCCCATCAATAATATGTCATCCACATATAATAAGAGAAATGCTACAGAGCTCCCACTCACTTTCTTGTAAACACAGGCTTCTCCATAAGTCTGTGTAAACCCAAACGCTTTGATCATCTCATCAAAGCGAATGTTCCAACTCCGAGATGCTTGCACCAGCCCATAGATTGAGCGCTGGAGCTTGCATACTTTGTTAGCATTCTTAGGATCGACAAAACCTTCCGGCTGCATCATATACAACTCTTCCTTAAGGAAGCCATTAAGGAATGCCGTTTTGACGTCCATCTGCCATATCTCATAATCATAGTATGCGGCAATTGCTAACATGATTCGGACGGACTTCAGCTTCGCTACGGGTGAGAAAGTCTCATCGTAGTCAACCCCTTGAACTTGTCGATAACCCTTAGCGACAAGTCGAGCTTTGTAGATGGTCACATTACCATCTGCGTCCGTCTTCTTCTTAAAGATCCATTTGTTTTCTATGGCTCGCCGATCATCGGGCAAGTTAGTCAAAGTCCATACTTCGTTCTCATACATGGATCCTATCTCGGATTTCATGGCTTCTAGCCATTTGTCGGAATCCGGGCCCGCCATCGCTTCTTCATAGTTCGAAGGTTCACCGTTGTCTAACAACATGATTTCCAGGACAGGGTTGCCGTACCACTCTGGTGCGGAACGTGTCCTTGTGGACCTACGAAGTTCAGTAACTTGATCCGAAGCTTCATGATCATCATCATTAACTTCCTCCCCAGTCGGTGTAGGCACCACAGGAACATTTTCCCGCGCTGCGCTACTTTCCGGTTCGGAAGGGGTGACTATCATCTCATCAAGTTCCACTTTCCTCCCACTCAATTCTTTCGAGTGAAACTCCTTCTCCAGAAAGGACCCGTTCTTGGCAACGAAGATCTTGCCTTCGGATCTGAGGTAGAAGGTATACCCAATAGTTTCCTTAGGGTATCCTATGAAGACGCATTTTTCCGACTTGGGTTCGAGCTTTTCAGGTTGAAGTTTCTTGACATAAGCATCGCATCCCCAAAGTTTTAGAAACGACAGCTTAGGTTTCTTCCCAAACCATAATTCATACGGTGTCGTCTCAACGGATTTCGACGGAGCCCTATTTAAAGTGAATGCGGCAGTCTCTAAAGCATAACCCCAAAATGAGAGCGGTAAATCGGTAAGAGACATCATAGATCGCACCATATCCAATAGAGTGCGATTACGACGTTCGGACACACCATTTCTCTGAGGTGTTCCAGGCGGCGTGAGTTGTGAAACTATTCCACATTTCCTTAAGTGTGCACCAAACTCGTGACTTAAATATTCTCCACCACGATCTGATCGTAAGAATTTTATTTTCCTGTCACGTTGATTCTCAACCTCACTCTGAAATTCCTTGAACTTTTCAAAGGTTTCAGACTTGTGTTTCATTAGGTAGACATACCCATATCTACTTAAATCATCAGTGAGAGTGAGAACATAACGATATCCTCCGCGAGCCTCAACACTCATTGGACCACACACATCGGTATGTATGATTTCCACTAAGTTGGTTGCTCGCTCCATTGTTCCGGAGAACGGAGTCTTGGTCATCTTACCCATGAGGCATGGTTCGCACGTGTCAAATGATTCGTAATCAAGAGACTCCAAAAGTCCATCTGCATGGAGCTTCTTCATGCGCTTGACACCAATGTGACCAAGGCGGCAGTGCCACAAGTATGTGGGACTATCGTTATCAACTTTACATCTTTTGGTATTCACACTATGAACATGTGTAACATCACGTTCGCGATTCATCAAAAATAAACCATTGACCAGCGGGGCATGACCATAAAACATATCTCTCAAATAAATAGAACAACCATTATTCTCGGATTTAAATGAGTAGCCATCTCGAATTAAACGAGATCCAGATACAATGTTCATGCTCAAAGCTGGCACTAAATAACAATTATTGAGGTTTAATACTAATCCCGTGGGTAGATGCAGAGGTAGCGTGCCGACGGCGATCACATCGACCTTGGAACCATTCCCGACGCGCATCGTCACCTCGTCCTTCGCCAGTCTCCGTTTATTTCATAGTTCCTGTTTTGAGTTACAAATATGAGCAACCGCACCGGTATCAAATACCCAGGAGCTACTACGAGTACTGGTAAGGTACACATCAATAACTTGTATATCACATATACCTTTGGTGTTGCCGGCCTTCTTCTTGTCCGCTAAGTATTTGGGGCAGTTCCGCTTCCAGTGACCACTTCCCTTGCAATAAAAGCACTCAGTCTCGGGCTTGGGTCCATTCTTTGACTTCTTCCCAGTAACTGGTTTACCGGGTGCGGCAACTCCCTTGCCGTCCTTCTTGAAGTTCTTCTTACCCTTGCCCTTCTTGAACTTAGTGGTTTTATTCACCATCAACACTTGATGTTCTTTTCTGATCTCCCCTTCCGCTGATTTCAGCATTGAATATACCTCAGGAATGGTCTTTTCCATCCCCTGCATATTGTAGTTCATCACAAAGCTCTTGTAGCTTGGTGGAAGCGACTGGAGGATTCTGTCAATGACCGCGTCATCCGGGAGATTAACTCCCAGCTGGGATAAGCGGTTGTGCAACCTAGACATTCTGAGTATGTGCTCACTAACAGAACTATTCTCCTCCATTTTACAGCTGAAGAACTTGTCGGAGACATCATATCTCTCGACCCGGGCATGAGCTTGGAAAACCAATTTCAGCTCCTCGAACATCTCATATGCTCCATGTTTCTCAAAACGCTTTTGGAGACCCGGTTCTAAGCTGTAAAGCATGCCGCACTGAATGAGGGAGTAATCATCAGCACGTGATTGCCAAGCGTTCATAACGTCTTGGTTCTGTGGGATTGGTGCTTCACCTAGCGGTGCTTCTAAGACATAATCTTTCTTGGCTACTATGAGGATGAGCCTCAGGTTCCGGACCCAGTCCGTATAGTTGCTGCCATCATCTTTCAGCTTGGTTTTCTCTAGGAACGCGTTGAAATTGAGGACAACGTTGGCCATTTGATCTACAATACATAGTGTAAAGATTTTAGACTAAGTTCATGATAATTAAGTTCATATAATTGAATTATTTAATGAACTCCCACTCAGATAGACATCCCTCTAGTCATCTAAGTGAAACATGATCCGAGTTAACTAGGCCGTGTCCGATCATCACGTGAGACGGACTAGTCAAGATCGGTGAACATCTCCATGTTGATCGTATCTTCTATACGACTCATGCTCGACCTTTCGGTCCTCCGTGTTCCGAGGCCATGTCTGTACATGCTAGGCTCGTGAAGTCAACCTAAGTGTATTGCGTGTGTTCCGAGGCCATGTCTGTACATGCTAGGCTCGTCAACACCCGTTGTATTCGAACGTTAGAATCTATCACACCCGATCATCACGTGGTGCTTCGAAACAACGAACCTTCGCAACGGTGAACAGTTAGGGTGAACACTTTCTTGAAATTATCATAAGGGATCATCTTACTTACTACCGTCGTTCTAAGCAAATAAGATGCAAAAACATGATAAACATCACATGCAATCAAATAGTGACATGATATGGCCAATATCATCATGCTCCTTTGATCTCCATCTTCGGGGCACCATGATCATCTTCGTCACCGGCATGACACCATGATCTCCATCATTATGTCTTCATGAAGTCGTCACGCCAACGATTACTTCTACTTCTATGGCTAACGTGTTTAGCAACAAAGTAAAGTAATTTACATGGCGTTATTCAATGACACGCAGGTCATACAAAATAATAAAGACAACTCCTATGGCTCCTGCCGGTTGTCATACTCATCGACATGCAAGTCGTGATTCCTATTACAAGAATATGATCAATCTCATACATCACATATATCATTCATCACATCTTCTGGCCATATCACATCACATAGCACTTGCTGCAAAAACAAGTTAGACGTCCTCTAATTGTTGTTGCAAGTTTTTACGTGGTTTGTAGGTTTCTAGCAAGAACGTTTTCTTACCTACGTATGACCACAACGTGATTTGCCAATTTCTGTTTACCCTTCATAAGGACCCTTTTCATCGAATCCGTTCCGACTAAAGTAGGAGAGACAGACACCCGCTAGCCACCTTATGCAACTAGTGCATGTCAGTCGGTGGAACCTGTCTCACTTAAGCGTACGTGTAAGGTCGGTCCGGGCCGCTTCATCCTACAATGCCGCCGAAACAAGACAAGACTAGTAGCGGCAAGAAGAATTGGCAAACTCAACGCCCACAACTGCTTTGTGTTCTACTCGTGCATAGTAACTACGCATAGGCCTGGCTCATGATGCCACTGTTGGGAATCGTAGCACAATTTAAAATTTTCCTACGCTCACCAAGATGCATCTATGGAGTCTACTAGCAACGAGGGGAAGGGAGTGCATCTACATACCCTTGTAGATCGCGAGCAGAAGCGTTCCAATGAACGTGGATGACGGAGTCGTACTCGCCGTGATCCAAATCACCGATGACCGAGTGCCGAACGGACGGTACCTCCGCGTTCAACACACATATGGTGCAGCGACGTCTCCTCCTTCTTGATCCAGCAAGGGGGGAGGACAGGTTGATGGAGATCCAGCAGCACGACGGCGTGGGGGTGGATGTAGCGGGTCTCCGGCAGGGCTTCACCGAGCTTCTGCGAGACGGAGAGGTGTAGCAGGGGAGGAGGGAGGCGCCCAAGGCTATAGGTTACTGCCCTCCCTCCCCCCTTTATATAGGCCCCTGGGGGGGCGCCGGCCCTGGGAGATGGGATCTCCAAGGGGGGCGGCGGCCAAAGGGGGAAAGGGGTTGCCTTGCCCCCCAAGGCAAGGGGGAAGCTCCCCCCTAGGGTTCCCAACCCTAGGCGCATGGGGAAGGCCCAAGGGGGGCGCCCCAGCCCACTAAGGGCTGGTTCCCTTCCACTTTCAGCCCACGGGGCCCTCCGGGACAGGTGGTCCCACCCGGTGGACCCCCGGGACCCTTCCCGTGGTCCCGGTACAATACCGGTAACCCCAGAAACTTTCCCGGTGGCCAAAACTGGACTTCCTATATATAATTCTTCACCTCCGGACCATTTCGGAACCTCTCGTGACGTCCGGGATCTCATCTGGGACGCCGAACAACTTTCGGGTTTCCGCATACACATATCTCTACAACCCTAGCGTCACCGAACCTTAAGTGTGTAGACCCTACGGGTTCGGGAGACATGCAGACATGACCGAGACGCCTCTCCGGTCAATAACCAACAGCGGGATTTGGATACCCATGTTGGCTCCCACATGTTCCACGATGATCTCATCGGATGAACCACGATGTCGAGGATTTAGTCAATCCCGTATACAATTCCCTTTGTCAAACGGTATGTTACTTGCCCGAGATTCGATCGTCGGTATCCCAATACCTTGTTCAATCTCGTTACCGGCAAGTCTCTTTACTCGTACCGCAATGCATGATCCCGTGACTAACGCCTTAGTCACATTGAGCTCATTATGATGATGCATTACCGAGTGGGCCCAGAGATACCTCTCCGTCACACGGAGTGACAAATCCCAGTCTCGATCCGTGCCAACCCAACAGACACTTTCGGAGATACCCGTAGTGCACCTTTATAGTCACCCAGTTACGTTGTGACGTTTGGCACACCCAAAGCACTCCTACGGTATCCGGGAGTTGCACGATCTCATGGTCTAAGGAAAAGATACTTGACATTGGAAAAGCTCTAGCAAACGAAACTACACGATCTTTTATGCTATGCTTAAGATTGGGTCTTGTCCATCAGATCATTCTCCTAATGATGTGATCCCGTTATCAATGACATCCAATGTCCATAGTCAGGAAACCATGACTATCTGTTGATCAACGAGCTAGTCAACTAGAGGCTTACTAGGGACACGTTGTGGTCTATGTATTCACACATGTATTACGATTTCCGGACAATACAATTATAGCATGAATAACAGACAATTACCATGAACAAAGAAATATAATAATAACCATTTATTATTGCCTCTAGGGCATATTTCCAACACCTGCTTGATTGATCTTGATGATATGAGTATTACAAGAGTTGATCTACCACGAGATCGTAGAGGCTAAACCCTAGAAGCTAGCCTATGGTCTGATTGTTGTTGTCCTACGGACTAAACCCTCTGGTTTATATAGACACCGGAGGGAGCTAGGGTTACACAGAATCGGTTACAAGGGAGGAGATCAACATATCCGTATTGCCAAGCTTGCCTTCCACGCCAAGGAGAGTCCCATCCGGACACGGGACGAAGTCTTCAATCTTGTATCTTCATAGTCCAACAGTCCGGCTGTCCGAGGACCCCCTAATCCAGGACTCCCTCACCCTTGGCTTGGCGCTCCTCCCGAACCGCCACCAGCACCGCGCTGGCGGAGTACGGGGTGGCGGCAAGGTAGAGTACTAGGGGCTCGAGAGGCCGAGGTGACACCATCATCGGAGGGCTGGTAAGGTATTTCTTGAGGTCTTAAAAGGCTTGGTCGGCCTCCGGGGTCCACTCGAATGGGCCCTTCTTCTTCATGAGCTTGAAGAAGGGTAAGGCGCGCTCTCCTAGCTTGGAGATGAAACGCCCCAATGCGGTCACCCGCCCCGCTAGCTTATGCATCTCTTTGAGGGTCTGTGGTGGGCTCATGTCCTCGATGGCCTTGATCTTCTCCAGGTTCGCCTCGATCCCTTTGTGGGATACGAGGAATCCCCGCAGCTTGCCGGAGGGGACGCCGAACACGCACTTCTCCGGGTTAAGCCTCAAGTTCACTTGGCGCAGGCTCTCGAAGGTCTCCTCCAAGTCTTGAATCAATGTCCTCGCCTCGCGAGACTTTACCACTATGTCGTCGACGTAGGCCTCTGCGTTTCTCCCGAGCTGCTGCCCCAGGGCGATGTGCATCAGCCGCTGAAAAGTCACGCTCGCGTTACGCAGCCCGAAGGGCATGCAGGTGTAGCAGTACACCCCACATGGTGTCAGGAAGGCTGTTTTCTCCACATCTTCCACCGCCATCTTGATCTGATGATACCCTGAGAACGCATCCAGGAAGCACAGCAGGTCGCACTCGGCGGTGGAGTCGATGATCTGATCGATGCGTGGGAGTGGGTACGGATCTTGGGGGTAGGCTTTATTAACGTTGGTGAAGTCGACGCACATCCGTTCCTTCCCGCCTTTCTTTGGCACTACGACGGGGTTCGCCAGCCACTCGGGATATCGAACTTCGCGGATGGCACCCGCCGCCTCCAGCTTGCGGGTCTCCTCGACGATGAAGGCCTGCTTCTCAGTGGACTGCCGTCTCGCTCGCTGCTTCACGGGGCGTATGTTGGAGCATACCCTTAGATGATGCTGAATCACCTCCCTCGGGACCCCTACCAGCTGATTGGGCTCCCACGCGAATATCTCCTTGTTTGCGCGCAAGAACCTCACCAAGGCCTCCTGTTGACCCGGGTAAAGGCCGGCGCCTATGGTAAAGGTGCCTCCCGAAGACCCGTCCTCGTTGACCAGCACCTGCTTGGTTTCCACCTTGTCTTGGGTGAACAGCTGCTTCTTCTTGGTAGGCGCGGCCTCCTTGGCCTCGGGGGTACCGGCACCGGCGGGCTGTACTGCCGCGGCGGTCTTGAAGGCAAGCCTGGGTGCCGTCACGGCCTCCTTAGTGTCCCCCTTGATGGTGAGGACGCCTTTGCTCCTAGGCATCTTCATGAGGTTGTAGGCCGGGTGAGTTGCCGCCATGAACTGAGCGAGGGCCGGGTACCCAAGGATGGCGTTGTATGGGAGACTGATGCGGGCGATGTCGAAGTCTACCAGTTCGGTGTGGTAGTTGTCGCGTGTGCCGAAGGTGACGGGGAGACGGATCTGCCCCAGAGAGTGGGCAGCTCCACCACCAACTCCTGAGAAGGGCTTGCTGAGGCTGAGCCGCTCGAGCGACACGTGAAGAAGGCTGAAGGCTTCTACGGAGAGCAAGTTCAGGCCCGCACCACCGTCGATGAGGGTCTTGGTAACAGCCACATTGCAGATGGTGGGCGTGCAGAGCATTGGGAGCATGCCTGAGCCGGCGGTGGAGTCGAGGTGGTCTTCTGAGCCGAAAGTGAGGTCGGCCTCTGGCGTAGCCCAACCCGGCGGAGCCCCCGGGCACTTGGAGGTGGCCCCAATCTGACGGAGGTACGGTTTGACGTGGAGATCTAAAGGCGGTGCTTGAGAGCCGCCCAGCAGGGCCGCGACTGCATGGTGCGCCAGCACCGCATAGCGGGCAGCGAAGATGTCGCGGAGTCCCCCCCAGGACGCCACCGTGGACCCAGGGAGGTTGAGCAGCCAGGCGCGTGGCTCGCCGGCGAGGGCCATGGGGAGCCAGTTGGCCATGATCTTGCCGTCGCCTCCGGCCTCGAGGACAGTCTCCTCGTACGCCAGCAGGAACAGCGATGGGTCTGCCGCACCGTCGTAACGCGGCAGCATCTCTGGCTTGAACTTGGTCGGCCACCGCACCCGCCACAGGGCGGGGGTCAGGGCTCGGTACCCAGATGCCGCAATGTCGATGCCGACCGCGGAGGTGGATGACGGGGCACCTACCATGGGGGCGAAGTGCGGCGGCGCGGGGCGCAGGCTGGTGGAGAGGAGCTACGGCGCACCCCTACCTGGCGCGCCAAATGTCGGATGTGGGGTTCCGGCAAAACCCTTAAGGTTCGAACTCTGGGGTGCACGCGAAGTCTTTCCCTCCTACCGATCCACGCCCTAGCTCACTAAGATCTCGCGGACGAACTCGACAAACTCGCAACATAGAAAGACACGATATTTATACTGGTTCGGGCCACCGTTGTGGTGTAATACCCTACTACAGTGTGGTGGTGGATTGCCTCTTGGGCTGATGATGAACAGTACAAGGGGAAGAATAGCCTCCTGAGGTTGAGGTGTTGTTGTGTTCGGTGAACTGGCGGATGAGAACTCTGTGTCCTCTACTGTGGTGGCTAGCTCTACTTATATAGGCCCTGGTCCTCTCCCCAAATATTGAGCGGGAAGGGAGCCAACAACGGCGGGCGAATTTGAAGGGGGACAGCTAGTACAAGCTATCCTGACAAAAGTGGTCTTCGCCTGCGAATGGCTCTGGTGGTGACACCATCTTGGGCTCCACGATGACCTCCGTCCCGCCGCCCTTCTGGTCTTGGTCTCGTTGCACCGATAAGGCAACCTTTTGCCTGATGCATCGGTACTCCTTGCCTGTGCTCGCCTCCTTAGCACCAAAGAGGAAACAAGGACGCTGCACGCGCTGGCGCCCGCCTGGTGCCGATCGTCAAGGCTCACGTCACGAGAGCCTCGTGAGGTTTGCCCCGCCTTGATATCTCCGCTTCTCGTGAGCCTGCCTGGCTAGGCCACTCCTGAGGAGGTCTTGCCTCGTCCGCCTCGCGAGGCTTGGCCCCTCGCGAGGGTCTTGGGTGCCTTGTTGATGAAGATGGGCCGTACGGCCCGCTGACTTAGCCACGCCGTGGGCCGCAGGCAGGCAAGTCTGGGGACCCCCGTTCCCAGAACGCCGATAGTCTAACTTGTTTTTGCAGGGCATGTTGTGATGTGATATGGTCAAGGCATGATGTGGTATAAGTTATTGTATGAGATGATCATGTTTTGTAGAAGTTATCGGCAACTGGCAGGAGCCTTATGGTTGTCGCTTTATTGTATGAAATGCAATCGCCATGTAATTGCTTTACTTTATCACTATGCGGTAGTGATAGTCATCGAAGGAATAGTTGGCGAGACAACAACGACGCTACGATGGAGATCAAGGTGTCAAGCCGGTGACGATGGAGATCATGACGGTGCTTTGGAGATGGAGATCAAAGGCACAAGATGATGATGGCCATATCATGTCACATATTTTGATTGCATGCGATGTTTATCTTTTATGCATCTTATTTTGCTTAGTACGGCGGTAGCATTATAAGATGATCCCTCACTAAATTTCAAGGTATAAGTATTCTCCCTGAGTATGTACTGTTGCTACAGTCCGTCGTGCCGAGACACCACGTGATGATCCGGTGTGATAAGCTCTACGTTCACATACAACGGGTGCAAGCCAATTTTGCACGTGCATAATACTCAGGTTGAACTTGACGAGCATAGCATATGCAGATATGGCCTCGGAACACTGAGACCGAAATTTCGAACGTGAATCATATAGTAGATATGATCAACATAGAGATGTTCACCATTGAAAACTACTCCATCTCACGTGAAGATCGGACATGGTTTAGTTGATATGGATCACGTGATCATTTAGATGACTAGAGGGATCTCTATCTAAGTGGGAGTTCTTAAGTAATATGATTAACTGAACTTTAATTTATCATGAACTTAGTCCTAATAGTTTTTGCATATCTATGTTGTTGTAGATCAATGGCCCGTGCTACCGTTCCCTTGAATTTTAATGCGTTCCTAGAGAAAGCTAAGTTGAAAGATGATGGTAGCGATGTGGGCTGCCATGCTCTTCCCTAAACTCCAGGTTGGTGCTTCAAAAGCCAATTTTATAGGCTCAGTGACTGGCGCAAACGTCCTTCCTGGAACTTGAACTTGAATCTTCCAACTCTCCTCTTCAGGTAATGTGGCGTTGTAGGTTCCGGTAATGCTTGGTATTCCTATGTTCAAGTACTTAGTGACTTCCTTCAAGTGTCGTCCAAAAGGCGTGTCTTCATCTGGTTGCATGAACTTGCTCCTTGCATCCGCCATTCCTAAAAGAGTAGAAAGTGGAGAGGGGTCAGAAATGAGAAGAGAGAAGTGTTCTAGGGTTTAAGCTTAGTGGTCGTGTCCTACAGTCAGCGTGTGCTCTGATACCACCTTTGTAGCGACTAGACCTCAAACAGTCTGTGCTGCTGTGCACCAGTGTCATCCCTGGATCAGTAATGCTGACACGCACAGTACAAATGGAGGATTTATAACAGAGTAGCAATCACACACTTATTACAACGAGTATCTCAAAAGGGAATAAGTATGATAAATATGGCTTAAGGCCATCTAAAAATGATAACAGCGGAAGGCTTCGAAGATAAGTGAGTCCATCAACTCCAACGGCATCACTGAGTATAAGACCACGACCTAAGGCACCTTACTCGTCGTCTGAAAAGTCTGCAACATGAAACGTTGCAGCCCGAAAACGGGTCAGCACATGGAATATGCTGGCAATATAACACATAGAGAATAATGAACATAATAATGCTATACTACATGCATATATGGCTGGTGGAAAGCTCTATGGTTACAGTTTTGTGAAAAGCCAATTTTTCCCTACTGCAAAGGAATAAATTTTATTTAACTATCATGGTGGTTGTTAAACATTGAGAAGGTACCTCCAACTCAATCCTAATTAAGTGTCATCATTATCCCAACAGAATTAATTAAAGTAACATGGTGATGAGATTCACATGATAATCCAGGTACTAGATACTCAAGTTGTCCATAACCGGGGACACGGCTAACCATGATTAGTTTGTACACTCTAGAGAGGTTTGCGCACTTTTCCCCACAAGACTCGATCGCCTCCGCTTGGTTCTCGCACTACATGATGTTTGAGAAACGGATGACCGAGACACAGTCTTTCAGAAGCGTTAACTCTCTACTCCGGGTAGACCGTACCACCTACATCCCCTACATCTGCTAGTCTACCTCTTCAAGAGCTCACACAACTTAATCAACTATGCTAGAGCCCATAATAGCTTGTGGCTGCACACAGAAGTTTCTAGCATGAAAAATCTCATGATCCCTTTTAGCCTGGGTGGCGGTCCATAGGATGATCACACGGGTACCCCGGGATATCCAAAAAAAAAACAGGCAGCACTGGTTTCCCCAGGTGCCTCAATCCACCCAGATGTGAGTTCTAGTTGCCACCTTAAGTAAACCATTATTAACAATCTCACATCTGTCATGAATATCTCTCAAACCCAATCCACATCTACGAGCATAGTATGGCAATATAAGCAACGTAGAAGTAACTCCCAAGGGTTTGATAAATAAAACAGGTAATAGGTACTACCTCAACTACTTCCCAATACCCACAATTTAATTAGATCCTAACCATGCAATGTTTGAGGATTGATCTAATGCAATAAAAACTGGGTATGGAAAAGTATGATCAAAGTGTTACTTGCCTTGCTGATGATCCTCGAAACCTAGAGATTCGAAGTAACAAGCGGCGCACTCCGGGTACTCTATCGCAAACAAACAAGCAAACAATAAGTACTCATCTAATGCACAGGTAAAACTCGAATAAAAGATACAACCAGAAAGTTCAACTTAAGAACTCCGGTTTGCAAAAAGAATCAAATCGAACGAAGCAACGAAAGTCAAACGGCGAAAGAAACAAGCTTTGTTTACTAATCTGGATCTAGGTCAAATTTTACAGTTACAAAAAACTTGTTTGAGTAGGTTAAACGGAAAGAGAATTTCGAGACGAAACTCTAGCATATTGTCGATAAACGAGCGAAAAGTTAAACGAAAAAGAAGATCTGATCTAAAATCGAGATCTGGAAAAATCGCGGAAAAATCTGACGAAAAAGAAAAACCGACGAACGGTTAAACGAATGGACGTTCGTTAACAGCGAAAATCCGACGAACACGTTCGTTTTCACGAACGGGTCGGTGAACGTTCACTAAATAATAAAACCGAAAAAAAATAAACCGATCTTGGGTTTAGAAAAAAACGAACGGTTTTTTTTTGTTTTTAGAAAACCGGCAAACGGCGGCGGCTCGGTTCCTCGTCGGGACAGGCTCCGGCGGGGGCTCGGCGAGGGCGGCTTGGGGCGGCGGGGCGGCGAGGGGCGGCGTCGGCGGCGGCGCACGGCGAGCGGGGCGGCGGGCTCGGGCGGCGGCGCTGCGGGATCCGGCGGGGTCGGCTTGGGGCGGGGACGGGGTGAGGGGGGGCGGCGGCGGCTTATAAGAAAGGGGGGGCTGGTGGCGTGGGGGAGGGGGCAAGGCGGCGGCGGCCATGCTCCACGCGGACTCGGGCGCGGCGGTGGCTGCGTGCGCGCGAGGGAGACGAGGGAGGTGGGCCGGCCGGCTCGGCTGGGCCTCGGCCCGGTCGGGCGCGGCGGGTCTTTTTTTTTAAATATATTTCGCCGAAATAAAAAAAATCGCAGAAAAATAAATAAAAATCCAAAAATGATAAAACAAATTTTCCCCGTCTAATTAAAATAATTAGAACAAGGTGAACATTTTTTTGACACAAAAATGCAGTTTTGAAAACGTGCAATTTTTTAATGCAAGTAAAATTGCAAATAAAATCCGAATAAAATCCAATATATGATTTTAATATTTTTCCTCCAATATTTCAATTGTTTTGGAGAAGTCATATTTTCTCCTCTCATTTATTTTAATGTGAAATATTTTTCCGGAGAGAAAATAATTAAAACCAAAATCCTCGTTTTATTATTTGATGAAAATCAAATATGAAAAATCGGGAAAATCCCCAACTCTCTCCGAGGGTCCTTGAGTTGCTTAGGATTTATCGAGGATTCGCCAAAATGCAATAAAATATGCTATGCCATGATGATCTAATGTATAACATTCCAAATTGAAAATTTGGGATGTTACAAACCTACCCCCCTTAAGATAAATCTCGCCCTCGAGATTCGAGTTGGCTAGAAAATAGGTGGGAGTGGTCCTTCCGTAGATCTTCCTCTCGCTCCCAGGTGGCTTCATCTTCCGTATGGTGACTCCACTGGACTTTGCAAAACTTGATAACCTTACTGCGGATAACTCGGCTGGCATATTCAAGAATCTTTACTGGTTCCTCCTCATAGGTCAAATCACTTTCCAGCTGAATCGCGTCCAGTGGCACTGTATCTCTCAGTGGTATCTCAGCCATCTCTGCGTGGCACTTCTTCAACTGGGAAACGTGAAATACATCATGAACTCCTGATAATCCTTCAGGCAATTCCAGCTTGTAGGCAACTTCTCCCATACGTTCCAAAACTCTGTATGGTCCAATAAAACGGGGCGCTAGCTTTCCCTTAACTCCAAAGCGCTTCACTCCTCGAAGTGGCGATACTCGCAGATAAACTCTGTCTCTGACTTCGTGAACTGTCTCCTTACGTTTTGAATCCGCATAACTCTTCTGCCTGGACTGGGCTACCTTGAGCCTATCGCGAATCAACCTCACTTTCTGTTCAGACTCCTTAATCAAATCTGGTCCAAACAACTGACGGTCTCCAACTTCGTCCCATAACAACGGTGTTCTACACCTCCTTCCATACAAAGCTTCGAAAGGGGCCATCTTCAAACTGGTTTGATAACTGTTGTTGTAAGAAAACTCTGCATATGGCAAATTGTCGTCCCAACTAGATCCATAATCTAGTGCACAAGCTCTCAACATGTCCTCCAAAATCTGATTGACTCTCTCGGTCTGTCCATCTGTCTGTGGGTGAAAGGCTGTACTAAATTCTAGCCTGGTTCCCAATGTTTCATGTAACTGCTTCCAAAACTTCGAGGTAAACTGGGTTCCTCTGTCTGATACAATGGTCCTCGGAACTCCATGCAAACATACGATCCTGGTCATGTATATCTTTGCCAACTTAGCACTGGTGTAAGGGGTCTTCACTGGGATGAAATGAGCTACTTTCGTCAAACGGTCGACTACAACCCATATTGAGTCATAGCCTGAACGAGTCCTGGGCAATCCCGTGATAAAATCCATGCCTATTTTATCCCACTTCCATTCGGGTATCGGCAAAGGTTGTAGCAATCCTGCTGGCTTCTGATGTTCTGCCTTCACTCTCTGACATACATCACAAATTGCTACATACTCCGCAATATCCTTCTTCATTCCGGTCCACCAGAAGGTATCCTTCAAATCCAAATACATCTTGGTATTTCCTGGGTGAATCGAATACGGTGAATCATGGGCCTCTTGCAAAATCAACTTCCTGATCTCCGGATCATTGGGCACATAAACGCGGTCCTCAAACCATAAGGTATCGTGCTCATCCTCACGAAATCCCTTGGCTTTTCCTTTGCTCATCTTTTCGTTTATCTCGTCAATCTCCTTGTCTGTCTTCTGAGCTTCTCTGATCTTTTCCATCAAGGTAGACTGAATCTCCAATGTTGCTAAGTAGCCTCTTGGGACTATCTCCAAACATAGCTCGCGAAGGTCCTTGGCTAACTCCTGAGGTAATTCTCCTGTCATGAGTGTGTTGACATGGCTCTTGCGGCTCAACGCATCTGCTACTACGTTAGCCTTCCCTGGGTGATAATGTAATCTCATATCATAGTCCTTAATAAGCTCCAACCATCTCCTCTGTCTGAGATTTAACTCCTTCTGCGTGAAAATGTACTTCAAACTCTTGTGATCCATGTACACTTCACAATGGTTTCCGATGAGAAAATGTCTCCATGTCTTCAACGCATGCACTACGACTGCTAATTCCAAATCATGCGTGGCATAATTCTTCTCATGGGGTTTAAGTTGTCGTGAAGCATATGACACAACTCTTCCTTCCTGCATAAGCACTGCTCCAAGTCCTCGACGAGAAGCGTCGCAATAAACTTCATAATCCTTGCGTTGATCTGGCAGAATCAACACTGGTGATGTAACCAATCGTTTCTTCAATTCTTGGAAACTAGCTTCACATTCTTCAGTCCAATTGAACTTGGTGTCCTTCTTTAATAGCTCAGTCATGGGTTTTGCAATCTTTAAGAAATTCTCTATAAACCTCCGGTAGTATCCTGCAAGTCCAAGGAAACTCCGGATCTCTCCAACTGACGTGGGTGATTCCCAACTTGTTACCGTGTCAACTTTGGCGGGGTCTACTGCTATTCCTTCTCCAGATATAACATGTCCGAGGAATCCAACTTCCTTCAGCCAAAATTCACATTTGCTGAACTTGGCGTATAACTGATGTTCTCTGAGCTTCTCAAGTACGAAACGCAAATGCTCCTTATGCTCTTCTTCATTCTTGGAAAAGACTAAAATATCGTCTATGAACACCACGACGAACTTATCCAAAAACTCCATAAACACTTTGTTCATCAGGTTCATGAAATAGGCAGGTGCGTTAGTCAGACCAAATGACATAACGGTATACTCATATAGCCCATATCTGGTGGTAAAGGCCGTCTTAGGTATATCCTGCTCTCGAATCTTTAACTGATGGTATCCTGATCGTAGGTCGATCTTGGAAAATACTTTAGCTCCTTGTAAGCGGTCAAACAAATCATTGATCATCGGCAGTGGGTACTTGTTTTTGATGGTCACTTCATTCAATCCACGGTAATCAACAACCATCCTCAACGATCCACCTTTCTTCTCCACTAGAAGTACTGGTGATCCCCAAGGTGACGAACTTGGGCGAATATAGCCTTTATCCAATAACTCCTTAATCTGCTTCTTAATTTCCTCCAAATCTTTTGCGGGCATCCTGTACGGTCTCTTAGATATTGGCCCTGTGCCTGGCAAAAGTTCAATCAAGAACTCAATGTCTCTATCTGGTGGCATGCCTGGCAACTCTTCTGGAAATACATCCGGGTAATCCGTCACCACTGGTACCTCCTCCTGTACAACTCCTGATAAGGAATTCACTTGAGTCCTCTTTGGCACATGCCGGGATACATACTTGATCCTTCTTCCTTCCGGGGTGGTAAGCATAACCGACTTACTGGCACAATCAATGTTCCCTCCATACTTTGATAACCAATCCATGCCTAATATCACATCCAATCCTTGCGATTCCAAAATTATTAGGTCTGAGGGAAACAGGTAGTTACCAATCCTTAACGGTAACCGTTCACACCATAAACTAGCCATATACTCTGCTCCTGGTGAGGTTACTATCATGGGTGACCTAAGGGCTTGGGTTGGCAGTTTATACTTATCCACAAATCCCCTTGATATGTATGAATGCGATGCACCAGTATCAAAAAGAACGAGTGCAGTAAATGACTTAACCATAAACTTACCTATTACTGCATCAGGCTGTGCTTCAACCTCTTCCACGCTCACGTGGTTCACATGTCCTTTATTGAAAGGGTTCGGCCTCTTCCCAGAGCTTCCATTGCCATTTCCATTCTGGGCTTCAGGACAATCATTTGCATAGTGTCCAGTCTTCTGGCACTTGAAACAATTAATGTGGCTTAGATCCCTCTTGGCTGGGGTAGATGGGTTGGTGCGGTTCTGTCCGTTGCTTCCTCCATTCCCATTACCATTCTTGGAGCCATTATGGTTGTGCGAGCTACCTCCTCCATCGGTATGTTGAAACTGCCCTGCTGGTTTCGGGGCAAAACGTGGCTTCTGCTGAGCTCCAGAATTGTACTTCCCTTGTCCATACTCCCTCTTACGGTTTTCAATCTGCTGCTGCTTCCCTTCAACCATGAGTGCTCTATCTACCAACTCCTGGTAGTTGTTGAAGGTTGCAACCATTAGCTGCATGCTCAGCTCATCATTCAATCCTTCCAAAAACTTCTCCTGCTTGGCTGCATCTGTAGCAATGTCATCTGGTGCATAACGTGCTAACTTACTGAAATCCTCCACATACTGGCCTACAGTGCGTCCTCCTTGGCGTAGGTTGCGAAACTCACGCTTCTTCATAGCCATGGCTCCTGCTGAAACATGGGCTGTACGGAAAGCTTGCTGAAACTGGTCCCATGTGACAGTGTCAATAGGGTGTGTGGCTGTGTAATTCTCCCACCATGATGCTGCGGGTCCATCAAGCTGATGTGCGGCAAAACGCACTCTTTCCGCATCTATGCATCCTGCAGTGGTCAACGCCCTTCCAACTTTGCGGAGCCAATCATCTGCAACAACCGGCTCGGTGCTACTGGAAAACACCGGCGGATTTAGCCTCAAGAAACGGGCTAAATGATCAACAGGTGGTGGTGGTGGGTTGTTGTTGTTGTTGTTGCCTTGGTTCTGTACTAACACTTGCATCAGGGCATTCTGTTGCTGAATCAACTGAGTGATCTCCGGTGGAAAAACAAATCCGGTGTCGCGTCTCGGAGGCATCTGATGGGTTAGAAAAGATGAGAGTTAAGAATAGAATGAGGTCTAGAGAGGAAACACTACCCATATGCTCATGAGACAAATACAATCAATATCACTCAATCAATTCAAACAAGGCATACAATCGATCTAACTAGCGTTACAAAGTGCTTGAACTATACTATTAAATGGGGGAAAACTACTACTGATATGGTGGTCTACTAGAAATTCTGATCAGTTAAAGACTCCATGATATCTGCTCCAGCTTCATCAACAAAGTCATCTTCATTGGGGTCCGAGTCGGTGTCGTCGATGATGATGTAGTTATCTGGGCAAGCGCATTCGTCATCTTCTGCTTTTGACACTGGATTTCCCATGAATACTCCAATCTTCTTCTCCAGGTCGTCATTCTTCCCTACTAGCACGGCGATTTCCTCCAAATAATCCTCGCATGTAGCCTTGAGTTCTTCCTCCAGCTCCTTGATCTTCGTCAACGCCTTCTTCAGATCTATCTTGTCTGAGCACATCTGGTTCTCCTGGCGACGAATGTGTTGGTTTTGCTCCTGGATGAAAGCTGCAATTGATCCATCCTTCTTGGTGCTGATCATCTCCCATTGCTCGTCTCGGCGTCCACAAATCTGATAAAAAGTATCCTTAAGCTCCCTGCAGTAGACTTCTCCAATGCGTCCCATAGCGATGTGGGCTGCCTTGCTCTTCCCTAAACTCCAGGTTGGTGCTTCAAAAGCCAATTTTATAGGCTCAGTGACTGGCGCAAACGTCCTTCCTGGAACTTGAACTTGAATCTTCCAACTCTCCTCTTCAGGTAATGTGGCGTTGTAGGTTCCGGTGATGCTTAGTATTCCTATGTTCATGTACTTAGTGACTTCCTTCAAGTGTCGTCCAAAAGGCGTGTCTTCATCTGGTTGCATGAACTTGCTCCTTGCATCCGCCATTCCTAAAAGAGTAGAAAGTGGAGAGGGGTCAGAAATGAGAAGAGAGAAGTGTTCTAGGGTTTAAGCTTAGTGGTCGTGTCCTACAGTCAGCGTGTGCTCTGATACCACCTTTGTAGCGACCAGAACTCAAACAGTCTGTGCTGCTGTGCACCAGTGTCATCCCTGGATCAGTAATGCTGACACGCACAGTACAAATGGAGGATTTATAACAGAGTAGCAATCACACACTTATTACAAGGAGTATCTCAAAAGAGAATAAGTATGATAAATATGGCTTAAGGCCATCTAAAAATGATAACAGCGGAAGGCTTCGAAGATAAGTGAGTCCATCAACTCCAACGGCATCACTGAGTATAAGACCACGACCTAAGGCACCTTACTCGTCGTCTGAAAAGTCTGCAACATGAAACGTTGCAGCCCGAAAACAGGTCAGCACATGGAATATGCTGGCAATATAACACATAGAGAATAATGAACATAATAATGCTATACTACATGCATATATGGCTGGTGGAAAGCTCTATGGTTACAGTTTTGCGAAAAGCCAATTTTTCCCTACTGCAAAGGCATAAATTTTATTTAACTATCATGGTGGTTGTTAAACATTGAGAAGGTACCTCCAACTCAATCCCAATTAAGTGTCATCATTATCCCAACAGAATTAATTAAAGTAACATGGTGATGAGATTCACATGATAATCCAGGTACTAGATACTCAAGTTGTCCATAACCGGGAACACGGCTAACCATGATTAGTTTGTACACTCTGCAGAGGTTTGCGCACTTTTCCCCACAAGACTCGATCGCCTCCGCTTGGTTCTCGCAACATGATGTTTGAGAAACGGATGACCGAGACACAGTCTTTCAGAAGCGTTAACTCTCTACTCTGGGTAGACCGTACCACCTACATCCCCTACATCTGCTAGTCTACCTCTTCAAGAGCTCACACAACTTAATCAACTATGCTAGAGCCCATAATAGCTTGTGGCTGCACACAGAAGTTTCTAGCATGAAAAATCTCATGATCCCTTTTAGCCTGGGTGGCGGTCCATAGGATGATCACACGGGTACCCCGGGATATCCAAAAAAAACAGGCAGCACTGGGTTCCCCAGGTGCCTCAATCCACCCAGATGTGAGTTTTAGTTGCCACCTTAAGTAAACCATTATTAACAATCTCACATCTGTCATGAATATCTCTCAAACCCAATCCACATCTACGAGCATAGCATGGCAATATAAGCAACGTAGAAGTAACTCCCAAGGGTTTGATAAATAAAACAGGTAATAGGTACTACCTCAACTACTTCCCAATACCCACAATTTAATTAGATCCTAACCATGCAATGTTTGAGGATTGATCTAATGCAATAAAAACTGGGTATGGAAAAGTATGATCAAAGTGTTACTTGCCTTGCTGATGATCCTCGAAACCTAGAGATTCGAAGTAACAAGCGGCGCACTCCGGGTACTCTATCGCAAACAAACAAACAAGCAAACTATAAGTACTCATCTAATGCACAGGTAAAACTCGAATAAAAGATACAACCAGAAAGTTCAACTTAAGAACTCCGGTTTGCAAAAAGAATCAAATCAAACGAAGCAACGAAAGTCAAACGGCGAAAGAAACAAGCTTCGTTTACTAATCTGGATCTAGGTCAAATTTTACAGTAGCAAAAACTTGTTTGAGTAGGTTAAACGGAAAGAGAATTTCGAGACGAAACTCTAGGCGCTTGAATCGCCTGATTCCGATAAACGAAAAAGTTAAACGAAAACGAAGATCTGATCTGAAATCGAGATCTGGAAAAATCGCGGAAAAATCCGACAAAAAAGAAAAACCGACGAACGGTTAAACGAACGGACGTTCGTTAACAGCGAAAATCCGACGAACACGTTCTTTTTCACGAACGGGTCGGTGAACGTTCACTAAATAATAAAACCAAAAAAATAAACAGATCTAGGGTTTAGAAAAAAAACGAACGGTTTTTTTTAGAAAACCGGCAAACGGTGCCGGCTCGGTACCTCGTCGGGACGGGCTCCGGCGGGGTTGGCGAGGCTCCGGCGGGGGCTCGGCGAGGGCGGCGAGGGTCGGCGTCGCCGGCGGCGCACGGCGAGCGGGGCGGCGGCGCTGCGGGCTCCGGCGGGGTCGGCTTGGGGCGGGGACGGGGTGAAGGGGGGGGCGGCGGCTTATAAGAGAGGGGGGCTGGTGGCGTGGGGGAGGGGGCAAGGCGGCGGCCGTGCTCCAGGCGGACTCGGGCGCGGCGGCAGCTGCGTGTGCGCGAGGGAGACGAGGAAGGTGGGCCGGCCAGCTCGGCTGGGCCTCGGCCCGGTCGGGCGCGGTGGGTCTTTTTTTTTAATATATTCCACAGAAATCAAAAACAATTCATAGAAAAATAAATAAAAATCCAAAAATGATAAAACAAAATTTTCCCGTCTAATTAAAATAATTAGAACAAGGTGAACATTTTTTTGACACAAAAATGCAGTTTTGAAAATGTGCAATTTTTTTAATGCAAGTAAAATTGCAAATAAAATCCGAATAAAATCCAATATATGATTTTAATATTTTTCCTCCAATATTTCAATTGTTTTGGAGAAGTCATATTTTCTCCTCTCATTTATTTTAATGTGAAATATTTTTCCGGAGAGAAAATAATTAAAACCAAAATCCTCGTTTTATTATTTGATGAAAATCAAATATGAAAAATCGGGAAAATCCCCAACTCTCTCCGAGGGTCCTTGAGTTGCTTAGGATTTATCGAGGATTTGCCGAAATGCAATAAAATATGCTATGCAATGATGATCTAATGTAAAACATTCCAAATTGAAAATTTGGGATGTTACATGATTAGCACCAAGACTCCATGGGTGTTAGATTCATTACTATGTAATCTAGATTATTGACTCTAGTGCAAGTGGGGGACTGAAGGACATATGCCTAGAGGCAATAATAAAGTTGTTATTTATATTTCCTTATATCATGATAAATGTTTATTATTCATGCTAGAATTGTATTAACCGGAAACTTAGTACATGTGTGAATACATAGAAAAAACAGAGTGTCCCTAGTATGCCTCTACTTGACTAGCTCGTTAGTCAAAGATGGTTAAGTTTCCTAACCATAGACATGTGTTGTCATTTGATGAACGGGATCATATCATTTGAAAATGATGTGATGGGCAAGACCCATCCGTTAGCTTAGCATAATGATCGTTAAGTTTTATCGCTATTGCTTTCTTCATGACTTATACATATTCCTCTGACTATGAGATTATGCAACTCCCGAATACCGGAGGAACACCTTGTGTGCAATCAAACATCACAACTTAACTGGATGATTATAAACATTCTCTACAGGTGTCTCCAAAGGTGTTTGTTGGGTTGGCATAGATCGAGATTAGGATTTGTCACTCCGAGTATCGGAGAGGTATCTATATCTGGGCCCTCTCGGTAATGCACATCACTATCAGCCTTGCAAGCAATGTGACTAATGAGTTAGTTACGGGATGATGCATTACGGAACGAGTAAACAGACTTGCCGGTAACGAGATTGAACTAGGTATGATGATACCGACGATCGAATCTCGGGCAAGTAACATACCGATGACAAAGGGAATAACGTATGTTGTTATTGCATTTTGACCGATAAAGATCTTCATAGAATATGTAGGAACCAATATGAGCATCGAGGTTCCGCTATTGGTTATTGACCAGAGATGTGTCTCGGTCATGTCTACATAGTTCTCGAACCCGTAGGGTCCGCACGCTTAACGTTCGATGACGATTTGTATTATGAGTTATGTGTTTTGGTGACCGAAGTTTGTTCGGAGTCCTGGATAAGATCACGGACATGACGAGGAGTCTCAAAATGGCCGAGAGGTAAAGATTCATATATTGGAAGGTAGTATTCGGACATCGGAATGGTTTCGAGTGGTTCGGGTATTTTACGGGGGTACCGAGGGGTTACCGAAACCCCCGGGGGAAGTATTGGGCCTAGATGGGCCTTAGTGGAGAGAGAGGAGGGCCGCAAGAGGTGGCTGCGCCCCCCCCCCATGGCAGTTCGAATTGGACTATGGGGAGGAGGCGGCGCCCCTCTTTCCCTTTCCCTCTCCCTCTCCCTCTCCCTCTCCTTCCTTTTCCCCTCCGGTAAGAAAGGAAAGGGGGGGCGGATCCTACTAGGAGTGGAGTCCTAGTAGGACTCCCCCCCCATGGCGCGCCCCCTCGTGGCCGGCCTCCTCCTCCCCTCCTTTATATACGGGGGCAGGGGGCACCCCATAGCACATCAATTGTTCTCTTAGACGTGTGCGATGGCCCCCTCCACAGTTTACTCCTCCGGTCATAGTGTCGTAGTGCTTAGGCGAAGCCCTGCGTGGATCACATCACCATCACCGTCACCACGCCGTCGTGCTAACGGAACTCTCCCTCAACCCTCTGCTGGATCAAGAGTTCGTGGGACGTCATCGAGCTGAACATGTGCTGAACTCGGAGGTGAAGTACGTTCGGTACTAGATCGGTTGGATAGTGAAGACGTTCGACTACATCAACCACGTTAACCTAACGCTTCCGCTTTCGGTCTACGAGGGTATGTGGACACACTCTCCCCCTCTCGTTGCTATGCATCTCCTAGATAGATATTGCGTGATCGTAGGATTTTTTTGAAATTGCATGCTACATTCCCCAACAATATGAATTTCCTGTTGTACCTAAGGGTTATATTATGGATGAAGAAACTGCTAGAGACTTTTTTGCTTGCAATGATATAGATGATCTTAAGAAACTGTTAGCTAAGCTGATAGAAATGTCTTTGAATACTAGAATGCAATATGATCCTAAGTTTGCTACTTCACCTATCTTTGTTACTAATAAGGATTATGAATTCTCTGTCGATACTGAGTTAAAAACGTTGGTTGAATCTGATCCTTTCTATGGTTATGAATCTGAATTGTTGTGGCACATCTTACTAAATTGAATGATATAGCCACCCTATGTGCTCATGAGGAATTTTTTTTGCTTTTACTATATTCTTAAATTGTTTCCTTTCTCATTAAAGGGTGATGCTAAGTTGTGGTTTAATTCTCTTGCTCCAGGTTGTGTGCGTAGTCCCAAGGATATGATTTACTACTTCTCTGAAAAATATTTCCCTGCTCATAAGAAATAAGCTGCCTTAAAGGAAATATTTAACTTTGTGCAATTTGAAGAAGAGAGTCTCCCACAAGCTTGGGGGAGGCTTCTCCAATTACTTAATGCTTTGCTTGATCATCCTCTCAAGAAAAATGAAATACTTGATATCTTTTATAATGGATTAACCAATGCTTCTAGGGACCACCTAGATAGTTCTGCTGGTTGTGTTTTCAGGGAAAGAACTGTTGAGCAAGCTGAAAAACTATTGAATAATATATTGAGCAATGATAATGATTGGACACTTCCTGAACCACCTCCTAAGCCAACTCCGAAGAAAAGAGGTATTCCTTTTCTTAGTCCTGATGATATGCATGAGGCAAAGAAATCTATGAAATAAAAAGGTAGTAAAGCTGAAGATGTTAAGAATTTACCGCCTGTTGAAGAAATACACGGTCTTGATAAACCGACACAGGTAGTTGTGGTAAACTCTGTCTATAGATTTGATGAAGGTGATATTCCTCATAATAAGTTTGCTAGTCAATGCTTAGATGAGTTTGATAATTTTATTGTTAAACAAGAAAACTTCAATGCTTATGTTAGTAGACAATTGAAAGGTAATGCTCACATGCTTGACTACTTGGGTGATTATATCAGTAGAATTGTTAATGATCTTAAGCTTATTAGTAAACATGCTTCCATGGTTAGAACTCAAGTAGAACAAGTACTTAAGGCACATGATGATTTGCTCAATGAGTTGAATAGTAAGAACAATGATAATGCTACTAGGATTATGACTAGAGGTGGTACAATGACCCAGGAACCTTTGTATCCTGAGGGTCATCCTAAGAGAGTTGAGCAAGATTCTCAGAGAATTAATACTGATGCACCTAGTCCTAGTAATAATAAGAAAAAGAAAATTGATAGGACTTTGCATGCTTCTAGTGAACCTGTTCTAGATACACCTCAGAATCCCAATGATATTTCTATTTCTGATGCCGAGACACAATTCGGTGATGAACATGAACATAGTGATAATGTTAATGATGATGTTCATGTTGATGCTCAACCTAGTAATAATAATGATTCAGAGATTGAACATGTTGTTGATCTTGATAACCCACAATAAAAGAATCAACGTTATGATAAGAGAGACTTCGTTGCTAGAAAACATGGTAGAGAGGGAGAACCATGGGTTCAGAAACCCAAGCCCTTTCCTCCTAAACCATCCAAGAAAAAGGATGATGAGGATTTCGAGCGCTTTGCTGAAATGATTAGACCTATATTTTTGCGTATGCGTTTAACTGATATGCTTAAAATGACTCCTTATGCTAAGTATATGAAATATATTGTTACAAATAAAAGAAAGATACTGGAGGCTGAAATTTCCACCATGCTTGCTAATTACACTTTTAAGGGTGGAATGCCAAAGAAACTAGGAGACCCGGGAGTACCAACTATACCATGCTCCATTAAAAGAAACTATGTTAAAACTGCTTTATGTGATCTTGGAGCCGGTGTTAGTGTTATGCCTTTCTCAATATATCGTAGACTTGAATTGAATAAGTTGACACCTACTGAAATTTCTTTGCAAATGGCTGATAAATCAACTACTATACCCATCGGTATTTGTGAGGCTGTGCCTGTTGTGGTTGCAAATGTTACTATCTTAACGGACTTTGTTATTCTTGATATTCCCAAGGACGACAGTATGTCGATCATCCTTGGTAGACCCTTTTTGAATACTGCAGGGGCTGTTATTGATTGCAAGAAAGGCAATGTCACTTTTCATGTTAATGGCAATGAGCATACGGTACACTTTCCGAAGAAACAACCTCAAGTTCATAGTATCAATTCTATTGGAAAATTTTCAACTATTACTATTGGAGGTTTTGAATTCCCTCTTCCTACTGTCAAAAAGAAATATGATATTCTTATTATTGGGGACATGCATATCCCCATTGAGGTAACCTAGTGTTATTCAAAAATTCTCCGGTTTCAAGCCATTCGGAAGAAGTTTGTTAATAAGACTTGATCAACCTTGTTAATGGATTCCTTTTGATGAGCATGGGATGGATGAATTTAGAAGGCACAACTTTCTGTACCCACTTTTTACTTTCTGTTATTTAGAATAAATAAATAAACAATAGTATTTTCTGTCTATTTTCTGAATTATCCGTGCAATAAAAAATGTCCCGAAAATAAAAGTTCTCCAAATGCCCTAAAAATTTAGTATGATTTTTAATAGAATATTTGAGAATTTCTGGCACTGAACATGCACTAGTGGGCCACAAGGGTGGAGGGCGCGCCCTACCCCCTGGGCGTGCCCCTGCCTTGTAGGTCCCACGTGGGTCCCCTCCACTTATCCCAGTACCCATCCACTTCGTGTTCCTCTACAAAAAATCACCCTGTAGCTCAAACCCGTGTTCTTGCTCATCTTGCTACCATTTTCGATCTCCTTGTGCAAAGCTCCATTTGCAAAACTGTTTTGGGGGATTGTCCTTCGGTATGTGACTCCTCCATTGGTCCAATTAGTTTTTGTTCTAGTGCTTTATTTATTGCAAATTTTTGCTGCTGTGGTGACCTTGTTCTTGAGCTTGCATGTCAAATTTATATGGTCCAAAGTAGTTCTGATGCATGATATGGCCTCTAGACACTTGTAGGAGTAGTTGCTATCAATCTTGTTGAGTTTGGTTCACTTTTATTTTGAGTCACCAAAAATTTCAGAAATTTTTTCAGAGGAAGAAAAATGTTTAGGAAAGTGTACCAAGCTGGTTCCTCGAGGAAACAAGCACCGAGGCTCGCCATAAGTGAGCCGGACCTTGAACCACCAAGGGAAGCTCAAGTGCGGCCTTGTGAATGGCCATCGGATGAATTCATGGTTCATGCAGGTTTCAAGGATGATTTTGATGCATACCTATGAAATGCTGATCTCGAGGACTTCGTATCAGATAAGTGTCCTTAGTACTATCACCTCACCGATTTCTTTGTGCGGAGGTTTGAATTTTCATCTAAGCGCAATACCCATACTGTTCTATTTGATCTTTATGATGAATCATATACCATGGACCTTGAAGATTTTAATACTACATGCAAAATCCCACAATGGGGCATTCATAGTGAGCCTCACAAAGATGAATACAATGATTTCCTTGCTAGCATCACCATGGGAGAAACTAGAAATATCACACAAGCTACCATAGGGAGCATTCACTTTCCTGCCATACACTATTTTGCTCTCTTTATAGGTAGATGCATTCACGATAAGCATGAGCATTGCCACATTTGCGTTCCAGATCTTAGTGTCCTCAAGTGTGCGGTGTTAGGTGATAAGCGATATAACTTGGGGGCTATTATTGCGAGGAGGTTACACCTTAATGCTAAAGATGGAGATTTATTTGGTGGGTTTTATGCAACTCGTTTAGCTAATTATCTTGGTATACCCATAAGAGGGAATTACATTGAGTTGCCACCTACTTTTCTAGATTATAATGCTATGGTACGCGATCAGTTTCTTGAGAGGAATGAACAATCCCTCCAGTACCGACTAATCTTTGACAGACGGCGTGCTGTCCATGTTACCCTTCCTGCTCCTTCCTTCTTTAACTTTCAGGGAAAAGGGAGATATTTTATAACCAGAGAGAAGGCAAACGAGTATGAGAGAGAGATGGAGGCCGCTCGCCTGCATGAAGCTGTTCGCCAAGCGGTAGCTGCTGCAGCAAAGTATAACTCCAACTACGATTTCGGATATCATGCGGGCCAGTCGTGGCCCTAGACCAACTTAGGCCGAAAAGCCTAAGCTTGGGGGAGAACGTATTTCTCACCGACATTACATTCATGTTCACACATTTATTTCAGTTGTCGGTGTTCATACTTTTTCATTGTATTATCCATGTTAGTTTATTTCTTTTTCTCGCTTTCTTCTTGTATGTTTGAAAAGCTTTGAGAAGAACAAAAAAAATTAGTTCCAGCTTCTGTTTAGTTTACTTTCCATGCTTACTTAGTAGAAGTATAAAAGAAAACCCAAAAAATTCTCGTTCTTCTTTTGCTTGTTGGGAGCTTTCCTGTGTAAATAGGTTTTCTCGTTCTTGTTTTACTTTCTTCAGAAAAACAAAAACTCCAAAAACATTTTAGTGTGTTTCTTTGAAATTCTTTTCTTTTCTTTGGGGGTCGAGAGGAGAAGACCACGATGAAAATGTTGAGTGGCTCTCATATGCATTATTGTTGATTGATACGTCTCCAACGTATCTATACTTTTTGATTATTCCATGCTGTTATATTATCATTCTTGGATGTTTTACAATCATTTTATAGTCATTTTATATCACTTTTTGTGGAATTTTTATGGACCAAAAGACACCCAATGGGTCGGAGAAGCACATGGGGGGTGCCCCGAGGGGGGCACAACCCACCAGGGCGCGCCTGGGCCCCCAGGCGTGCCTAGGTGGGCTGTGCCCACCTCGGTGGCCTCCCGCACCGCCTCTTTGCTCTATTAATACCCCAATATTCCAGAAACCCTAAGGGAGTCGACAGAATTCTATTCCAGCCGCCGCAAGTTCCAGAACCACCAGATCCAATCTAGACACCGTCACGGAGGGGTCCATCATCCTCATTGGTGCCTCTCCGATGATGCGTGAGTAGTCTTTTGTAGACCTACGGGTCCGTAGTTAGTAGGTAGATGGCTTCCTCTCTCTCTTTTGATTCTCAATACAATGGTCTCTTGGAGATCCATATGATGTAACTCTTTTTTTTGCGGTGTGTTTGTTGGGATCCGATGAACTTTGAGTTTATGATCAGATCTATGTTTTTATCCATGAAAGATATTTGAGTCTTCTTTGATCTCTTATATTCATGATTGCTTATATCCTCGTATTTCTTCTCTAATATTTTGGTTTTGTTTGGCCAACTTGATCTATTTATGTTGCAATGGGAAGAGGTGCTTTGTGATGGGTTCGATCTTACGGTGCTTGATCCCAGTGACAGAAGGGGAAACAACACATATGTATCGTTGCCATTAAGGAAACTAGATGGGGTCTATTTGTACATAAATAGATCTTGTCTACATCATGTCATCGTTCTTATTGCATTACTCCGTTTTTCCATGAACTTAATACACTAGATGCATGCTGGATAGCAGTCAATGTGTGGAGTAATAGTAGTAGATGCAGGCAGGAGTCGGTCTACTAATCTTGGACGTGATGCCTATATAATGATCATTGCCTGGATATCGTCATGATTATTCGAAGTTCTATCAATTGCCCGACAGTAATTCGTTTACCCACCGTTTGCTATTTTTCTCGAGAGAAGCCACTATTGAAATCTACGGCCCCCGGGTCTCTCCTTTATTATATTTGCTTTCGCGATCTAGTTTATTTGCTCTTATTTTCAGATCTATTAAACCAAAAATACAAAAATACCTTGCTGCAATTTATTCTTGTTTATTTTAAGCGTTCCCGCGAGATCTATTTATCCAATCTACTACAATTTTATCTATCTTTTTACCCATGAGGGATTGACAACCCCTCTCTTACGTCGGGTTGCAAGTATTTGTTCTTTGTGTGCAGGAGCTGTTTACGTGGTGTTGCGTGGTTCTCCTACTGGTTCGATAACCTTGGTCTCATCACTGAGGGAAATACCTACTGTTGCTATGCTGCATCATCCCTTCCTCTTTGGGGAAATACCGACGTAGTTCTAGTAAACATCAAAAGGAATTTCTGGCGCCGTTGCCGGGGAGGATCATGTCAAGATAGTCTCCAATCAACTTGCCAATTTCTGGCGCCGTTGCCGGGGAGACGTCATCAACATCTACTAGGTTCTCACAAATCTCATCTCCTTGCAATTTACATTATTTGCCATTTGCCTCTCGTTTTCCTCTCCCCCACTTCACCAAAATTTCCGTTTTATTCGCCCTCTTTTTCGTTCGCCGTTTTCTTGCCGGATCTATTTTTTAGTGCAATCTTGTTGCATAGTCACAATGACTCAAGAGAACACAAAGTTGTGTGATTTCTCCAATACCAACAACAATGATTTCATTAGCACTCCGATTGCTCCTCCCTCCACTAGTGTGGAGTCTTGTGATATTAATACCGCTTTGCTGAATCTTGTTATGAAAGATCAATTTTTCGGTACTCCTAATGAGGATGTCGTGTCCCATCTTAACACATTCGTGGAATTATGTGATATGCAAAAGAAAAAAGATGTGGACAATGATGTTGTGAAGTTGAAATTATTTCCGTTTTCTTTGCGAGATCGTGCAAAAATTTGATTTTCTTCTTTGCCTCGCAATAGTATCGATTATTGGGATAAGTGCAAGGATGCTTTTATTACTAAGTATTTTCCGCCCGCAAAAATTATTTCCCTTAGAACCTAGATCATGAATTTCAAGCAACTTGAACATGAGCATGTTGCACATGAAATTGATGCTAAGGATTTCTCAACTCATGGGTTAAATCTTTGGATGATCATACAAATTTTTTATGCGGGGTTGAATTTTGTTTCTCGTAATCTTTTAGGTTCCACCGCAGGTGGTAATTTTATGGAAATTACTTTGGGAGAAGCCACCAAATTTCTTGATAATATTATGGCAAATTATTCACAATGGCATACCGAAAGAGCTCCTACTAGTAAAGAAGTTAATTCGGTTGAAGAAATTTCTTCTTTGAGTGAAAACGTTGATGCTCTTATGAAATTGATTGCTAATAAAAGTGCTCCTATTGAATTTAATGATGAGTCTTTGTCTACTTTTATTGAGCAAAATAGTGATGCCATAGATATGAATTTTATCTCGTGAAACAATTTCAATAACGATGCTTATAGCGGTAATTTTAATCCCAGGCCTTTTCCTAGTAATTCCTCTAATAATTATGGTAATTCCTATGAAAATCCTTCTTATAATAATAAGTGGAACACCTCTGATCTTGAGAATAATATTAAAGAATTTATCAATACTCAAAAAAAATTTCAATGCTACAAGAGAAGAAAAGCTGAATAAGATTGATGATATGTCTAGAAGTATTGATAGAATTTCTCATGATGTAGAAAATCTCAAGATGATAATTTTTGTGCCAAAGGTTGAGGAATCAATTAAAGCTCTTTATGTTTCTATGGATGAAAGTAAGAAAAGAACCGCTATGCTTAGAGCTAGAAGAGAAGTTTTAGAAAAAGCGTTTTCTAGTGATTGCTTTCATAAAAGTGATGGATCTTTAAATGATTGGTGTTTCTTCTATTGATTCTTTGTTTAGTAAAATCAAGATTGATAATAAAGGTACTGAAGAAGAGTCAACTTTAGCTAGAAGGCATCCCGATAATTCGGAGGGTGAAAATCTTGTTCAGAAACTTGATAAAAGTGGGTTTGAAGAGGTCAAAACTTTAACTAGTGATGTGCCCACTCTTTTGGATTACAAAGACTTTAATTATGATAATTGCTCTTTGATTGATTGTATTTCTTATTTGCAATCCATGATAAATTCACCCCGTGCCTATGAACAAAATAAAGGTTTTACTAAACATATTGTTGATGTTATGATGAAATATGAAAGTGCGTTATATCGACTAGAGGGGGGGTGAATAGGCGATTTTTATGAATTCTTCACTGAGGAATTTGTGGGTGAGGAAATTCCTTAGCGAAGAACTACTTGCAGCGGAATAAGTACTCAAAAGTATGCATAGCAGAACACAAGCATAGTCATCATGATGAAATGAAAACAAGCACAGAGTACAGAAAGCGTAAACACAGGATAACACATGATGAAGACAAACAGACTGAGGAAATTGTGAAAGTCTTCAGTCAAAGTCTACAAACACAGATATGAACAAGTGCACAACACAGTTATGAGGAAATGAAAGAGTTGAGGAAATAGAACCAGCTGGCTTGGTGAAGACAATGATTTGGTAGACCAGTTCCAACTGATGTCTCAGTTGTACGTCTGGTTAGGGCGGCTAGGTATTTAAACCTGAGGACACACAGTCCCGGACACCCAGTCCTGAACACGCAGTCTAGGACACTTAGTCCTCACCGTATTCCCCTTGAGCTAAGGTCACACAGACCTCGCCCAATCACTCGTGGTAAGTCTTCAGGTGACTTCCGAACCTTCACAAACTCGGTCACTCGGTGATCCACAATTTCCTCTTGGATGCTCTAGACCATGACGCCTAACCGTCTGGAAGAAGCACAGTCTTCAATGGTAACAAGCGTCGGATCCACGCAGGATCAATCTCTTCAGTGATGCTCAATCACTTTGGGTTTGGGTTTTCCTCACTTGATGATTTTCGCTCAAAGTCCTCGGAGGATGGGATGCTCTCAAATGACAAGTGTCAGTTTCTCTCGAAGCAGCCAACCAGCTAGTGGTTGTAGGGGGCGACTATTTATAGCCTAGGGAGCAGCCCGACATGATAAGACATAAATGCCCTTCAATGATATGACCGTTAGGTGGGTAGATATTTTGGGACAGCTGGCGCATAGCACAACAACGGTCGGAAATTTGAGTATCAAATTCCTCAGGGCTATCATGTTCCTCACTGTGTAGGCAATCCGCACTGGCGAATTCCTAACTCCTCAGTCAGAACAAATTCCTCAGCGACCAGAAGAACTTCATCTCTGTCACTGAAGAATATGACTGAACTGTATGATATTACCAATGGCTTCACTCGAAGGGATTGGTAGGTGTAGGATTTTGAGTTGAGCATCACATGGAAATTTTTCCTTAGTATTTCCTCGACCCCCTTTAACAGTACGGTATTTCCTATGACTCAAGAAAGAGAAAATGAAACTACGAAAACAAAAGTCTTCACGCTTCATGTTCCTAAAATGAATACCAAGTCTTCAAGGTCACACCAATTTATTCACTTTCAAAGTCTTCAGAAAGTCTTCAGAAATACCAAAGTCTTCAGTCGAAGAACTTCATTTTTAGGGGTCGACTTTCTCTGTAAATATCAAACTCCTCATAGACTTATAGACCTGTGTACACTCATAAACACATTAGCCCCTTAACCTATAAGTCTTCAGTACACCAAAATCACTAAGGGGCACTAGATGCACTTACAATCTCCCCCTTTTGGTGATTGATGACAATATAGGTTAAGTTTTCAACGGGGATAAACATATGAAGTGTAAATACTGATATTGAGGAATTTGATTGCAAGATATAGAAGAACTCCCCCTGAAGATGTGCATAGTGAGGAATTTGCTTTTGAAGCAATGCACACTTGAAAGAATTGAATCATGGAGATCTCCCTATATCTTGTAATTCATACACGCATTTGACATATAATATGAAGAATTTGAAATGCATGATGAAATATGGTGACTGATGTAATTCATCATGCGTGCAATAACATTAACGAGGAATAAGCATGCAGAAGAACACAGCAAAAGTATCAGGTCACCATAGAGTTTAAGTTTACAACCCAATCCAACAAAGTCGTCAGAAGAACGAGAGTTGTAACTTTAGAAAAAATGCCCATAAGATAGACCCGCTTGAAGACTAACTCAAATTTCTTCCCCTTTGTCATCGAATGACCAAAAGGGTCGAAAATGAGGACTAACGCCCCTGAAGAATATCAAGGTGATGAAGGAGCGCCGGCGTTGTTGGGGTCGTTTGTTGATGTAGGGCCTGCCGCAGTGTCGTCCAAATCTTCATGTTCATCAGTGTCACGTGATGAAGACTAGGAGCTGGCCACCAAGGAAGGAACCTTGACCTTCTTGTACTTCTTCAGAGGAGGTGCAACCCAGTCAAGATCTTCCTTGAGACCCATTTTCTTCAGATCTTCTTCACTATAGACTTGAGACAGAACAACCCAGGTGCGGTTGAGGGTTTCATGAAGGTAGTAGTGGTTTTTCTTCACTGCATTGTGGGTAGCAGTCATGTTGTGAAGAATTGAACCAAACTGACGCTTGACCCATTTATGATTGCGATCAACCTTCTGGTGAAGACTAAGGAGAAGCTCACGGTCAGTCATCACCCTGGGTGCTGTGCCTTGAGGATTTTGCTTGGGTGCGTTTGCGGCAAAGTCATGGGTGGCAGAGTCATCATTGGTGGAGTAGGATGCAGCCTTGCGAAATTGTCCATCCAATGGACGAATGCCTTCATCAATTATAGCCGTAGCCTTGCCCTTTTCATCAGCTGAGGAAAATGTCCTTTTGAGGACTTCAATTGGGGGCAACTAGCTGCAATGGTTCTGTGTATCAGCTTTATAGTTGAGTGAAGACCTTGTCCTGATGAATCTCATAATCCAAGGTGCATAAGGCTTCAACTCAAATGGTGACATGGCGACATTGACCAGAGTCCTCATGAAGAAATCATGGAAGTTGACGGGAACGCCATGAATGATATTGAAAAGTAGATTCTTCATGATGCCAACGACTTCTTCTTCATTTGAGTCGTGGCCCTTGATAGGACTCAATGTCTTCGTCAAAATGCGATAGACAGTCCGAGGTACATACATCAATTCCTTTACGAGGAATTTGGTTCGTGGGGCCTGCCCTGGCTTCAAAGGCTTCATCAGCACTTGCATGTAGTGATCGGTAAGCTCAGGTTCATTGTAGACGCAACAAGCACCTTCAAGGGGCGGACTGAGAGGCAAATCACGAAGCGATTCAGTAGCTGGTGCTTTGTAGTGAGTGTTTTCAGACATCTAGTCCAGCACCCATGAATTCACATCTTCAGAATTTCCGGTGATGTGCAGCGTCGCATAAAATTGAAGAATAAGTTCTTCATTCCAATCACAGATGTCAGTGCAGAAATTTAACAATCCAGCGTCGTGAAGAACACTGAGGACTGGCTCGAAGCACGGCAGAGATTCCATATCCACGTGAGGAATGTGCTCATGATCGAAGACTTTGTCTTTGTTGAACAACACTGAGGAATAGAAATTTGCCTGGCTGGCAGTCCAGAAACGCCTCTTCCTTATGCGAGCAGAGTCATAAGGGTTGTAATCAGTGAAGAATACATGCTCACCGAAGAAGGCATCAGCCTTGGGCTTTCTTGAGAATGGATCCTTTGGCTTGGGCAATGGAGTGTCAGTCAGTTGCATGATGACCTCAGGGATCGCAATCTCAGGTTCTTCAGGCTGAGGAATTTCTGGTTCCTCTTCAGTGGCAGCCTGGTTCTTGAATTCTTCATTTTCATTTTCTTCAGCACTAGAGGCTGGAATGTCTTCATGAGCTTCATCAGATCCCATTTGAACTGTAGTGACTGGGGACTGAGGAATTCGCTGCAGTGGAGTGAAGAGTGGAGAATTGGGGTGCTGACTTTCCCAAAAGTCATCATTCATCACTAGTGTGGTACAGCCAATGTCAACATCTTCATCTTCAATTTCTTCAACGCCAGCCTCTTCAGCTGTGAACTGAGGCATAGGCGAGGAAACAACTAGGGTTGAAGGGATTTCATCCACTTCAATTTCTTCATCCATCTGCTCTGACGTAGCAGCAGAAGGAGTTTCTTCATCAGATCCGCTAGGGATCACATATTCTTCATCAAAAGGAACAAGGTCCTTTGATGGCATGGTTGAGATTGGAACATCATCAATGGGGTTTGCAAAAGAGCTGGTTATAGACTTCATTTTCTTCGGAGCTGAAGAATCTGAAGAAGCTGATGCTTTCCTTTTCTTCATAGCCGCACGCTCTGCAGCCTTGGTCTTCTTCACATCTGATGTAGATGGAAGGATTGGAGTTGGAGTAGGTGTAGGAGGAGCAGAGGAATGTGGTTGATTTTCTTCAGGCACAACTGATGCAGTTGCCCTGACCTCCTCATTTTCTTCAGACGCACCACTAGTGGGTGCCCTGGGAATTTCTTCAGTTGGCTGAGCACATGCTTCAGCCAGAGTGACTTCAATATGCACAGGGGCAGTGGCGCTTGAAGTGAGTGTCTTCGTCAGATTGACGAACCTGACCTTGGCTCCTTTCCAATCAACATAGTAAGCGTTGAAATCATCGCTGAGGACTTTGATTTCAGACTGGATCTTTACAAGTTCATCAGTTGTCATAGAGACAATGTTGTTCTTCAGGAACTTCTCCTTCCTGTACTGTGCTTTCTTGAGCTGCCTGGCCTTCTCATATTTCCATTTTTCTTCTTGGATGAAATGGATCAGCATGTGACTTTGGCCAGGTGTCAACTTGAAATCAGGCATAGGAGTGTTTGGGTCCTTGTGCCAGAGATCAATATAGTCGAGGATCAACTTTGGATCCAAAAGCAGTGGCACATTTGTGCCCTTGGCTCTAGTGGCCCTGACTTGCCTGTCTCTGATGATTTCAGCAAGTTCTTCATCATCAGCTTCGTCTTCTTCAGACGGTACTTGGAAGGAGACCTACTCCTTGTGAGGACTTGGGCGAGAGCCTCGTCCAGCAGTTGTCTTTGTCTTCAGCAGAGAGGGTCCTGTTGAAGAATTTGGTGCAGCTGAGGAACTAACTGAAGCTCCTGAGGCAATAGAGATGCCTGTAGTCCTTTGGCACGTGGCAAGATGCACATGTGCTGAGGATTTTGTCGGAGCAACTGAGGACTTGGGAGGAGCAGGAGCGGCTTGAGGAATTGGTCGTGAGGGCTTAGCTGAGGAAATTGGTCGTGAGGGCATTGAAGAAGAGGCACTTGGCTTGTGCGCAGGCTTCTTTGCCATGGATTTCTTCGGCCTTACAGAGGCCTCAGCAGCAGCAGCAGTGGAATCTTCATTGAATTTCTTCACTGCATCTTTTGCCTATTTGGCCAACTTGGCCTGGCGCTTGGCCCATTCTTCAGGAAATTCCTCACCGCGCTTGATGCTAGTGGGATCTGCCTCTTGGCCAGGTGCCAATGGTGGTCTTGAGCATGGAGGAGTAACAGCGAATTTCTTCATGTATTTTGGAGTCACATACTTGTACTCCCTCCACTCTTTTGCCCATCTCCTTTCTATCCTCTGAATGCGCACCTTGCGCTGATTCTTATCTTCCTCAGGGGGTGTGCAGTACCCAGCATAAATGTCCTCAGGGATTTCAAAGGCAGTATTGACCTCAGGCCTCTTTCCTCCTTTCTGTGGCTTCTTTCCATCATCCATTTTCTTCAGTTGAAGAATTTGAACAATTGAACTCTCTGAAGTATGCAACTTTTCTTCAAGGAATGCTGCAAATGAGTTAAGTTGATGAGAACCTAGTGATTCAGCAGCGGACATGAGTACCTGTGAACAGAGTACAGTTGCGAGGAATTTGGAGAGGTCATATGCGTTCTCAGAAGGTTTTTTCAAAAAGAACAAGTTTGAGGAATTTGACCAGATGAGTCTTGAAGAATTTCACTAAGCGTTCTTTGTCTTAGGTTCCAGAGTTGTATAGATCGAAGATCCACACAATTGAGGAATCTTGAAGAAAAATGATGCTTAGAGAAACGAATCAAGAACAGACGACATGTGAGGTGTTTAGTGTGGGAAGAATTTGAAGAATAAACACCTTTGAAGATTTTGTAGAAATCATTTGAATCAAAGAGGGCAGTAAAAGTAACTTTTAATTACCCTGGACGAAGAACACGACAAACTGGGATGTGGAGAAGTGAAGCTCGTCTGTGCAGATCTTCCACGCCCTAACTCGGCGGAGGAAGACGGCTACGGCGGCGGGGAGTGAAGATTTCCGCGGCCGGCGCGAGGGTTTGAGAAGCTCGAGCTAGAGAGAGGTCGAGCGGAGTAAAAGAAGTGAGGAAGGGGAGAGGGGGTATTTATAGCCACGGTGAAAAACGGTTTGCCCGAAGAAATTGGACGAACGTGCCCCTGACCCCTCTCATTCGCTTGACATGTGTCACCCACGTACTGAGAAGTGGAGATCGTGTTAGATCGTGGGTGAATAGATAAGTATATCATGGGAAGCGGAACGGTTTGAGCGGCAAAGCCAAAAATTTGGATAAGATAAGTTAAAAGTTCCGTTCACAAATTCTTCAGCTGACAAGGACACAGTGAAGATTTTGAACGAGTTTCAAATAGAACGCACATGAAGAATTTGTGAATAGATTGGGTTGAGTATAGCATAGAGGGGGAAGGGTCCGATCACATTCACTTAGCAGAAAAACCAACCTGAAGAATTAGCCATAAGTGAATGTTGTAGAGGACATAAACTTATATATATATATATATAGCCAATGAAGAAAAACGACGGAAACAGTGAAGATTTTGCAAAGTTGAAGAATATGAACAACTGAGGAATTTCAAAAACTGTGGAAAAACTCAAATTGAAGATTTCAACTTTTGTGGTGGCGTGACCCACCGTATAAGAATGATGATTTCGGACACCGCATACAATTGTCGTAGGGTTCTGAGAATCAAATTCTTCATTAATTTCTTCACACTTAGAGTGTTATTCTTCATTGATTGAAGAAAAACGTTTTTTCATGTGTTGCACATCTAAGTCATCAATTTTGCATAAGTGTTAGGATGAGTGTCCTCTTCAAAGAACATTCGAAGATTCGAACATTTTTAGCTCACACCGCAACTTGCTAAATCACCTCTCATACAAGGGCTTTGTGAAGATATTGGCTAGCTGTTCTTCAGTCTTCACATGCTCAATAGAAATGTCGCCCTTCAACACATGATCGCGAAGAAAATGATGACGAATCTGAATGTGCTTTGTCTTCGAGTGTTGAACTGGGTTGTGAGTAATCTTGATGGCACTCTCATTGTCACAGAAGAGAGGCACATTCTTCACGTTGACGCCGTAGTCCTTGAGAGTTTGCTTCATCCACAGCAATTGAGCACAGCAAGAACCAGCAGCAATGTACTCAGCTTCAGCAGTAGACCGTGATACGCAGTTCTGCTTCTTCGAGGACCAACAGACCAAAGATCGTCCGAGGAAATGACATGTACCAGATGTTGACTTGCGATCCACACGATCACCAGCATAGTCAGAGTCAGAATATCCAACGAGATCAAAAGCTGAGCCCTTGGGGTACCATAATCCTAGTGTTGGTGTGTGAGCTAGATATCGAAGAATATGTTTCACAGCCTTATGGTGTGATTCCTTCGATGTAGCTTGAAATCGGGCACACATGCAAACACTAAGCATAATATCTGGCCTAGATGCACATAAATACAATAAAGAACCAATCATGGAGCGGTATACCTTTTGATCGAAGTCAATACCATTTTCATCAGTGCACAAATGGCCATTTATGGGCATCGGAATTTTGACGCCTTTGCAATCTTGCATGCCGAATTTCCTCAGTACATCCTTGAGGTATTTCTCCTGAGATATGAATATGCCATTGCGCTATTGACGAATTTTAAGACCTAAGAAGAATTTCAACTCTCCCATCACAGACATTTGATATTCTTCACTCATCATATAGGCAAATTCATCACTATAACGTTGGTCAGTACAGCCAAAGATGATATCATCAACATATATTTGGCATACAAACAATTCATCATCATATGATCTAGTGAAAAGAGTAGGGTCGAGTGAACCGGGTTTGAAGCCTTTCTTCATGAGGAATTCCTTCAAAGTATCATACCACGCCCGAGGGGCTAGCTTGAGGCCATAGAGGGCCTTATTTAGTCTGAAGACTTTGTCAGGATGCTTAGGGTCTTCAAAACCTGGGGGTTGAGCAACATATACTTCTTCCTCAAGCTTACCATTGAGGAATGCACTTTTCACATCCATTTGATATAAAGTGATATCATGATGGTTAGCATAAGCAAGTAATATGCGAATAGCTTCAAGTCTAGCAACAGGTGCAAAAGTTTCATCGAAATCAATTCCTTCAACCTGTGTGTAGCCTTGAGCTACTAGTCGTGCCTTATTCCTCACCACAAGGCCATTTTCACCTTGCTTGTTGCGGTAGATCCACTTTGTGCCAATGATATTGTGTTTGCGAGGATCTGGACGATTGACCAGTTCCCAAACGTTGTTGAGCTCGAACTGATGTAATTCTTCTTGCATGGCCTGAATCCACCCAGGCTCCAGAAATGCTTCATCTACCTTAGTGGGCTGTGTGATAGAGACAAAAGCATAGTGCCCACAAAAGTTAGATAAATGTGAAGCTTTTGAGCGTGTGAGAGGACCTAGTGCTTCAATGTCATCGATGATCTTCTCAACTTGCACTTCTTTTGCAACGCGAGGATGAGTAGGTTGTCGTCGAGGAATTTGATCAGCATTTTCTTCAGCACCATTTTCTTCAGCAATTTCTTCAGGTGCATTAGCTCGACGTTCTTCACGTTCTGGAATGAATTCTTCAGCATATTCTTTGGTAGGAATGACATCCTCAGTAGCCTTGATCTTGATAGTTTCCTCAGGTGCTGGTTCATCTATCAAAGAGGGTAGGTGCTCTCTTTGCGAGCCATTAGTTTCATCGAGCCGCACATCTACAGTTCCAACAACCTTGTGAAGAACGGTGTTGAAGACTCTGTAGGTGTGCAAGTCCTTTCCGTAACCAAGCATAAAACCTTCATGTGCTTTCGATGCAAATTTAGCATTGTGATGAGGATCTCTAATCCAACATTTAGCACCGAAGACTTTGAAATAACTCACGTTGGGTTTCTTGTCAGTGAGGAGTTCATAGGCAGTCTTCTTGAAGAATTTGTGAAGATATACCCTGTTGATGATGTGGCACGCAGTATAAATTGCCTCAATCCAGAAGTGTAGAGGCGTCTTGTACTCATCAAGCATAGTGCGAGCCATCTCAACAAGAGTTCTGTTCTTGCACTCCACGTCGCCATTCTGTTGAGCAGTATAAGGAGCAGATAACTCATGAGTAATACCAAGTTCATCAAGATAGTCATCAAGACCAGAATTCTTGGACTCAGTTCCATTGTCACTTCTGATGTGCTTGGTCTTCACACCAAAGTTGGTTGAAGCCCTCGAGGAAAATCGTTTGAAGACTTCCTGCACTTCATGTTTGTAAGTAACAATGTGTACCCGTGTGTAATGAGAGTAATCATCAACAATAACAAGTCCATTGAGAGATGCGTCATTTGTGATAGCTGAGTAATGGTTAGGACCAAAGAGGTCCATGTGAAGCAATTCGAATGGTTGAGTAGTGGTCATGATAGTATTCGCTGGATGCTTAGCCTTGGTCATCTTTCCAGCTTCACAAGCTCCACACAAGTGATCCTTGAGGAATTTGACATTCTCAATGCCAATGACATGCTTCTTCTTCGCAAGCGTGTGCAAATTCCTCATGCCTGCATGACCAAGTCGTCGATGCCATAGCCACCCTTCTGAAGCTTTTGCAAGTAGGCACACGGCTGGTTGCGGTCCTCTAGAGAAATCAACAATATACAAGTCTCCTCTCCTAAAGCCTTCGAAGACTTTGGAATTGTCTGCTTCCATAACCACAACACAACGATACTTGCCAAAGAAAACTACCATATCAAGATCACAAAGCATTGAGACAGACATGAGGTTGTATCCTAAGGACTCGACAAGAATGACTTTGTCCATGTGTCGATCCTTTGTGATCGCAACCTTTCCTAGACCCAATACCTGATTTTTGCCTTTGTCAGCGAAGATGATATGCTTCAGATGCGATGGTGATAAGGGAGCATCTATCAATAGATTCTTGTCACCAGTCATGTGATTTGTACATCCACTATTGAGGACCCACTCTGTGGCTTTGGGTTGATCATCCTGCAAATGAATTAGTGCAGCTTACGAACTTCATATACTTCATCAGTGAAGAATATGACATCAATTCATCAGATCAATTTCATCAAGCAATAGAACAGATAAAGCAGTATGAGGACGTGAGAAATGAAAGTTCATTTCTTCATGATTAGCCTGCGTCCTTTCAGGCACTCTTCGGGTCTCCAGCAAATTCTTCAGACGTTCAAGCACGTCTGGAGACCTGACCCTGTAGAAGAGATTAGTTCTTTTTTCTTCACCGCCCACATCTAAAGGGGTGGCAAAGAGTTCATCACTCTACGAGCTCCATATGAGAAAGGTGGCATAGAAGCCAATCCATTTCGTTTCACATAAGAGAAGTTAGGGTAAGCATATGAATAAGCAGAGAAATTCTTCGAGGACTTATGAACATAATGATTAGAAGAATAATGCTCATATTCATAGGCCTTGGCTCTTCCCTGCGAAACAGAGTTGTTAGAATGATGATGTTCATATGAGGACTTTGATCCTTTTGAGGAATATGATCCATGTGAGGAATTTGGTCCGTATGAGGACTTGGATCCATATGAAGAATTTGGTCCATATGAAGAATTTGATCTGGGGTTCCTATTCTTCACAGGTGGTGTCATGAGGACATTCACCTGAAGACTTTCAAGGCACCTTTTGGGAACCCAGATTTTCTTCATAGGGGAACCGTTCCTGCAGTTAGTGCCAACATATCTAGCAAATACTTCACCATTCTGATTTTTAAACAGTTTGTAGTTGGAGACAAATGACTCATCAGAGGAATGAAGAGATTCACATGTAAAGCCAAATAAATTAGATGGATCAATTGGAGGTCCCTTTGCAGCAACCCATGAGGTTTTGGGGTACTGCTCAGGCTTCCAATATGTACCATCAGCATTGAGTTTCCTCTCAAAGGCAATACCCTTCCTAGGGTTCCTGTTGAGGATCTGCTTTTTAAGCACATCACAAAGAGTCTGATGCCCTTTGAGGCTTTTGTACATGCCTGTCATGTACAATTCCTTCAGCCCTGCATCGTTAGTGATACTAGCAATGTCCTCAAATGAGGAATTAATGATAGCAGAGACAGTTGAGGAATTTGTAGCATTAGAAGCATTTGAACATCCAGGTGAAGAATTAGCAGATTCACGCTCAATGCATTTCAAACATGGAGGAACAAATTCTTCCTGAGCAGCGCTGATTTGTTGAGCAAGTAATGAATCGTGCTCCTTCTGAAGATCTTCATAACTCACTCTTAGCTTGTCAATATCTTGCTTTCTTTGAAGAAATTCATAAGAAAGCTTCTCATGATCAGATAAGAGAGTGTTATGTTGATCTTGAAGGTTGTCATACTTAGTATGAAGTCTCTGGAGACTTTCAGCCAAAGCTTTTGACTGATCCATTTCTTCACCCAACATATCATCGCTCTTACTAAGCATGTTTTGAACCTTTTCCAAAGCTCTTTGTTGTTTAGCGGCAAGGGAAACAAGTTTGACATAACTGGGTCCTAATTCATCATCACTAGATTCAGACAGATAGCATTCAGTTACCTTTTCACCATCTGCCATAAGGTATGGTGAGGAGGAGGATGATTCTGGTTCAAATGTCATTGATTTGAGAGATTCCTTGAAGTCCTCAAACCAAGGATCATGATGGGTTTGATGACCTTCATAGACATCAGAGAGACGGTCCCAGATAAGCTTCACATGATTGAGATGCATGACGTTCCCGAACTGATTTTGAGACAGACAGGAGCAGATGACGCCCTTCGCCGTGAGGTTTAGAAGAGTGTACTTGCGAATGTCATCAGCTTCCGCCATCTTGCACAGATCGGTAAGACCAATCTCAGTGACGGTCCACAGTTCGCTGTTCATCGCCATGAGGCGCTTCTTCATCATGGCCTTCCACTTGGGATAATCATGACCGTCAAAGATGGGACATGTCACTTTCTTCATACCCGCGGTCGACATAACTAAAACAACAGGCGGTTAAACCAAAATCACACAGAACAAGGGAGTACCTTGCTCTGATACCAATTGAAAGTGCGTTATATCGACTAGAGGGGGGGTGAATAGGCAATTTTTATGAATTCTTCACTAAGGAATTTGTGGGTGAGGAAATTCCTTAGCGAAGAACTACTTGCAGCGGAATAAGTACTCAAAAGTATGCATAGCAGAACACAAGCATAGTCATCATGATGAAATGAAAACAAGCACAGAGTACAGAAAGCGTAAACACGGGATAACACAGGATGAAGACAAACAGACTGAGGAAATTGAACTGAGGAAATTGAGAAAATCTTCAGTCAAAGTCTTCAAACACAGATATGAACAAGTGCACAACACAGTTATGAGGAAATGAAAGAGTTGAGGAAATAGAACCAGTTGGCTTGGTGAAGACAATGATTTGGTAGACCAGTTCCAACTGCTGTCTCAGTTGTACGTCTGGTTAGGGCGGCTAGGTATTTAAACCTGAGGACACACAGTCCCGGACACCCAGTCCTGAACACGCAGTCCAGGACACTTAGTCCTCACCATATTCCCCTTGAGCTAAGGTCACATAGACCTCGCCCAATCACTCGTGGTAAGTCTTCAGGTGACTTCCGAACCTTCACAAACTCGGTCACTCGGCGATCCACAATTTCCTCTTGGATGCTCTAGACCATGACGCCTAACCGTCTAGAAGAAGCACAGTCTTCAAAGGTAACAAGCGTCGGATCCACGCAGGATCAATCTCTTCAGTGATGCTCAATCACTTTGGGTTTGGGTTTTCCTCACTTAATGATTTTCGCTCAAAGTGCTCGGAGGATGGGATGCTCTCAAATGACAAGTGTCAGTTTCTCTCGGAGCAGCCAACCAGCTAGTGGTTGTAGGGGGCGGCTATTTATAGCCTAGGGAGTAGCCCGGCATGATAAGACATAAATGCCCTTCAATGATATGACCGTTAGGTGGGTAGATATTTTGGGACAGCTGGCGCATAGCACAGCAACGGTCGGAAATTTGAGTATCAAATTCCTCAGGGCTATCATGTTCCTCACTGTGTAGGCAATCCGCACTGGCGAATTCCTAACTCCTCAGTCAGAACAAATTTCTCAACGACCAGAAGAACTTCGTCTCTGTCACTGAAGAATATGACTGAACTGTATGAGATTTCCAATGGCTTCACTCGAAGGGATTGGTAGGTGTAGGATTTTGAGTTGAGCATCACATGGAAATTTTTCCTTAGTATTTCCTCGACCCCCTTTAACAGTACGGTGTTTCCTATGACTCAAGAAAGAGAAAATGAAACTACGAAAACAAAAGTCTTCATGTTTCATGTTCCTCAAATGAATACCAAGTCTTCAAGGTCACACCAATTTCTTCACTTTCAAAGTCTTCAGAAAGTCTTCAGAAATACCAAAGTCTTCATTTGAAGAACTTCATTTTTAGGGGTCGACTTTCTCTGTAAATATCAAACTCCTCATAGACTTATAGACCTGTGTACACTCATAAACACATTAGTCCCTTAACCTATAAGTCTTCAATACACCAAAATCACTAAGGGGCACTAGATGCACTTACAAAATATTTAGAAGGAAAGTTGGAATTAGAGGTTTCAATTCCTAGAAAATTTAAACCTACTATCAAAGTCAAGATTAAAAATTATTATTGTTTTGCTTTATGCGACTTGGGTGCTAGTGTTTCTACAATTCCGAAATATTTATGTGATGTGCTTGGTCTTACCGATATTGAAGAATGTTCTTTAAATTTGCACTTGGCAGATTCCACTATTAAAAAGCCTATGGGAAGAACTAATGATGTTCTTATTCTTGAAAATTGGAATTATGTGCCCATAGATTTTATTGTTCTTGATATTGATTGCAATCTCTTGTCCAATTATTCTTGGTAGACCATTTTTACGTACTATTGGTGCTGTGATTGATATGAAAGAAGGCAATATTAAATTTCAATTCCCACTAAGGAAGGGTATGGAACACTTCCCTAGAAAAAGAATTAGGCCACCATATGAATCAATCATGAGGGCATCTTATGGATCTAGAAACAAAGATGACAATACTTAGATCCTTGCTTTATGCCTAGCTACGGGCGTAAAATGATAGCGCTTGTTGGGGAGGCAACCCAATGAATAAAATTTATTTTTGTCTTTTGCTTTCTGTTCTTGAGTGTTTGCACAATTAGGCTACTGTTATGATTGTGTTTTTTGTGTTTTAATTAGTGTTTGTGCCAAGCAAAGCCTTTAGGATTATGTGGGTGATAGTTGCTTTGATCTTGCTGAAAAACAGAAACTTTTGCGCTCTCGGAAATAATTCTCATTTTTAACAGAAACGTGATAAATACAAATTCTTTTTGCAGAAGATTAATATACAAATTTATCACGTGGTCCTAATTTTTCAGAATTTTTGGAGTTTCAGAAGTATTCGAAATATCCAGATTGCTACACACTGTTCTGTTTTTGACAGATTCTGTTTTCTTTGCGTTGTGTGCTTGTTTTGATGATTCTATAGTTTTCTTTGAAGAGTTTTTGCCATAGAAAAGTTGGAATACAGTAGATATAATGCAAGAATAAAATATGAATGGGTTTGCAATAGTACTTATAGTAGTGATTTGTTTTCTTATACTAACGGATCTCACAAAGGTTTTGTTGAGTTTTGTGTGATTGAAGTTTTTAAGTTTTGGGTGACTTTACGATGGATGAAGGAATAAGGAGTAAGAAGAGCCTAAGCTTGGGGATAACCTTGGAATCCCAAGCTATTATCCAAAGAGAAGCAAGCAACTAAGCTTGGGGATGACCGAGTGGCACCCCCTCTTTCTTCTAACAACCATCGGTATTTTACTCGGAGCTATATTTTTATTCGTCACATATTATGAGTTTTGCTTGGAGCGTCTTGTATGATTTGAGTCTTTGCTTGTTTTTCTTTTTAGTCATGAATCCTTGCTGGACACACCTATTTGGGAGAGCCAAAATTATGCTATGACTTGTTAGAATTGCTCTCCATGCTTCACTTAAATCTTTATGAGCTATGGAATTGCTCTAGTGCTTCACTTATATCTTTTTGAGCATGGTGTTCTTTAGTATTTTTGAAGAAATTCTCTCATGCTTCACTTAGATTTATTTGAGAGTTAGTAAATTTTTTAAGAAATTCTCTCTTGCTTCACTTAAATTATTTTGAGAGAAAGAAATATGATGCTCATGATCTTCACTTATATTTGTTTGAGCTTATTAAAAGCAACATGTGAAATTAGTTCCAAAGTGATAGATATCCAAGGAGGATATAATAAAAACTTTCATGAAGATCATTGGACAAAATAAACTTGATTCTTTCTAATAGTTTTGAGATATGATGATGTGATATGTGAGTAATGTTGATCAGTAATTATGCTTTAGTAAGAATATTGATGTTAAGGTTTGTGATTCCCTATGCAAGCACGAAAGTCAATAGTTATGCAATGAAATTACATCCTACTTTTGGTGCATTATTCGGTGTTAATTACGCTTAATGCTCGCTTATGAGATTTTTCGTTTCTTGGTTGGTCGCTTCTCAATCTTTTGCTAGCCTTAATTTGCACTAAGTATGATCACCACTTGTGCATCCAAATCCTTTAAACCAGTTTTTGCCACATGAATCCACCATACCTACCTATATGCGGTATTTCCGTGCCGTTCTAAGCAAATCTATATGTGCCATCTCTAATTTTCAAAATAAACTTCTCTTTTGTGTGCTCGTACGGCTCATGAAACAGTAGGGGGTGGCTAATATATTTCCATGCTAGATATGTTATTCTCAAGATGAGTGTTTATGCACTTGTCATTGCACGAGAGTATGGCAAAGGTATTAGGGATGGCCAGTCCCGAAATGAAAAATGAATTTACTTTATGTTGTCAAATAATAAATTCCTTGGAAAGTGTTGGTATGGAAGGCACCCGTGGATACGGTTAGCCATGGAAAGTGAAAGTACGGTGGAAAAAGGAATAAACTTTATTTTTTGTTTGGGAACCGCCTATGATATATCTAGCATGGAAAGTATTGGGAACTACTTAGTCGTTTTCGTTGACAGGAAAAGCATGCCTCCCAAAATGTTTTTATCTCTATCTTTTTCGCTTCGAGCTATGGCACCTCTATGAAGGGCCTTTCTTTTACTTTATGCAATTTTTTATTTTATTTGAGTCTCCATCTTCTCTTATAAAGCACCAACTAAGGGGCACTATGATCGTACTTGAGCATTGGGTGTAGCTAATATGCAAGTGTGTTTAATGAATGGATCAATGATTGAGCATAATGGGCTAGGGATAACTTGCTTTAGTGTTGATATTTTGAAAGACATGGTTGCTTGTTGATATGCTTGAGTGTTCAAGTCCTCATGTCAAAACTAGACTATTGCTTTGAACCATATAAAAGTCCAAATGTCCATGCTACAAAGAAAAGAATATGAGGTGAACATGTTAGGCAGCATTCCACATCAAAAATTCTGTCTTTATCATTTACCTACTCGAGGACAAGCAGGAATTAAGCTTGGGGATGCTGATACGTCTCCACCGTATCTATAATTTTCGATTGTTCCATGCTATTATATTATCATTGTTGCATGTTTTACAATCATTTTATTGTCATTTTATATCATTTTTTGGTACTAACCTATTGACATACTGCCCAGTGCCAGTTGTTGTTTTCTGCATGCTTTTTACATCGCAGGAAATCAATACCAAACGGAGTCCAAACGCAGCAAAACTTTTTGTGGAATTTTTATGGACCAGAAGAGACCCAATGGGCCGAAGAAGCACCTGGGGGGTTCCCCGAGGGGGGCACAACCCACCAGGGCACGCCTGAGCCCACATGCGCGCCCAGGTGGGTTGTGCCCACCTCGGTGGCCTCTCGCACCGCATCTTTGCTCTATAAATACCCCAATATTCCAGAAACCCTAAGGGAGTCGACAGAATTCTATTCCAGCCGCCGCAAGTTCCAGAACCACCAGATCCAATCTAGACACCATCACGGAGGGGTTCATCATCCTCATTGGTGCCTCTCCGATGATGCATGAGTAGTCTTTTGTAAACCTACGGGTCCGTAGTTAGTAGCTAGATGGCTTCCTCTGTCTCTCTTTTGATTCTCAATACAATGGTCTCTTGGAGATCCATATGATGTAACTCTTTTTTGCGGTGTGTTTGTTGGGATCCGATGAACTTTGAGTTTATGATAAGATCTATGTTTTTATCCATGAAAGTTATTTGAGTCTTCTTTGATCTCTTATATGCATGATTCCTTATAGCCTCGTATTTCTTCTCCGATATTTGGGTTTTGTTTGGCCAACTTGATCTACTTATCTTGAAATGGGAAGAGGTGCTTTGTGATGGGTTCAATCTTAGGTGCCTGATCCCAGTGACAGAAGGGGAAACGACACGTATGTATCGTTGCCATTAAGGATAACAAGATGGGGCCTATTTCTACATAAATAGATCTTGTCAACATCATGTCATCGTTCTTATTGCATTTCTCCGTTTTTCCATGAACTTAATACACTCGATGCTTGCTGGATAGCGGTCGATGTGTGGAGTAATAGTAGTAGATGCAGGCAGGAGTCGGTCTACTAATCTTGGACGTGATGCCTATATAATTATTATTGCCTGGATATCGTCATGATTATTTGAAGTTCTATCAATTGCCCAACAGTAATTCGTTTACCCACCGTTTGCTATTTTTCTCGAGAGAAGCCTCTAATGAAATCTACGGCCCCCAGGTCTCTTCTTTATTATATTTGCTTTCGCGATCTATTTTTATTTGCTTTTATTTTCATATCTATTAAACCAAAAATACAAAAATACCTTGCTGTAATTTATTCTTATTTATTTTATCTCGCGTTCCCACGAGATCTATTTATCCAATCTACTACAATTTTATCTATCTTTTTACCGTGAGGGATTGACAACCCCTCTCTGACGTCGGGTTGCAAATATTTGTTATTTGTGTGCAGGAGCTGTTTACATGGTGTTGCGTGGTTGTCCTACTGGTTCGATAACCTTGGTCTCATCACTGAGGGAAATACCTACCGTCGCTGTGCTGCATCATCCCTTCCTCCTTAGGGAAATACCGACGTAGTTCTAGCAAACATCATTGATCTAACAAGAGAGCCCATATTAACGTGTTTTCTCCTTTGAATAAATGTTTGCAGATTCCAGCTTAGTCCAATGCACGTGCACTATTTTTATTATCCACATCGTTCAGTATGCAAGTGAAAGGCAATAATGATGATTTATGATGAAATGATTGAGATGAGGAAAAGCTGGTATGAACTCGACCTATCTTGTTTTTGTAAATATGATTAGTTCATCGTTCTTAATTTAGCTCATTATGAACGAAGCATGTTTGCACTGACAATTAGAGATTATAGTTACTCATGCCATGCTTAATTAGCTAGGAGTTTATAATGGTTTACCTTGCGTGCCAACATGCTTTTAAAATGGTTGTGACGTGGTATGATAGGATGGTATCCTCCTTTGAATGATTCGAGTGGCTTGACTTGGCACATGTTCACGCATGTAGTTGAAACAAAATCAACATAGCCTCCATGATATTTATGTTCGTTGTGATTTATATCCTACTCATGCTTGCAATCAATGTTGGTTACTCTCAATGCATGTTTATGACTGTTGTCGCTCTCTAGTTGGTCGCTCCCCAGTCTTTTTCTAGCCTTCACTTGTACTGAGCAGTAATACTGCTTGTGCATCCACTTCCATAAACACAAAGTTGTTCCATATGAGTCCACCATACCTACCTATATGCGGTATTTACCTGCCATTCCAAGTAAATTTGCATGTGCCAAACTGTAAACCTTTAAATGATAATCTGTTTTGTATGCCCGAATCGCTCATGTAGCGACCGGGGGCTGTCATTATCTTCCATGCTAGGTGGGTTATTCTCACGATGAGTGGACTCCGCTCATCATTCACAAGAAAATGGCTGGTAATCAGGATGCCCAGTTCTATGCTCAAATCAAATCAAAATATAATTGCAAACAAAACTCCCCCGGGATTGTTGTTAGTTGGAGGGTACCCGTTGTTTCGGACCAGCCATGGAATGTGCTTGTTGGTGGTGGGGGAGTAAAAACTTTACCATTCTGTTTGGGAACCGCCTATAATGTATCTAGTATGGAAGATACCAAGATCTCTTGGTTGTTATGTTGACAATGAAAGCATACCGCTCAAAATATTATTCATCTCTGTTTTAAAAATTCGAGCTCTGGCACCTCTGCAAATCCCTGCTTCCCTCTGCGAAGGGCCTATCTATTTACTTTTATTGTTGAGTCATCATCCTCTTATAAAAAGCACCAGTTAGAGAGCGCCACAGTCATTTGTATGCTCCGTTATTAATTGATATTGAGTATGACTGTGACTGGATCTCTTTTGCCATGAATTACAATGTCTAGTCGGTCCTTGATCTTCAGGGGTGCTCCGCATTTATGTTTTGCGGTCTCAGAAAGGGCTAGAGAGATACCATTCATATGATTGCTCGCTCGTTTATTATTGCTCGCTAGTTGATTATTATTATTTTGAAAAAGTGTTGTCATCCAAGGTTTATTATTATTGCTCGCTAGTTGATTATGCCATTGATATGAGTAAATGTGAGACCTAAATGTTATTGTGAATATGGTTAGTTCATAATCTTTGCTGAAAACTTGAGTGCTGGCTTTACATATTTGCAACAACAAGATCAAACAGAGTTTGTAAAAGATTTTCTTTATCACTTTCAGTTTGTCAACTGAATTGCTTGAGGACAAGCAATGGGTTAAGCTTGGGGAGTTGATACGTCTCCATCGTATCTACTTTTCCAAACTCTTTTGCCCTTGTTTTGGACTCTAATTTGCATGATTTGAATGGAACTAACCCGGACCGACGCTGTTTTCAGCAAAATTGCCATGGTGTTATTTTTGTGCAGAATAAAAGTTCTTGGAATGACCTGAAACTTCACGGAGAATATTTTTGTAATAAATAAAAAATATTGGTGAAAGAATCAACCAGAGGGGACCCACCACCTGTCCACAAGGGTGGGGGCGCGCCCTACCCCCTGGCGCACCCCCTGGCTTGTGGGTCCCACGAGGCTCCACCGACCTCAATTCCAACTCCATATATTCATGTTCGGGGAAAAAATCAGAGAGAAGGATTTATCGCGTTTTACGATACGGAGCCGCCGCCACCTCCTGTTCTTCCTCGGGAGGGCAGATCTGGAGTCCGTTTTGGGCTCCGGAGAGGGGAAATCGTCGCCATTTTCATCATCAACCATCCTCCATCACCAATTTCATGATGTTCATTGCCGTGCGTGAGTAATCCCATCGTGGGCTTGCTGGATGGTGATGGGTTGGATGAGATTTACCATGTAATCGAGTTAGTTTTATTAGGGTTTGATCCCTAGTATCCATTATGTTCTGGATTGATGTTGCTATGACTTTGCTATGCTTAATGCTTGTCACTAGGGCCCGAGTGCCATGATTTGAGATCTGAACCTATTATGTTTTCATGAATATATTTGTGTTCTTGATCCTATCTTGCTAGTTATAGTCACCTACTACGTGTTATGATCCGGCAACCCCGGAGTGACAATAGTCGGGACACTTCCCGGTGATGATCGTAGTTTGAGGAGTTCATGTATTCACTAAGTGATAATGCTTTGGTCTGGTTATCTATTAAAAGGAGGCCTTAATATCCCTTAGTTTCCATTAGGACCCCGCTGCCACGGGAGGGTAGGACAAAACATGTCATGCAATTTCTTTTCCATAAGCACGTATGACTATATTCGGAATACATGCCTACATTATATTGATGAATTGGAGTTAGTTCTGTGTCACCCTATGTTATAACTGTTGCATGATGAATGCCATCTGACATAATTATCCATCATTGATCCATTGCCTACGAGTTTGTTTCATATTGATGTTTGCTTCATTACTTTGTCGTTGCCACTGTTACGATTTGCTACAAAACTGCTACACTTACTTTTGCCACTGTTACCGTTACTTCCATACTACTCTGCTACTAAATACTTTGTTGCAGATATTAAGTCTTTCAGGTGTGGTTGAATTGACAACTCAGCTGCTAATACTTGAGAATATTCTTTGGCTCCCCTTGTGTCGAATCAATAAATTTGGGTTGAATACTCTACCCTCAAAAACTGTTGTGATCCCCTATACTTGTGGGTTATCATGGGCCTTAGGTGCCACGAGGGGAAACGCACCAGTCACAAGGGGCTGGTGCGCCCTCCATATGGCCCGACCAAGGTGGAGACGGAAATGGGAAGGAGGAAAGGAAAGAAATGGAATAGGATTCCCCCTTCCTCCCCCCTCCCCCTCTTTCCTTCCCCCTTCGACAAATAAGGCAGGGAAGCGCCACTTGGGAGGACCCCAAGTAGGATTCAGCCTACTTGGCGGTTGGGGCGTCTCCTGGTTGCCTCCCCTCTACCTCCCACCTATATATATGTGGGGACGGGTGTCGGTGTCAAAACCGGCGGATCTCGGGTAGGGGGTCCCGAACTGTGCGTCTAAGGTCGATGGTAACAGGAGACAAGGGACACGATGTTTACCCAGGTTCGGGCCCTCTCTATGGAGGTAATACCCTACTTCCTGCTTGATTGATCTTGATGAATGTGAATATTACAAGAGTTGATCTACCACGAGATCGTAATGGCTAAAACCCTAGAAGTCTAGCCTGTATGATTGTGATTGCCTCTATGGACTAAACCCTCCAGTTTATATAGACACCGGAGGGGACTAGGGTTGTACAAAGTCGGTTACGGAGAAAGGAATCTTCATATCCGAACGCCAAGCTTTCCATCCACGCGAAGGAGTGTCCTATCCGGACACGGGTGAGAGTCTTCGGTCTTGTATCTTCATAGCCCATCAGTCCGGCCCATATCCAACAGGCCGGACGCCCGAGGACCCCTTAATCCAGGATTCCCTCAGTAGCCCCTGAACTAAGCTTCAATGACGAGGTGTCCGGCACGCAGATTATCTTCGGCATTGCAAGGCGGGTTCCTCCTCTGAATATTCCAAAACAGCCTTCGAACACAAAGAACGTGTCCGGCTCTGCAAAACAAGTACCACACACAACCACAGAGAGTATAATATTTCATGAGTCCAATCCACTAACAACTTTTGTAGCATGACGCCACGTCACCACCCGGTCATTATTTCGAACCGTTTTTCGGCCTGCCGCTCCATGTTTTAAGATGTGGTTTCATTGGCACGTCTTGTCAAAGCAGAGATCGTGTCCCCTTATTACGGGATTCTCATCAATGCGGGCATGGGTAATCCAACCGTGCCGTCTGCACGGCCCTGGGGAATAGGCGAGTTTTAAGGCGAGTGGGGAGGTGCTTGATATTCGCTGCCTTTATAAGGAGATAAGGATTCACCCCCTTTCACCCACGCCTTCTCTCTCTGCCCCTCCCATTCTCGAGATCCAGCGCCCAAGTCCTCATCTCTTCCACCTCAAGAAAGCACTCCGATCATGTATGGATCCAGAGTGCAGGGCAAGTGGATGATCTCCTCCATCAAGGACAAGGACATCACGAAGCTCCGGGAGGCCGGGTACTTGGCCAAGGAAATCGCCCATCGGCTTCCGGCCAAGGGGCAAATCATCCCCACCCCAAAGCTCCATGAAAGGGTAGTGTTTCTCCCTCACTTCGTCCGCGGATTAGGATTTCCTCTCCGCCCATTCGTCTGCGGGCTTATGTTCTACTACGGGGTGGATTTCCACGATCTGGCCCCCAACTCCTTCCTCAACATCTCGGCATTTACTGTCGTGTGCGAGGCCTTCCTCCGCATCTCCCCCCACTTCAGATTGTGGCTAAAGATCTTCAATGTGAAGCCGAAGGTGGTGGACGGACAACACGCAGAGTGCGGAGGCGCCATGGTGAGCAAGATGCCCAATGTCATATGGCCCAAAGGTACTTTCGTAGAGACCGTTAAAGAGTGGTAGAAGCAGTGGTTCTATGTCACAGAGCCCCGCGACACCACCTGGGCCGCGGCTCCCGAGTTCAAGTCCGGGGCCCCGATGCAGCTCACCTCCTGGCTAGAGAAGGGCCTAGACTAGGCCTCGTCGGACGAGCTGACAGCGCTGCAGATGCGCATCAAGAACATGGTCGACAAGAACATCAAGCTTGTCAATGTGATCCAGGTGATGCTCTTTCACCAGATCCTTCCATGCTAAAGCCGGACCTGCAATTTGTGGGAGTTCGATCCGGCCAAGCACCAGACCCTGCAACACTTCTTCGGCATCACACACGAAGGTATTTGGAAGGTCCTGGTCAACGAGACGTGGCCGAAGGAGACCGAAGACCTTGGCTACAACCTGACCCACCCCGCCAGTCCGGTAAGTTTTGTCGTGTTTTCAAGGTGCACCCTTTACTTATATACTCAAGGAGAATATCTGAGCTTCCCCATCTTATTGTTTCAGGGCTGGACGAAGAAGGTGGAGCTGGTCAAGAGTCCGGCTCCACTGCCCGAAGACCCAGCAATTCCACTTCTGACAAAGATGCTGGTTCCGGTGCCCTATCAGGCACCGGAGAAGAAGGCCAAGGGGACCAGAGGTGGCCTCCACCACAAGGGCACTTCAGACGTGACGTCTGAAGACGCCGAGACCCATTCCTCACCCGCCACCGACGATCAGGAGGAGGAGGAAGAAAGCAACTCCCCCCTGAGGGGGGAAGGAAGAAGAGGGCGGCCTCCACACGTCTGGAGGCCGAAGCGTCCAAGAAGGGGAAATCCTCCTTTGCGGACGACACCGCGCCGGATACCGACAGCAGCTCTGAGTGGCGCCCCAGGGATAAGCCCTCGGCCGAATCGTAAGTATTCGAAGGCTCAGACGCACTTATATGTTCGACTCCTTTATCTCGTAATTCTAATGTGTTGAATCACGTGCTGCAGTTCGGCCCACAACAGCTCCCAGTGATCCTCATCGGGGGATTCGCTGGATTCAAAGGTGATGGACAGCGAGTCGCCGGCGGCGGCTTCCTCTAACAAGGCCAAGGGCGACGCCGAGGTGCTATCCCGAAGGACCTTCCCATGCCAGGGAGAGGGTGAGGAGGCCGTCAGAGTGGCGCCAGAGGGTGACCCCTCGGCCGCTGGACACATGGGGGAGCAAGTCCCCCTGGAGACTGGCGATTTGGGCCATATCCACTGCGGCCCCCGGCCGAATACCATTCCGGAAACCAGTACGGCTCCGGATTCAGGCAAGCAGCCTCCTTCGAAAGAAGGGGGTACGCCTGTTCCGCCGGTGACCTCTGTCCAACCAGAGGCACCAGATACTCTTCTGGAAGCGCTGCAAGGTGCTTCCATTGTTGAGGAACACCGTATCCTTATGGGTACGGTGGTTGAGAAGGTTCAGTCCGTTAAGAGCGGACTGACCAAAGCCTAGACTAGCCTTCTGACAGGCTTTGAGGAAAGGAACGTAAGTATGTAAGAAGAAAGTCATAGTATGGACAGTAGCCCCTGAGACTCTGTCCGGTGTTCGGAAAGAAAAGCCGGACAGAGGATTAAATAACTTTCACAGGAGACTAACCATACATGTCTATGCGAATAAGCAGGCGTCGCTGCTGGCTGCGACCTCTCATGCTGCCAAAGTCTCCGGACTGAAGCAGAGTCTAGAGCGGGCCGAGGAAGAGCTCGGCCGAGTGAAGAAGCAACTGGAAGACAAGCAAGGTATGTAATGACCTTTTGTATAGAAGAAAGGGTGAATGATTTGTGCTTGACCAGAGTGCCATGATGTTTGTAGGATAGGCGACCGAGGTGGAGGCCCTCTAGAAGGCGCTGGCCGAGGCCCAAAATAAAGCGGCGCAGGAGCAAGCCGCCCGTGAAAAACACGAGGCCAGGGTTGATGAGGTCCAGCAGGAGCTCCAGGACACCGTGAAGAAATGCGAGTCCTTGGAGCGCAATATTGCGGATCAAGAGACCGAACTCGCCAAGGCTCGCCAAAGCGCAGAAGATGCCCGGGTTGAAGCCCAGGGCGCCCTCCAGGAAATCCAAGAGGCCAGAAAAATTGCGGCGGGTAAGGCCTTCATTATGCAGAGCAAATATGTGAAGAAGAGGTATCTCTTACTAACCCGGATTTGGAGTTCTCCAGGAGCGTTTGCGGATTTACCGCGCAGTGTTGCCGATGCTGCGGAGTTCTTCCGAGCCGAAGAGGGGAGCTCGATGGAGAAGCTGTTCTGGTCGCAATACCTTGCGCCCGAACATCCGGTGCCCTTTAGCGATCAGCTAAAACAGCTGGTCGAACTGCATATGGTGGCCGAACTGGCCATGAAGGACTTGACAATCCGGCTGTGGCCTGCCGAAGCCATACCCAGCAGCTACTTCGGGCTCGTGAAGCGGCTGGTCAAGGCCTGCCCCCGGCTTGACGCCATCAAGCGGTCGGTCTGTATCGAAGGTGCGCGGATGGCCTTCACCCGTGTCAAGGTACAGTGGGCGAAGATGAATGCCGTCAAGCTCGCGACCGAGGGACCGCCCGAGGGCAAGGAGCACCGCACGCCCGAGCGATATTTTGACGATGTCCTGGAGGGATCCTGCATTGTATCTGAGCAATGTGCTAAGGACATTATTTTTGAATTTCATGTTTATCCTGTCCTGTAGAATGAAACAGAGCTGATATGTAATATAATGCTTGTTTATTTTTTGAAATTTTACCTCCTGTGCGGCCGTTTTTATTAAATCTGAGAGTTGGCCAGTCGTCGGCTTTAGCCCCCACGTAGGTAGTACGGAGGTGTTCGAGATGGAATCTAAACGCTCTTGATCCGAAGGTTTGGTCCTTGAAGGAGGTGTTTAGCGCAACGAACCAGGCAATCGGACTATGTGGCTTTATCACCCTCACTTAGCCATAGGAGTTTGACCATAGAAATTTAGGCGTAACCCCTAGTATTCGTGAGTCCGAACTAGGGTGATGTAAACACCTGATCGGGTAAAGACCGATTCGTCGCATAATGCGGAAAAAATCGCAAAAGATTTGTAACCTCCGAACAGCTGACCGGCTCACGCCGCATCATGATAGTCAGTTTTTGGCTTTCTCTACTGAGGTGCTCATCCGAATAAACCAGGACACAATCGCAGTAGTTCTCCCTTTACTACCCTAGCCGATATAGCGGAACATAAGGTAGTAAGCACAGGAGCCAGGCAACCCAACTATTGACCAAAGACATGATTCGGAGCCAATGCATATAATGCTAAATTCGGGGTGCCGAACTATACTGTAAAAGTGTTCAGACTTTGCTGCCATAGTATGGGGCGCAATGAAGCCCCTGGCGAATTAAAGCGTACCAAAGTGTACGGGTGCTATTGATAAGATTATCCAGAAAAAGTGAAGTAGTAAGCTAGTGCCGCAGAAGTTGGGCCGCAAACTGTTTACATGGTAGTTTGATTAATACATCAAAGCGTATTTGTACAAGTAGTGTGATAAGCAAAAGGGCTATTTAACATGCCACGACCAAGGGAGAGCTGCGTGCGGGTCGTGAAAACAGGTAGAGTGATCGTCAAAGAGACCACCTAGAGGTTCCCTTATACGTCAATGCCTCTTGCCGTCTTGGTGTATCTATCCTTTGAAAGGACCGATGATCAGGCCATCAGGAAAGGCCTATGGAAAAGAAACCTGAAAAGGATAAAAAGAAGAGTGAAAGTATGTGTGTCCATGGAAGGTCGAGCCGTATTATGGACCACAGTCTGGTTATGCCTCCGTCTCTGCCCATGGTATTTTGAGTGCGTAATTATGTACGCACGGTACGAACACCGCTGTTTGGTCGGGACTGGGAAGGAGGTAAAGTTGCTAGTTGAGCTCTTGACGAGCTAGACTGTCCTGCTACAGAGTATTCCAGACTCGTTTGGCAGTGTCCGGGAGCTTGGCCGCTGAATTAAGGTTCTGCTTGAAAAGGCCGCTCTGTACTTCTGCTGCTAGGGCAGCGGTGTGCTCCTCGGTACGGAGGGAGCGCTCCGTGTTTCCATTAACTGTTAAGACACCGCGTGGTCCGGGCATCTGGAGCTTGAGATAAGCATAGGTGTGGCACCGCATTGAATCGAGAAAATGCGGTTCGTCCGAGCAGTGCGTGATAGCTGCTGCGGAAGGGGATGATATCGAAGATCAAGTCTTTGCTTCGGAAGTTGTCCGGGGATCCGAAGACAACCTCTAGTGTGACTGAGCCCGTACAACGGGCCTCTACACCTGGTATGACTCTTTAAAGGTAGTTTTTGTGGGCTTGATCCTGGAGGGATCGATGCCCATTTTGCGTACTGTATCCTGATAGAGCAGGTCAGGCTGCTGCCACCATCCATGAGGACTCGCGTGAGGTGGAATCCATGGATGATTGGGTCAAGGACCAATGCGACTGAACTGCCATGACAGATACTGGTCGGATGGTCCCTGCGATCGAAGGTGATCGGGCAGGACGACCATGGGTTGAACTTTGGGGCGACTGGCTCCATCGCGTAGACGTCCCTGAGCGCGCGTTTGCGCTCCCTCTTGGGGATATGGGTAGCGTATATCATGTTCACTGTTTTGACTTGGGGGGGACTTCTTCTGTCCTCCTGTGTTCGGCGGACGGGACTCCTCGTCATCGTCCTCGCTTCGCGACCCCTTCTCCTTGTTCTCGGCATTTAACTTCCCGGCCCGTTTAAAACCCCAACAGTCTCTGTTGGTATGATTGGCTAGTTTATCAGGGGTGTTGTGGATCTGACATGGACGATCGAGTATGCGGTCCAAGCTGGATGAGCCCGGATTGTTTCTTTTATATGGCTTCTTCCGCTGGCCGGACTTGGAGCCACTGAATCCGGCATTGACCGTCGTGTCATCGATATTGTTATCGTTGTTTCGACGCTTGTGTCTGTTGTGTCGGGGCTTGCCGTTGCTATTTCTGGCTTCATAGGAGCCAGGTCCGCTTGTATTTTTATTGCTATGGCTAGCCAGCTATCTTCGCCCACGCAAAAGCGGGTCATGAGTGCCGTGAGGGCAGCCATGGACTTCGGCTTTTCCTAGCCGAGGTGTCGGGCGAGCCATTCGTCATGGATGCTGTGTTTAAAGGCCGCTAGGGCTTCGGCATCCGGACAGTCGACAATCTGGTTCTTTTTAGTTAAGAACCTAGTCCAGAATTTCCTGGCTGACTCTCTGGGTTGTTGGACTATGCGACTTAGGTCGTCGGCATCCGGGGGTCGGACGTATGTACCTTGGAAGTTATCACGGAAGGCGTCTTCCAGGTCCTCCCAGCTGCCAATGGAGTTTTCGGGCAAGCCGTTCAACCAGTGTCGAGCTTGTCCCTTTAGTTTTAATGGGAGGTATTTGATGGCATGAAGATCATCACTGCGGGCCATATGAATATGGAGAAGAAAATCCTTGATCCATACCGTGGGGTCTGTTGCCCCATCATATGATTCGATGTTCACGAGTTTAAACCCTTCTGGGAATTCGTGTTCCATTACTTCATCGCTGAAGCAAAGGGGGTGTGTTGCGCCTCTATATTGGGCCACATCGCGACATAGCTCGGATGGAGTCCGTCTGCGGTTTTCGGCCTGGGCGTGATAATGCTTGCCGCGTCCGGCTAGGTAGCCATCATCGTGTGTCGAGGCACGCCCCCGCGATCCATAGATCGATCTGGTATGTCCTACTCTACTGTCCAGGTCCTGCCGCAGGTCATATGTATATCCCCGAGCTGTTTTATCTCTGCCTTTACGGCGAGGCAGTACGGGCTAGTGTTCGGCTTGAGTTGCCACTTTGTCCCGGCCACGTGGTGGTCGATCAGCCACATTACGCGCTGATGGTACGGGCTCAGGTGCCTCGTCATCGAATTGAGGTAGCAATTTGCGCTTCGGGTAACTTTTGGTTGGGCGCTCGAGGTCGTATTCCTTGGCCGCCAGGACATTAGTCCATCTATCGTTGAGCAGATCTTGATCAGCTTGAAGCTGCTGCTGCTTCTTTTTCAGGCTCCTTGCAGTGGCTATTAGCCGGCGCTTAAAGCGCTCCTGCTCGAGAGGTTCCTCAGGCATGATAAAATCCTCGTTGCCGAGGCTCACCTCATCCTTGGAGAGCGGCAGATAATTACTGTCCTCCGAGTCTTTGTTTACGGCCTGTTCATCAGGGCTGACTCGCCCATCTTCCTGTTCGTCGTGTTTGGAGGTTGGCTCGACGGGGTCTTCATTGTCTTCGGCATCGTCTGGAGTATTGTTTTCTCCTGTGCCGGTATTGCTGTTTTTTCCACAGCGTGACTTAGAGCGGCGCCGCTATCGTCGGCGCTTTTGCTGTATCTCGGGAGGTTTATCCTTGACTGGATCTTCTTTGTCATTGCCGTTACCCGCTTTGGGTGTATCCACCATGTATACGTCATACGAAGAGGTGGCCGTCCAACGTCTGGTGAACAGCGGATTTTCGGCCTGCTCCTCTCCGGCATCGTCGTCCATACCGTCGATGTCAGAGCCGTAATCGAGCATGTTGGTTAAGTCTTCGACAGTGGCTATTAAGTGGGAGGTGGGTGGGAAGCGAAATTCCCCGTCATCAGCCCCCAGTTCAAACCGGATATAATTCGGCTGTGAGTCCCCTGCTAAGGAGAGGGTTTTTAATGAGTTTAGCACATCGCCTAAAGGTGAGTGCTGGAAGATGTCAGCAGCGCTGAATTAAACGACCGGCGCCTGATCAGGCTCGACGGACGCGGATGCACGTGGTTCGGAACCTGTGGCCGGAGACGAATCCGAGGTTCTAGTGACGCAAATCCGGCTCGAGGTTGGGTCTGTGTGTGGCTCCAACGCCGCTGAGTCTGCGGCTTCTGTGGCGGGGTTGAGCTTCCCGTCCTCGGATGGCGCAACCTGCTCCGGATCTAGGGCCGGAGCACTTACAGGCGCTATCTCCTAGGTATGGTCCGATGACAGATTTAGGTCATGTTCATCGCGGTGGCAGGGAGCAGCAGCCGTGGGCTCGAATCCATCGAAGATCAAGTCTCTGCGGATATCAGCAACGTAGTTCAAGCTTCCAAACCTGACTTGATGGCCAGGGGCATAGCTGTCGATCTGCTCTAGATGGCCAAGCGAGTTGGCCCGCAGTGCAGCATCGTTGTAGATGATTGACGGGGCCATCGAGCCTTCTAGCGACGACACAACGGAACTCTCAATGAAAGCACCAATGTCGGTGTCAAACCGGCGGATCTCGGGTAGGGGGTCCCGAACTGTGCGTCTAAGGTCGATGGTAACAGGAGACAAGGGACATGATGTTTACCCAGGTTTGAGCCCTCTCTATGGAGGTAATACCCTACTTCTTGCTTGATTGATCTTGATGAATATGAGTATTACAAGAGTTGATCTACCACGAGATCGTAATGGCTAAAACCCTAGAAGTCTAGCCTGTATGACTATGATTGTCTCTACGGACTAAACCCTCCGGTTTATATAGACACCGGAGGGGACTAGGGTTGTACAAAGTTGGTTACAAAGAAAGGAATCTTCATATCTGAACGCCGTGCTTGCCATCCACGCGAAGGAGAGTCCCATCCGGACACGGGTGAGAGTCTTAGGTCTTGTATCTTCATAGCCCATTAGTCCGGCCCATGTCCAACAGGCCGGACGCCTGAGGACCCCTTAATCCAGGACTCCCTCAAGGGGGCGCCCTAGCACACACCAGACCAATTGTTAGCCGTGTACGGCGCCCCCTCCACTGTTTACACCCCCCGTCATATCTTCGTAGTGCTTAGGCAAAGCCTTGCGAAGATCAATTCACCATCACCGTCACCGTCACAACGTCGTCGTGCTGACGGAACTCATCTCCTACCTCGACGACTTGCTGAATCAAGAAGGCGAGGGACGTCACCGAGCTGAACTTGTGCAGAACGCGGAGGTGCCCTGCGTTCGGTACTTGATCGGTTGACGTGAGAAGAAGTTTGACTACAGCAACTGCATTGTGAAACGTTTCCACTTACAGTCTACGAGGGTACGTAGACACACTCCCCCTCCCTCGTTGCTATGCATCTCCATGGATAGATCATTGCGTGTGCGTAGAATTTTTTTGTTTTTTCCATGCAACAATTCCCAAGATGGGGATGCCCAAGGCACCCCAAGGTAATATTCGTGGAGACCCAAGCATCTAAGATTTTGGATGCCTCGGATGGCATCCCCTCTTTCGTCTACAATCCATCGGTATACTACTTGGAGCTATATTTTTATTCATCACATGATATGAGTTTTGTTTGGAGCGTCTTGTATTACAGTAGTCATTGCTTTGTCTGATTTTTAGTTTGCCACTGTCATGGTTTGCTTCACACACACCTTTTTAGAGGGACACACATTTATTCGCAATTTGTAAGAATACTGTATGTGCTTCACTTATATTTGAGCTAGGTAGTTCCTCTAGTGCTTCACTTATATCTATTAGAGCACGTCGGTGGATATATGTTAAAGAAATAGTTGCACTCTCATGCTTCAATTATATCTTTTTGAGAGTCTAATAAATAGTAATGGCAATATGTACATGTTATGAAATTGGTCCTGATATGATAGGTATTCTAGAGGGATATAAGAAAAACTTTCATGTAGATCAGTGAATATGATAAGTTTGATTCCTTGCAATCGATTTGCGATATTAAGATGGGAATATGTGGGGGTACTAGTGAATGATTGTGGTTTAGTAAGAATATTGATGTTAAGATTGTGACTCTCGAAGCATGCACGTATAGTCTCCCATTATGCGATGAAGTTGGAGCATGATTTATTATTGAGTGTCTACCTTATTACTGGCGTCGGGGACGAGTGATGGTCTTTTCCTACCAATATATCCCCCTAGGGGCATGCATAGTAGTACTTTGCTTCCAAGGCTAATAATCTCTTACAATAAGTATGTGAGTTCCTTATTACTAATGTGAGTCCATGCATTATACACACTCTTATCTTTCCGCCATTTGCTAGCCTCTTCGCTACCATGCATTGCCCTTTCTCACCTCGAGAATCGGTCCAAACTTCATCGGTGCATCCAAACCCCGTGATATGATACACTCTATCACACATAAGCCTCCTTATATCTTCCTAAAAATAGCCACCATACCTACTTATCATGGCATTTCCATAGCCATTCCAAAATATATTGCGATGCAGCTTCCACCGTTTTGTTATTATGACATACACCTTCATTGTCATATTGATTTGCATGATTACATAGCTGACATAGTATTTGTGGCCCAGCCACCGTTCATCATTATCATACATGTTACGCCGGCATCATTGCACATCCTGGTACACTCCCAGAGGCATTCATATTGTTCTAGTATCAAGTTGTAAGTAAATAAAAGTGTGATGATCATCATTATTAGAGCATTGTCCAAGTGAGGAAAGGGCGATGGAGACTATGATTCCCCCACAAGTCGGAATGAGGAACCAGACGAAAAAAGAGAGTCCAAAAGAGCCCAACAAAAGAAAAGAAAAATGAGAGAAAAAGAGAGAAGGGGCAATGTTACTATCCTTTTCCACACTTTTGCTTTAGAGTGACGCCATGTTTTTCATATATAGAGTCTCCTATGTTGTCACTTTCATAGACTAGTGGGAATTTTTCATTATAGAACTTGGCTTGTATATTCTGATGATGGGCTTCCTCAAATGCCCGAGGTCTTCATGATCAAGCAAGTTGGATCCACCTCCTCTTAGTTTTCAGTTGAGCTTTCATACACTTATAGCTCTTAGTGCATCCGTTGCATGGCAGTCCCTACTCCTCGCATTGACATCAATTGATGGGAATCTCCATAGCCCGTTGATTAGCCACGTTGATGTGAGACTATCTTCCTTCTTTGACTTCCCACTATTGATCTCTATCACCGCATTCTATTCCACCCATAGTGCTATATCCATGGCTCATGCTCATGTATTGCTTAATGTTGAAAAAGCTAAAGTGTGTTAAAAAATATGAACCAATTGCTTGGCTTGTCATCAGGGTAGTTCATGATTAGTACTTTGTGTTAGGAAGACCAAGCATGACAAGGCTATGTGATTTTGTAGGGATAGCGTTCTTTAGCATTTTTATTTTAAAAGGCATGACTGTTTGTTGGTATGCATGAGTATTGATGCCTTTATATCAAATTATAGACTATTGCTTTGAATCATTCAGATCTTAATATTCATACCATAAAAAGAGATTGCATGATAAACATGTTAGGTAGCATTCCACATCAAAAATTCTATTTTTATCATATACCTACTCGAGGACGAGTAGGAATTAAGCTTAGGGATGCTGATACGTCTCCAACGGTATCTATATTTTTTTTATTGTTCCATGTTATTATAGTATCAATCTTGGATGTTTTATATGCATTTATATGCTATTTTATGTCATTTCTTGGTACTAACCTATTAACCTAGTTCCAAGTGTCAGTTGTTGTGTTTTGCTTGGTTTTGGCTTTTCAGAAAATCAAAATCAAATGAAGTCAAAATGGAGAAAAATCTTTGGATTAATTTTTTCTGGACCAGAAGGGACCCTAGAAGGTTCGGGAGAAGACCAGAAGAGCCACAGGTGAGCGACAAGCTCACAGGGCGCGCCCCAGGCTATGGAGACACCTTGGAGTACTTGGATCGCGCAATGTCTTTAACTCCGTCCAACTATCCACGACAACCGTTTCCCTGGTGATGAGGGTAACGATCCAAGCTCGGATCTTCCCAAGGGGGTGATGATGCAGAGCATCCTACGGACATCACCATGTCAAGTGTTCGTTCGTCAAATGGCACGTGTGACTTCTACTTCATGCATACAAAGGTGAATCATCTCCTTTACACGTGTCCACTTGTACCTTTCGAGGATGGTATACTACTTTACCCCTCTCTCGTGTGCATACAAAGGTGTGAGCGGAGCTACACATTCTTCGAGGAGGAGCCCAAGCGGCAGAGTACAACTACACCATCCACGAGGAGAACGCACGGAAGAAGGAAGCTCGCGAAGTCCAAGGAGAAGGACAGGAAGACGGCAAGGAAGACGGAAGCGAGCAGAAGGAAGAAGAAGCACGGTTCAGAAGACCCCATGTGCATGGCTCTTTTGGACCCCATGCGCACGGCCTATCTAGAGAGTTCCTGGATACCCGTGCGCATGGGCCCCAAAATACCCCGTGCACACGGGACCCCCGTGCCCACGGGGCTGACTTAGCCATGCGCACGGGCCTGCCTGCGAGTTGGCCGGGGAATTCCCCTTTTGCCCCTCCACTCGTCCCTCACCTCCAGCCACCTATATATCCTGTCCCTATGTCATTTGTTAGGGTTAGCAAAGGATTAGCTTATTTGAGATAGAGCTTTGCTCATCCACTTACCTCTACTCCCATGGAGTCCAAGGCCTCCATGTGGGAAGATCCCTAGTGGATTCAAGACCCTATCTAGGGAAGATCCTCCATGGATTCAAGACCTCTTTCCTCATATGATTGGGATGGACTAGTTACCTCTTGTATCTTCTTGTGTTGGATTTGGACCTTTGTATCCCCTTTGTGTATGTGGATTTAGCATATGTCTGATTAGATCTAGTTGATTTGAGTGTTTCCCTTCTCTTCACTACAAAAAAAAGACACATCCGTGACATTTTGGGCCGAACGAATTTTTTTTCCTGTCATGCTTATGACACTTCTATGACGATAATTGTGACAAAACCCGGTATCATCATAGATGTGGTGGGCTCCTACTTCTATGACAAAAAATCATGACATAAAATGGGCTTTTTGTCCTGGGCGGGCCGGAGATGCAGCTGCATGATATTCTTTGGGCCGTCCATGACGGAAAAAACCGTGGTAGAAGTGAGGGTGAGGAAAATATCGGGGAGTTCCCAGTTACGGTGGGTGGTCGGGGGCCGACCGACGCGCGTTTCTCTCGTACACGTACGCGCGTGTTGTCGGGGGAAATCGACACCTATGGAATCACTGGGATCCCTTCTACGGTTGGCGGGCGTGGGGTTGTGCAAAGAGCGAGTCTGACAGGAAGCACACAGATCGTTTACCCAGGTTCGGGCCGCGGAGATGCGTAATACCCTAGTCCTACTTTGGTGGATGTATTTGAGTGTTCTTGTGTTCTTGAGCTAGCTACGGGGTGTAATTTTCCCAAAACATCCAAATCCTCCTCCTAGTCTCCTCGGGCCTCCTTTTATAGACAAAAAGGGGTTGCCATAGTGGCACACAGGAGGTGGAAAGGTGTACAGTGGATGAGTCTATCCTTTGGCACCGTCGGACAAACGCATTTAATGCGCTGCCGACGTGCCCCTCTTGCTTTATCGGGGACGTCAAGGAAGCACGTCCCAGCTGTCGCCGCCTTGCCTGGCTTTGACACGCGTCCGAGCTGACAAGGCGTCGTGGCGCCATGTTGGCTGGCTGCTGGGCTGGCGTGGTGGTGGAGCCTTCACGAAGATCTGCAGGGCACCACGCAGGTGCTTGCTGGATCGGTCATGGAGGCCGCTCGTCGCCACGCAGGTGCCTGCTCAGCTAGTTGAGCTGGCAGCTGCATGGGGACTGCATGGTGTCTTGGCAGGCGTGGGCCTGGCTATGGTCCCGCTGATGCCCTCGGAAAGGGCTTTGTCGGGGGGCCAGCAAGGGTCTTGCCGTGGCGTCGCGGTCGTCCCCGGCAAGGCGCTCGTCGGGGGTCTCGTGGATTTCCTCGGCTAGGATCCCACCGAGGGTCGTCGTCTTCTGGTCCTCATCTGATCTTGTGTGTTCATGATCTTGATGAAGATCTGCATGCCACCATAGAGGTGCCTCCTGAGCCTTGGTTCCAATGTGGTCTGTTGGTGTTGTTGGAACCCGTGGGCTCAAGGGTGGCACACTCTGCTGGTGCCGGGCAAGTTGCCCCGGCGAGGCTCTTGCCGGGGCTGCGCCCCGGCAAGGGTCTTGCTAGGGGATTCCACCCCGCCCCCTTGCTCTTCGTGGTCTTTGGGTCTTGGCGTTGCTTTGGCTGTCTTGAGCTCCGGCTTCCCTCCTCTGCCCTGCTCGGTGTGGTCGTGGGCGCGGCTCTGACTGCCCGTGCACAAGTAAAGGGGTCAAAAGGAGAGCCCCTACTTTTGTACACCGACATGTGTGTGCGAGGCGTTGCGCTCTAACTGAACCCGAGCGAGGCGTTGGGCTCTAACTGAACCTGAGCGATTGCACTAGCTACGTTACTGAACCCGAGCGATCGATCCCTTGCTGTTAACTGAACCCGAGTGGTTCCTTCGCTACTGCTGCTAAATGAAGTCGATCGATGCTGCCTCTTGATGAACAGTGAGTGTTGTTGGGGGTTTGGATGAACAGTTCCCGGTGGGGGTTGGAGTAACATGACCCCGTGGTAGTAGAGGCCGTTGCCGCTGGATGAACAGGACCCCAATCGAGCCGGTTGGGGGTGGATGAACAGGACTTCATGAAGGGCTGGTTGAACAGGAACCCGTGGAGGGCTGGTTGAACAGTAGCCCGTGGAGGGGTGGTTGAACAGGACCCCGTGGAGAGGGCTGGTTGAACAGTAGCCGGTGGAGGAGCGGTGGAGGCTGGATGAAAAGGAGCCCGTGGATGAACAGTCGCAGGGGGAAGCTGGAGGAGGTCGACGGTGGATGAACAGTAGCCTATGGAGGCTGGAGGAGGTCGACGGTGGAGATGAACAGTGTCCTGTGGAGTCCCGTTTGGCGGTATGCACACCCCTCCCGATGAACAGGACCCCCGTTTCAACCGTAGCGCTCCAACACAAGTCTGTTTCCTCCGTTTTGCGGTACGCCACACCCCTCCCGATTAACCGGACCCCGTTTCGACCATAGGAGGTCCAAGAGAAGTCTGTTTCCTCCATTTTGCGGTATGCCAGACCCCTCCCGATGAACAGGATCCCATTTCAACCGTGGCCGGTCGAACACAATGCCGTTCCCTCCATTCTGCGGTACGCCAGGCCTCTTTTCGATCGGCTGTTCCATCTAAGCCGGTTGGCTCCCGATGAACACGACGTATTCCGTTGCCTCCCGATGAACACAACGCATTCCGTTGCTTCCCCATGAACACGACGACGATGCAGTTTCTCCATTTCGACCCAGCCATGTACACGAGCCCTGGCCGTACGTATGCGCGAGTAGGCGTTCGAGACCCCGCCCATATGTACGTACGTGGCAGTATTTTCTTTCTTGTACCCTGGCTGTACGTACGTGTACATGCTATGTGCGTGCCTCTACTACGACACGTGCGCCTCTACTACGACACGTGCCCTTCCTTACACGGCACGGTTCATCGCTGCAGCCTGCAAACAAACCGATCGTATGTACATACACGTTCACGACCAGAATGACAACGCTACGTACGCTTCGACCAGGTGGGTCTCGACTGTCAGGCACTTCCTTGCATGCGAAGATGTAGCTGGTGGGTCCCAGCAGTCAGGGTGTGAATCATTTTTTTCCCGTAATATGAACGAACTTCCTTGCGTGCGAAGATGTAGCTGGTGGGTCCTAGCAGTCAGTGGGGAAACATTTTTGTCGTGAAATACGATGGCCCGTCTGGTGGGTCCCTGCTGTCAGGTGGAGGAATCATTATTTTCCAAGTAATAAGGAGGCACTTCCTTGTTGCGGCCGTGGACCCAGTTGTCAGCCTCTCCACGTACAGTACCCTTTCGATGGAAGTCGTTCATTGACCACATTGACAACGCCGCGCCGAGAGCACCAAGGCGGTGGACACGGCGGGGCCTAGGAAGGGGACGATGCGGAGCCGGGGAAGACGCTATAGTGGATGCCCACGTAGAGAGGAGTACGAGGGTTCACTGGTTCGGCTGCGGTGTGAGGCTGTCGTCACCGCAGAATAACAGGGGGTGTGGGTGAGTAGAGGGATGGCCTAGCCAGTGGTGGGAGTATTAGGGGGCGTTGAGGCCTCCACGGCATCACAGCCGGCCACGGGAGACAGGAGCACGCGGCATGACCGGTGCTGGTTTGGGCGGCTGGAGCAAGAAGACCAGATGTTGAAGAAGCACTATGGCCGTTGGATGGACATCGTACGGTCACTGGAGCTAGAATCGTTCATATTGACTAAGTTGACAAAGCCCTCCGTCCCAGTCATCTTAGTAGGCCAACAAGTCAGTCTCCAACTATGGTGGGTCCCAGCTAGCAGGGGGGTATTCATTTTTTGTGCGTAATAAGGAGGCACTTCCTTGCATGCAAAGATATAGTTGGTCGGTTCGACCTGTCAGTGGGGGGGACGTTTTTTTCACGAAATACAGAGGCCTTTCCGGTGGGTCCCAGCTGTCAGGTGGAGGAATCATTATTTTGCGCGTAACAAGGAAGCATTTCCTTGCGTGCGGCCGTGGACCCAGCTGCCAGCCTCTCCACGTACAGTCCACTTCCGATGGATGTCGTTCGTTGACCATGTTGACCACTCCGCGCCGAGCGCATCCAAGGTGGTGGACGACGGCGAGGCCCCGGACAGCAACGAGCCGGAGATGGGAAGATGCGGGAGTGGAGTCACGGACGGAGAGGTGTACGAGGCTTAACTGGTTCTGGTGCAGTGTGGTTCGGCGGTCGATGGAGAAGAACAGGAGGTGTGGAGGGGTGGAGGGATGGCCTGGCCGGTGGTGGGTAGCGCTTCACAGCGAAGCGTGCTAAGCATAGCTGCTAGCAGCAGGAGGCGGGAGCAGGTGGTCCCGTCGGCCCTTGAGGAAGAAGACGAGAGATTGAAGATGGAGGCCGGTCGTTGGATGTAAATCCAACGGCTAACGATGTCAGAATCATTTGTTAACTAAGTTGACAACAACTTGCGTTGGCTTCGACCTATTGGCCCACATTTCAGCCTCCAAAAATGTGGCACGTATTCAACCCATTTTTCAGAAATTACAGTCAATTTGATCTCTTTCTTTTTAAAATTATAGTCCATTTGCTAGGCTGGGTGAACAAATAATGTAGCGTCCATGCGGCCCATTTATTTTTTTCCTAAAAAATTACAGGCCATTTGCACTTTCTCGAAATACACGATTTTGCTGGGCTGATTCTAATTATATTGTTGGGTTGGGCGCAACAATGTTATCAAAAACTAAACAGGGGCTGAGCATTTTGTTATAAATATATTTAAATAATAAGTGATTTATTATTACATTGGTCCTTAAATCTTACCAAGCTTTTGTACACAATCACCAGGATTTCGTTGCCAAAAAATCTAGGATTTTATTGTTAAGAGATTATTTTTATATAATAAGATGTGGGATATTGTTTTCTTACATATGTAAGTATCTGTTAAATATATGATGACAATAACAATAATATATAATAACATATAAAATAATTTAAATATATATAATATAGTTAGAAGGGAAACATAAGTTGGACCAGGCGTTCCTATTCTTATATAGAAAAACAGAACAGACCTCTGCGTTTTCTTCAAAAAAAATACATAAATTGGGCTGCTGATGTTTCAGGAAAAATAAAACCTCGGATGGGAGGTCCGTAGGCCGGTCGATACATGACGACCCTCAAGAAAATACAAACCGGCATGTCGTGGGTTGCAGATGTTAAAAAAAGAAAGCCTAGACGGGTCAGCCCACAACCCAGTTGATACTTGCTGCCCCAGTGATAATAAATGATACCTGCCAGCTCCCCGGCTTCGTTGTGAATTTATCTCCTTTAGTAACTCCGTTGAAGCACCTAAAAAATTGTAACTATGTTGACAAACCCGTAGGCCCCAACGTCAGTATAGCATTACGAGGAAGTATTTTTTCAATGAGGCACTTGCTTGCGTACGGCCATAGACCTGGTGGGTCCCGACTGTCCGCCACTTCATGTACAGTCCTCTCCAGATTCCTCTCGTTTGTTCAGCATGTTCACAACGGCAGACAACGGCGCCGAGGCGAGCGCACAAAGGCGCAGGAGGAGACCGGACCACCTGAGGCAGTGCCTTATTTGTAACGAAAGAACTGAACTAGCCCAGTGGCCAAGTGACACTACCCGACAGCTGTTCCATCCGGGTTCGATTCCACCTGATGCAGGGAAAATATCTCCAATTTTTTTGCCTATGCCATTATCGACATGTGGGTCCCCATTGTCATCTACGCACACCACTTCCAACAATTGCAAAAACTTCGTCCCTCGTTTTCTCTGTTTTTCGCACACTCGACATTGTGTGGGCATTTTGAAAATAGCATATCTTTTTGATTGTGCATCATATGAAGATGTGCTATGCATGAATATGGATCAGCACGATGTTAACTGGCTGGTAGTTCCATTTTCGACCATGAATAAAACTTCCAACATGATGTTATCCCTGTTTGAAAAGGCCATGTTAATATAAATGCTCTGCCTCTGAAAGTTACAGTTTCTTATCTGAAACTGAACTTGCAGTTTCTTATCTGAAACTGAACTTGCAGTTTCTTATCTGAAACTGAAACGTGCGGTTTCTTCTCTGAGAATCACATTGTGTGCACTTTTATACTCCTATGAAAATACATTTTTAAGTGCTAAAAATAGATCTCTAGAATTCATAAAATACTTCATATGCTCAATACTGCAAATCTGAAATTCAAAAGACATTCATATCTGAAAGTACTCTCAAAATACACAACACAAAACACAATTCACAACCTGCAAATACTGACAACCCTAAGCTCCTCCTGACAATTCACAACCTGACTGACTATTGGGCTGGGGGGCAGTCCCCTCCTATTCCTCGGCGGCAGACAACCACCCGGGAGACGATGTGAACGACGAGGGAGAGGATGCCGGGGAAGCGTCATCGGGCCAACTGCTTTTCTCCTCTTGCAGTTGGATCGGTCGACGAAGACTCCACCGGCTCGCTCTGGCACGACACCCTCACAAACGACACCATGTAGATGCTTGATCCTTCAATCTCTGGTGGATGCTCCATCTGGGATCGATACTCCCACCACCGCTCCCTCACGATCGGATTCGGTGAATCTGTTTGCTCCATGGCCCAGAGGAGCAGCTCTATGTACTCCCGTGCGACTCCCTTCGGGAGTATCGCCGCCTTTTCGGTCTGTTGCAGATATTTGGCCATGGATGTCGTCGACGCCGCTAGTTGGTCCTTGTTGTCAAACCAAGACTGTATCTCCAACATCCTACCTAGCTTCACAGGGTCGCCGTGTGCGATCCTCACGTATCGGTTGTACACCTCCATCGATCTACTTCTCCACAGCACCTTCACTCGCCGGCGGTGGTTTTTGAATGGTAGAGGAGAGGAGCAGCGCTGGTTTTGGATTAGAATGGGAGAGGAGCGATGCTAGTTTGGGATTGGAACAGGAGAGGAGGGGCGGTGGTTTTGAAATGGAAGAGGAGAGGAGCGGCGCTGGATTTAGATTGGAACAGGAGAGGAGCGGCGGTGGTTTAAGAGAAGAGGAGCGGCGCTGGTCTTGGAAGTATTTTTTTGCGTATTTTGGGTCAAAGTTTGACCACGTATTGTATTTGACAAGGAAAATGTGAATGAATGTCACCAAAAATTGTATCGTTTGGTTCGTATCTGAATGCACTTTCAAATTATATTATTTTTGCAACGTATAACATATATTTTATTTGTGAAAATCATGGTCAATTATGACCCAAAATAAAAGGGAGACTAGATAATGTGGGGTCGCTTTCTTAATTCAAGGGTAAATTGATTTTGATTTTGATCCAGTCACAGCGCGTCGGCCCTCTCGTCTAATCCTAAATCACTGTGCACGCTCCTCTCCCTCTTCTCCATTGCAAAACCACCTCCTCTCCTCTCCATCATATCCATTCCAAAACCACCGTCTCGCCTCTCCCTCTTCTCCATTGCAAAACCACCTCCCCTCCTCTCCATCATCTCCATTCCAAAACCACCGTCTCGCCTCTCCCTCCTCTCCATTGCAAAACCACCCCCTCTCCTCTCCATCATCTCCATTCCAAAACCACCGTCTCGCCTCTCCCTTTTCTCTATTGCAAGACCACCGTCTCACCTCCCATCTTCCAAAGATAGCACCGGACCCCTCAGAAGGACATCTATGGAGAGGATGCATCAGCGAATCAGGCAGATCGCCGGCCGCGACAAGGCAAAGTTAGCCAGGTTGAAGGAGATCCTTACTTGGCTTGACAATGAGTGTGAGATTTCGAGGACGGTGAGGGCAATGTGGCAATGTATGGGAAAGAGTGAGACGGCGGCGATGTACTCCTTGGCGGCAGTCACGCCGCAATCCTTCGAGTTCATCGAGTATCTCCTCTGGGCGATGGAGCAGACAGATTCGCCCGAGGCGAAAGTCAGGCGGAGGTGGTGGGCGTACAGGTCGAAGGTCGAGCACCCAGAGGATAACAAATCGATCGAGTACAGTGTGCCGTTCGTGAGGGTGCAGAGCCAGCCGAAGCCACAGGAGTATTCGTTCTCCCACCGCAAGAGGGGGCCGGACGGCGTGATGTCGCTTCCCCGCCGTTCTCCATGGTTCCCTTGATGCTCGCCTCATTTCAACGGCGGCGGTAGGGTTTAAGGTAAGCTTCACACTAACCTAATCTTCCATTTGCTCATGCTTACAATCAGTGTGACAACTAATGAAAATCATGCTTACAATCAGTCTCCGAGTACTACACCAATCACCCTAAAATAGCTCTGGACCTTTGGGTCAAAGTTGTGACTCTGTGTACAAATAAAGAAAAACAGATTGGTGCTTCTTTCAGAAAAGAGTACTCCCTAGAAACTACCAATATAAGCTACTAGTATTTGGTTAGAGGATTTGCTGCCGAGAAAGATCCATCCACAAAGAGCGCCACACATCCCACTGGTGGTGGTGGATGCCAATGCGTGCATGGACCATGGTTGGTGTCGGTAATTTTTACTTGGCACACCTCGCACTCTGCATATATGCCGGCTCCATCCGTACATTTGTGCAGTTCCACCAAAATGCAACTGAATAACCCTATTTGCACAGATAATGAAAAAGCGTGATTACATTATAGTGGCACTAGTTGATGAAACATACACTAATAAATAGAAGAAAATATTGCGATAGTATCATAGTATGCCATGCTGCGAGGGCGAGATGGGCCCTGCGATGCCTCATACGGTACGCCTCATACTGGAAATCGACCCAAGTCTCCCCGATACACCTTCTGCCAGTGATGAACATCAGTGTATAGCGGTAGTACAAGGAGGGGCCTTGAGACATTCCAATCTCTATTTTTGTGCAGATCAACTAAAATTAAGCACCCCAGTTTGCAGAAACGCTTAAACATTAACAATGGGACTAGTTGATGAAACATATACTAACAAAGAGAAGAACTTTCTTTATCTACATTGGAAATGAAATGATAGAGAGGACACTCGCTCTATTTTAACTGTATTATTACTTCATTTTATCAGTGGCACTAGGGTCGAGCAGGTGGCAAACGAGGTGTACCGTGCGTCGCAAGGATGGAGGCTGGGGGTGCTTAGACTAGGATGCTGAAGCTGGCTCTTTCAGTTCCTATCTTCCCCCTTGATGTTTCTGTGGTAGCATTTGGGTTGTAATCCAAACTTGGTCGAGCTGGTGCTGCATCCCCCTACCTGCCTAGCTTATGTGGCGAACTTGTCTCCTGGTAGTACTCAGTCCGTTCTAGTAGTAGTTGCATAACTGCCCGTTTACACTGAGATGTTGTCGGATAATGGTTCTCTATGGTTGGGTTTCTTTAATGAAATCGGAGGAAACCCCCTCTTTCGATATATAAAAAAAATCAGTGGCACTAGCGGTGCCAAAACATTGCCTCAAATTAATAGTGCCACTAGATTAAGGTGCAACATAATAACATTACTGCTTTATCATGGTAGTGCCAAAACAATAGCACAAGAGCAGACTCAAATGCAGGATCTTTGGCAAACGGTCAGACCAAAAAGGAACATACCTCGTGATGGGAACCATATCTACAGTCAACACCATCGTAGAAGGGATGACACCAGTCACCAACATGGATGATTCAATTCATGGGACCTTTTGGTGCAGTTCACCTAAAATGAAGCAATGTCCCATGAGCTAGCAGCTTCTTCATTTTTTTAAGAAAAGGGCTCCAGCCCCGGTTGCATTTCCATCAGAAAACGAAACCCACAGAGCTTCTTCTTCTTTAGTTGCAATAAAATTGAGCAACATCAAGGTTGGTTGTGAAGCTCTTGGAAGGTTCAACTATAATTTGGATATCATTTGTGCAGTTCAACTAAGATCAAGCGTGAAATGTATATCTCTGTTTGCACAAAAAAGGTGGAAAGGAGGGTGACTAACAAGTGATGAAATATACATCAAATGAAAAGAAGCATGTTCCTTATCTGAATGGCAATCCTACAAGGACAGTGGCAATTTCTAAAGCAGCAGCATTTCTAGATATTACTACGGGCATTAGGATTAACTATGACAACCGTTAAATACGACATTACTTTAATGGTGCCATTGCTTCATTTTACCAGCAACATTACATTAACACCTGCTATAGAGTTGGTATTTGGGCACGGGAGAGTAGGCGGACCAGGACAGTTGCATTTCTAACGAAAAGAAGCAACTTATCTTAATGGGAAATTTAGCTGGACATGAAAAAAGTGCCATTGATTCATATTACTGGAGGCATTACATTGAAAACAACATTGGTTTAACGTGTCCTTACTTTTAACAGTGCGACTGCTACATTGTACCAGTGGCATTACATAAGAGTGGCTCGGGGCAACCAACATCAGAACAGGATATCTGGGTTGGTCCCATTTTTGTTCGGTATAGCCACCTTATACTGTGTGAGGCTAGCAAATCTAGTGTTGGACTTACTCTGTTGACTTGTCCCCCAGTCCCCACTTTCTTTCCTTTTTCAACCAATAGATCAGGTTTATATTGAGTTTGTACTGTGTTTCCCTTTATTTCCCTATTAGACCAAGAGACCAGTTGGATAGCCAGCCTCTGCTACTTTTCGCCCCCATTATTTCCTCTTTCGACCAAGTCCTAGATTCAGGTAACAAATCTTCCTCCACCCCCACCCCCACCCCCACCCCCTTTCTTCCTTGTTTGAACCAAGTAGTACTAGATTCGAGTGCATGAACTAGTTTTACCTCTTAACAGTAAAAATTTAGGTGCCTTTCGAACAGTCGATCGATCCTATCTACGAGGGGGCCTGAGAAATAGTAAAAGATACAAATGCAGCGACGTCAGGAGCTCGGGAAGTAGAGCAAGGCCGGTTTCAAAGGAACTTATACCTGAGGGTCGCCGGGATGTCGCTAGGTGGGCGGCGGGAGGCCGGATCTTCCCACACTACGGCAGCGAGGAAGAAGGGGTCAGAGGCCCTCCCTAGCCAGCGGTGCTTGGGAGAGAACGGCAAGGCACGCTGATCAGGACGCGCCGGCAGTGGGTAAGAGCCGTCACCGAGGACGACCGCGTGAATGTTGCACCTTCTAACCTTCCCCGGTGGAGAGGATCCGGCTGGATTTGTGACCAGCGGTGAACAGAGAGAGAGTGTGTGGCCACCGCTGTCGTGTTTAGATCTAGAGAGAACGAGACAGTGTGAAGAGAGCAACACTACCAAGCAAGCGTGGAGGCTCCTGCCTATATAGTGGAGTACTAGTTTTCTTTTGTCTACCGGAGCCGGCTTGACCTCGTCAATGACTGTCGAGAAGTCTTCATGCATGTGCCCCGAAGGCGCAGTTGTCGTCATTTTGATCTGAAGCATCGGATTATAACATATAACACGAAAAAATGCCACATGACAAGAAACCATAACCTCACTGCCCAAAGGAGACAACATGAATCCCGACGGACAAACTAGACGAGGATCAAAGCTCAAATTAAAGATAAACTCATAGAAAAGGGGTTCATCAATAGATGTCTTAATTAATATAGCCGGCTTGACCTAGATGGCAGCTGAGTAGTCTTCATGCATGTGCCCCCAATGACCAGCGCCTTTGGAGGAACTCAGTTGTCGCTGTTTAACCCTCGCAGTGATCCGAAGCACATGACACCTAATATTGCGAGATGACACGAAACCTTTTTTAGATTTCTCATCAGAACTACAGCCCTGTACAACACAGCGTGCACGATATGTAGACGATAGCCAATCCAGGCGTGTCTGCTGGAGTCTGGTCACATGCATGGACGAACTGATCTTCCGTGTAATGCAGGGATCGTCCAGGCACCAACGTCTGTACAACACTTCTCTAGTACTCTACTATCGCTCGTCTCTCTGTTCTATTAACTCACCCGACTTGTGGGGCCGGGGAGTGTGCCTATGGTCGGTTATCAATTGCGTTACATTCGGAGAGCGGCGTGCCACACCGACCGACCATCTGGGGTGCGACGCGAACGCGACGGGCGTGTTGTATACTCCGTACATGTGTACCGCTGTTTTCTTGAGGCTTTGCTCCATGGTGCAATCCATGGATACAAAATTAGTATACTATACTATTTAAAAGTCGAGGGCGGGGCTTTTCCCATGCGGTAGGCGGGGCAGTTCCGCCTAGTTGGTTCGACAGAGACGCGAAAAGATGAGGGAGTAGGATGCTGCAAACGTAAGGCTGTGTGATTTGACAGTGAGTTACTGCTGGACAGGTGGGGCCCTGTGATTTGACTTGCCATTATCAGTTTAACCGTGGCGCAACGACCGGCGTGAGTCTCCCAATTCCTGACCACCTCCATGGTATACATGTGCCTCTCCCAATGCTCCACCATGTAGAGGCTGGCTCTTGCATGAGAGCCCACTCCTCCACTTTTTCCTTGCCTCTTTCCATCACATATGCAAAAATGCCATGTAAGCGGGCTTATAGCCCACTATTGTACTTCCTCGTACAGGTGCTAAGCCTGCCACATAGGCATAGAGTCTGATGTGGAAAGTTAATTAAGAAGAGAGAGACTAGTTTTGTGACCCCAAGAAGAAATGGTGCTAAGCGCGTGTACCTAGGTGGAAAAACAATTTTGAGTCTATAGCTAATTAAATGAAGCAAACTTAGCAACAAAAAACTAAGCACCTATGCATTGGGGACTTGAGCTGCTAAGCCATTTAATGCTAGCACCTCATCTAAGCACCATTTCATTGGAAGAGGTCACTCCTTGGCAAATGCAATAAATACTACGAAGAAAGAGATAGAGAGAAGTAAAAAAATACTCTTATAGCCAACCTTATAGCTAACCTTGTTGTATGAGTGACTAAGTGATGACTATGTATGACATGCCAACATCAGATAGCCTAACGCACCGTGTTAAATCTCCGAGGGTGCGACCGCGTGAGCGAGGCAATAGTCGTGGTAGGCGCGACCATGATACGAGCGGCTGGCAGCCCTTGGATCTGAGATCGAACGGTCGCATGCTAAGTTGCTGCAAATTTGCAGAATAACCATCCAGGATAGGATATTCACCCATAGGTCTAGAATCACGCCATGCAACCGTTCAATCTCAGATCCAAGGGATCTCGGAAGCCCGTATCATGGGAGAATGGAAAGCTTCGTATCACCTGTAATTTTCCCGACGCTTGACATGACATCGAAAGCCATTTAATTGGGCGTCGAGTAGACATGACATGTAATTGGGCCCCCATAATACTGTGCATGAATCCATTTATCCACCAGGCAAGCCACTACCCTGCCGTTCGCACGCCCCACTCAGCATTTTTACAATCGAAAAACCGCTGGCAGTTCGCTCCTACTTGTCCCCGGACGTCCTTTAACATTACGACAGTTCGCTCCTAGTCGTCTCGTCCGTTGACATTACGGCAGTTCCACTAATCCTAACCCTCCTCCCAAATCCATGGTGTCCCAAATCTCCATGATGAGCGGTGAGTACGAGGTTATAACCATCACCGGCGATGAGTTCGACGTCATCTACACCCGTTCTTCCGCGACGGTGAAAGGATGCCTTGCTCGCTTCAGACGCATGTTCGAAAACTCAAATGATGAGTGGGTCGCTGGGCTAGATGTTGAGTACACCACAACCCTGGACAAAGAGAAGAATCTAAAGGAGGAAGAGAAGATGAAGCCCGCCGTGATCCAGGTTTGCGTGCATGACTTATGCTTGGTCTACCACATATGCCATGCCGACGTTGAGTGCGAGGAATTTAAGAACTTCCTCAAGGGCGGCCTAGTAAAATTTGTTACTGTAGACTTTACGAACGACAGAACAGTCCTGGGTCGGATAGGCCTCGTTGTAGGCAACCCCTTCGACCTCCAGAAGAATGGGCTGGCGCCCTCCTGTGATCAGCCTTCAATGCTGACCCTGGCGGGTGCCATGGTTCATCCTTCGTACGGTAAACTGAAGAAACCTCCGCCCAAGTTTCAACATCCATGGTAGTGGAATGTACTAGATATAGACCACATCCACTACGCTGCAATGGATGGCTACCTTTGTTTCAATATCTACAAGGGTTGGATGAAGAGCAAGAGCCAAGTGTGCAGTTCAAGCAAAGAAGTATCGCCCAAGAGGAAGAGGGACAAGGACGAAGTCGAGCACGTGGACGAGGAGTCCGAGTAAGGTGGCAGTGTCGTTGCTCATGGTGGTTCTAATGCAGTGTCTATCGGATTAGTTGCTTAGTTTAATTTCAGGTGTGCTTAGTTTTATTTGAGGGGTGTGTTGTGCTGAGCCCCCAACATAACTATGTTATGTTCCTTCTCGTTACTTTAACTCTTCAGTACGTACATACTAGTATTTCTTACAGTTCATCTTTTAGTTGGTATAGTACTACCACTCGTTTCTTCACATTATATACGTACAATATATATGGCCAACATCATATAGCCAGCAGTTTAGTTATCAAAGAATTTCAGGGCGCTTATTTTTGTCAAAGAATTTCGGGGTGCTTAGTTTTATTTGAGGGGTGTGTTGTGCTGGACACCATTATTGTGACTCAAATCTCTTTTGCCATGTTATAATGACATAAATACCGATGGACCAACATGCCAGCTCTCCCTCTATCTCACTATAGTAAAATAAAGTCTGGGGCCTACTTGATCCCAACAGCGTTCTTATTTTCCTGTAAAATTATTCGCTTGGTTACTCCTGACAAGCGGGGGCACATTTATCTTTGTGAGAATCGGCTTATTTTTGTCATATAACATGCTTAATGGGTTTGACGTGAAAATAACAATGTCTAATGGCATTTTTGAGGAAACATCTAACTTAACGATGGCATTTTTTAGATATCTAATTGCATTTTTGAGCAGGCATCTCACGGATCGATGGCATTTTTTAGTAGTTGTAACTCCTAATGGCAAAACAGAGTAGTGATACACGACTAGTGGCATAAATTATAAGAACCCAAGAATTAAATAGGTATGCTAATTTCTTTAATAGAATTTAGCACCCCATTTAGGCCTTGTTCGGTTGCTTGCCAAACCGAGTGGATTGAAGGGGTTTGAGGGGGATTTAAATCTCTTGTAAGTCAAAATACAAACCAATCCTTGCCAATCCCCTCCAATCCTCTTGGGGAGAGGATTAACCGAACAAGCCCTTAAGCACGTACTAGCTTTTTTAATAGTACTATATGCATAATTTGGCAACGAGCACTCTCTATATGTACCACCTTTTTCTTTAATTTCATCTTGTTAGTTTTGCTCCATGGCGCAATCCATCGATACTACTACTGTACAAAAGTATACATTTTTTCAAAGGCTAGAGGGCGGGCAGTCTAGCTTGGTCAGTTTCAAGAGAGGCGAGGGCCTTTCTGATTTGATGGCTCATTATTGCTGGAACGCGGGCCTTATGATTTGACTGCTCGCATAAATGTGCCGACGACCTGAGGAGGAGCAAAGAACCGTGCGGTATACTCAAGTTTTCCACTGGAGTACGACGGAGGAGCACGAAACACGGCAGCCCAGTGCCATATGGCGATAAAAAATGATCTAATTTGCTAGGCATCTCATTGTTAGCATTGTTCTATTCATGCCTCACAAAGAACGTGACACGTGCGGAAAAACACCCGAAGCAAAAGAAGAAACACAGTAGCAAAACAAGAAGGAAGATTATCACCCAAAAAAAAGAAGGAAGACGCACACACAAGTCTGGGGCGCTGCTCTCTACTACATGAAGAGTTGCTGGTCGCGGAGTCCTAACTGCTTCGTCATCGCCTCCACGACCTCCATCTCCTTGCGCGTCTCCTCCACCATCTTCTTCATTCTGTCCATGACGCGGGATTTCTCGACGCGAGCCTTCATCATCTGTTCCACGGCCGCATTACGTACCTTGAAAGCAGCCGGGTGCTCGATGCGGAGCTTCGCCAACTCCTCCTTTCGTTCCATGACGAGGGTCTGCATCTTCTTCATCGAGGAACTACTATTCTCATGCAGCTTCTTCCTGCCGGCGTTCTCCTCCTTCAGCAGGTCGAGCTCGTGTAACATCCCAAATTTTCAATTTGGAATGTTATACATAGATCATTCATGCATATCATATTTTATTGCATTTCGTTTCGCGATCCTCGAAATTCTAAGCAACTCAAGGACCCTCGGAGAGAGTTGGGGATTTCCCTATTTTCATATTTGAATTTTATCAAATATTGAAACGAGGATCTTGATTTTAATTATTTTTCTCTTCGAAAATATTTCATATTAAAATATATGAGAGGAGATAATATGACTTCTCCAAAATAATTGAAATATTGGAGGAAAAAAATTAAAATCAAATATTTGATTTTATTCGGATTTTATTGCTATTTTATTTGCATTAGAAAAATTGCACATTTTTCAAAGTTGCATTTTAGGGCCAAGAAAATGTTCATCTCGTTCTAAATATTTTATTTAGACGGTGAAAATTTGTTTTGGCATTTCTAGATTTTTATTTTATTTTCTAGGATTTATTTAAGTTTCGGCGGAATTATTTTCAAAAAAAAAATCAGCGCCCGCCTCGGCCGAAGCCCAGCCGAGCCGGCCCAACCGCCCCGTGCCTCGTCTACGACCTGGAGACCGCGAGCGCCGCCGCCGCTAGCCGAGTCTGGCCGGGACTCCTCCTTCCCGCGCCGGCTTGCCCCTCCCCCAAGCAGCCCCCCTCCTTAAATACCCCGGACCCCCTCCACCACCACCCGAGCCGCCAACCCCGCCGCCCGCGCCGCCGTTGTGCCCCGCGCACCCCGCCGCCGCAGCCCCACCTCGCCGGAGCCGCCGCCACCGCCGTTCGGTTTTATTCTAAAAACCGATCCGTTTTTTTAAACCCCAGTTCGTTTTTTTAGATCTGTTCGCCGGTTTTCTCGGTTTAATTTATATAGCGGACGTTTGTCCGTACGTTCGTTTTAACGAACGGTTTTCGCTCATTAGTTAGAGACAACGAACGTTCTTTCGTTAGCCTGTTCGTCAGTTTTCTTTTTCTCGGATTTTCCGCGATTATTTTCGATCGCGATTTCTGATCCGATTTTCGTTTCAGTTTATCTTTTCGCTCGTTTATCGGAATCAGGCGATTCAAGCGCTTAGATCTTCGTCTCGAAACCCTCTTTCTGTTTAATCAACTTTAACAAGATTTTGGTACTGTAAAACTTGACTTTAGTTCAGATTAGTAAACGGATCTTGTTTCTTTCGCAGTTTGAGTTTCGTTGCTCCGTTTGATTTGATTCTTTTTGCAAACCGGAGTTCTTAAGTTGAACTTTCTGGTCGATTCTTCTTATTTGAGTTTTGCCCGTGCATCTTTGCTTGATTTCTTATGTATGCTATTGTTTGTTTGCGATAGAATTCCCGGAGTGCGAAGCGTGCTACTACGAGTCCCTAGGTTTTGCGGATCGTCAGCAAGGCAAGTAACACATTGATCATACTCCTTCCATACCCAGTTTTTATGCATTAGTTTCAATCCTCAAACATTGCATGATTAGGATGTTATTAACATGTGGGTTGGGAAGTAGTTGATGAGGTAGAACCTATTGCCCTGTTATATTGAAACCTTGGGAGTTACTTCTACGTATTGCTTATATTGCTATTCTATGCTCGTAGACGTGGATTGGGTTTGAGTGTATCCATGACAGATGTGAGGTTGTTAATTAATGGTTCAACTTAAGGTGGCAACTTTAATACACATCTGGGTGGATTGCTTGTCGGGCACCTGGAAAATCCAGTGTTGTCCTAGGATATCCCGGAGTACCCGTGTGATCATCCTAAGGTCCGCCACCCAGGCTCAAAGGGAACTGAGATATTTTCATGCTAGAAACTTCCGTGTGCAGCCACAAGCTATTATGGGCTCTAGCATAGTTGAGTAAGTTGCATGAGCTCTTGAAGAGGTGGATCAGCAGGTAGGGGGGTGTAGGTTTGGTATGGTCTGCCCGGAGTAAAGAGTTAATGTTTCTGAAAGACTGTGTCTCGGTCATCCGTTTCTCAAACACCATGCAGTGCGAGAAATCCAACGGAGGCGATCGAGTCTTGTGGGGAAAAGTGCGCAAACCTCTGTAGAGTGTACAATCTAATCATGGCTAGCCGTGTCCCCGGTTATGGACAACCTTGAGTATCTAGTACTTGGAGTATCCTAAGTATCTCATCACTCTAAATTAATATTGTTGGGTTGATAATTACTTTAATTGGGATTGAGTTGGAGGAACCTTCTCAATGATGTTTCAACTAGCATGATAGTTAAATAAAACTTATTCCTTTGTTGTAGGAAAAAATTGGCTTTTCGCAAAAACTATAACCATAGAGCTTTCCACCAGCCAGATATGCATGTAGTGATAGCATTATTCTGTTCTTGCTCTACTGTGTTATATTGCCAGCATATTCCATGTGCTGACCTGTTTTCGGGCTGCAACGTATTATGTTGCAGACTTTTCAGACGAGGAGTAAGGTTCGTTAGGTCGTTGCCGTGCAGCTCAGCTATGTCGTTGGAGTTGATGGACTCACTTTATCTTCCAAGCCTTCCGTTGTTATCGTATTAGATGGCCTTAAGCCATATTTATTATAATAAGTTCTCTTTTGAGACATTCGATGTAATAAGTGTGTGATTGCTACTCTGTTATAAATCCTTCGAGTACTGTGTGCGTCAGCATTACCGATCCAGGGATGGCACTGAAGCACAGAGACTTGACCATTTGAGGTCGGGTCGCTACAACTCGTGATAGAGCTTCGCCTTGTCCTCCTGAAGTTGCAAGATTTCGCCAGTCGCCTTCTTCTCTGAGGCAATGCTCTTCTTCAGCAGCATCACCAAGCCGGCGGTCAACTCCCCCTGCTCATTGAGCTCAGCGGGCATGTCATCGAAGCTCTCCTTCAGCAGCTCCACCAAGTCGTGGATGAACTCCTTCTGCTTATTGAGGTGCTTATTGAGGTGCTTATTGAGCTCATCGGGCATGCCGTCGAGGGATAACGACTCCAGCGCCGCCAGCTCGGCATGTTCGCCTCCGCGGCTAGGGCGCTCCTGGGAGCCATCGTCTGCCCGTGAGAGATCTTTCGAGGTCTCTGCAAGGCGGCGAGCCCTCTCTCTTTTTTCCGCAGCCTTGGTTGCCGCTCCCTTGTTACGAGTAGTTCTCGACCTAGAGCTCTGCACACCGGCCGTGGCAAGGACGGACGAAGAAGAAGGACTTATGAGGAGGAAGGTAGAGTAATTTTCGGTTAGCTAGTTCCCCTTTTTATAACCTAAGTACTAGCACTACTACTAAAACCTGCATAGTGGGAACACGTTTAGGTTTGGTACGTACTAGTAGGTGTGAGCAGGCTTGAACTTAATTGTAGCACTAGTACTTTGGAATGTGATGGGAACAAGGTAAAGATTAATTGATGGTTTTGGTTTCGAGGCCCGAAACGGCTCCCGATGAGTTTAGTGGAACATAAATTTCAAGTACTCCCTCCATCTCAGTTTACAAGGCTTGCACATGTATCTAGGTCGTCAATGTAACTTATATAAAATAAATTGTTTAATATAAAAATATATCATTAAAAAATAGAATATTTGAAGTTTGTAAATGATATATTTTTCGTAATGTATGCCTCTTATTAAGTTGGTCAAATTAACGACCTAGGTACACGTGCAAGACTTGTAAACTGAGATAGAGGGAGTACTACACTGCTCAAATGCGGTCGCACAAGTCAGTGATGTAACTGGTCGTACATGTCAGACCAAGCCGATGCGTGTCCCTTCGGTGAGACGCGGGTCCGACCGACCGTCTGTTGGTGCGACCGACCGTAAAGTATTATGCGATGGAGACTTCTGGTTGTGGCTTCGGTTGATTGTCACGACCAAGCATTCTAAAACTAGTGATAAATCAATTACCATCTTTTTCCAAACAACCAAGTATTTTCATAGGAATACAATACATATTGATACGTCTCCAACGTATCTATAATTTATGAAGTATTCATGCCATATTTACAATAGTTTTATATGATTTTGGTATGATTTGATTAGAACTAACCCGGACTGACGCTATTTTCAGCAGAACTACTGTGGTGTTGTTTTTGTGCATAAATAAAAGTTCTCGGAATGCGATGAAAATCAACGGAGAATTTTTCTGGAAAATACAAAAAATACCAGAACGAAGAGTTGCCGGAGGGGAGGCCTGTGGGCCCCACGAGGGTGGACGGCGCGCCCACCCCCTAGGGCGCGCCCCTGTGCCTTGTGGACTTCCCATGGGGCCCCTGACTTATTCTCGACGCCAACCTCTCCTATAAATGCCCAAACCTCCAGAAAATAACCTAGATCGGAAGTTCCGCCGCCGCAAGCCTCTGTAGCCACGAGAAATCAATCTAGGCCCTCTCTGGCACCCTGCCGGAGGGGGGCCATCATCACTGGAGGCCATGGAGGAGGATCCCGAAGGGGCCATCATCGCCATGAAGGCCAAGGACCAGAGGGAGAACCTCTCCCCATCTAGGGGGGAGGCCATGGAGGAGGAAACACAAGGGGGAGAACCTCTCCTCCTCTCTCTCGGTGGCGCCGGAGTGCCGTCGGGAGGGGAATCATCGCCGCGGTGATCGTCTTCATCAACATCACCATCATCATCACCATCCTCATCTCTTTTACGCGGTCCACTCTCCTGCACCCCGATGTAATCCCTACTTGAACATGGTGCTTTATGCCACATATTATGATCCAATGATGTGTTGCCATCCTATGATGTTTTGAGTAGATATCCTTTGTCTTTGGGTTGATTGATGATCTAGATTGGTATGAGTTGTATGTTTTATTTTGGTGCTGTCCTATTGTGCCCTCCGTGTCGCGCAAGCGTGAGGGATTCCCGCAGTACGGTGTTGCAATACGTTCATGATTCGCTTATAGTGGGTTGCTTGAGTGACAAAAGCATAAACCCGAGTAAGGGGGTTGTTGCGTATGGGATAAAGGGGACTTGATGCTTTAATGCTATGGTTGGGTTTTACCTTAATGATCTTTAGTAGCTGCGGATGCTTGCTAGAGTTCCAATTATAAGTGCATATGATCCAAGAAGAGAAAGTATGTTAGCTTATGCCTCTCCCTCATATGAAATTGCAATAGTGATTACCGGTCTTGTTAACAATTGCCTAGGATAATTCCGCACACCAACCCATCATTATTCCACACTCGCTATTTATAATATTTAGTAATATATTCTAACTTTATGATAACAACACCTACTTTTATGTTTCAGCTCTCCGATATCATGCAAAGTTATCCTCTTCATACCCACACTGTAGTTTTATTTCTCGTTTCTAGTTGGAAGCAAACGTTCGGTGTACATAGAGTCGTATCAGTGGCAGATAGGACTTGACAGAATATTGATCTTACCTTTATCTCCTTGTGGGTTCGACACTCCATACTTATCACTTCCACCTTTGGTAATTGCTACGATGATTCCCTGCACTTGGGGATTATCAAGCTCTTTTTTGGCGCCGTTGCCGGGGAGCAATAGCGTGGGGTTGATATTCTCGTGTGTGCTTGTTTGCTTTCTTCACTAAGTAGATTTTGTTTTTCCTTTTTGTTTCTGTTTAGTTGTGGGTGAAACATACAAAAAAATTAAAAGAATGAAAATACAAAAAAAAAATTACTTGCCTCTCATGCCTAAAAAGTTTTTCAATAAGAGAAGTGATTGGAAGGTTATGCATTGGAGAAGTGAGGGTCGACCTTGAACAATTGTGTTCATGCTCATGGAAACAATGTAAAAAAATTCATGGAAGCTTCTCTAAAACTAATTATCCCTTTGTATATACCCTTTGTATTATAAAAATAATGTGCCAAGCTTTGGTTTTAGGATGATTAGATTGCTTGTTTACTATGTGCAGTACAAAAACAGAAACTTTGGCTATAGCGCGTTTACATTTTTTAATGGAAAGTCAAATGGGCCTAAAACTTTTTGCACATTACTTTTGTACAAATTGTTTAAATTTTCATATTTGTTTAGAATTTTTGGGAGTTACAGAAGTTTACTAAATTTCCAGATTACTACAGACTGTCCTGTTTTTGACAGATTCTGTCTTCTATGTGTTAATCGCTTATTTTGATGAATCTATGGGTAGTATCAGGGGGTATGAACCATGGTGAAGTTGGAATACAGTAGATAAAGTGCTAATATGAAATTGGAATGAGTTGCAACAGTACCTAAAGGTAGTGATTTGCTTTAGTATACTAACAGATATCACAAAGTTTTTGTTAAGTTTTTGTGGATGATGTGTTCGAAGAATGAAGAGTTACCGATGTGAGAAGAATAAAGAGAGGCAAGAGTTCAAGCTTGGGGATGCCAAAGGCACCCCAAGTAAATATTCCAAGGATACTCAAGCATCTAAGCTTGGGGATGCCCCGGTTGGCATCCCATCTTTCTTCTTCAACAATTATCGGTATACCTTGGTTTTTGTTTTGTTCACATGATTTGTGTCGTTTGTGTTTTTCTTTTCTTTAAGAACCATGCTAGTATGAGATAGCCCTTCATCGGTTTATAGAATGCTTCATGTGCTTCACTTATATCTTTTGAGTATGACCTTATAGCATGCTCTTTGTGCTTCACTTAAATCTTTTGAGTATGGTTTTATAGAATGCTTCGTGTGCTTCACTTATATATTTTGAGCTTGAATATTGGTTAGTCTATATTAATTGTAGAATGCTCCATGAACTTCACTTATATCTTTTGGAGTATGAATAATACTATCATCTAAAGCGGGTTGGGAAGAGTGTCAACTTTAGGAATTAGTGATCCCACTATTTTGGAGGGTGTTGAATCTTAGTGTGATATTTATGAAAGTGGATTTGGAAGAGTGTCGACTTTAGTTAGTAATGATTCCACTATTTCGGAAGAGGTTCCAATTGATTATGAGAACAAAGTTGCTATCTATGATGTTTATTGTGATGATATGTATGCTATAAAGAATAATGTTAACCATGAAACTTGTCATCATGATTTTAATTCTCAATTGGATTATGCCTCACATGCCTAGCTAAAAGGCATTAAAGAAAAGCGCTTGTTGGGAGACAACCCAATATTTACCCTTACTGTTTTTGTGTGTTTACATGATTAAGCTACTGTAGTAATCATGTTTTATAGCTTTTGTTTCAATAAAGTTCCAAGTAAGACCTTTGGGAAGACTTGGGTGAAAGTTAATGTGATCTTACTGTAAAAAACAGAAACTTTGCGCTCACGAGATTAGCTGTCATTTTTTTTACAGAAGAGTGATTTTGAGTTGATTCCTTTTGCAGAAGATTAGTAGACAAATTCCTCACGTTCACCAATTTATTTCATAATTTTTGGTGTAGCAGAAGTATGGTTTCTGTTCAGATCATTACAGACTGTTCTATTTCTGACAGATTCTGTTTTCATTGCATAGTTTGCTTGTTTTCTAGTTTCTATGGCTTATATTTCTCAATATAAATTGTAAAAATGATATGGAGTAGTGTGCATTGTGTGAGAAAAATTATGAACCTTGTCTTTGACAGTACCAAAGTGAATGGTTTACTCTTTATCATACTAACCCATCTCACGAAGTTCCATTAAGTTTTGTGTGATTGAAGTTTTCAAGCTTTGGGTGAGATATCAATATGAGGAGAATAAGGAGTGGAAAGACCCTAAGCTTGGGGATGCCCAAGGCACCCCACGTTAATATTCAAGGAAGACTCAAGTGCCTAAGCTTGGGGATGCCCCGGAAGGCGTCCCCTCTTTCGTCTTCAAAACTATCGGTATACCTTACTCGGAGCTATATTTTTATTCGTCACATGATATGTGTTTTGCTTGGAGCGTATTTTCAATTTTACTTGCTGTTTGAATAAAATCATTGGATATGAAATTTTGAATGAAAAAGAATCCTCCCATGGCTAGTTAATTATTTGACTACTCAGTGTTCTTCACTTATATCTTTTTGGAGTAGTTTGTCATTTACTCACGTGCTTCACGTATATCCTATGAGTAAATGGTTGAATGAATTGAATATCATAAATCTGAATTTATATACGTTTCATATGCTTATAACATGGGGAGTAATGACTTCACACATAATAAGTATAGGTAGTAAACTTATTGAAAGTTAGCAAACGCAGAATTGGTCACTTGAACAATTCATGAAAGAAAATTGAAGGAAGAGAGATTTCACATATAAATATACTATCTTGGACATCTTTTGTAACTGTGAGCACTCATTAAATATGACATGCTAAAGAGTTGATGTTGGACAAGGAAGACAACTTAATGGGTTATGTTTTCCTATATCCGAAACGTTATATTGTCTTGGATCATCCAACATGTTGAGCTTGCCTTTCCCTCTCATGCTAGCCAAATTCTTTGCACCAAGTAGAGATACTACTTGTGCTTCCAAACATTCCTTAACCCAGTTTTGCCATGAGAGTCCACCATACCTCCCTAAGGATTGAGTAAGATCCTTCAAGTAAGTTGTCATAAACCCGAGTAAGGGGGTTGTTGCATATGGGATAAAGGGGACTTGATGCTTTAATGCTATGGTTGGGTTCTACCTTAATGATCTTTAGTAGTTGCGGATGCTTGCTAGAGTTCCAATCATAAGTGCATATGATCCAGGAAGAGAAAGTATGTTAGCTTATGCCTCTCCCTCATATGAAATTGCAATAGTGATTACCGGTCTTGTTAACAATTGCCTAGGATAACTCCGCACACCGACCCATCATTATTCCACACTCGCTATTTATAATATTTAGTAATATATTCTAACTTTATGATAACAGCACCTACTTTTATGTTTCAGCTCTCCGATACCATGCAAAGTTATCCTCTTCATACCCACAACGTAGTTTTATTTCTCGTTTCTAGTTGGAAGCAAAGGTTCAGTGTACGTAGAGTCGTATCAATGGCAGATAGGACTTGAGAGAATATTGATCTTACCTTTAGCTCCTTGTGGGCTCGACACTCCATACTTATCACTTCCACCTTTGGTAATTGCTACGATGATTCCCTGCACTTGGGGATTATCACATATAGATGGAGTGATTGTCAAGGTTGCAAACCGACATGGCGTTGCAAGTTCACTGCAGCAGCAACCGACTAGGTCACTGCATCGCTGGCAGGGAAGGAGGGCAGCTCACCTCACCTATGAACATGCTCAGCGGCGCCGCCGCAATTGGTCCCGGGATTTGGCTTCTCCTACCGCCCATTTGAATAGTTGCACCGGCTGCTCATGCCATTGTGCAGGCATGCGCGTTCTTTCCTCCGAAGTCGACTCCGTGAATATGATCTCTACCAATAGCCCTAGCTCGAAACCAACGCGACACTACCAGATGCTGACATCCCTCAGCATCTCTCCTCAGAGATCGACTTGCGCCTCCGCCTTGTGCTGCGCCACGCGCAGCTCCTTGGAACTTCTCTCCAATCGATGCGACGCTTCCTCGATCCGATTTTCCCTTGCTGCCCACCACCTGAAACACAGCTCTGGCATGTCCTCCGGAGCCACCGATCTGTGATTCTAGAGCAATGGATCCCCTCTAAAACACATGTGGGTTTCGCTCAAAGGCGGTAGTGCTGCGGGCCGCAGCGAGAGGGCAGCCCGCGGGATCCTGGGATCTAAGGGATTATCCATGGCGGGATCCGGTGGGCGAGGCAGGGAGGCGAGCCTAGGCATTGGGAGAGCCCTACGGGGCTAAGATAAAGATAGTACTACTCCACTCCGTCCATATTTAAATACAAAGGCCACCAACAGTAGCCCTGGCAAAAATTGATCATGCTGCCTGCGTCCTGGTTTATTGGCCTCCTTTTTTTCGTGCCACTTTTTATGACATGCATAAATATTATGTTACTTAAAATATGGTCAAAATTGGCACAAAATACGAAGGATATCAATGGAAGTAGCAACCCATGATTTAACTACTCGCATGCACGCAGTGGAGTAGTAATGTCTTTCTTCCTCCCTCACGTCCACCCAATTTGCATGCGCTGTATTAATTGACCATCAATGAAGTGAAGGACTTTACACGCGTCAAATTATCACATGGGGTGGATCTTCGTACAAAAATGCGTCCCCCTGTGTACCCGCGTGTGCGTGCGAGGGAATGAGTGCATGCGTGGCGTGCGTGCACATCTTCGCTTCGTGCATGTACCGCCAGTGTGCCTCGGAGAGGATGAGTACATTCTTCTGGAACCAGCACACGTCACTGTGATCAATCCACACAAGGAGGTCGCGACAATGCCTCCACATGTGCCACGTGGCTTCATGAACTGTAAGAGAGACACTGTGTAGCGTGCCGTTGGAATTCTAATTTACGTGTTTTGCACATACTCGAAGTACTAGTAAGGTACACGTGCATTGCACGCATCAGATTTGGCAACCAAATTATGAATAAATACCACACTATAGCATGTAAGCTTTGAGTCATATATGCCTGATGTAGATGTTGTTTAATTCTTATAGTTCATCTCATTCAAAATCAATTAGTTTTTATAAAAAAGCAAGGGCCTCCTTGATTCGTAGGATTTCCAAAATGCGGGAATAGGAAAAACATGGGATTAGAGTGCAATGTCGCCTTGAATCCTACAGGATTGTACGAGTGTTTGATTGTGCAATGAAAAAACGCAGGATTCTTTCAAAGAGGTTTCAGTGGATGGGATGTTTCCTATGAAATCTAGTGCAAATGAATCCTATGGAAAAATGCCTATGGTTTACAATCCTACAAATCAAACAACCAAGACAGGAAAAATTCCTAAGGATTAGAACCCTCCAAAATTCCTTTGAGAATCCTTTGAATCAAAGAAGCCCTTAATCTATTTTATGATTCATGGAATTGTGCGTTGTAAAGCATAAAGTAAAAACAAATAATGGAAATTCAACTAGAAAAAAAGTTTGGGCAGTTATGATATGGAAGATTCTAGAACAAAGGAGAAGCACTTGTGTTTTGAGGTTTGTGCATTATGCTTAAGTTCAACCATGGAGTCTGCTAGATTTTACATGTGGCAAAATCCAGTGGGGGCTAGAAGATGGTGCGAGGGGCCAAGTGGAGGGAAACTATGAAGGAGTGCACAAGTGCGAGATCGATATTTAAAGAGAGGGGGCGAGAACATGCGCTGTTGCGCGCAGTGGCGGAGCCATGAAAAATAAATGAGCTAGGGGCCAAGCATTGCTAATCCTTTACGAGGAGGGCCAATTCATCAACTTAAACCATTTTACCAGCAATTGTCTAATGATCACAGTCATATTAGCCTCGATATATAGTGATGTTAGGGGGCAGGGCCCTTGCCGCCCCCTATCACGCCACTGTGCGCGCATCTGAGAGATGAAGCGGAAGGCATGGATGATGAGAGGGGGCCTTGGATATATAACTAATGTGGGTGTATTAGCTATGTAATCCTATATAGAGAGGTATAAATTGATCGATGTGGACGTGGTAAAGAGGGTGAGACCTCACTAGATATATAGATTGATCGGTTTGTGTGGAAAACTGTGAAAGACCTAGCTATATATACACACACATAGAGGAACATCGATCGTTGCGCATGCACATGAGAGATAAAGAATGCCCGATATGATGGAGAGGGGGGTGTGTGTGTGCATGCATGGGAGACCGACCTGAAGAAAAAGATTGCATGTGTGCGATGGATAATGCCGACTGGTAGTGTGTGTGCATGCATGCACGAGAGAAGGTTAGTGGTACAATTATAAAGAGAAGACAAATGTGTGGATGTAAAAGACTAGGTGAGGTCATAATTAATGTAAAGTTGAATTCCAATATTTGAATAAGAGATCATGATGTTTGAAACCCATGCATGCATGAATATAACTGAGATATGCGCGGTGTGGTTTGGAAACGAGCATGTTGTATTGTATACACATTGAACATGGTCAGACTGATTTGAATTTGAGATACCGATGACAGACATCGTTTGGCCACATTGCATCCATGCATGGAAACACTATTCTAATTGGAGATGATGGGTGGCTTTCGCATCACATATCTATATCTATACCCCTATATATTATATTTTATATTTTTTATATAGTGTGCGGATAACTTTAACTTTGAAAGATGGTCATTGGATGAAGCCAATCCGATGGTGCAGAGATGACAAATTTGAGCACTACTGCAGTTGGATATCATCTAGATTCCACCAGATTTTGCCACATGTACAATCTAGAAGACTCCATGCTTGAACTTAAGCATAATGCACAAACCTCAAAATACAAGAACTTCTTCTTTGTTCTAGAATCTTCCGTATCAGAATTACCCAAATGTTTTTCTACATGATTTGCCATTATTTGTATTTACTTTATGCTTTACAACGCACAATTCCATGAATCTTAAAATTGATTAGCCTTATTATAAAACTTGATGATTTTGAATGAAATGAACTATAAGAATTAAACGAACATCTACATCATGCATATATGACTCAAAGCTTACATGCTATAATGTGGTATTTATTCATAATTTTGTTGCCAAATCTCATGCGTGCATACGTGTACCTTACTAGTCTAAATGGTGTTTGTGTGTGTGTTGTGCGTGTTAAACACATTGTACGTAGTATCATACATGGATTAGATTCCGAACATCTAGCTAGAGCATACATGTACTATGATTTGAATTCAACATAAAATGGATACATATATTTGAATTTGAGATCGTATGTACATGTAGTTTGTATTTATATAGGAATTTACTTCTCCTATATTCATGTCATGTGTTGTGAAGATAACATTTAGATGGTTGTATAACTAACCCGAGTACAATCCCATTCAAACAGGGAAAATGTACTCAAATTTAGTCCATATGCTAGACAACACACATTGTTTTTTATTGTTGAGGGAAGTGCAAATTGTTTTGGTACTGTACACGTTATGTTTGTTGTCCTGATTTTTTTATTTTTTTGTTGTATTTGAATGCATTTCTAGTAATATAGTAAAACGGGACATGGCTCTCTCTAGTGATGAGGTGTGAATTGTCTTTTTTTTGGTACACGTTAAGCTTGTTCTCCCGAAATTTCAAGCCGCGCCTTGTTATGCCGAAATTTCAAGCTAGCATCTTTGTCTATCGTGCTGTGAAACTCCGCCTCTTCAACCCGCACCTTGTTACGCCGAAATATTTAAGATATATCTTTGTCTCGTTGTGCTCCGAAAACTCCCTCCATCTCAACCCGCGCCTTGCTATCCCAAAATTACAACGCGCGGGAAACTCCCACCTCCTGCGAAATCCCAACATGTGAAATGCCCGTGATACCCCTGAATCGACAGAACCGCCTAGCTCAAATCGATGGGGGTACTTTCGTAACTTACCCCACATTTCAGACAAGCGCGTCCCTAAGCCATGGTTCCCCACTCCCATCCCATCAGCCCACCCATTCGTACACCGAGGTCGCGAAAACCAGCGAAGCCCCACACCCTCCTCCGTCCGCCACCCAGCCGAAGCCTCTTCCCCGATGACGTCATCCACAGCAACACCTCGACGTTCCTCATCCACCATACCGGATGAGGATCCACCGTCGATCTCGTCGTCCCGCCGGTTCAGCCACCCATCCTCCACATCCAAGGAGCTGCCCCGACGTTCCCCTCATCTTTCGCGCCACCTCCATTCCCACACCGCCGTCTTCACCTGCACCACTGGAAGAGCAGCATCATCACCGTTTCCTCGAATGAAGCTGAGGCCTCGTCGGCGCCACAAAAGAGGTTGTACACTAATCGCCGCATTTTCTTCTTGATTCGATCTCACGGTGTTGCCGGCGCTTGGTCCCGAGCCGACATGGCTCGGCTCCATCCACGGCGGCATCGCCGGCCACTTCCTCCACGGTGTCGCTCCCTCGGCGGCGACGTCCACATCAGTAGGAGCGGCTAGTGCTTTAGCTCTCGTTCACGCTGCTGCTCTGTTCTTGCTCTCGGTCCAATGATGGGCTTCCTCAAAATGCCCTAGGTCTTCGTGAGCAAGCAAGTTGGATGCACACCCACTTAGTTTCTTTTGATGAGCTTTCATAAACTTATAGTTCTAGTGCATCTGTTGCATGGCAATCCCTACTCCTTGATTGACATCAATAGATGGGCATCTCCATAGCCCGTTGATTAGTCGCGTCAATGTGAGACTTTCTCCTTTTTTGTCTTCTCACATAACCCTCATCATCATACTCTATTCCACCTATAGTGCTATATCCATGGCTTGCGCTCATGTATTACATAAGAGTTGAAAAGGCTAAAGCGCGTTAAAAAGTATGAACCAATTGCTCGGCTTGTCATCGGGGTTATGCATGATGGGAGCATTTTGTGTGACGAAAATGAAGCATGGCCAAACTATATGATTTTGTAGGGATAAGCTTTCTTTGGCTATGTTATTTTGATAAGACATAATTGCTTGGTTAGTATGCTTGAAGTATTACTATTTTTATGTCAATATTAAACTTTTATCTTGAATCTTTTGGATCTGAACATTCATGCCACAATAGAGAGAATTACATTGAAAATTATGTAAGGTAGCATTCCACATCAAAAATTCTGTTTTTATCATTTACCTACTCGAGGACGAGTAGGAATTAAGCTTGGGGATGCTAGATACGTCTCCAATGTAACTATAATTTTTGATTGTTCCATGCTATTATATTATCTGTTTGGATGTTTAATGGGCTTTAATATACCTTTTTATATTTATTTTGGGACTAACCTATTAACCGAAAGCCCGGTGCAAATTGCTGTTTTTTTGCCTATTTCAGTGTTTCGCAGAAAAGGAATATCAAACGGAATCCAAACGGAATGAAACCTTCGCGAGGATCATTTTTGGAACAAACGCCATCCAGGAGACTTGGAGTGGACATCAAGGAAGCCACGAGGCGGCCACGAGGTAGGATGACGCGCCCAGGGGGTAGGCGCGCCCCCACCCTCATGGGCCCCTCGTAGCTCCACCGACCTACTTCCTTCGTCTATATATACTCTTATACCCTGAAACCTTCGGGGAGAACCACGAAACACTTTTTCCACCGCCGCAACCTTCTGTACCCGTGAGATCCCTCTTGGGGCCTTTTCCGGCGCTCCGCCGGAGGGGGAACCGATCACGGAGGGCTTCTACATCAACACCATGGCCTCTCCGATGATGTGTGCGTAGTTTACCATAGACCTTCGGGTCCATAGTTATTAGCTAGATGGCTTCTTCTCTCTCTTTGGAACTCAATACAAAGTTCTCCTCGATTCTCTTGGAGATCTATTTGATGTAACTCTTTTTGCGGTGTGTTTGTCGAGATTCGATGAATTGTGGGTTTATGATCAAGATTATCTATGAAATATTTGATTCTTCTCTGAATTCTTATATGCATGATTTAATATCTTTGCAAGTCTCTTCGAATTATTGGTTTGGTTTGGCCTACTAGATTGATCTTTCTTGTAATGGGAGAAGTGCTTAGCTTTGGGTTCAATCTTGCGGTGTCCTTTCCCAGTGACAGCATGGGCAACAAGGCACGTATTGTATTGTTGCCATCGAGGATAAAAAGATGGGGTTTATAGCATATTGCTTGAGTTTATCCCTCTACATCATTTCATCTTGCCTAATGCGTTACTCTATTCTTATGAACTTAATACTCTAGATGCATGTTGGATAGCGGTCGATGTGTGGAGTAATAGTAGTAGATGCAGAATCGTTTCGGTCTACTTGTCGCGGACGTGATGCCTATATACATGATCATGCCTAGATATTCTCATAACTATGCACTTTTCTATCAATTGCTCGCAATAATTTGTTCACCCACCATAAAATATGCTATCTTGAGAGAAGCCACTAGTGAAACCTATGGCCCCCGGGTCTATTTTCGATCATATTAATCTCCCGCCAACGTGCTATTTCTGTTGCCGTTTATTTTGCAATCTTTACTTTTCAATCTATACAACAAAAATACCAAAAATACTTATCTTATTATCTTTATCAGATCTCACTTTTGCAAGTGGCCGTGAAGGGATTGACAACCCCTTTATCGCGTTGGTTGCAAGATTCTTAATTGTTTTTGCAGGTACTAGGGATTTGTGTGTAGTCTCCTACTGGATTGATACCTTGGTTCTCAAAAACTGAGGGAAATACTTACGCTACTTTGCTGCATCACCCTTTCCTCTTCAAGGGAAAACCAACGCATGCTCAAGAGGAAGCAAGAAGGATTTCTGGCGCCGTTGCGGGGGAGATTTGCACCAAGTCAAGTCAAGAGTTGATCTCCCGTCAACTAGCCGATTTTTGGCGTCGTTGCCGGGGAGATCTACGCACAAGTCAACACATACCAAGTACCCATCACAAACTCTTATCCCTCGCATTACATTCTTTGCCATTTGCCTCTCATTTTTCTCTCCCCCACTTCACCCTTGCTGTTTTATTCGCCCTTTTCCGTTCGCTTCTTTTTGCTTGCTCCTTGTTTTGCTTGTGTGTTGGATTGATTGTTTGTCACGATGTCTTAAGACAATACTAAATTGTGTGACTTTTCCAATACCAACAACAATGATTTTATTAGCACTCCGATTGCTCCTTTTACCGATGCTGAATCTTGTGAAATTAATGCTGCTTTGTTGAATCTTGTCATGAAAGATCAATTTTCTGGCCTTCCTAGTGAAGATGCCGCTACCCATCTAAACAACTTTGTTGATTTGTGCGATATGCAAAAGAAGAAATATGTGGATAATGATATTGTTAAATTGAAGCTATTTCCGTTTTCGCTTAGAGATCGTGCTAAAACTTGGTTCTCTTCTTTGCCTAAAAATAGTATTGATTCATGGAATAAGTGCAAAGATGCTTTTATCTCTAAGTATTTTCCTCCCGCTAAGATCATCTCTCTTAGAAACGATATCATGAATTTTAAGCAACCTGATCATGAGCATGTCGCGCAAGCTTGGGAGAGGATGAAATTAATGATACGTAATTGCCCTACACATGGTTTGAATTTATGGATGATTATACAAAACATTTATGCCGGATTGAATTTTGCCTCTAGAAATCTTTTAGATTCGGCCGCGGGAGGCACTTTTATGGAAATCACTTTAGGAGAAGCTACTAAACTCCTAGATAATATCATGGCCAATTATTCTCAATGGCACACCGAAAGATCTACTAGTAAAATGGTTCATGCAATTGAAGAGATTAATGTTTTGAGTGGAAAGATGGACGGACTTATGAAATTATTTGCTAATAAGAGTGTTTCTTCTGACCCTATTGATATGCCTTTGTCCACTTTGATTGAGAATAATAATGAATTTATGGATGTAAATTTTGTTGGTAGGAACAATTTTGGTACCAACGCGTATAGAGGAAACTTTAATTCTAGGGCGTTCCCTAGTAATTCCTCTAATAATTATGGTAATTCCTACAACAACTCTTATGGAAATTTTAATAATATGTCCTTTGATTTTGAGACTAGTGTTAAAGAATTTATGAATTCGCAAAAGAATTTCAATGCTTTGCTTGAAGAAAAATTGCCTAAGATTGATGAGTTGGCTAGGAACGTGGATAGAATTTCTCTTGATGTCTATTCTTTGAAACTTAGATCTATTCCACCTAAGCATGATATCAATGAGTCTCTCAAAGCCATGAGAATTTCCATTGATGAGTGTAAAGAAAGAACCGCTAGGATGCATGCAAAAAAGATTGCTTTGTGAAAGCGAGTTCTTCCGGTTTTCATGATAATAATGATGAAGATCTAAAAGTGATTGATGTGTGTCCTATTAGATCTTTGTTTTCCAATATGAATCTCGATAATGATGGGACTGGATATGAGTCAACTTTAGTTAGAAGTCCCCATTGTTCGGAGTTTTTAGATCTTGATGCAAAAATTGATAAAAATGGGATTGAAGAGGTCAAAACTTTATATAGCAATGAACCCACTATTCTGGATTTCAAGGAATTTAATTATGATAATTTTTCTTTGATAGATTGTATTTCCTTGTTGCAATCCGAGTTAAATTCTCCTCATGCTTATAGTCAAAATAGAGCTTTCACCAAACACATCTTTGATGCTTTAATGCAATCTTATGAAGAAAAACTTGAATTAGAAGTTTCTATCCCTAGAAAACTTTAAGATGAGTGGGAACCTACTATTAAAATTAAGATTAAAGATCATGAATGTTATGCTTTATGTGATTTGGGTGCTAGTGTTTCCACGATTCCCAAAACCTTGTGTGATGTGCTAGGTTTCCGTAAATTTGATGATTGTTCTTTAAATTTGCATCTTGCGGATTCCACCATTAAGAAACCTATGGGAAGGGTTAATGATGTTCTTATTGTTGCAAATAGGAATTATGTGCCCGTAGATTTTATTGTTCTTGATATAGATTGCAATCCTACATGTCCTATTATTCTTGGTAGACCTTTCCTTAGAACGATTGGTGCAATTATTGATATGAAAGAAGGAAATATTAGATTCCAATTTCCATTAAGGAAAGGCATGGAACACTTTAATAGGAAGAAAATTAAATGGCCTTATGAATCTATTATGAGAGCCACTTATGGATTGCATACCAAAGATGACAATACCTAGATCTATTCTTGTTTTTATGCCTAGCTGGGGGTGTTAAATGATAGCGCTTGTTGGGAGGCAACCCAATTTTATTTTTATTCCTTGCTTTTTTTCTGTTTACTAATAAATATTTCATCTAGACTCTGTTTAGATGAGTTTTTATGTTTTAATTAGTGTTTGTGCCAAGTAAAACCTATAGGATCTTCTTGGGTGATAATTATTTGATCTTGCTGAAAAAGACAGAAACTTTCTGCTCACGAAAACAATTGTTAAAAATCACCAGAAAGTGATAAAATACTAATTACAATTGCAGTCGATCAATAATCAAATTATCTAGGTCATCCTATTTTGGCAGATGTTTCTGAGTTATGGAAGTTCGCATTTGATACAGATTACTACAGACTGTTCTGTTTTGACAAATTCTGTTTTTCATGTGTTGTTTGCTTATTTTGATGAATCTATGGCTAGTATCGGGGGGTATGAACCATAGAGAAGTTGGAAAACAGTAGTTTTAACACCAATATAAATAAAGAATGAGTTCATTACAGTACCTTAAAGTGGTGGTTTGTTTTATTTCGCTAATGGAGCACGTGAGATTTTCTGTTGAGTTTTGTGTTGTGAATTTTTCAAGTTTTTGGGTAAAGATTTGATGGATTTTGGAACAAGGAGTGGAAAGAGCCTAAGCTTGGGGAGGCCCAAGGCACCCCAAGGTATAATTCAATGACAACCAAAAGCCTAAGCTTGGGGATGCCCCGGAAGACATCCCCTCTTTCGTCTTCGTCTATCGGTAACTTTACTCGATGCTATATTTTTATTCACCACATGATATGTGTTTTGCTTGGAGCATCTTGTATGATTTGAGTCTTTGATTTTTAGTTTACCACAATCATCCTTGCTGTACACACCTTTTGGGAGAGACACACATGAATCGGAATTTATTAGAATACTCTGTGCTTCACTTATATCTTTTGAGCTAGATAACTTTGCTCTAGTGCTTCACTTATACCTTTTTAGAGCACGGTGGTGGTTTTATTTTATAGAAAGTATTGATCTCTCATGCTTCACTTATATTATTTTGAGAGTCTTTTAGAACAGCATGGTAATTTGCTTTGGCTATAAAATTAGTCCTAATATGATAGGCATTCAAGATAGGTATAATAAAAACTTTCATATAGAGTGCATTAAACACTATGATAAATTTGATGCTTGATAATGGTTTTGAGATATAAAGGTGGTAATGTTAGAGTCATGCTAGTTGGGTAATTGTGAAATTGAGAAATACTTGTGTTAAAGTTGGCAAGTCCCGTAGCATGCACGTATGGTAAACGTTGTGTGACAAATTTTAAGCACAATATAGTTTTTATCAGCTTTCTTGGAGACCAACAGGGATGTCTCACTATCTTGAACCTTATCTGCATTACTTCCTTTACCATTGCATAATGGGGTACTCTTCTCCAATATTTTATCCACGTTCTAAAAGAGAAACAAACAAACACATCACAGGTTTACCATGTTGTATATGAAACTCATTTTGGTAAACCAGTTCAGTAGTAAGGTGGACAGGATAACAGCATGAAACAAGCATATATCTATGTAGTATCGTCATTGTATGGTCTATATCATTCTAGTTTATGTTGCCAAATCAAGATAGAGACAGTTTGAATCATATCTATTTAAGACAAAGAAGCATAGACAGCATATAAGTGTGGGAAACTACACAGCAATAACAACACTTGTAATGTGCATGGCATGAGAACATAACTGTTTATTCAATTGAAACCGAAATCAACATAGAGCAAGTTACAACAGCATACACGTTAAAGAAAGAGGTTTAAACATACCTGTTGCACCATTGGAGTTTTAATTGCATCCTTAAAATTTGAAATAAGTTGGTATGAGTAAATACAGTGATGCAAGAGCAAAGTAGTATGAACCATAGCTACAGAACCTGACCTGAGAACAATTCTTCTTCTTCTTTAAGTGTTGACTTGGGGTTCGGAGTGGTGGTCCTCGTGCTTTGGGCACTGCAGTTGCCTTATTAACTGCTCGTGTTTGGGTGCTCTGTGGTGGAGACGGTGCTGTGTCAACTACAACTGGGTTACTATCTGCTGGGGTTGGGGTTAGAAGGGGTGTAGCTGGTTCTCTGTCCAACTGGGTAGGGGTACAATCTGCGTGAGTCTGGGTTATGTGTGGTGGGGCTGGTTCTTGGGCAAGTACAACCGTGGTTCTATCTGCATCGACATGTAGCACGATCTTTTCTGAAGACCGTGTTTTTACTCCCACAGATACTGCCATCACCCCCTCCAATTGAAATGGTTGATAAACAAGAAAAGTAATTGAATGTACAAACATTGTAAGATGGACAGGTGCAATGGATAGTAGGGAAGAAAGCATGGCATGAAATAATTCACATTTACGTTGTCTAACCAAACAGAATAGCAGGACATAATTTCACATATATGATGGCTAATTAAACAAGATAGCATGACACAATTTCACATGTATGATGGCTAACTAAACATGATAGAATGGCATACTTCAAAATATGATGACTATGTAAACAGGATGACATGATATCTATACGATGTGTCTACTAAAGTGGTTGGCATGCCATAAATCACAAACATGCCGTCGATGGAAACATGATGACATGATATAATTCACGGATAGAATGACATAATCCAAAATATGATGACTATGTAAATAGGATGAGATGATATAACTATATTATGTCTTCAGAAAATGGGTTGGCATGCCATAATTCAGATACATGCTGTCTATGTAAACATTATGGCATGATATAATTCAAATATATGATTTATATACTAAGCAAGTGAGCAGAGGGCAATCGCATATATGATGTGTCAACTAAGGAGATGGCATTCAATATTGTGTATATGATGTAAAAACTAAGCATTGCAATACAACATATGCATGATATGAGTAATATAACCCTGCCAAGTTTGAGCATACACCTCAGGGGGATAATAGGACTGGTCATCTGCCTCTGAATCCTCCTTTGAAGAGCTATTTGTAACCAGCAAGATATCTGCCTCAGACGGTAGCATTGTCTGCTCTGAAGACCTTGTTTTCACGCTAGATTTCTCCATCACCAATTCAAATGGCTGATGCACAAGAAGAGCAGTTGAATATACAAACATTGTCGACAAATGCAACGAGAAATACAAAAAAAGCACGGCATGATATAATTCACATATATGACGCTTGGCTAAACAGCATGACATTGCATAATTCACATATATAACGCCTTGCAACAAGATAGCATTGCATAATTCACATATATAATGTCTTGCAACAAGATGGCATTGCATAATTCACATATATGGTAATTAGACACTAAACAGGTGGCATTCATACAGAGCATGTCTAAACTAAGCAAATGACATAGCAATGCAAGATACCATACACACGATATGAGCAACATAACCCTGCCAAGTTAGAGCATGCACCTTGGGGGGGAATAGAACTGGTCATCTGTCTCTGAATCTTCTGAGGAGCTATCCATAACCAGCAAGACATGCGCTTCGTCAGATAGCATTGTCTGCTCTGAAGACCTTGTTTCCACTCGAGACTTTTCCATGACCGTGCCGAATAGCTGATGCACAGGAAGAGTAATTGAATGTACTAAAATTGTTGACGAATTTAACACGTAATAAAAAAATGATGGCATGATATAATTCACATATAAGATGACTGGCTAACCAGGGTGGCATTGCAAAATTCACATATATGATGCCTGGCTAAACAAGATGGCATTGCATGATTCACATATACGATAAAGAAACTAAACAGATGGTATTCACACAAAGCATGTCTAAACTAAGCAGATGACATATTTGATGTATAAAGTAAGCAATGCAAGGCACCATATGCATGATATTACCAACATCAGCATGCCAAGTTAGAGCGAAGACCTCAAGGGGTAAATAGGAGTGGTCTTGTCCTTCTGAATCCCCATCAGAACAATTATCTTCCTCTTGATTACAATCCAAAATGGGTGGAGGGGGGCTGCCTTTGCGCCCACCATGGAGCGACGTCTACATGAAATTTTATTGCCACGCAAGGCTCGTCTCTTTTGCTCTACATGTTCAATTCCATTGTGTACAATAACTGATATGCATAGGAATAAAACATAGTGAGATTATGTAAGGAGTGCATGCACAAATCTAGAGTGATGGTAGGAAACTGTGGATAGACCCAAAACCAATGATAGTAGGCAGATAATAGCTTTAGTTAAAAAATACAGATAATGGCTCCTTTAATGTTTGTCTGCACCCAACATGAAACTCATAGTAGACACCCGAGATTAACCAGAAAGTAGACAGATAGTACTGATTGCTGCCCCAATATGTACCCCACAACCATTTAAAAACTCAAGTCTTAGCATTAGTTTGGACCTGACTCGGAGTCTAATAGGTGAACACGACGATAAAGTAGCGTGTCATCATATTAAGCGATGCATAACGTAAGCAGACACGGAAGAGTGCGACCTCTCTTGCGGACCCATGTAGTCCTCAAGGTCATCTGCTCAGTTGATGATGGTAATGTAGTTGTCGTGGCTGCCGGCAGCGGGGAAGAAGATCTGAGGCGGCGAAAGACAGTCTGGAGAGCGGATCCCTGCTGTGGTGAACCCTTCCATCGTTGGAGCAGCTGAGCTGGGGTGGAATATAGCGCAGCAGGAGCAGGACAAACCACACAAGGTTTTCTTTGACACATATTTGTAACAGAAGTAATTGTGTAAGGGCTTGTTTGGAGGATTCTAACAATGCAGGGATAGGAAATAGACAGGAATAGGATAGGAATGCATGTGCAAAACAGAGAATTTAAAAACATAGGATTTCTGCCAATCTGGATGTTTGGTTCACAAGAATTGGAAGATCACAGGATGCAAAGAAGCATGGTGAGATTAAGTCAAACCACAAGAAAATGTACGGTTATAATGCTATTATGCTACTATCGCTTAGTCTTGTGCTTCATGAATAGGAATTTGAAAAGGAGGACAAGTGGAAATTAAAATTCCTACGGTTTTTTTTCAAGGAGACACTAAAGGAACAAATCCTACAGTTTTCCTTTGCTCCATTCCTTTGAACGAAATGCATGAATAGTAGTACCATAGGAAACTTTCCAATTCCTATGTTTTTCCTTCACTTTTCCATTCAAGCACTAGCGATTCTAGTAGGCAGGCTTGAGCAAGGAAAAGCCTACGCTCAAAAATGTTTTTGTGCTACTTCTACTACTTTGGACCCAGGCCACTGCCCTACTAGCTCAACTCCCAGGCCCATCGACAAATGCACAGCTCAAACGCGCGGAGATAAATAATGATGGCATTCAAGAGAGTCCATCACGGATAGCTAAGTTGCCTGGTACCTCACTGCTTGTCATATAGTAGGATAAAATAACCGTATTTCACGTTACTACGTGTGCTCAGTGGACAATATATATAACATGTAGAGTAAAAAAGAGATGCAACAAGTGTACAACCTCTTTGGCGAAGCCATGTCGATCTCAGCCTGATTGGGTTGGTTGGTGAGGATGCTCCGGTTGACTTGGCTGTCGAAGGAGGGGAAAAGGATCTTAGGCGTCTGGAGATGGAGCCCGGGGTACTGCTCCGCTGTGATGGAGGGTTTCGTCATTGGAGTAGCTCTGGTGAGTTGTACGACGCCGAGGCTGAAGCAGGACAAGAGAGAGAACGTTAACCTGAGTGGAATTCTAATAGCATCTCCAATAGATGACGTAAAATACATAACCACAAAGTGCTAGATGTAAAATACATCAGCCGCTCATCTCTGAACTTAACTGTCGAAACTGAATTTAACTGTCAAAACTGAACTTAACTATCGAAATTGAATGCACTAGTAGCAGAAAAGCAGTAGCAAAAGCGCATGCGAGAGCCGGGGCAGCTGGTCGTGTAGCAGCATCAGGGTGAGGCTACACGTCAGTCGACTGACTTTTTCATCTCTGGTCAGTCGATTTTCCAGCCGTTGGATACGAAATCAAGGGCCTGCAGTTCATCTTCAACCTCCACTCCCCTGAGCCGCCAGCCACCACCGGCCAAACCGCCACCCCGCCGCCCGCGGCCGGTGGTGCACCGCCCCGCCCACCCCGAATCCACTCCCCACCGCCGGCCCACCGCCGCCCTGGCCATCCATCTAGGCCCCCCGTGCCGAGCTTTTTCTCCAGCGATCCCCACGCCCCCGCCCCACCCCCACGGGCGACCATCGCCCCACCCTGAACCCTAAGATAGATAGTGGGGTACCTCTCCGATGAGCCCTGCTACCTCTTGAGCATGCGTTGGTTTTCCCTTGAAGAGGAAGGGTGATGCAGCAAAGCAGCGTAAGTATTTCCCTCAGTTTTTGAGAACCAAGGTATCAATCCAGTAGGAGTCTACACGCAAATCCCTAGTACCTGCACAAACAATTAAGAACCTTGCAACCAACGCGATAAAGGGGTTGTCATTCCCTTCACGGCCACTTGCAAAAGTGAGATCTGATAAAGATAATAAGATAAATATTTTTGGTATTTTTGTTGTATAGATTGAAAAGTAAAGATTGCAAAATAAACGGCGACAGAAATAGCACGTTGGCGGGAGATTAATATGATGGAAAATAGACCCGAGGGCCATAGGTTTCACTAGTGGCTTCTCTCAAGATAGCATATTTTACGGTGGGTGAACAAATTACTGTCGAGCAATTGATAGAAAAGCGCATAGTTATGAGAATATCTAGGCATCACGTCCGCGACAAGTAGACCAAAACGATTCTGCATCTACTACTATTACTCCACACATCGACCACTATCCAGCATGTATCTAGAGTATTAAGTTCATAAGAACAGAGTAACGCATTAGGCAAGATGACATGATGTAGAGGGATAAACTCAAGCAATATGATATAAACCCCATCTTTTTATCCTCGATGGCAACAATACAATATGTGCCTTGCTGCCCCTGGGAAAGGACACCGCAAGATTGAACCCAAAGCTAAGCACTTCTCCCATTGCAAGAAAGATCAATCTAGTAGGCCAAACCAAACTGATAATTCGAAGAGACTTGCAAAGATATTAAATCATGCATATAAGAATTCAGAGAAGAATCAAATATTGTTCATAGATAATCTTGATCATAAACCCACAATTCATCGAATCTCGACAAACACACCGCAAAAGATCAGAGAAGAATTCAGAGTAGGGATTGCCATGCAACGGATGCACTAGAGCTATAAGTTTATGAAAGCTCATCAAAAGAAACTAAGTTGGTGTGCATCCAACTTGCTTGCTCACGAAGACCTAGGGCATTTTGAGGAAGCCCATCATTGGAATATACAAGCCAAGTTCTATAATGAAAAATTCCCACTAGTATATGAAAGTGACAAAATAAGAAACTCTCTATCATGAAGATCATGGTGCTATTTTGAAGCACAAGTGTGGAAAAAGGATAGTAACATTGTCCCTTCTCTCTTTTTCTCTCATTTTTTTGGGCTTCTTTGGCCTCTTATTTTATTTTATTTTATTTTTATTTGGGCTTCTTTGGCCTCTTTTTTTAGTCTCCATCGTTCTTCCTCACATGGGACAATGCTCTAATATTAATGATCATCACACTTTTATTTACTCATAACTCAATGTTACAACTCGACACTAGAACAAAAATATGACTCTATGTGAATGCCTCCGGCGGTGTACCGGGATATGCGATGAATCAAGAGCGACATGTATGAAAGAATTATGAAAGTGGCTTTGCCACAAATACGATGTCAACTACATGATCATGCAAAGCAATATGACAATGATGGAGCGTGTCATAATAAACGGAACGGTGGAAAGTTGCATGGCAATATATCTTGGAATGGCTATGGAAATGCCATAATAGGTAGGTATGGTGGCTGTTTTGAGGAAGATATAAGGAGGCTTATGTGTGATAGAGCGTATCGTATCACGGGGTTCGGATGCACCAGCGAAGTTTGCACCAACTCTCGAGGTGAGAAAGGGCAATGCACGGTACCGTAGAGGCTAGCAAATTGCGGAAAGGTAAGAGTGCGTATGATCCATGGACTCACATTAGTCATAAGGAACCCATATACTTATTGCAAAAGTTTATTAGCCCTCGAAGAAAAGTACTACTACACATGCTCCTCGAGGGATAGATTGGTAGGAAAAGACCATCGCTCGTCCCCGACCGCCACTCATAAGGAAAGCAGTTTGAGTTACTGGCTACTACTGCTGGCACCAGCTCTTCGAACTCACTGCCTGAATCAGTTCGGCTTCTTGAGTCTCAACTTCAAGTTGAAAGACATCGATCAAATGTTATGCAACAGGAAGCCGAAGGACTGAGGAAGTCCCTGCAGAATTCAGATGCATACTTTCTGGTGCAACAGCAAGTGCTGGAGGATTTAAGCGCCAAACAAGAGAAAGTTAATAAGCTTGCTAAGCATCTTGCCAGCATTATGGGTACCCAGGATATTGTTTATTGAGCTCTTCTGAAGTGGTTTTAGTTCTGGACTTGTTTTGCTGCGACGTTTATTGGCACTGGTCGCCAACTTTGACAACCAGTGTATATGATATGCTGCTTTGTTCCCTATATTTGCACTGGTGGCGAACTTTGATGCCCAGTGGATGTAATATGTGTAATAGCCGTGATAGCCTAGCGTAAGTTGCTTGCTTATTTATTTCCTTGTTGTCTTGTTTATTTGTTTGCTTGTAGTCAGTGTAGTTCTTTTTCTGCGGTTTGCTAGTGGCCGCAATAACCTATTTTTTAAAACTAGGCCACAATAACCATGGGCTACATATTTACTGTAGTTACCATGGGCCTCCTACGGGCCGTAGAAACAATGGGCCTTCTAAGGGCCATAGAAACAATGGGCCTTCTATGGGCTGTAGCATCAATGGGCCTTCTACGGGTCGTATGATCGATCGGCCAAACCTGGGCCAATAACAGACCGCATTATGGGCCGTAAACGGGCTAGATTTGGAATTGTCCGTTCATGGGCCGATAATAATGGGCCGTCGTTAATCGACCATATTTGATGACGCTATGAAAACGGCCCAACGGATTAACGGGCCGCAAACGGGCCGATTGTAACCACGTGCTGAATTTGACCCACAAGCAGAAAAGGCCAGTAACTAGCCGTAAGTAACCGCATGCTGGAAATGAGCCCAAGAATAAATGGGCCCCGAGAAGGCCGAAAGATAACACGGGTTGGAAACGGCCGAATGGAATAATGGGCCATTAATGGGTATAATGCGGTACATTGTTCATTGCGGGCCAGATTCACCATGGGCCGTTAATGGGCCAAGATTTACAAATGGCCTCGTATGGGCCGAAAGACTTCATGGGCCATACATGGGCCGTAAGTTACAATGGGCTGGAATCATATTGGACAGCCCAAATGAAGCTACTGGGCTTAATTCCGATAGGCCGTAACGGGCCGTGAGTTAGCGGGCCGTAAATGGGCTATATAGGAACACACCGTTAATAGGCTTTTCGTAGGCCGGCCCGTTACCTTTTGACCAAGTCAAACGGGCCGGCCTTTTCACCGGAATGGGCCTCTCTTGGGTCGTGCCACATGTCGACGTATCATAGGCGCCTCCTGTCCAATGAATGGATGACATCTGTCCCAACGGTGAGCCAACACGTGTTTCCTCCGGCCAATGAGAATTTTACACGTGGAAAATCCTCATTGGTCTGGGCTGTTAGCAGGTTATCGGATCCAAAACCGGACCCGATAGCTTAACGGCGACCCGTTACGGTGGATGCCACGTGTCGGTCACCCTTGACGAAAGCACTTCCATGACGCGCCATTTATCGTCATGGAAGTGGACACTTCCGTGATGATAATTTTGATAATGTCATGGAACACTTCTACGACAGCACATGTATGACTATCTTGATTCTATCATAAAATCGTCATGGATGTACATGCATGACAGAAAACACGTATCATCACGGAAGTGTATTTTTTTGTAGTGCTTGTGTTCTTCATGTTCACCGTCTTCTTCGGGATTTCCCCACCAATTTGTGAAAGATCTCCATCTAGGGTTCCACCCTACAACATCAAGACTTTAACTAGTGATGTGCCCACTTCTTTAGATTATAAGGACTTTAATTATGATAGTTGTTCTTTAATTGAGTGTATTTCCTTGTTGCAATCCATGATAAATTGAACCAATGCATATGAACAAAATAAAGCTTTCACTAATCATATTGTATAAGCTATGAATCTATTATGAGGGCCAACTATGGGATTAAAACTAAGGATGATAATACTCGAAATTATGCCTTACGCCTAGCTAGGGGCGTAAAACAATAGCGCTTGTTGGAAGGCAACCCAATAGTTATCTAATTTTTCTTGTTTTTATTTATGTTTTTGAGTGTTCACACAATTATGCTACTATTATGATTTGTGTTTTATATTTAAATTAGTGTTTGTGCCAAGTAAAGCCTTTGGGATGATTTGGTTGATAGTTGACTTGATTATGTCAAAAAACAAAAACTTTTGCGCCCGGCACTGGAATTCATAATTCACTAGAACATGAAAAATGTTGAATTATTTACACAATATTCATATAAAAATTTCCCACGTTGTCCTAATTTGTGAGATGTTTTGGAGTTACAGAAGTATAGTCTTTGTTTAGATCGTTACAGACTGTTCTGTTTTAGATAGATTCTGTTTTCGTTGCATAGTTTTCTTGTTTTAATGATGCTATGGATTATATCGAGGGGTATAAGTCATGGAGAAGTTAAAATACAGTAGGTATTATGCAATAATAAAATATGAATGGGTTCATAATAGTACCTAAAGTTTATGATTTGCTTATTATACTAAAAGATCTCACAAGGTTTCTATTGAGTTTTGTGTGCTGAACTTTTCAAGTTTTGGGTGAGATCATGATAGATGAAGGAATAAGGAGTGGCAAGACCCTAAGCTTGGGGATGCCCAAGGCACCCCAAGGTAATATTCAAGTAGACCCAAGCATCTAAGCTTGTGGATGCCTCGGATGGCATCCCCTCTTTCGTCTACAATCCATCGCTATACTACTTGGAGCTATATTTTTATTCATCACATGATATGAGTTTTGTTTGGAGCGTCTTGTATTATAGTAGTCATTGCTTTGTTTGATTTTTAGTTTGCCACAATCATGGTTTGCTTCACACACACCTTTTTAGAGGGACACACATTTTTCGCGATTTGTTAGAATACTCTATGTGCTTCACTTATATTTGAGCTAGGCAATTCCTCTAGTGCTTCACTTATATCTATTAGAGCACGGCGGTGGATATATTTTAAAGAAATAGTTGCACTCTCATGCTTCAATTATATCTTTTTGAGAGTCTAATAAATAGTAATGGCAATATGCACATGTTATGAAATTGGTCCAGATATGATAGGTATTCAAGAGGGATATAAGTAAAACTTTCATGTAGATCAGTGAATATGATAAGTTTGATTCCTTGTAATAGATTTGCGATATTAAGATGGTAATAGGTGGGGGTACTAGTGAATGATTGTGGTTTAGTAAGAATATTGGTGTTAAGATTTGTGATTCCCGAAGCATGCACGTATAGTCTCCCATTATGCGATGAAGTTGGAGCATGATTTATTATTGAGTGTCTACCTTACTAGTGGCGGTCGGGGACGAGCGATGGTCTTTTCCTACCAATATATCCCCCTAGGGGCATGCGTAGTAGTACTTTGCTTTGAAGGCTAATAATCTTTTAAAATAAGTATGTGAGTTCCTTATGACTAATGTGAGTCCATGCATTATACGCACTCTTATCTTTCAGCCATTTGCTAGCCTCTTCGGTACCATGCATTGCCCTTTCTCACCTCGAGAGTCGGTCCAAACTTCATCAGTGCATCCAAATCCCGTGATATGATACACTCTATCACACATAAGCCTCCTTATATCTTCCTCAAAACAACCACCGTACCTAGTAATCATGGCATTTCCATAGCCATTCCGAGATATATTGCGATACAACTTCCACCGTTCTGTTATTATGACATACACCTTCATTGTCATATTGCTTTGCATGATTATATAGCTAACATAGTATTTGTGGCTCAGCCACCATTCATCATTATCATACATGTTACGCCAGCATCATTACACATCCTGGTACACTTCCAGAGGCATTCATATAGATAAATAAAAGTGTGATTAAGTTGTAAGTAAATAAAAGTGTGATGATCATCATTATTAGAGCATTGTCCAAGTGAGGAAAGGATGATTAAGACTATGATTCCCCCACAAGTCGGGATGAGGAACCAAACGAAAAGAGAGGCCAAAAGAGCCCAACAAAACTAAAGAAAAATTAGATAAAAAGAGAGAAGGGGCAATGTTACTATCCTTTTCCACACTTTTGCTTCAGAGTAGCACCATGTTTTTCATATAGAGAGTGTCCTATGTTGTCACTTTCATATACTAGTGGGAATTTTTCATTATAGAATTTGGCTTGTATATTCTGATGATGGGCTTCCTCAAATGCCCGAGGTCTTCATGAGCAAGCAAGTTGGATGCTGATACGTCTCCAACGTATCTACAATTTTTGATTGCTCCATGCTATATTATCTACTGTTTTGGACATTATTGGGCTTTATTATTCACTTTTATATTATTTTTGGGACTAACCTATTAACCGGAGGCCCAGCCCAGAATTGCTGTTTTTTGCCTATTTCAGAGTTTCGCAGAAAAGGAATATCAAATGGAGTCCAAACGGAATGAAACCTTCGGGAACGTGATTTTTAGGAAGATTATGATCCAGGAGACTTGGACCCTACGTCAAGAAACAAAGGAGGAGGCCACGAGGTACGGGGCGCGCCCTCCACCCTCGTGGGCCCCCTGTTGCTCCACCGACGTACTCCTTCCTCCTATATATACCTACGTACCCCCAAATGATCAGATACAGAGCCAAAAACCTAATTCCACCGCCGCAACCTTCTGTGCCAACGAGATCCCATCTCGGGGCCTGTTCCGGAGCTCCGCCGGAGGGGGCATCCATCACGGAGGGCTTCTACATCATCACCATAGCCTCTCCGATGAAGTGTGAGTAGTTTACCTCAGACCTTTGGGTCCATAGTTAGTAGCTAGATGGCTCCTTCTCTCTTTTTGGATCTCAATACAATGTTCTCCCCCTCTCTCGTGGAGATCTATTCAATGTAATCTTCTTTTTGCGGTGTGTTTGTTGAGACCGATGAATTGTGGGTTTATGATCAAGATTATCTATGAACAATATTTGAATCTTCTGAATTCTTTTATGTATGATTGGTTATCTTTGCAAGTCTCTTCGAATTATCAGTTTGGTTTGGCCTACTAGATTGATCTTTCTTGCAATGGGAGAACTGCTTAGCTTTGGGTTCAATCTTGCGGTGTCCTTTCCCAGTGACAGTAGGGGCAGCAAGGCACGTATTGTATTGTTGCCATCGAGGATAATAAGATGTTTTTTTAATCATATTGCATGAATTTATCCATCTACATCATGTCATCTTGCTTAAGGTGTTACTCTGTTTTCATGAACTTAATACTCTAGATGCATGCTGGATAGCGATCGATGAGTGGAGTAATAGTAGTAGATGCAGGCAGGAGTCGGTCTACTTGTCTCGGACGTGATGCCTATATACATGATCATACCTAGATATTCTCATAACTATGCTCAATTCTGTCAATTGCTCAACAGTAATTCGTTTACCCATCGTAAAATACTTATGCTCTTGAGAGAAGCCACTAGTGAAACCTATGGCCCCCGGGTCTATCTTCATCGTATTAATCTTTCAACACTTAGTTATTTCCTTTGCTTTTTACTTTGCTTTTATTTTACTTTGCATCTCTATCACAAAAATACCAAAAATATTATCCTATCATATCTATCAGATCTCACTCTCGTAAGTGACTGTGTAGGGATTGACAACCCCTTATCACGTTGGTTGCGAGGAGTTATTTGTTTTGTGTAGGTACGAGGGACTCGCGCGTAGCCTCCTACTGGATTGATACCTTGGTTCTCAAAAACTGAGGGAAATACTTACGCTACTTTGCTGCATCACCATTTCCTCTTCAAGGGAAAACCAACGCAGTGCTCAAGAAGTAGCAAGAAGGATTTTTGGCGCCGTTGCCGGGGAGTCTACGCAAAAGTCAACATACCAAGTACCCATCACAAATCCCTTATCTCCCGCATTACATTATTTGCCATTTGCCTCTCGTTTTCCTCTCCCCCACTTCACCCTTGCCGTTTTATTCGCCTTCTCTTTTCCGTCTGCCTCTTTTTCGCTTGCTTTTTGTTTGCTCGTGTGTTGGGTTGCTTGTTTGTCACGATGGCTCTACCTAGATTTGGTGGTCTTCACCTTAAAAGGTTAGAAGAGATCGAAAGCAACGTCGGGAGTTTTATGGTTTTGCAATTTGAGCATAACAATTTCTTTAGAAACGAGCTTAAGGAAAAAAAAGTTTTATGAGTTATATGAATAAAGAGCTCGATGATATGTCTAAAGAATTTGATGGTTTAAAGATCCCAAATTGCTCGTCTTGAGAAGTTGACTGCTGTAATATCGGATAAGCAGGCTACCTTAGTTAATAAGATGGCCGCTAAACCGGATTTCTATGAAAATAAAGATGAAGATATAAAAGTTATTGATGTGTCCCCTATTAAATCTTTGTTTTGCAATATGAATCTTGATAATGATGGGACTGAATATGATCCACCTTTACCTAGAAGGCATTCCAAGAATTCGGAGTTTTTAGATCTTGATGCTAAAATTGATAAAAGTGGGATTGAAGAAATCAAAACCCTAGATGTTGCTAAACCCACTATTTTGGATTTCAAGGAATTTAATTATGAAAATTTCTCATTGATAGATTGTATTTCCGTGTTGCAATCCGTGCTAAATTCTCCTCATGCTTATAGTCAAAATAAAGCTTTTACCCAACATATCATTGATGCCTTGATGCAATCTTATGAAGAAAAGCTTGAGTTGGAAGTTTCTATCCCTAGAAAACTTTATGATGAGTGGGAGCCTACTATTAAAATTAACATTAAGGATCAGGAGTTCCATGCTTGATGTGATTTGGGTGCTAGTGTTTCCACTATTCCTAAAACTTTGTGCGATTTGCTAGATTTCCGTGATTTTGATGATTGCTCTCTAAACTTGCACCTTGCGGACTCCACTATTAAGAAACCTATGGGAAGAATTAATGATGTTCTTATTGTTGCAAATAGGAATTATGTGCCCGTAGATTTTATCGTTCTTGATATAGATTGCAATCCTTCATGTCCTATTATTCTTGGTAGACCTTTCCTTAGAACGATTGGTGCAATTATTGATATGAAGGAAGGGAATATTAGATTTAAATTTCCATTAAAGAAAGGCATGGAACACTTCCCTAGGAAGAAAATAAAATCACCATATGAATCTATCATGAGAGCCACTTATGGATTGCCTACCAAAGATGGCAATACCTATATCTATCCTTGCTTTTATGCCTAGCTAGGGGCGTTAAACGATAGCGCTTGTTGGGAGGCAACCCAATTTTATTTTTAGTTTTTTTGCTTTTGCTTCTGTTTAGGAATAAATATTTGATCTAGCCTCTGGTTAGATGTGTTTTTATCTCTTAATTAGTGTTTGTGCCAAGTTAAACCTATAGGATCTTCTTGGATGATAGTTATTTGATCTTGCTGCAATTTCCAGAAACTTTCTGTTCACGAAAACAATTGTTAAAAATCACCAGAACGTGATAAAATAGTGATTCCAATTGCTGCTGATAATTAAACAAATTTTCTAGGTCGTACTATTTTGGCTGATTTTTTGGAGTTTCAGAAGTTTGCGTTAGTTACAGATTACTACAGGCTGTTCTGTTTTTAACAGATTCTGTTTTTCGTGTGTTGTTTGCTTATTTTGATGAATCTATGGCTGGTAAAATATTTTATAAACCATAGAGAAGTTGGAATACAGTAGGTTTAACACCAATATAAATAAATAATGAGTTCATTACAGTACCTTGAAGTGGTCTTTTGTTTTCTTTCGCTAACGGAGCTCATGAGATTTCTGTTGAGTTTTGTGTTGTGAAGTTTTCAAGTTTTGGGTGAAAATTTTGATGGATTATGGAACAAGGAGTGGAAAGAACTTAAGCTTGGGGATGCCCATGGCACCCCCAATATAATCTAAGGACACCATAAAGCCAAAGATTGGGGATGCCCCGGAAGGCATCCCCTCTTTCGTCTACTTCCATCAGTAACTTTACTTGGAGCTATACTTTTATTCACCACATGATATGTGTTTTGCTTGGAGCGTCTTGTATGATTTGAGTATTTGCTTTTTAGTTTACCACAATCATCCTTGCTGTACACACCTTTTGAGAGAGCCATACATGATTTGGAATTTGTTAGAATACTCTATGTGCTTCGCTTATATCTTTTGAGTTATATAGTTTTGCTCTAGGACTTCACTTATATCTTTTAGAGCACGGTGGTGGATTTGTTTTATAGAAACTATTGATCTCTCATGCTTCACTTAGATTATTTTGAGAGTCTTAAATAGCATGGTAATTTGCTTAAATAATCCTAATATGCTTGGTATTCAAGATTTGTAAAACTTTCTTATGAGTGTGTTGAATACTATGAGAAGTTTGATGCTTGATAATTGCTTTGAGATATAAAGATGGTGATATTAGAGTCATGCTAGTTGAGTAGTTGTGAATTTGAGAAATACTTGTGTTAAAGTTTGTGATTCCCGTAGCATGCACGTATGGTGAACCGTTATGTGATGAAGTCGGAGCATGAATTATTTATTGATTGTCTTCCTTATGAGTGGCGGTTGGGGACGAGCGATGATCTTTTCCTACCAATCTATCACTAAAAAAAATGCACTTCCGTGATGATACGTGTTTGTCACAGTAGGTCTCGTTTTTTGTCATGCATGTACATCCATGACAAATTTATGACAGAATCAAGATAGTCATACCTGTGCTGTCGTAGAAGTGTTCCATGAAATTACCAAAATTATCATCACGGAAGTGTCCACTTCCATGACGATAAATCGCGCGTCATAGAAGTGCTTTCGTCAAGGGTGACTGACACGTGGCATCCACCGTAACGGAACGCCGTTAAGCTATCGGGTCGGGTTTTGGATCCGATAACCCGTTAACAGCCCCGACCAATGGGGATTTTCCACGTGTAAAATCATCATTGGCTAGAGGAAACACGTGTCGGCTCATCGTTGGAATAGATGTCATCCACTCACTGGACAGAAGGCGCCTATGATACGTCGACACGTGGCACGGCCCAACAGTGGCCCATTCCTGTGAAAAGGCCGGCCCGTTTGACTTGGTCAAAAGCTGGCCGGCCCATGGAAAGCCTGTTAACGGCATGTTCGCATATAGCCCATTTACAGCCCGCTAACCCAAGGCCCGTTATGCCCTATCCGAATTAGGCCCAGTAGCGTCATCTGGGCCATCCAATATGATTCTAGCCCGTTTTCACTTCTGGCCCATGTATAGCCCATGACGTCTTTCGGACCATATGAGGCCCTTTGTAACTCTTGGCCCATTAGCGGCCCATGCTTAAACTGGCCCGTAATAAACAGTGTATTACTTTACACCCATTAACGGCCTGTGGTGAAACTGGCCCGTAATGAACAGTGTATCACTTTATACCCATTAACAGCCCGTTATTCCGTTGGGCCGTTTCCAGCCCAAGTTAACTTTCGGCCTTCTGAGGGCCCATTTAATCTTGGGCTCATTTGCAGCATTCGGTTACTTACGGCCAGTTACTGTCATTTTCTGCTTGTGGGCCAAATTCAGCCCGTCGTTACAGTCGGCCCGTTTGTGGACCGTTAGTCTGTTGGGCCATTTTCATAGCATCACCAAATACGGCCTATTAACGGCCCGTTATGGTCAGCCCATAAAACGTACGATTTCCATTAAAGGCCCGTCTACGGCCCATTAAAGGCCCGTACAAGACCCATAAATGAGTCGGCGGCCCATGGATCCTATGAGACGTAGAAGGCCCATGGATCCTACGAGACGTAGAAGGCCCATGGATCCTACGAGACGTACAAGGCCCATGTATCCTACGAGACGTAGAAGGCCCATGGATCCTACGAGACGTAGAAGGCCCATGGATCCTACGAGACGTAGAAGGCCCATGGATCCGACGGCCCGTGAAGGGCCATGGTCGGGCGAGTTGGCCCCCGTTTGAACGATATAGCATATTCAAAGAATTATCCTACTCAATACTATCACCTCTAAAAAGCATACACTATACAACAAAGAGATCAAGGCATAGAAAGGTAGAATAATCCTACACTATACAATAAAGAAATTACAGCCGATTATACCCACTGGGCATTATGGTTCGGCACAGGTGATAATAAAGCATACACAAACAGCAAATTACATACACTGGGCAAATACAGCTCATACATCATGGACGCGCATCAACTTAAACTCCATTTGAACTATAATCTCTTCAGAAAATAGGATTGGCCGGATTCAGATAGCACAAATTTCAGTCTGCAAAATCTCCAATTCCTTCATGGTTACCTCAGTGTCTTGTTTCATTTTGTTGACTCCTGCATCTAATACCTGCATGTCCAGTCTCAACTTGTTGATTATACGTTGACAATCATGTACACGTTGTCTTGCCACCTCTAGTTGATGCTCGAGAACATCAGCACATTCCAATTCCAATCCATAATCATTTGGTAACGGCCATGCCGCACTGCTCGCAGATCTTTGTGTTGATGTCACTTCATCCTGAAATGTTTCTGTAAGTACACATGACTAGGGCAAAAATATAGTTACAACAGTGAAGTGAACAAGACACTATTTTGTACTACATGGCAAAACAGGACTAACAATAATGTTACACGTCACTTTCAAAAAAAATGTTACATGTCATGAAGCATAAGCAGGTGATATTTTAAAAATTATAAAAAAGATAGTATGTGCAGCCTGCATACAGAAATCCCTCTTAGCTCACCACAGGAGCATGATGTTGGGGCCCAATCGAAAACACAGACAAGTTACAAATTTAGACAGCACGTTGCGTATAAGTAAGCAAGCAGTTGGCCATTCTGTGCCTCAATTAAAGTCTTAGGGAGCATAAACAGCAGATGGTTTCATACAAACATACTACAGCAGGCAAAACTATGCAATCATTAGCGTAGTATAAACTAGATTGTGAGCCTCATGCAATAATAGTTGGTTAATAGACTTCAAAGCTTCAGGCACACTTTGGCAGAGTAATTAAATGGTAAGGCCTTTAATTATGTAAACTAATAGTGATACAAGTACCGAACATGAGGCATGATTATTTGGGCATCTCATTAACTGAGGACAAATAAAGCAATTGAAAAGAGAAAATTAACTATGCCTGAAACAAACAAGGAATTGAACTGTTGAGTTGCATACAGTGACTTACCTTAGCAGGTTGAAGAGGCTCAGCGCAGCTCCTACTTCTCTTGCAAGGCTCCTTCCTAACATCTTGTACATGGAAATCCTCAATCTTATCTTCATTACACCCCCTCTGCAAGGTGACACAAACTAGTTACTCGTCTCCTTGGAAGATAAATATGCATACTTTCCAGTCTGTGAACACAAAAGGATGAGATTATAACAAAACAACACCGCATAATGAAACATGCCGCATCTCTTGCACTTGCACACAATGAAATGAGCATTTACTATGTCTGCACTATGTAAAAATTAGGCATACCTTCGAACTGGATCTCCAGGTACACTTGGAGAGCCTACTGTAGTGTACAGCCAAACCTTTATGTCACCTATGAGTTAGACAAGGCCCCACTACAGCAGCCCTTAGTGTTTAAATCATTGACAAGCTCTGTTAGAGTGTTAGGTCAAGAACAGCAAGTAATCAAAGCAAACAGTCCTAGTATGGCTGGCTGATGCAAACAAGCAATTGAACAGATGTGTGAGCAAATCTTACATATCAAGAAAAGAAGCAAAGAAGGAGGCTTAAAGACCATCACTTGACTGACCAGATTTAAGGGGCATTTAAACATCATGTGCAACGTATGAACTAACATAAACATTGCATATTCCAGATTCTACAATGGAATGCACATGTATTAGGTTATGCCATGTATGATGATGCCTAAATGTACAGATAGCAGGCAGGAGTGATTCATCATTGCACGCACAATTGAATTGCAGGTTAAGGGCCAGTTCTATTCCGCCTTTTCAGGGCATATTGTCAAAATAAGCCATAAAAGATGTAAAGAAGTCATTTTTGAGTTATGGGCTTGGGCTTAACTAATTTTGCTTTGGAGGGGGTGTTTCGGGTAGAACCTCACAAAAAATTGAAGGGAAGGGGAATAGTGAAATGACTCTGTTGTCTGCCTATATTACACTCAAAATGCAACTGCTGACGCCCGTGTCACACCTGACCCTCAAGTAAAAACAAACATGCAAGCATTCATTGCCCTGCCCGCTTGCATCTCCTCTCCCCTTTCCCTCTACCTCGATCCCCAGCCTGCAGCACTAGGGTTCCTCCAATGAGCCGTTGCCACTGGTCCCATCTGGCCTGGTCCTCGACGATGCTATGTCCAGCTAGGCTACATGGCCGGCGGGTAGGGGCAAATCTCCCTGGCTGCTCCTCCCTCTGGCGCCGCCCCTCATTCTCATGGTCTCCAGCAGCTGCTCCACTGTGGTTCGTCCAACGCACTTGAGGTGCTGTTCAAGGATGAGCTCCTCCAACAAGGTGAGGATCTCCTCTGATTTTTTGCCAAATTTTCATTCTGATCCACTATACGATGAATTGCTAGGAGCTGCTTCTGCTGCTGCTATATGATGCATTGCTATGAGCTGCTCCTGCTGCTGCTATATGATGAATTGCTATGAGCTGCTGCTGCTGTATGATGAGTTGCTATGAGCTGCTGCTGCTGCTATATGATGAATTGCTATGAGTTGCTGCTGCTATATGATGAGTTGCTACAAGCTGCTCCTGCTGCTGCTATATGATGAATTGCTATGAGATGCTCCTGCTGCTGCTATATGATGAATTGCTATGAGCTGCTCCTGCTACTGCTATATGATGAATTGCTATGAGCTGCTGCTGGTATATGATGAATTGCAGACTGCTGCTGCTGTATGATGAGTTGCTATGAGCTGCTGCTAATGTTATATGATGCTTTCAGGTGGTGCTGCTATACGATAATAACCAGCCACTTGGACCATCGAATTTCAATAAATAATTGTTCTTCATTTAAATGTGGGTCATGCATTCTTCGTTTAAATTAGGCAATGGGATCTCTACGGAAAACATTGACGATTGTGCCAAGTAGATGGTATCTTTGTATTTGCATTTTGAGCAAATAGTGATGGTCTGTTTTCCTATCATATTAATTACTGCACTGGGTTCAATTTGTGATGTTTGCAAGTCAAATTAATTTCCATATGGGCAGCAAAATGAAAAAATATAATGCAATCTAGACTTTCCACTGATCATACCAAAGATAAGCTGAAAACGCAATGAAAAGAACTGGTTGGCTTATTACATGGAGCTTATATTCACAGGTGCTTATTTTCTTAGAATAACTCGTAATAACTGTCCCTAAGAAACTTGGCTAATAGAACTGGCATACAAATAACATGTCACGATGATTGCAATGGAGGAGTGACGTACCATAGCACACTGTATAGGCTCACCGCTGCCACTCCTTTTTTTGCGATGTTCCATGAAATTGCCACATACATCTTGTACTTTTTCATTGTGTAACCCTATCTGCAAGTTGACACTGCTAATTTCAGACATCTCTACATGATACTACATTGCTTATCCCTTGCGCATATTTAAACCACCAATTAACGATTGTGTGCGTACCATAAACTAGCCATGACTCTGTATGCTAGACTAGCAGGCACTCTAAGGGAGCCTAATGTAGTGCACTGGAATTCCTACATGCCACCTACGATTTTGTGTAATGTACTGCCCCTGTTCCTAAATATATGTCTTTGTAGAGATTCCAGTATGGACCACATACAGATGTATATAGATGCATTTTCGAGTGTAGATTCACTCATTTTGCTTCGTATGTAGCCTATAGTGGAATCTCTAGAAAGTCTTATATTTAGAACGGAGGTACGAGGTAGTATCATGTATGACATCTACATATCTAATTTAGCAGCTAGTAGTAGAAATCATTGTCTGCACAAAGGGATTACTGGTGAAAATCCTAGCAAAGCACGCTGGCAGGCACAGAACAATACAAGAGAGAGACGCGCTTACAAGATCATAGCAATGCCTCAGTCCACGATCTTGGTTGGCCAAGCTGTTAGATCCAGAAGAAACATTGTCCTTGTAGTTTTTGCCAGCTGCATAACAGGTAACAGCGACCGGTTAGTATAATTGAAGTACATCGGGCAGGTGATGCTGGACGGGTTTAAAGGTGACAAGTACCTAGGCCGTGGCGGGTGCTTGGCATCTCTCCAGACGGTGGGAATTAGGTTAGAAACATCGAGGGTGATGACGCTGCGCTGGTTGTCGGGGTCCGGTAAGGAGATCTAGAACCGTCCAGTAGGGTGTTTGTGGAGCGGCTCCGATAGGTGGACTACGGTGTGGGCGAAGCGGATCTGTGGCCGTGGACGAGGGCGTAGGTGAAGCTGCTCCGGTGGTTGGGTTAAGGATGGTGTCGACGACGCGGATCTGCGGCCGTGGACGGGGCGTCAGAAGTTGCTCCGGTGGTTGGGTTAAGGATGGTGTCGATGATGCGGATCTGCGGCCGTGGACGGGGCGTCAGAAGCTGCTCCGGTGGTGGGGTTAAGGATGGTGTCGACGATGCGGATCTGCGGCCGTGGACGGGGCGTCAGAAGCTGCTCGGTGGTTGGGTTAAGGGTGGTGTCGACGATGCGGATCTGCGGCCGTGGACGGGGCGTCAGAAGCTGCTCCGGTAGGTTGGATGAGGGTGCGAGGAAGCGGATTTGAGGCCGTGGACTTGTGAGTTTGCAAAGCGGCCCCGGTAGGGTTGAGAATGGTATAGGCGAAGCTACTCCGGTAGGGTTGACGATGGTGTCGGCGAAGCGGCTCCGGTAGGGTTGAGGAAGGTGTCGGCGAAGAGGATCAGAGGCCGTCGACGGGGGCGTCGGTGGGGCGGCTCCGGGGGGTGTGGACAAAGCGTCTCCGGTGGGGAGTACGAATGAGCCGCTGCAGATGCGCGGCGGTTGACGAGAGTACCGGCGAAGCAGATCCGGCGCCGTGGACAAGGCCGGCACTGAATGGGTTGTGGTACAATGGTGGATGAGCAGTCTACTTGTTTCTAGGGGAGGTGGGAGGGATAGATGCGGCCGCAGAAGCAGATCCGGCGAGGTGGACGCCGCTGGCAGTGAATGGGCTATGGTACGCCAGTGGATGAGCAGTCTAGGGTTTCGAGAGGGGAGGGGAGAAAGGGCGATGAAGTACGGACGACGTGATGTAAGATGCTCTGGGGCTGTGGAGTTAGTCATTTTTGCGGGAGGGGGAGAGGAAATGGGGGTGCCGTGTAGTGGGGGAACCGGAAGTTACCAAAGCAGCCCCGACCTATCATGTAGATGAGGGCAGTATTGTAACTGTTGGTCTCCGTGCACCAAGGACAAAAGGGGGATTTCGCATGCTAAAGACTAAGTTGGCGGATATTTTAGAAGGAGGCGGGAGATTTTGCCGCCCGCGGGATCGTTCGTATCCAGTTTCAACTAATTTTGGACCATGCTAGCGGGAAGGTCATGCTAGACTGTGTACACGGGGCACGCGTCAGCAGTTAATAACTGGTGTGAAGTCTACCCCAGAAAAAAGACAATAACTCGGGATGATGCGCCGATAACTTGGACGTTCACACGGGCGCGGCCAATCGTATGGGTGTAGTGGCGCGTTCACAAAAAGGGATCAAACGCTCAGCCTATGTATTTCTCATTTAAATAGATAATTTAGTGCCATTGGTTATTTACTTTAAACATAATGCATTGACGTGTTAGTGTAGAGGCGCACAAAAAGAAATGGATATTGTAGTCAGCTACTTAAAAGTGTTACCTCATATGATTACATAGCCTCCATTTCATAAATTGCGTACCCATTGAATTCATATATGAATATTACATATATTACTTCAAAATAGAAACTTAAATCATCCAAGACTAATGAATTTGAATGCAAGAGTAACAATGGTGCATATACATGATAGCTACATTGGTTGTTTGAAGAAACATCACTGTAACTTTGGCATGCACAACTGAAAAGGTTTATTTAAATAGAAAAAAATGTGATATGTGTGTGTCCAATCTTTATAGTGTTGAATCGATATTGTACCTTTGGCCACGATACGAAGTAGATATTGACTTATGTTCAAGCGATGCACGTCCACGATCGCTAGATAGTGATACGTGAATGAATTGTGCAATCTCTCTCACACGCATACATATCTCATTTCCCTGTGGGCATCGGAATCACACACGCGCACTTCGTGTATTTCTCTCCCTCCGTCAGGGTTAAATTCGTCTTTCTACCCGTCCTACAAGTCTCTCACACAGGAACACACACGCTCTCTATGTCTAACACGCCCACCCCTTTAATTCCGCCCACCCACGGCCACTAATGTCTCAAAGTATAATAATGTCTCTCACACATATGCTATCTACCTATCCCTTAATATAGCTAGATATGTGTCACACAAACTCCTTCTCCCTACTAGCAAGATGCCCATGCGTTGCACGGAACATCAAGATGCATTTGTATGAGAAGTTTATCTTGTGGGAGAAAAGGATGAGCGAGGGAATGCCTTATTTGCAAATGCGGAGAGGGGTGTGGGTATCTTTTTGTAAAATTTCCATAGTTTCCTTCCTGTCCGTCGGATCTAAATCAGATGGCCTATATTGCAGGATGGCAGGAACACCATCATCACCAACTCTGTTTTTTTATAAGAGTAGAGATATGTGAGTGTCACTGCGCCCCCCACACACCCACACTTCCCAACACCGAAGGAGTAGGGTGACACCTCGATCTTGATACTAATCTATCGACTGGCTTCTCTCTCAAACATACACACACACACTACCCGGCACCGAAGGAGTAGGGTGGCACATCGATCTTGATAATAATCTATCTACTCCTCTTTCAAACACACACACACACACTCGCTAGTTGTGCCTCTGTGCCTACCGCGCACACTCTCGATGCGTCTTTCTCTCCCTCCCCCCCCCAACAATGACAGCAGAAGGGTGACAACTCGATCTGATCATAATCTGTCAATTGGTTTCTCTCTCAAACATTGTGTCTCGGTGCCTCGCTCGGTAGCCCCCTCGATATGTAGACTTCTCGCGCGCGCACAGCTGTAGTGACGATGACGCTGAACCCAGTGTGCCTTGTTTTTACCGGCCTCATGTGATAGTTTTCACCCTGTTTTCTATTAATTAACAAGGCAACCTTTTCTTTGTTACTACTAGTGAATCTGAAATCATTCGGGGCAGACATAAAATATATCACTTCAACCCAATTATCGCAGCAACTATTTTAAAAGAAATTAGCTAGCTGCCCGTGCGTTGCACGGAACATCAAGATGCATTTGTATGAGTAGTTTATCTTGTGAGAGAAAAGGTTGAACGAGGAAAGGCCTTATTTGCGAACGTGGAGAGACGTGTGGGTATATTTTTGCAAAAGTGCCATAGTTTCTTTCTTATCCGTTAGATATAAATACGACGGCCTATATTGCAGGATGACACGCACACCATCATCACCAACTCTGTTTTCTACTCCCTCCGTCCGAAAATACTTGTCATCAAAATGGATAAAAAGAGATGTATCTAAAACTAAAATATGTCTAGATACATTTCCTTTTATCCATTTTGATGACAAGTATTTCCGGACGGAGGGAGTATTTGTCTTTTTAGAGATTTCAACAAGTGACTATGACCGGACCTTACCAACATACTCAAAAAAGTAGTCCATAATTTTGATGTTACCCCCTTTTCTTGGCGGTGCAGTGCCATCTAGATACCTCATAAATAAATCAAGGACAAATCTGACCCCTTCCTGAAAAGACATACGGAGCAAAATGAGTGAATCTACACTCTAAAATATGTCTACATACACATCCGTATGTGGTAGTCCATTTGAAATCTGAAAAAGACAAATATTTAGGAACGAATGGAGTATATATAAGAGTAGACATGGAGATATATCTCCAGCATGGTCTACAACAAAAATGTGCTGGGCTGGTTAGCGCCGGATGCTCGCAATGCGATGACATGAGTTCGAATTCTGTCTTTTAACTTTATATTTTTATATTATATATTACTCTACTTATTTAATATATACTTCTTTCGCTACTGTACTGACAGTGGAACCCACAGAGTACTTAGAATACAAGATTAAGGATGGACTTGTTTCTTTTTAACTTTCTGTATGAAGCTGTAGCCACCCTGCAAGTCACGTGTACACTGTACAAGCAATTAACTTTTTATAGAGGGACAATCATACAGGCAATTAACTCAAATGGATTGGATGTCACTCTATTATTTCCAGCATAAAGAGCATCTCCAACGGCAGCCGGCAAATTTCCTCCCGCTTCCTTAAGCGGAGGACGACATCAAACGCCAGCGGCATACATTTTTACAACTCTAGCCAACCAGATGAAATTCGTACAAATACGGACTGATTTCATATAAGCATGAAGGATTTCGTATAAAAAGCCGGATCTTCATATAAACATGATGGATTTCATTACATTTACATGAACTAAGAGGTGCCAATCCGGCTCTCTTGTATAATTAATACTCCCTCCGTCCGGAAATACTTGTCCTAGAAATGGATGTATCTAGACTTATTTTAGTTCTAAATGGCCGCCCGCGGATCCCTTTGTCTTCCTCATGTCCGTCAGACACTTGCGGGGTCGACGAACGTCCTCGGTAGAGACGAAGCAGCAAAGAAACCACCTGAATCCGCGGCCGTCGCCTCGGCGGTGGCCTTCATGGGTCCCAAGTGGCGGCGGCCTCCTGTGTTCTACTTCTCCTCGATGATGGCGGCGGACGCGGAGAAGCTGGCCACCAACTCGTCGCTCTCCACGCACCCGGCTTCTGTCTCTGCCTGCATGGCGCTGCCGTAGGCACGGGAGGCGCGCCCACAGACACGGGAGGCGCGGCCACCGCAGACACTGGTGGCGCGGTAAGACGCGACAACGATGGCGCCCGTACCGGCGTGCTAGCCGCCGTGCTGGCGTGGAGCAACTCGCCACTCCTCATCGAGCTGAACTGGAGCGGCGAGTTGCTGAACCATGCGCCTGCTTGGGGCGGCAACTGGCTCCGCCGGGCCAAGCGAGGTTGGTGAAGCACCGAGCGGCCTCGCCCGTATCCAGAGGGCTTGGCGGGCCACCCAGCCGGGTAATATGCCGGAGAACGGCTCATCGGAAGCCATCGGAAGAGTGGAGAAAATGGTGAAGGAGGAGATGGGGGAGCGGCGGAGGGGTGCGATTCTTGCCCGCTGTCTGTCTGGCCTCGTGTAAATAGAGGGCGGACGGTAGGAGCTTGGCCGGCGTCTGGCCTCGTTTAAACTGAGGGCGGACAGGAGGAGCTCGGCCAGTGTTGCGTTTAATTCCGGCCGGCTCATGAACGGACGTGTGGCAGGAGTAGGATTCTCGGTTTGCATGCAGGTTTAACGGAGGGGTTTAATGGAGGCGCCGGGCGTGCAGCGGGCGGCGCAGTACTATTCGATTTGACAGCAGTAATGAGCCGTCAAATCACAAAGGCCCTCGCCTCTCGTGAAACCGACCGAGCTAGACTGCCCCGCCCTCTAGCCTTTTAAAAAATGTATATACTCCACTTTTGTACAGTAGTAGTATCGATGGATTGCGCCATGGAGCAAAACTTGAAATTAAAAAAAAGGTGGTACATATAGAGAGCGCTCGTCGCCAAATTATGCATATAGTACTATTAAAAAGGCTTGTCACAATAATGGTGTCCAGCACAAGTGCACAACCCACCCCTCAAATAAAACTAAGCACCCTGGAATTCTTTGACAAAACTAAGCACCCTGAAATTCTTTGACAACTAAACTGCTGGCTATATGATGTTGGCCATATATATTGTACGTATATAATGTGAAGAAACGAGTGGTAGTACTATACCAACTAAAAGATGAAATGTAAGAAATACTAGTATGTACGTATTGAAGAGTTAAAGTAACAAGAAGAAACATAACATTGTTCTGCTGGGGGCTCAGCACAACACACCCCTCAAATTAAATTAAGCACACCTGAAATTAAACTTTGCAACTATTCCGGTAGACACTGCATTAGAACCACCATGAGCAACGACACTGCCACCTTACTCGGAGTCCTCGTCCACGTCCTCGACTTCGTCCTTGTCCCTCTTCCTCTTGGCCGATACTTCTTTGCTTGAACCGCACACTTGGCTGTTGCTCTTCATCCAACCCTTGTAGATATTGAAGCAAAGGTAGCCATCCATTGCAGCGTAGTGGCTGTGGTCTATATCTAGTACATTCCGCTGCCATGCATGACGATGAAACGTGTATGGAGGTTTCTCCAGTTTACCGTACGAAGGATGAACCATGGCTCCTGCCAGGGTCAGCATTGAAGGCTGACGAGAGGACACCAGCCGATTCTTCTGGAGGTCGAAGGTGTTGCCTACAACGAGGCCAATCCGACACAGGACTTCTTTGTCGTTACCAAAGTCTATAGTAACGAATTTGACTAGGTTGCTCTGGAGGAAGTCCTTAAAATCCTGGCACTCAACGTCGGCATGGCATATGTGGTAGACCAAGCATAAGTCATGCACGCAAACCTGGATCACGGCGGGCTTCTTCCTCTCTTCGGCCTTTAGATCCTTCTCTCGTCCCAGGACTGTGGTGTACTCAACATCTAGCCCAGCGACCCACTCATCATCTGAGTCTTCGAACATGCGTCTGAAGCGAGAAAGGCATCCTTTCACCGTCGCGGAAGAACGGGTGTAGATGACGTCGAACTCATCGCCGGTGATGGTTCTAACCTTGTACTCACCGCCGATTAGGGAGATTTGGGACGCCATGGATTTGGGAGGAGGGTTAGGATTAGTGGAACTGCTGTAATGTGAATGGACGGGACGACTAGGAGCGAACCGCCGTAGTATTGAAGAACGTGCGGGGACAAGTAGGAGCGAACTGCCAGCGTGCGAACGACAGGGTAGTGGCTTTCCATTCTCCCATGATACGGGCTTCCGAGAGCCCTTGGATCTGAGATCGAACGGTTGCATGGCGTGATTCTAGACCTATGGGTGAATATCCTATCCTGGAGGTTATTCTACAAATTTTCAGCACGTTAGCATGCGACCGTTTGATCTCATATCCAAGGGCTACCAGCAGCCCGTATCGTGGTCGCGCCTACCACGACCGTCGCGTCGCTCGTGCGGTCGCGCCCTTGGAGATTTAACACGGTGCGTTAGGCTATCTGATGTTGGCATGTCATACATAGTCATCACTTAGTCACTCATACTACAACAAGGTTTTGGCTATAAGGTTGGCTATAAGTGTATTTTTTTACTTCTCTCTATCTCTTTGTTCGTACTCCCTCCGTCCCATAATATAAGAACGTTTTTCACACTAGTGTACTGCCAAAAACGTTCTTATATTATGGGACACAGGGAGTACTAGTATTTATTGCATTTGCCAAGGAGTGACCTCTTCCAATGAAATGGTGTTGCTAAGTTTGCTTCATTTAATTAGCTATAGACTCAAAATTGTCTTTTCACCTAGGTACACGCGCTTAGCACCGTTTCTTCCTTGGGTCACAAAACTAGTCTCTCTCTTCTTGATTAACTTGCCACATCAAACTTTATGCCTATGTGGCAAGCTTAAGCACCTGTAGGAGCAAGTAAGTACAATAGTGCGCTTTACATGGCATTTTTGCATATGTGGAGGAAAGAGAGGCAAGGAAAAAGTGGAGAAGTGGGCTCTCATGCAAGAGCCAGCCTCTACTACATGGTGGAGCATTGGGAGAGGCACCTGTATGGAGGTGGTTAGGAATCGGGAGACTCACGCCGGTCGTAGCGCCGTAGTTAAAATGATAATGGCAAGTCAAATCACGGGGCCCCACCTGTCCAGCAGTAACTCGTTGTCAAATCACACAGCCCTACGTTTGTAGCAGCCTACTCCCTCGTCTTCTCGCGTCTGTGACAAACCGACTAGGCAAAACTGCCCCGCCTACCGCGCAGGAAAAGCCCGCGCAGTATACTCCCTCCGTCTAGGTGACCAAGGTGGAGAGGAAAACGAGAGAACTTAATGTTTAGTATTTGCTAAGGCTGGTTGTAATGGTACTAGCCTTAGCAATTTTGATGAGGTGTCATAGAATTAAATGAAGAAAGAGAGAGAGTTGAGTACTATGTGTCATACATGGCAATAAATAAAGTACTACATGATACTAATATATGATACATGGCGCAGGAGTACTAAGTATTATTAATACAGTTTTTCTAGAACTCTTCAAGATGAGATATAATTTGGTCTCATTCATCTTTTATAGCCATTGGATGTGATGCTATATAAGATGCGTGTGTGCTGACGTGGGTTGTATTTGTTCTTGTGCAACGAACTGACCACTGCATGTCATGTTTCATAGTCTCAAGTCATTAAAAGCATACAAGCCCCACATCTCTTCTTGGTTGATTCCTCTATTTATGTCAAACTTCATGCAACGCGCGGGCATCTTGCTAGAAACACTATAATATGTCAATATAATCCGTATGTGATAGTCCATTTGAAATCTCAAAAAAGACAAATATTTAGGTACGGAGGGAGTAATATATTAGGAGTATATCAAAACAATAGTGATTTCTTTCAAGTTTGTGAACAAATACTACTATTCTACTACTTTGGATCCGTCGCAACGCACGGGCACATTGCTGGTAAAAGGAAAAGGCTTGTCGCGTTCGCGTCGCACCCCCACATGCCCGGTGTAAGGGCATTTTTATCCCTTAATTGGTTTTGGTGATTGATGACAATGCTTTTGCGGACTAATCATGTGCATCGAATATCTCAGATATATTGACTAGGCACAAGATGTTTTCGTTCCCCTCGAAGGCTATGGAAGACGGCGTTTCTCTTTGGTTCTTTTCGGTGGTATTGAGTCGTAGGGAAGCCGTACTATTAAGAGGGGGTCCGCGTTGGAAAGGTTGGGTGGATTCATCACGTACACATCTCCCTTTGCACCTCCTTTCCTCTAGCCTTTGGAGCATCCTATGTTTTCCTTGTCTATGCAATATTGCTCTTGCTTGCCGAACTAAGGCATGCGGTAGTACTGCTCCCTAGAGCGGTAGTACCGCAGGACCTTGCGGTAGTACCGCCCGCTGGTGCGGTAGTACCGCAAGGGCCCACGGTAGTACCGCTTCTAGTAAGTGGTAGTACCGTGGTCCCTGACTTAGTTCCGCAAGTACGCGGTAGTAAGGGGCGGATGTAATTTTTTACATCCGCGCCCCGCGCGGTAGTACCGCTGCTGGCTTACGGTACTACCGCATCGGGTTTTTGCATCGACTCCAACTCTGCGGAAGTAGCCACGGATGTAATTTTTTATATCCGTGCCTTCCCATCCCTGCACAGTCCCTGCCTTGCGGTAGTACCGCAAGGGGGAGCGGTAGTACCGCGCCAACAGTACTACCGCCCTCTGCCTTAGTGCACCTTTGGCTGTTCTGGTCTCTGTTGTGTGGGCGGTAGTACCGCGGGGCCCTGCGGTAGTACCGCGCCTCAGGTGCGGTAGTACCGCATGCCCCTGCGGTAGTATCGCGCCTCAGGTGCGGTAGTACCGCGCTGCGCAGGCTGAGTTGGTGGATAACAGCTGGATTTGTCCTTCCACTATATAAGGGGTGTCTTCCTCCTCTAGTTGACTACCTCTTCCACCTCCATGCTCCATTGTTGCTCCAAGCTCCATTTTTGCCCGATCTCCTTCCCTAGCCAATCAAACTTGTTGATTCTCTAGGGATTGGTTGAGAAGGCCCCGATCTACACTTCCACCAAGAGAAATTTGAATCCCCCCCCCCACTAATCCCTTGTGGATCTTGTTACTCTTGGGTGTTTGAGCACCCTAGACGGTTGAGGTCACCGCGGAGCCATAGTCCATTGTGGTGAAGCTTCGTGGTATCGTTGGGAGCCTCCAATTAAGTTGTGGAGATTGCCCCAACCTTGTTTGTAAAGGTTCGGTCGCCGCCTCCAAGGGCACCAATAGTGGAATCACGGCATATCACATTGTGTGAGGGCGTGAGGAGTATACGGTGGCCCTCGTGGCTTCTTGGGGAGCATTGTGCCTCCACACCGCTCCAACGGAGACGTACTTCCTCTCAAGGGAAGGAACTTCGGTAACACATCCTCGTCTTCACCGGCTCCACTCTTGGTTATCTCGTGCCTTTACTTATGCAAGCTTATTTGTGTTGTATCTCTTGCTTGCGTGTGTGCTTATTGTTATTGCATCATATAGGTTGCCCACCTAGTTGTATATCTAGACAACCTACTTTGATGCAAAGTTTAAATTGGTAAAGAAAAGCTAAAAATTGTTAGTTGCCTATTCACCCCCCCTCTAGTCAACTATATTGATCCTTTCAATTGGTATCAGAGCCTCGTCTCTTTATTAAGGACTTTACCGTCCGAAGAGTATGGTTGATGTCGTAGACGGTGTGGAGGAGCACTCCGGTGTGAATCCGGTCTCGTCTACGGGAGATGGGGGAACCGCGGTCTCTCGTGAGGAATTCAATGTGGTGTTGGACACATTGAAAACCTCCATGACGACCGAGGTCGAAAGCATGTTTAATAAATTCTTAGAAGGGCTTAAACTTTCCACCGCACCATTGAAAGTGGGTGATCCCACTAACAAGGTGACGGATGCTACCTCGACAAGGGGGAATCTACTAGCGAGAAAGCTCCTTCTTCTAGTGGTAAAAATGGCATCGGCATCTTTGCCCATGTGGAACCTCCACCTGTCTATGGTGGACCGCTTCCTTCCACTCATTTGAATCATGCCGGCCCTGCCCCTAAGATTGAGAAGAATGTAGAATTTGATTCTTGGGTCTATCGTTTTAAGCGTCATTTAAATCATGTGAACACTAACCTTTGGAGAATCATTGAAGAAGGTTTCTATCCGCATGACCAAAGCAACTTCACTCCTAGAGAAGCCGTGGACCATCAATTCAATGAGAATGCTCTCTTCATCATCCAAGAAGCAATCCCACCCGAAGATCTTCCTCATCTCCGGCCTTACACCATTGCCAAAGATGCTTGGCAACAAGTGATTTCCCTCTATCGGGGAAACGTAAGCATTCAACGCTCCAACTATGAAGTGGTGCAAGTGTTGGGAATCGTAGCATAATTTTAAAATTTTCCTACGTTCACCAAGATGCATCTATGGAGTATACTAGCAACGAGGGGAAGGGAGTGCATCTACATACCCTTGTAGATCGCGAGCGGAAGCGTTCCAATGAACGTGGATGACGGAGTCGTACTCGCCGTGATCCAAATCACCGATGACCGAGTGCCGAACGGACGGCACCTCCGCGTTCAACACACGTACGGTGCAGCGACGTATCCTCCTTCTTGATCCAGCAAGGGGGAAGGAGAGGTTGATGGAGATCCAACAGCACGACGGCGTGGTGGTGGATGTAGCGGGTCTCGGCAGGGCTTTGCTAAGCTTCTGCGAGAGAGAGAGAGAGGTGTTGCAGGGGAGGAGGGAGGCGCCCAAGGCTGTTGTGTGCTGCCCTCCCTCCCCCCCCCCCTTTATATAGGCCCCCTGGGGGGGCGCCGGCCCCAAGAGATGGGATCTCAAGGGGGGGGCGGCGGCCACAAGGGGGGAAGGGGTTGCCTTGCCCCCCAAGGCAAGGGGGAACTCCCCCCCTAGGGTTCCCAACCCTAGGCGCATGGGGGGAGGCCCAAGGGGGGCGCCCCAGCCCACTATGCGCTGGTTCCCTTCCACTTTCAGCCCACGGGGCCCTCCGGGATAGGTGGCCCCACCCGGTGGACCCCCGGGACCCTTCCGGTGGTCCCGGTACAATACCGGTAACCCCTGAAACTTTCCCGGCAGCCGAAACTGGACTTCCTATATATAATTCTTCACCTCCGGACCATTCCGGAACCTCTCGTGACGTCTGGGATCTCATCTGGGACTCCGAAAAACTTTCGGGTTTCCGCATACATATATCTCTACAACCCTAGCGTCACCGAACCTTAAGTGTGTTGACCCTACGGGTTCGGGAGACATGCAGACATGACCGAGACGCCTCTCCGGTCAATAACCAACAGCGGGATCTGGATACCCATGTTGGCTCCCACATGTTCCATGATGATCTCATCGGATGAACCATGGTGTCGAGGATTCAATCAATCCCGTATGCAATTCCCTTTGTCAATCGGTATGTTTCTTGCCCGAGATTCGATCGTCGGTATCCCAATACCTTGTTCAATCTCGTTACCGGCAAGTCTCTTTACTCGTACCGCAATGCATGATCCCGTGACTAACGCCTTAGTCACATTGAGCTCATTATGATGATGCATTACCGAGTGGGCCCAGAGATACCTCTCCGTCACACGGAGTGACAAATCCCAGTCTCGATCCGTGCCAACCCAACAGACACTTTCGGAGATACCCGTAGTGCACCTTTATAGTCACCCAGTTACGTTGTGACGTTTGGCACACCCAAAGCACTCTTACGGTATCCGGGAGTTGCACGATCTCATGGTCTAAGGAAAAGATACTTTGACATTGGAAAAGCTCTAGCAAACGAAACTACACGATCTTTTATGCTATGCTTAGGATTGGGCCTTGTCCATCACATCATTCTCCTAATGATGTGATCCCGTTATCAATGACATCCAATGTCCATAGTCAGGAAACCATGACTATCTGTTGATCAACGAGCTAGTCAACTCGAGGCTTACTAGGGACACTTTGTGGTCTATGTATTCACACATGTATTACGATTTCCGGATAATACAATTATAGCATGAATAATAGACAATTACCATGAACAAAGAAATATAATAATAACCATTTATTATTGCCTCTAGGGCATATTTCCAACAGTCTCCCACTTGCACTAGAGTCAATAATCTAGTTACATTGTGATGAATCGAACACCCATTGCGTCCTGGTGTTGATCATGTTTTGCCCTAGGGAGAGGTTTAGTCAACGGATCTGCTACATTCAGGTCCGTATGTACTTTACAAATATCTATGTCTCCATTTTGAACACTTTCACGAATGGAGTTGAAGCGACGCTTGATATGTCTGGTCTTCCTGTGAAACCTGGGCTCCTTCGCAAGGGCAATAGCTCCAGTGTTGTCACAGAAGAGAGTCATTGGTCCCGACGCATTGGGAATCACCCCTAGGTCGGTAATGAACTCCTTCATCCAGACTGCTTCCTGTGCTGCCTCCGAGGCTGCCATGTACTCCGCTTCACATGTAGATCCCGCCACGACGCTTTGCTTGCAACTGCACCAGCTTACTGCTCCTCCATTCAAAATATACACGTATCCGGTCTGTGACTTCGAGTCATCCAGATCTGTGTCGAAGCTAGCGTCGACGTAACCCTTTACGACGAGCTCTTCGTCACCTCCATAAACGAGAAACATATCCTTAGTCCTCTTCAGGTACTTCAGGATATTCTTGACCGCTGTCCAGTGTTCCTTGCCGGGATTACTTTGGTACCTTCCTACCAAACTTACGGCAAGGTTTACATCAGGTCTGGTACACAGCATGGCATACATAATAGACCCTATGGCCGAGGCATAGGGGATGACACTCATCTCTTCTATATCTTCTGCCGTGGTCGGGCATTGAGCCGTGCTCAATTGCACACCTTGCAATACAGGCAAGAACCCCTTCTTGGACTGATCCATATTGAACTTCTTCAATATCTTGTCAAGGTATGTACTCTATGAAAGACCAATGAGGCGTCTTGATCTATCCCTATAGATCTTGATGCCTAATATATAAGCAGCTTCTCCAAGGTCCTTCATTGAAAAACACTTATTCAAATAGGCCTTTATACTTTCCAAGAATTCTATATCATTTCCCATCAATAGTATGTCATCCACATATAATATGAGAAATGCTACAGAGCTCCCACTCACTTTCTTGTAAACACAGGCTTCTCCATAAGTCTGTGTAAACCCAAACGCTTTGATCATCTCATCAAAGCGAATGTTCCAACTCCGAGATGCTTGCACCAGCCCATAAATTGAGCGTTGGAGCTTGCATACTTTGTTAGCATTCTTAGGATCGACAAAACCTTCCAGCTGTATCATATACAACTCTTCCTTAAGGAAGCCATTAAGGAATGCCGTTTTGACGTCCATCTGCCATATCTCATAATCATAGTATGCGGCAATTGCTAACATGATTCGGACGGACTTCAGCTTCGCTACGGGTGAGAAAGTCTCATCGTAGTCAACCCCTTGAACTTGCCGATAACCCTTAGCGACAAGTCGAGCTTTGTAGATGGTCACATTACCATCTGCGTCCGTCTTCTTCTTAAAGATCCATTTGTTTTCTATGGCTCGCCGCTCAACGGGCAAGTCAGTCAAAGTCCATACTTTGTTTTCATACATGGATTCTATCTCGGATTTCATGGATTCTAGCCATTTGTCGGAATCCGGGCCCGCCATCGCTTCTTCATAGTTCGAAGGTTCAGCGTTGTCTAACAACATGATTTCCAGGACAGGGTTGCCGTACCACTCTGGTGCGGAACGTGTCCTTGTGGACCTACAAAGTTCAGTAACTTGATCTGAAGTTTCATGATCATCATCATTAACTTCCTCCCCAGTCGGTGTAGGCACCACAGGAACATTTTCCCGCGCTTCGCTACTTTCCGGTTCGGAAGGGGTGACTATCACCTCATCAAGTTCCACTTTCCTCCCACTCAATTCTTTCGAGAGAAACTCCTTCTCTAGAAAGGACCCGTTCTTGGCAACGAAGATCTTGCCTTCGGATCTGAGGTAGAAGGTATACCCAATAGTTTCCTTAGGGTATCCTATGAAGACGCATTTTTTCGATTTGGGTTCGAGCTTTTCAGGTTGAAGTTTCTTGACATAAGCATCGCATCCCCAAAATTTTAGAAACGATAGCTTAGGTTTCTTCCCAAACCATAATTCATACGGTGTCGTCTCAACGGATTTAGGCGGTGCCCTATTTAAAGTGAATGCGGCAGTCTCTAAAGCATAACCCCAAAATGAGAACGGTAAATCGGTAAGAGACATCATAGATCGCACCATATCCAATAGAGTGCGATTACGACGTTCGGACACACCATTTCTCTGAGGTGTTCTAGGCGGCGTGAGTTGTGAAACTATTCCACATTTCCTTAAGTGTGCACCAAACTCGTGACTTAAATATTCTCCACCACGATCTGATCGCAGGAATTTTATTCTCCTGTCACGTTGATTCTCAACTTCACTCTGAAATTCCTTGAACTTTTCAAAGGTTTCAGACTTGTGTTTCATGAGGTAGACATACCCATATCTACTTAAATCATCAGTGAGAGTGAGAACATAACGATATCCTCCGCGAGCCTCAACACTCATTGGACCACACACATCGGTATGTATGATTTCCAATAAGTTTGTTGCTCGCTCCATTGTTCCAGAGAACGGAGTCTTGGTCATCTTACCCATGAGGCATGGTTCGCACGTGTCAAATGATTCGTAATCAAGAGACTCCAAAAGTCCATCTGCATGGAGCTTCTTCATGCGCTTGACACCAATGTGACCAAGGCGACAGTGCCACAAGTATGTGGGACTATCGTTATCAACTTTACATCTTTTGGTATTCACACTATGAACATGTGTAACATCACGTTTGAGATTCATCAAAAATAAACCATTGACCAGCGGGGCATGACCATAAAACATATCTCTCAAATAAATAGAACAACCATTATTCTCGGATTTAAATGAGTAGCCATCTCGAATTAAACGAGATCCAGATACAATGTTCATGCTCAAAGCTAGCACTAAATAACAATTATTGAGGTTTAATACTAATCCCGTGGGTAGATGCAGAGGTAGCATGCCAACGGCGATCACATCGACCTTGGAACCATTCCCGACGCGCATCGTCACCTCGTCCTTCGCCAGTCTCCGTTTATTTCATAGTTCCTGTTTTGAGTTACAAATATGAGCAACCGCACCGGTATCAAATACCCAGGAGCTACTACGAGTACTGGTAAGGTACACATCAATAACTTGTATATCACATATACCTTTGGTGTTGCCGGCCTTCTTCTTGTCCGCTAAGTATTTGGGGCAGTTCCGCTTCCAGTGACCACTTCCCTTGCAATAAAAGCACTCAGTCTCGGGCTTGGGTCCATTCTTTGACTTCTTCCCAGTAACTGGTTTACCGGGTGCGGCAACTCCCTTGCCGTCCTTCTTGAAGTTCTTCTTACCCTTGCCCTTCTTGAACTTAGTGGTTTTATTCACCATCAACACTTGATGTTCTTTTCTGATCTCCCCTTCCGCTGATTTCAGCATTGAATATACCTCGGGAATGGTCTTTTCCATCCCCTGCATATTGTAGTTCATCACAAAGCTCTTGTAGCTTGGTGGAAGCGACTGGAGGATTCTGTCAATGACCGCGTCATCCGGGAGATTAACTCCCAGCTGAGACAAGCGGTTGTGCAACCCAGACATTCTGAGTATGTGCTCACTAACAGAACTGTTCTCCTCCATTTTACAGCTGAAGAACTTGTCGGAGACTTCATATCTCTCGACCCGGGCATGAGCTTGAAAAACCAGTTTCAGCTCCTCGAACATCTCATATGCTCCATTTTTCTCAAAACGCTTTTGGAGGCCCGGTTCTAAGCTGTAAAGCATGCCGCACTGAACGAGGGAGTAATCATCAGCACGCTGCTGCCAAGCGTTCATAACGTCTTGGTTCTCAGGGATTGGTGCTTCACCTAGCGGTGCTTCTAAGACATAATCTTTCTTGGCTACTATGAGGATGAGCCTCAGGTTCCGGACCCAGTCCGTATAGTTGCTGCCATCATCTTTCAGCTTGGTTTTCTCTAGGAACGCGTTGAAATTGAGGACAACGTGGGCCATTTGATCTACAATACATAGTGTAAAGATTTTAGACTAAGTTCATGATAATTAAGTTCATATAATCAAATTATTTAATGAACTCCCACTCAGATAGACATCCCTCTAGTCATCTAAGTGAAACATGATCCGAATTCAACTAGGCCGTGTCCGATCATCACGTGAGACGGTCTAGTCAAGATCGGTGAACATCTCCATGTTGATCGTATCTTCTATACGACTCATGCTCGACCTTTCGGTCCTCCGTGTTCCGAGGCCATGTCTGTACATGCTAGGCTCGTCAAGTCAACCTAAGTGTATTGCGTGTGTTCCGAGGCCATGTCTGTACATGCTAGGCTCGTCAACACCCGTTGTATTCGAACGTTAGAATCTATCACACCCGATCATCACGTGGTGCTTCGAAACAACGAACCTTCGCAACGGTGCACAGTTAGGGTGAACACTTTCTTGAAATTATTATAAGGGATCATCCTACTTGCTACCGTCGTTCTAAGCAAATAAGATGCGAAAACATGATAAACATCACATGCAATCAAATAGTGACATGATATGGCCAATATCATCATGCTCCTTTGATCTCCATCTTCGGGGCACCATGATCATCTTTGTCACCGGCATGACACCATGATCTCCATCATCATGATCTCCATCATTGTGTCTTCATGAAGTCGTCACGCCAAAGATTACTTCTACTTCTATGGCTAACCCGTTTAGCAACAAAGTAAAGTAATTTACATGGCGTTATTCAATGACACGCAGGTCATGCAAAATAATAAAGACAACTCCTACGGCTCCTGCCGGTTGTCATACTCATCGACATGCAAGTCGTGATTCCTATTACAAGAATATGATCAATCTCATACATCACATATATCATTCATCACATCTTCTGGCCATATCACATCACATAGCACTTGCTGCAAAAACAAGTTAGACGTCCTCTAATTGTTGTTGCAAGTTTTTACGTGGTTTGTAGGTTTCTAGCAAGAACGTTTTCTTACCTACGTATGACCACAACGTGATTTGCCAATTTCTATTTACCCTTCATAAGGACCCTTTTCATCGAATCCGTTCCGACTAAAGTAGGAGAGACAGACACCCGCTAGCCACCTTATGCAACTAGTGCATGTCAGTCGGTGGAACCTGTCTCACGTAAGCGTACGTGTAAGGTCGGTCCGGGCCGCTTCATCCTACAATGCCGCCGAAACAAGAAACGACTAGTAGCGGCAAGAAGAATTGGCAAACTCAACGCCCACAACTGCTTTGTGTTCTACTCGTGCATAGTAACTACGCATAGGCCTGGCTTTGATACCACTGTTGGGAATCGTAGCATAATTTTAAAATTTTCCTACGTTCACCAAGATGCATCTATGGAGTATACTAGCAACGAGGGGAAGGGAGTGCATCTACATACCCTTGTAGATCGCGAGCGGAAGCGTTCCAATGAACGTGGATGACCGAGTCGTACTCGTCGTGATCCAAATCACCGATGACCGAGTGCCGAACGGACGGCACCTCCGCGTTCAACACACGTACGATGCAGCGACGTCTCCTCCTTCTTGATCCAGCAAGGGGGAAGGAGAGGTTGATGGAGATCCAACAGCACGACGGCGTGGTGGTGGATGTAGCGGGTCTCGGCAGGGCTTTGCTAAGCTTCTGCGAGAGAGAGAGAGGTGTTGCAGGGGAGGAGGGAGGCACCCAAGGCTGTTGTGTGCTGCCCTCCCTCCCCCCCTTTATATAGGCCCCCTGGGGGGGCGCCGGCCCCAAGAGATGGGATCTCAAGGGGGGGCGGCGGCCACAAGGGGGGAAGGGGTTGCCTTGCCCCCCAAGGCAAGGGGGAACTCCCCCCCCCTAGGGTTCCCAACCCTAGGCGCATGGGGGGAGGCCCAAGGGGGGCGCCCCAGCCAACTATGGGCTGGTTCCCTTCCACTTTCAGCCCACGGGGCCCTCCGGGATAGGTGGCCCCACCCGGTGGACCCCCGGGACCCTTCCGGTGGTCCCGGTACAATACCGGTAACCCCCGAAACTTTCCCGGTAGCCGAAACTGGACTTCCTATATATAATTCTTCACCTCCGGACCATTCCGAAACCTCTCGTGACGTCCGGGATCTCATCCGGGACTCCGAACAACTTTCGGGTTTCCGCATACATATATCTCTACAACCCTAGCGTCACTGAACCTTAAGTGTGTTGACCCTACGGGTTCGGGAGACATGCAGACATGACCGAGACGCCTCTCCGGTCAATAACCAACAGCGGGATCTGGATACCCATGTTGGCTCCCACATGTTCCACGATGATCTCATTGGATGAACCACGGTGTCGAGGATTCAATCAATCCCGTATGCAATTCCCTTTGTCAATCGGTATGTTTCTTGCCCGAGATTCGATCGTCGGTATCCCAATACCTTGTTCAATCTCGTTACCGGCAAGTCTCTTTACTCGTACCGCAATGCATGATCCCGTGACTAACGCCTTAGTCACATTGAGCTCATTATGATGATGCATTACCGAGTGGGCCCAGAGATACCTCTCCGTCACACGGAGTGACAAATCCCAGTCTCGATCCGTGCCAACCCAACAGACACTTTCGGAGATACCCGTAGTGCACCTTTATAGTCACCCAGTTACGTTGTGACGTTTGGCACACCCAAAGCACTCTTACGGTATCCGGGAGTTGCACGATCTCATGGTCTAAGGAAAAGATACTTTGACATTGGAAAAGCTCTAGCAAACGAAACTACACGATCTTTTATGCTATGCTTAGGATTGGGTCTTGTCCATCACATCATTCTCCTAATGATGTGATCCCGTTATCAATGACATCCAATGTCCATAGTCAGGAAACCATGACTATCTATTGATCAACGAGGTAGTCAACTAGAGGCTTACTAGGGACACTTTGTGGTCTATGTATTCACACATGTATTACGATTTCCGGATAATACAATTATAGCATGAATAATAGACAATTACCATGAACAAAGAAATATAATAATAACCATTTATTATTGCCTCTAGGGCATATTTCCAACAGCAAGATGAAGCCGATGAGTTTGCAATGAAAGAAGATGAAGAACCTCGTGAGCTTTATCGGAGAGTAATCAAACTCGCGGTCTCTCTCCGAGATCATGGAAGTAAGGACACGGATGACAATTGGATCAAGCGCAAATTCCTCAAGGCAATGATGCCCTACCACAAAGCCATTTCCTCCGTCATTCGTCAAAGGCCGGATTTCCACACCTTGTCCTCAAGTGAAGTGTTGGATGAGTTCGTTGCTATGAGCATCTTGGACAAGACCGCCGACAATGCGGTTCTTCGCTCTCAAAGAGTAAAGAAGCCCAACCTTGCTCTAAAGGCCAAGGTTAGTATGGAGGAAGAGGATGAAGAGGAAGAAGAGGAGAGCAACCTCGAAGATACGAAGTATGCCTATCATGAACACATGGCTCTTGCTTCAAGGCAATTTTGGAGCAAGAAGAACTCAAGGCCAAACTTCAACAAGAACAATTCAAGTGGCGCAAAGGGCAAGCAACGAGTGAGGACTTGCTTCAATTGTGGCAATGTGAGCCACTTTGTTGCGGAGTGCCCTCACGAGAAGAGGGAAGACAATGGTGGCAAGCTCATCCGAAAGGACAAGGCCAAGTCGTTCCCCAACAAGAGCAACTTCACCAAGAAGACTCCTCCCAAGGCATTGGTGGTACAAGAAGAATACAATGAGGATGATGACGATAATGAAGATGGTGAGTCGGTTGCCATGGCCTCCGTTGCCATTGCGATGACTCCACGGATGTCTCTCTTCGACTCAGCCAATGAGAACATCACCGCCAAGTGCCTCATGGCTAAAGCCACCAACAAGGTAACCCCCAACATCAAAACTACCATCATTAATCATCCTTCTTCGACGGATAGCTTTGATGAGCATGAGGGGAAAAATGTGGAGGAGAATGAGTTTGAGACCTTTATGGGTAAACTCAAGGGTAAATCCAAGAAGCACTTCGTTGCTCTCTTGGAACAACTTGGTGAAGCCAATGACATGATCGAGGCTCACGAAGATACCATCTCTAAGATGGAGGGGCATAGTCGTGACTATGCCGATGAGATTTCGGATCTTTCCAATGCTCTTGACGAAGAGCGTGGTCTTCGTTGGCTCTTGAGGAGTCACACAACGATGATCATGCTAAGTTAAAGAAAGATCTTGATCATGCTCTTGTTGTGTCTCGTGTGCTAAACTCCGAGAAAGCAAAGCTTGGGGTTGATCTTGCTAGACTCAATGAGGAGTTTGACATTCTCGACAAGGCTCACAAAGTCTTGAAGGGTGTTCATGCTAGCCTCAAGGAGTCTCATGATCAACTCCAAGTGAAGCTAACTAAGGAGAAAGCCACCTTTCCTGATATGGTGTTAATTGATAATGCAAATGCTACTAACCCATGTTGTGAGCATGTGCATCTTGTTGAGGAGAATGCCAAGTTGAAGGAGCAACTTGAGAAAGGCCTTGTGTCATGCATACAAGGTGAGAAGAACCTCAACGACCTTTTGAGCAATCAAAAGGAAGTTGTGGCCAAGGAGGGGATTGGGTTCGCACCCAATCCCAAGAACAAGAAGAAGAATGACAAGACCAAACGACCTCCTCCTCTCAAGCAAACGTTTGTGAAGGAGGGAGAGGGTGCTTCCAAGGAGAAGAAGAACAATGCGAAGGGTGGCGGTGTCAAGAAGGGCAATGCCACTCCTTCCAACAAAGCCGGCGACTTTAATCCTTCTTATGTGTTATGCCGTGCTAGTGATGGGCATGTTTATGCCAAATTTGTTGGTTCTCCTCATGAGTACATTGAATGGTCTATTTGGGTTCCTAAGACCCTTGTTACTAACATCAAAGGACCCATTACAAAATGGGTACCTAAAACCAAGCATTGACCTCTTGTAGGTGTTTGCTTCCGGTGGGGGATCATGGTTGCTCGATAGTGGAGCTACAAATCATATGACCGGAAGCAAGGACTTGGTGGTGGACGTGCACAAGATTCCATCTATGCCCACCAATGTCGAGTGGGGTGATGCCTCGTCTTCTAAGGTATTGGGACTCGGCAAAGTTGTCATTTCTCATGATCTCATGATCGAGAAGGTCATGCTTGTTGAGTCCCTTGCATACAATTTACTTTCCGTTCGTCAACTTGCAATCATGGGCTTTGCCACTTTCTTTGATATTGATACCGTGGCCCTCTTGTGGAGCAAGACTCTTAAAGTAGCCTTTGTTGGGCATGTCGAGAACGGTCTCTATGTGATTAACTTTTCGGAGCGACCCACTAAGACCGCGACATGCCTAATGGCTAAAGTTGACGTGGGATGGCTTTGGCATCGCCGTTTAGCCCATGTCAATATGAGATCTTTGCAAAGTTTTCTCAAGGGGGACCATGTCCGTGGACTAACGAATGTTAGTTTTGCTAAAGATCGTGCTTGGAGTGCTTGTATCGAAGGAAAGCTACATGAGAAGGCTCACCCTCCCACGACACCTTGGATGAGTTTCTTAGTGATGAGGGGATCAAGCATCAATATCCCGCACCTTACACCCCTCAACAAAATGGTGTTGCGGAGAGGAAGAACTGGACGTTGATGGATGCGGCAAGGACCATGATGGCGGAGTTCAAGTTCCATACAACTTTTGGGCCGAAGCCATCAACACCGCGTGTCATGCATCCAATCGGCTCTACCTCCGCAAGGGCTTGAACAAGACTCCATATGAGATACTCACCGGTAACAAGCCCAACCTCAAGTATTTTCGGGTGTTCGGGTGTAAGTGCTTCATTCTCAAGAAAGGTGGTCGATTGTCTAAATTTGAGGCTAGAGCTTATGAGGGCATATTTGTTCGTTATGCTACAAACTCTCATGCTTACCGTGTCCTCAATAAATCCATGGGACTTATTGAGGAGACGTATAACATGGAGTTTGATGAGAATAATGGCTCCCAAGTGGAGCAAAGTGGCACTTGTGATGTAGGTGATGAAATTCCTCCTCAAGCCATAAGAAGAATGGGCGTTGGTTTTATCCTACCCATTGAGGAACCCCTTGTGGCCGAAGGAGAAGGACAATGCTCCACTCAAGTGGAGCCATCACCAACCCAAGGCCCACATGCTTCCGAAGAACAAAGTGAAGGCCCTCACCCTCATGAACAAGACCAAGGGCAACATCATGCTCAAGACGGTGTTGACACACCAAGTGATGCCCAAGGTCAAGTTCTCTCCTCCGAGCAAGTTCAAGATCAAGAACAAGCTCAAGACGACACTCAAGATGATCAAGTGACCGCTCCTCAACTCACCACCGAGGAAGAATTGGAGCATCGTGCCGCCAAGATTGCATCCAAGCTCTCCACCAAGGGTCATCTCATGAAGAATGTGCTTGGAAGCATTCAAAAGGGGGTAAGAACTCATAGACAATTGGCAAACTATTGTGAACATCACGCGTTTGTCTCTTGTGTTGAACCCCAAAAGGTATATGAAGCACTCGAAGATCCGGATTGGCTTAATGCCATGCATGAAGAACTCAACAACTTCGAGCACAACAAGGTGTGGAGATTAGTGCCGAGGCCAACGGGGAACCACAATGTCATTGGAACCAAGTGGATATTCAAGAACAAGCAAGATGCTCATGGGACCATCATTCGCAACCAGGCACGATTGGTGGCACAAGGCTACTCCCAAGTCGAGGGTATCGACTACGGTGAAACCTTTGCTCCCGTTGCTCGCCTTGAATCTATTCGTTTTTTGATTGCTTACGCTTCTCATCACAACTTTAAGTTGCAACAAATGGATGTGAAGAGTGCTTTTCTTAATGGTCCTATTAATGAGTTAGTTTATGTCAAGCAACCCCCCGGGTTCGAGGATCCCTACTTTCCCGATCATGTGTATCAACTCGATAAGGCACTCTATGGCCTTAAACAAGCCCCACGTGCGTGGTATGACCACGTTACCGAGTTGTTACAAGATCGTGGGTTTGAAGTTGGGCTAATCGACTCCACTCTTTTTACTAAGAAGGTCAAAGGGGAGTTGTTTGTATGCCAACTATATGTTGATGACATTATCTTTGGTTCCCCTCACAAAGCTTTCAATGAGGAATTTGCCGCACTCATGACCTCAAAGTTCAAAATGTCTTCCATGGGAGAGTTGAAGTTCTTTCTCGGTTTCGAAGTAAAGCAAAGAAGAGAAGGAACCTTCATCAACCAAGCCAAATACACTCAAGACATGCTCAAGAGATTCAAGCGAAGTGATGTCAAGCCGGCGTCCACTCCAATGCCCACCAAGTGCCAACTTGACATCGATCCCAATGGTAAAGCGGTGGATCAAAAGGTATATCGCTCCATGATTGGTTCCTTGCTTTACCTTTGTGCATCTAGACCGGATATCATGTTGAGTGTGGGAATTTGTGCACGGTTTCAAGCCGCACCTAAGGAAAGCCACTTTGTGGCGGTCAAGCAAATCTTTCGATATTTGGCTCATACCCCCAACTTTGGCTTATGGTACCCAAGAGGAGCAAACTTCAAGCTTGTAGGGTATTCGGACTCCGATTGGGCGGGAGACAAAGTGGATAGGAAGTCCACTTCCGGAGGGTGCCAATTTCTTGGTTGCTCTTTGGTAAGTTGGTCTTCTAAAAAGCAAAGTTGTGTGTCTCTTTCGTCCACCGAAGCGGAGTATGTGGCAGCTGGTAGTTGTTGTGCACAACTCTTATGGATGAGGCAAACTTTAAAGGATTACGGTGGCATTTGTGACAAAGTGCCTCTCTGGTGTGATAATGAAAGTGCCATCAAGATTTCTCTCAACCCCGTGCAACACTTCAAGACGAAGCATATTGAGATTCGGTATCACTTCATCCGAGATCACATTAGGCGAGGGGAGATCGAGCTCCACTACGTCAACACCCATGATAACCTTGCTGATATTTTCACGAAGCCTTTGGATGAAGCAAGATTTTGCGAGTTAAGGCATGAGCTAAATATCATTGATTCAAGCAATGTTGCTTGAACCCTTGCACACCCCACCACACTCAACTTGTTATCTAATCTAGGTGTAGGCATGGACATAGGGGGAGTGTTGTTCTCTCAATGAACTCTCCCTCCCCCATTATGCATAAAATGATCAACTCTTTCACATTAGCCATTTTTGATGGTACTTGTGCTTCAAAGACGAGTTTTGGTCATGGGCCCAAGGATAATTCTTCGCGGTGCCATACCAATTGACTCAAACATAGGTGGCTCCGGCCACCGCCCTCTCCGTGGAGAGTTTGTGTCTCCTTTTGGTCTGTGTTGTCTCTTGCCTCTCTTCCTTCGTGCCAAGCTTGTGCTTGTGGTGTCCAGTGTGTTAGCTCTTTGGTGTGGTCTCTCGCTTGAAGGTTCTGTGCTTCGGTGTTCTCTCTTTTGGTCGAAACTATCTTTCTTGAGTTCACGGTACTACCGCGGCCTGCCACGGTACTACCGCGAGGGGGCGCACGGTACTTCCGCACCCAGCGCGGCAGTAATTTTTTACTGCCGCCTGGAAGAGCGGTACTACGGCCTCGGTGCGGTACTTCTGCCCGGGCGGTACTACCGCAATGACGTGCGGTACTACCGCGTAAGGAGAACACGGTACTTCTGCACCCAGCGCGGCAGTAATTTTTTACTGCCGCCTGGAAGAGCGGTACTACGGTCTAGGTGCGGTACTTCTGCCCAGGGCGGTACTACCGCAATGACGTGCGGTACTACCGCGTGAGGAGCGCACGGTACTACCGCACCCAGCGCGGCAGTAATTTTTTACTGCCGCCTGGGGGAGCGGTACTATAGTCACGGTGCGGTACTTCCGCCCGGGGCGGTAGTACCGCGATGACTTGCGGTACTACCGTGCGGTCGAGGGCGAGTGGGGGTTAAACACGGGCAGGGGGGTTTCAACTCCCCCATACCCATTCGTCTCTCTCCCCACTCCGTCTCTCTCTCTCTCTCACTCAAGAACGACGCCGGAGGTCCTCGCCAGATCTCCGTCTCCGGCCGCTCTCCTCGGATTCCGACCGGTGGGATCGTTCCCCACCACTCCCTCTTGCCATGGAACAAGGTTTCTCCCCAATCCCTCCCTTTTTCTTGTTCGTCTTGTTGCCTTTAGGTTTTGGGGAGATGCAAGTTGTTCTTGAGATTTTAGGCCAAATCTAGGCAAGAGTAGGATGTAGGAGAGTAGTTTTGTGTAGTGTTGGTACTTGCTATAGTTGTCCCATGATGGATTTGATCGACCATAGTACCGTGTGTTGACACGGTTGTGCTCAGATCTCCATGGCTGTTTCGGATCTGCAACCGTGCGGTACTACCACTCTTCAGGTGCGGTACTACCGCACGTCCGGTACTACCGCCCTGATGGTGCGGTACTACCGTGTCTACGGTACTACCGCTCCATGGTGCGGTACTACCGCACGTCGCGCACCACGCGATACTACCGTCATCCCATATCCCTCTTGTGGCACTTCTCACGTACCATGTCTACTTGTTTCTCCTGCTTTGCTTTGGTCCTTGCATTGAACCTTCTCGTGTTTTGTGCGTGTTTGTTTTGTGGTGTGTGTTTTAGGTGGTGGCTCAGGTGCTCCGGCTCGCCGCTCCAATCCAAGCCGTGACACGGGATCGAAGCATATGCGCAACACAGAGGAAGCAGAGGGCTCCAATGCCCCCAACGCAGAACCAAGACCGCTGCCACCAAAGAGAAGGACCCCGCCAAGGGTATGGATGAGATACCGCTTTCTGAGTTCATCTCTCGGAGGAAGATCAATCCGTATGGAGACCCTCGTGCTAACTTTCGAGGGAATGATCTATTCTAGACCAAGCAGCAGAATATCATCTATCTGGATGTCATCAAGGCCAAGCAAAACATCCATGTGGAGGTGAAGTGGATCAACTTGCATCACATGCGCAAAGAGGCGCACCGGGAATACTTTGGTGAGGCTTTGGACCTAGTGGAGCAATTTGGCATTGAGCATATCATCTCATTCCACAAAGACTATGATCCTGAGATCCTTGCTCAGTTCTTTGCCTTAGTGCATTTTCATCCCAATGAGGAAAGGACCATGACTTGGATGACCAATGGTCGGCAGCTGACTGCTACTTGGAAGGAATTCATGACCTTGCTTGGGGTTCCGGATGAGGGGCTCTCCACACCCCAAGGTGTTCGCCCTCATGCCAATCCCGAGTCTGCCAACAAGAACAAGCTTATGCCCTACTATGTGGAGAAGAGGCTCTCCAATGGCAAGTCATCTTGGGTTCTCAACTCCTTTCTTGACATCATGCACCGGATCTTCCGAAACACTCTCTTCCCACGCATTGGGGACAAGGACAAAGTGCATGCCTATCTTGTGGATATGATGCTCCTGTGTGAAGATGCTCGCAACTCTCAGACACTACCACTTGATGTCTCACATATCATGTGGCATGAGCTTCGCTTTGTGGTCTACAACTGCAAGGTCCCCATCTATGGACCTTATCTATTTGAGTTGATATCGGCTACCTGGGAGCGCGTCTACCCTCAGGATGTGTTTGAGGCCCCTGGTTGGATCCGGCATGAGCCCATCAACCTCCGTATCAAGCCTCAGTGGGCCAACACTACCTCTCGTGTTGATACTGTGGCTGCCATGGACATGGATGCAGATGAGGATGAGGAGGAGGCAGCAGATGAGGATAGCTCTGAGGGTTACATCCCTCCCACCTCTGAGCCTTCTTGGGCTAAGCGACTGAAGAACAAGATGAAGATGTTGTTCTGTATGCAGGCAAAGGGGCAGTACCAGACCCACGTGGCTTCCAAGGAGACTCGCCGCCGCGACAAGCGGATTTTCAGGACCTTTGGTGAGAACATCTCTAGCGCATCAGAAGTGAACATCACCCCAGAGGCAGAATGGATGCACAAGTAGGGTTATCGGTGGACCGAGTCTGAGGAGGAGTCCGTCCCAGCTGTAGAGTCTGACGAGGAGCGTGCTAGTGACTACTCCGCTTGAGCCACCACTATTGTTGTAGGTGTTCTCTCTGCCTTTTTGGCGTCTCGATGCCAAAGGGGGAGAGAGTGTAGGATTTGCGAGTTGTGTCGTGTTTGGGTCAGTTGAACTTCGTTTATTTCGTTTGCTTTGGTTTGCTTTGGTTTGTGCTCGTGAGACTTCCGATCATATGGTGTAAGACATATGCACTCTATCATACCGTAGTGAGCTTACTCTATCTTGTGCTAATTACCTATGCTCCGGTCTATCTTGCTTAGCTTTAGCCTTATTGCATATGCTCCTGTCTATCTTGCTTAGCTTTAGCCTTATTCCAAGTTTTGCCATGTCTATAAAATATAGGGGGAGTGTTGATCCTAGTATGTGTGCCGTGCAGTCCAAAGCACTCATCGAGATAGCAAACATCTAGGGGGAGCCCGTCTATATTTTAGAGACTTGGGGTTTGCCCCCGCTCTTTGCGTTATACTCTCGTGCAAATCCCGTGTTGTCATCAATCCACCAAAAAGGGGGAGATTGTAAGGGCATTTTTATCCCTTAGTTGGTATTGGTGATTGATGACAATGCTTTTGCGGACTAATCATGTGCATCAAATATTTCAGATATATTGACTAGGCACAAGATGTTTTGGTTCCCCTCGAAGGCTATGGAAGACGGCGTTTCTCTTCGGTTCTTTTCGGTGGTATTGAGTCGTAGGGAAGCCGTACTATTAAGAGGGGGTCCGCGTTGGAAAGGTTGGGTGGATTCATCACGTACACATCTCCCTTTGCACCTCCTTTCCTCTAGCCTTTGGAGCGTCCTATGTTTTCCTTGCCTATGCAATATTGCTCTTGCTTGCCGAACTAAGGCATGCGATAGTACTGCTCCCTAGAGCGGTAGTACCGTAGGACCTTGCGGTAGTACCGCCCGCTGGTGCGGTAGTACCGCAAGGGCCCACGGTAGTACCGCTTCTAGTAAGTGGTAGTACCGTGATCCCTGACTTAGTTCCGCAAGTACGCGGCAGTAAGGGGCGGATGTAATTTTTTACATCCGCGCCCCGCGCGGTAGTACCGCTGCTGGCTTACGGTACTACCACGTCGGGTTTTTGCATCGACTCCAACTCTGCGGAAGTAGCCACGGATGTAATTTTTTATATCCGTGCCTTCCCATCCCTGGACAGTCCCTGCCTTGCGGTAGTACCGCAAGGGGGAGCGGTAATACCGCGCCAGCAGTACTACCGCCCTCTGCCTTAGTGCACCTTTGGTTGTTCTGGTCTCTGTTGTGTGGGCGGCAGTACCGCGGGGCCCTACAGTAGTACCGCGTGCCCCTGCGGTAGTACCGCGCCTCAGGTGCGGTAGTACCGCGTGCCCCTGCGGTAGTATCGCGCCTCAGGTGTGGTAGTACCGCGCTGCGCAGGCTGAGTTGGTGGATAACGGCTGGATTTGTCCTTCCACTATATAAGGGGTGTCTTCCTCCTCTAGTTGACTACCTCTTCCACCTCCATGCTCCATTGTTGCTCCAAGCTCCATTTTCGCCCGATCTCCTTCCCTAGCCAATCAAACTTGTTGATTCTCTAGGGATTGGTTGAGAAGGCCCCGATCTACACTTCCACCAAGAGAAATTTGAATCCCCCCACTAATCCCTTGTGGATCTTGTTACTCTTGGGTGTTTGAGCACCCTAGACGGTTGAGGTCAGCGCGGAGCCATAGTGCATTGTGGTGAAGCTTCATGGTATCGTTGGGAGCCTCCAATTAAGTTGTGGAGATTGCCCCAACCTTGTTTGTAAAGGTTCGGTCGCCGCCTCCAAGGACACCAATAGTGGAATCACGGCATCTCGCATTGTGTGAGGGCGTGAGGAATATACGGTGGCCCTAGTGGCTTCTTGGGGAGCATTGTGCTTCCACACCGCTCCAACGGAGACGTACTTCCTCTCAAGGGAAGGAACTTCGGTAACACATCCTCGTCTTCACCGGCTCCACTCTTGGTTATCTCGTGCCTTTACTTGTGCAAGCTTATTTGTGTTGTATCTCTTGCTTGCGTGTGTGCTTATTGTTACTGCATCATATAGGTTGCCCACCTAGTTGCATATCTAGACAACCTACTTTGATGCAAAGTTTAAATTGGTAAAGAAAAGCTAAAAATTGTTAGTTGCCTATTCACCCTCCTCTACTCAACTATATCGATCCTTTCACCCGGGAATCGGGAGTACAACACGGCCCCTCCGGCACGACACATATCTTAGGGAAGGCGTGTTGCCTAGCATTTTCACTTTCATGTGGGACCGCCGTTGAGCAAACCGACACCCCGCCCGCCGCCGGGTTGGAAAACAGAAACGAGGGGAAGATCTAGCTGTAGCACGAAAGCCAAGAAATTTGGTGTCAGACGGGGCTCGTTGATAGAGTAGGAGCATTCCGTACTAGTACTACTCCTACTAGTACCAAGTTTGTACTCCTAATACTATATTACTAGTACTACCACTATACAACTAGTAGGTACGTGCACGACACAACATCGTAGGAACAAAAAACGGGAAGATCTTGTTTTGGGTGATTTATCTTTTTTTCAATCAACGTAGTATGAATAATATGATGTGGGGGCACCCATGAAGCTTATGTGGCTTGGTTGCATGGCTACGGAAGGTTAGAGAAAAATAAATAGATAATGTGTTTAGAGTGCACTCCACTAAATAGATATACTTTGGATCCATTGCAACAGACCGGCACATCTATATCTATACCCCCTATATAGTGTGTGAAAAACTTTGAAAGTTGGTCGTTGGATCAAGATAATCCGACGGTACAAAGATGGCAAATCCGAGCACTACTGGCCGTTGGATATCATCCACCAGATTCTGCCACATGTATAATCTAGAAGACTCCATGGTTGAGCTTAATTCATGACTAACTTTGCCACAACTAAGCTTAGGCAAAGTTATTAGTTCTTCAAAATGAGAGCCACAAGTTGGCAAGCCTAAGGGAATCTTGCCACATTTTTTGTGTGTATGTCATGTGGGGCCTTAGTGTGGCTTGCCTAAGGTGTGGCTTGAACCAAACACTCACCTAAGTTAATCAAACTTGCCTAACCTTACATTCCACCAGATTTTGCCACATGTTAGAATCCAGAAAGCTCCACATGTAGAAGCATAATGCACAAACCACCAGAATCTCATGCGTGCAATGCACGTGTACCTTACTAGTACTAGTTGGTAGTAGTAAGAACAAATTCCATTTTTGGCACGAGCTCGTACTGCGGGAGCACCACAAGGCCTGCCGCAGGAGTTACATTTCCCTCTCGGGGCCCACGGGACCGAACTTTAGTGGCTTAGTGCCCGGCCTATGAGTCAATGACATGCGGACCTTAAATGCGGCTGGCCCACATGTCATTCTCATGGTGGTGGCGTGGTTCGCGACTCAGTCGTTCGAGATGAACCGGCCGGTGGTGGCGTGGCTGTGGCGAGGGTGCCACAGCTGGGCGTCGGCGCGTTACGAGGCGTAGATGGCCACACCGGCGGGTACTACCTGTAGTACATAAGTACTCCAGCTGAGGATTGATGCCCGGGACGAAATGTGTCACAGCCGCTGGATGAAAATTCGATGGTGCGGGAGTACGGATCGGAGCACAGCAGCGGAGCAGGCAAACCGCGTCCAATCGGGTGTGTCTGTGGTAGAAAGTTGATGGTCGCCGCAGTTCATCTGGCCCGCATGTCATGCACACAAAGGCAGAGGAGCGGTGGGGCTGAGAGGGATGAGGGGCACGTCGGGGGGATGAGGATCCCCCGACGCGAACAATCCTACCATTCTGTCACTGACATGTGGGACCCATAAGCGTGGGTCCCACCTGTCAGCGAAGGAAAGGCAGGGCAAGGCAGTGATAGCCACGTCAGAGGATCCATGTCCACGTCGGGGGACGTCGTGCCGTGGGTTGGAGCGGCGTCGTGGGAATCGCGTGTGGGTGTGGCAGTGGTAGAAACAAGAAACGTGATGGTCGCCGTGGTTCAACTTCCATGGACAAGCTGTCATGTCAGCTGACACATGTATATCAAAACTAGAGTGTTTATATTTCAAGCACGTGAACAAGTATTATTCTACTACTTTGGATCCATTGCAACGCACGGGCCAGCACATTGGTAGTAGTAGTGTCCATCTCTATCTCTAGAGGCCTTCCCTCGTTCATCCTTTTCTCTCACAAGATAAACTACTCATACAAATGCATCTTGATGTTCCGTGGAACACACGAGGATGTTTCCTTGGGGGTCTCTCCAGCGCGGCGTGGCCGTAGTTGCAAGTTGACACCCCTTGAGATGCCGATGTTGAGGGGCACTCGGATTTCCTCCGATGAGCAGGTAAGATGAGTTTGATCACATAGTAAATGCATTCTAAAGACTACTTCCGTGTCCATTTCCTAATTCTCCCCCTGCCCACTGTTTCACAGGTTAGGCTCGGTGCGAGTGGAGATTGGCTTGCATATGTACGGGAGGGTACCAACATCAATTTGCAGAACATTTACAACGGTGACACCGTTCCCGTAGAACCTTTGTCCAACATTGGGATCAGCCATGCAATGGGCCACCGCATGAATTGGTACGATGGAACCACGTGAGATTGAATAAGATAGCACGAACCTTGCACATGGCGGTCAAAGGCGGACCATGCTGTCTACGGCCGATTTGTTGCCGTACGAGTAGGAAGACGTTGTGCTCCTTTCTAACCGCATCTTCGCGGAGACAAACCAGGGGACTTATTTTGTATGGGACACATCCTACGATATACTCCCTCTCTCCCAGTTTATTTGTTTTGAATCTTTTCATTTTATAAGTTTCAAATTCAAATTTAGAGCTCCCCATCACATGTTGAGATTACAATGTCCATTAAATCGTTGCGTGCATGTATAGTAAAGAAACAAATCTCGAGTTTGGAACGAGTTCGTGCTGCGGGAGCACCACAAGCCCTGGCGCAGGAGTTACATTTCCCTCTCAGGGCCGTCGGGACTGAGCTTCAGCGCCTTACTACACCTACCTTTGAGTCAATAACATGTGGACCCGATAGGTGACTGGTCCACATGTAATGCTCCCGTAGGCAGAGGGGCAGTGGGGCCAAGAGGGGTGAGCCGCAGGTCGGGAGACGTGTGGTTTCATGGGTTCGAGCGGCGTCGTGGGAATTGCGGGTGGCTGTGGTCGAAACTTGATGCTCGCCGCATTTTAGGTGGCCCACATGTCATGCACACAAAGACAGAGGGGCGGTGCGTCCGAGAGGGGTGAGGCGCACGTCGGGGGGCATGATGAAATGTGATGGTCGTCGTAGTTGAACTTCCATGGACAAGCTGTCATGTCTACGGACACATGCACTGCATACCGATCACTGGAAGGAGTAGCAGAGAAAGCTATATATGCGGATAAATAGTTCCTTATAGTCAAGCGAACCCACGCTACTACTCTGTTCCAAAGACATGCACACCATCGAAATAGTCCATCTATATCAATATACACCGAGAGGGAATAAATATTTTTACAAGAGAGGAAATAGTTCATCCATCCATAATGCCCTCCTGCTGGTGCAGCCTTTTCTTCTTCTTCTTCTTCTTCTTCTTCTTCTTCTTCTTATTCTTGCTCTCATTCTCTGTGGGAGACGGCTTCGCAACAAGCTCTTTGGACCTTGCAGCTATCTCGAAACTCACACGGGCATCGAGGGCAGCATATTTTATCCGCTCGTACATCAAGGGATAATTCTCCCATCCAGACGACCTTAATGCCACCGTCTCGTCACCCTTCTGAAGATTTGTACCGAGCACAAAATTTTCTACGTCGAATAGGGATGGTGTCTGTCTATCACAATCTTCTACATGAATTTTGATTCTGGTTTGTAGGTGAGCGATGCTTTTCAAATCAAGGTTGTACGGCTCCAGCTTCTATTTGTCCCCTTCGATGGCTGCCCCACAGAAGTATACGTCCTCCCGAGACAAGAAATCGTGAAGCTCACCTGGTATGGAGGGCGAGTGTATGATGTGGTACACCAAAACATCATCTTCGAGGCACAGCTGAAGGACGGCGGCGCGCTGGATCTTCCCAAGGGCACGCTCCGTGTACTCTGCGTCGAGACCAATGACCCTCGTCTCTACCTTTTCGAGGGAGTTGGATACATTGTTGATCCACTGCCGAACAACCCTTGGGTGGACGGTGACGGTGGCAACTATACGCATCGAGCCTTCGACGAGGACATGTTGGACGCTAAAAACCTGCATCTCGATCTCTTTCGCCATTTGGAACCGCTGGAACGGAGGGCTATGTTTTGGAGAATTAGGATTAGATGGCTAGTCTAACTGAAGTAGTAGATGATTATTTACAGAGGTTAAAACAATGTGAACGCAGTGGGGTTTGGATGCAAATGAAGACGAAGGGGAGGTGAAGAAGCCGAGGAGAATCGGTTCCCGGTGGAGAAGTAAATGGGAGAAGTGGCGTGCAGGCAGTTGATTAGACGGCTAGGTAGACTAAACGAAAAGGCTATGCGGGTAGACTGATGAGTCGTACCTGTTCGTGTACGTGTTCATCCTTCCTGATAGGTGGGACCTACGCAAACAGATAAAAAATGTGTCGTAGTTTTTTTGAGCGCGTGAGTGGGAGACACAACATTCTCTGGTTAAGGAATACTCCCTCCGTTTAGGTGAGTATAAGTCACCTTATGAAAATCAGGTTTTCCCAAAACCTTTAGGCGTGGAGCATTAACTTCCTGCTCGATCCCCTCCCAGCCTCGTTAGCCAGTGTTCTCTTCCTCTACTGCCGCGTTCTACCTTTCCATTTTTCCTCTTCTCAAGTGTGGAACGATCTGCATGCCGTCCTTGATGCACCAGAACGACCACTGCATGCATCGCGGCAGGGCGTTGATTGGGCATGCACGAGAATTTGGTTCTGCTCGCAATATGGATGATACCTGAACGATGAAGTGAACAAGCATGCTAGCACGGGAGACCTATTTCCGCTATACAATACTGGAGTACTCATGTTCCTACTACTAGTAGTAGTACTAGTACTAGTAGTACAACTGTGGTACACTTGATGGTCAAAATACTATTCATCCGGTCCTCACAGTGAAGTGACAACACCCTGCGCCTGACACTAGTCCAGGCAGCGTGTTCGGGTTACCAAAGTCAGCCTCACCCTGTGCACTGTGCAGTCTGTCACCGCCGCTGTACAGCACATTGACGCCTCGCCTCGTCTCCCTCTCCGCTCCCATAGCACCACTCCATCTCCATCTCCTCCTCCGTCTCCGTCTCCATCTCACTGTGCCCCGGTGTACCGTCGCCTCACTCGCCTCCCCCAGTACCACTATTCCCTCGCTAGCCGCTCCAGCACCGACATCCTTCTCCCCCGTAAATCAAGCCCCCTTCCAAACTCCACCATGGGCGAACGCGAACCGTGCAGCATCCATATGAGTCGCGATTGGAGCAATCTCCCCAGTGACATCCTCGACCTCTGTTGTTCATGTATGGATATGTTGAGCGCCCTGCGGCTGGCTGCATGCTCGAGGGACAGCACACGGCCATCGTCGAAGCGAGGCCTAAGCTTTTCAAGACACCCTGCTTGCTGCTATCTGGTCTTGCGAGATTGGCTCACCATGATACGGAGGCGTGCATGATGCCCCTCGACTTCAATCTGATCTCCATTAGCCGAAACTTCTTTGCAGGTATGTAGTGGGTCGTCGTACATCATTTCCCTCGACATCGATCCGATCACCATCGCCCGAAACTTCTTGGCAGGTATGTACTGGGTCGGCATGAACTCCCACTGGATGGCTGCCTTCAGAGAAGACGGTAAAAAGTTGGTGCTCGTGAACTTCCAGACCTCCCATGAGATTATCCGTCCTCCCTTGGATTATATAGAGTATTACCATCGCGGTCCAAGTCATCTAGATTACTACGTCAGTTGGACGGACCTTGTTTTGCAGAAGATTGTAATCTGCCAAGTGCCCACACGACATGCGAATTACACAGACTTCAAGCTAATTGCCTTGTTCGACCGCGAACTCGCCTATCTTTACGCCGGTGCCTTCTTTAGCTGGAGACAACTCGGCTCGCAGTGGATCATCGTCAAAGCTGATACACACTTCTGTGATGCTATTGAACACAATGGCATCATCTACGCGATCGACAAAGCAGATGGCACCACGTATTGCTGGGACGGCGCATGTAAGTTGTTTCCATCTCATGTTAATGATGACGCCATGACACTGTTTGAACTTTTTGTGATGATTGGCACATCCCTGTTTGAGCAGAATTTGAGTAGAACTATGGCAATGTATTAGAGACGCCGTAAATCAGCTATATTTGGAATGAGTTAATTGATGTGATTGTGACCATGTCATTACAGCCAATTTGTACCCTGAATAATCAAACGGTTAGGAATATATAGATATTATCCTTATTTTACAGTAATCTATATACTACTACTAAATATGAGTGTGTATCAATGGCCATGTTAGTTTTCTCATTTTCATGATGTAGAAACATGCACCACACTGTTGGTTTCATCTAACCATACATTAGGGAAGTAAATGTGCATATGGAGAACTCTATATTTGGAAGTAGTGAAATCCTGCAATGCTTACCATGTGTACATACCTATATTCGCCCTTCAGCAATCAATGGCTAGAATAATATCCTCACAAAAAATTTGCCCATAGAACACGAGTATATAAAAATGCATGGTCTGTTAGTTACCTTGAAGAATTTGTTTGTGAGGACAGAACATGATTACTCCCTCCGTTCCCAAATATTTGTCTTTCTAGAGATTTTAACAAGTGACTACATACGGAGCAAAATGAGTGAATCTACACTCTAAAATATGTCTACATACATCCGTATGTTGTGTCTATTTGAAATGCCTAGAAAGACAAATATTTGGGAACGGAGGGAGTACATAACATGCATGACATGGTAGTTTCCTGTGAAGAATCGATTGCGAGATAACATGAGTATAACCATGCATGGCATTTCTATATTTTCGAACCCAGTATACATTTCCCTGTATTTTCCTCCCAGTTCCAACAGGGACATATCTGTTTATTGCATTATCCTACTCATACTCTGAACAATGCTGATCTTACATTAACAATGCCTGTCCTTTTAGATATGATGCAGTGTCCCTACAGTTACTGCCCTTTGTAATCACACCACCTTTGCCAAAAACAGGGAAGCACAACTGGTTCCTCGCTCGATCAGACGACGGCAAAAGACTGATGATCATTCAGACACATGAGCCAGAAAAGTTATATTGCAAAAACCCCACTGTATACAAGCACCGTGTAATACGTGAGTATCCGGACAGTGGCTGTTACGTCTGTGAGCAGGATACCAGCTTGTTGGGGCCTTTAGGATTTTTTAGTTGGAGGCGGGTAAACAGCCTTGGTTCACACTCTCTATTTCTCAGACTCAATTATCCGATTAACCAGGAGATCATCGTTGGCAAGGACCTTGATGGCAGAGAGGATTTGTTTGCTATGGAAAACTGTGTCTACACGGCGAGCCCTAGGAGTTCGGGAGCAAACTCCCCTGATTGTCAACGATACAGCCTGCAGCCAAAAGAAGGTGAGAATGACAAAGGCATCCGGATTAACTTTGATCCTTGGATGTCTCAATTACGACAGGCAGTGATGTGGTTCAAGCCTTCAGGTTGATAGGTTATTGGGCTGTTGCATCGAAAGGGTGGAGTACTGGTGTCTCCGGATCACTGGTCGCTGAAGCGGGGCTGCAAATTATGATGGTGTTGGATCATCTCTTCGAATGACTTTGTTGTCTTTGCTGCTGGTTCTGGATGGCTAGTTCTTTCTTTTGTTATGCATATTCCTTGTCATTTGGTCATCCTCGTCTATGTCACTCTTACTATGTAATAGTTGCTTCTGTTTAGAATGTCATTCTCGTCTGGATCACGAGAGTCTGAGTGCTGCAGATGGGTGCGTTTTGGTGGTGTAGCAAGACTTCTTATGAACTATCATGTCTTGCTGTTTATGTCAGTAGTAGTCACTAGTCAGTGTTTGAATGTTGTATATATCGTTGTTTCGAACTGTTTATTGTCTTGAACTACTGGTGGGCTAAATGAGGGCATCACCATTCTCCAGTGTTCAGAGTATATCTCCTTTTTTCAAGTTATATAATTTGAGCTCAGTGTCTTTTAGATGATGTACACTTGTTTGGGCCAGTGAGGTGTCGTTGAATATGGGCCGAGTAGTAACGCAATGCCAAACAGGTCAATTATGACTCTCAGGCCGGGCTCTCAAAAGATCCTGAAAAAAAGGCCGGGCTCTCCAAAAAAGAAAGAATAAGGACTCTTAGGCCGACATGTGGGCGCCATCGGTGTTTTCGTGCGCTTGCGCGCCGAGAGCATATTGGCGCGTGCTCGAAATTCATGCTACCTTTTCCTCCCCAGTCTCCCGCCCCTCCCCCACCTCTGGAATCTCGATTCCTACTCCAGTTCCCCCAAATCCCCCTCCTGTACTCCCTGTACTCAAGCGCACTATCATGTCGCCGGTCAACGCGGATCTCTGAGCCGGAGATCCTGAGGTCCGTCCTGCCTTCGGTCGCTGCGTGCTGTCGCTCAACAGTGGCATGGCGGCGCTTGAGGACCAGTTTGCCGGCAAAGTGCTGATGGTAACCAGCAACGGCGACCGGCCTCCCGTCTCGCCAGACGACCTTGTCAAAGCTCTTGGCATTGCGCACGACATCCAAATAAGTGACTTGCTCGTCGAAGTCTGTCCGCCATCGGCTGATTTCTTCGTCAGGTTCCAGACAACTTTCGACTGCAGTCGTGTGTTCGAATCTTCCCGGCGTTTGTTCTGCGATGGCGCGCTGGTGAGCTTTGATCGGTGGCACCCAGGATGGGGCTCGGTGCCCTCTGAGCTTGAGTTTTTAACAAAGCTTACCTTCCACGGCATGCCTCGACGTGCTTGGAACATCGAGTCCATGAACGAGCTTATCAACGACCTTGGAGGTGAGCTCGTAAGTATGTTTGTTCCTCCAGACAGCTGGGCTCTGACGGTTATGGCATGGATGAAGAAGCCGTCCACCATACCGAAGGTGATTGGTGTTGAGATACCGGTGCAGGAACCGGGGTTGTACTATTCGTCGCCACCAAGGCCGCCGCGGACCATGTTAGGGATGTACCTGTATCGAGTGTTCATGCATGTCGAAGAAGTGGTTAATCCATCAATCGAAGTCCTGCCGCCGCCGCTGGTGCCAGGGTCCGTCGACGACGTCCATTACAGGAGTCAACGTCAGACTTTCCCCGTGTTGCTCAGAACGATGGATGGCACTGGGCCTACTCCATCGCGCGGCGGAGGCCACTACTTCTTTGGGAGAAGAGGCAGGGCTGGCTGCCTGGATGTGCTTTAATTTGAGGTAACAACTGAATCTTGTCAGATACTAGTTAAATCTGAGCTATGGGTGTGAAGCACTGATATGCCAGTACATTTGATTGTGACCTGTTCTAATTTTGTACCTGAACTTTTTTAGAAAGGGTTGTACGTCAACTTAATGTGCTAGCAGAACTTATTGTGTTGTCTGTCTGTTTTCTTTGCACAATATTCAAGATATTTCCCCGTCATTGATAAAGACGATGAACCGTATGTACGACTTCGTTGGTTTCAACATAGCCCTTCCCGTAGCGATCCACTGCTTCCATCCTGATTGTGCCGCCTGCGTGAAATTTTTGTATGCAAGTTCAGTGTGCTATGATGTTCTATATGATTGTGTCAACTATATAAGTTTTTACTGAGCATCAACAATGCATACGGCTGAAAGATGTATTTACGAGCATCGACCGATGGGTCTCTCTCTCTCTATCTCTCTCTCTCTCACACACACACGCACGCACACGCGCACACGCACAAGTGGGACCCGTTGAATTATTTATTTGCTCGTGACAGCTTTTAATTAGGTTCCACTGTAATCTAACTTTTTTCTTAAGTTATTAATTGAGCTCAGTGACTTCAAAAAGTTGTACAGAAGCCTTGTTTGGGCCTTTCCGGCGTCGCTGAATGTGGGCTGAGTAAGCATGTTAGGTTGTACTGTACTACACAGGCCTTTTTTCAACATCAGCAATGTAACTGGGCCGACAGTTGTACACAATATCTGGGTCAACTTGTTATTCTCCGCCCCGCTGGGCTGCAAACTTTCCTAGGAGGTATGCATTAGGCTTAACAAGAAAATGGACTTTAAGAAATAATAAATGGGATGTAATTATAATAACTGGACAGTTACTATGCACCAAACACGTAATTAGTTTGAAAAATATATTATTTTTGGAATTTGAAAATTTTAATTTCATTACTTGTTGCGTGCGCAATATTTCGTTGGATTTTAACGTAATACAACTTTATTTTGAAATTATATTTAAGCTGACTAGAAATTTTGGATAAAAATATTTCGGATCCCATCAAAATGTGGGAATTTTCTTTGAATTCTGTTTTGAGCGGTTGTTTGAATTTATTAATCGTTGTCCTAGCTAGAAGTTGGGCTGTACTTTTAACAAACTGTAAATGGGCTGTAGTAAATTCCATTAGAATTAAAAATGGGTTGTACATTCTTACAAATCGCAAATGGGCTATATGTTCTCTGCCAAATCCGAGCTATGGGCCTACTAAGTTGACGCGTACCAAGGGCTTTGTCAACTTAGTCAATATAAACGATTCTAGCTGCAGTGATCGTACGATGTCCATCCAACGGCCGTAGTGCTTCTTCAACCTCTGGTCTTCTTGCTCCAGCCGCCCAAAGCAGCGCCGGTCGTGTCGCGTGCTCCTGCCTCCCGTGGCCAGCTGTGATGCCGTGGAGGCCTCACCGCCCCGTACTACTCCCACCGCTGGCCAGGCCATCCCTCTACTCACCCACACCCCCTGTTATTCTGCGGCGACAGCGGCCTCACACCGCAGCCGAACCAGTGAACCCTCGTACTCCTCTCCGCGCGGGCTTCCACTGCTGCGTCTTCCCCGGATCTGTGTCGTCCCCTTCCTAGGCCTCGCCGTCGTCCATACCACCGCCCTGGTGCTCTCGGCGCGGCGTGGTCAACGTGGTCAACGACCGACTTCCATCGGAAGAGTACTGTACGTGGAGAGGCTGATAGCTGGGTCCAGGCGGCCGCAAGGAAGTGCCTCCTTATTACGCGCAAAATAATTATTCCTCCACCTGACAGCAGGGACCCACCGGACGGCCACCTTATTTTGCGAAAAAAACGTTTCCCCCCTGACTGCTAGGACCCACCGGACGGGCCAGCGTATTTCGCGAAAAAAACGTCCCCCCCGCTGTCAGCTCGGACCCACCGGAAGTGCCTCCTTATTACGCACAAAAAAATGAATACTCCCCCTGCTAGCTGGGACCCACCATGGTGGGAGGCTGACTTGTGGGCCTACTAAGTTGACTGGGACAGGGGCCTTTGTCAACTTTAGTCAATATGAACGATTCTAGCTCCAGTGACCGTACGATGTCCATCCAACGGCCATAGTGCTTCTTCAACCTCTGGTCTTCTTGCTCCAGCCGCCCAAAGCAGCGCCGGTCGTGCCGCATGCTCCTGCCTCCCATGGCCGGCTGTGCTGCCGCGGAGGCCTCACCGCCCCTACTATTCCCACCGCTGGCCAGGCCCTGCGGCGGCGGTAGCCTCACACCGCAGCCGAACCAGTGAACCCTCGTACTCCTCTCCGCGTGGGCTTCCACTGCCGTGTCTTCCCCGACTCCTCGTCGTCCCCTTCCTAGGCCTCGCCGTCGTCCACCGCCCTGGTGCTCTCGGTGCGGTGTGGTCAACGTGGTCAAGGAACGACTTCCATCGGACGTGGACTGTACGTGGAGAGGCTGACAGCTGGGTCCACGGCCGCAGCAAGGAAGTGCCTCCTTATTACGCGGAAAATAATGATTCCTCCACCTCACAGCTGGGACCCATCGGACGGGCCACTGTATTTCGCGAAAAAAACGTTTCCCCCTGACTGCTGGGATCCACCAGCTACATCTTCACACGCAAGGAAGTGCGTTCGGGCAAAAAAAAACGATTCTCCCCCCTGACTGCTGGGACCCACCAGCTGCATCTTCACAGGCAAGGAAGTGCCTGACAGTCGGGACCCACCTGGTCGAAGCGTACGTAGCGTTGTCATTCTGGTCGCGAACGTGTACGTACATATATATTGGTGGATGTAGAGGCGCGCAGGTGTCGTAGTAGAGGCGCGTACATGTCGTAGTAGAGGCGCGCACATAGCATGTACACGTACGTACAGCGGCCAGGGTGCAAGAAAGAAAATACGGCCACGTATGTGTACATATGGGCGGGGTCTCGAACGCCTACTCGCGCATACGTACGGCCAGGGCTCGTGTACATGGCTGGGTCGGAACGGAGAAACAGCGTCGTCGTCATGTTCATGGGGAGGCAACGGAATGCGTCGTGTTCATCGGGAGGCAACGGAACGCGTGGGAGCCAACCGGCTGGGTCGGAACGGAATGCGTGGTCGTGTTCATCGGGAGGGCTTGGACGGAACAGGCGATGGAAACAAGGCCTGGCGTACCGCACAACGAAGGAAACAAACCTCCTACGTTCGGAACGGGGTCCTGTTGATCGGGAGGGGGTCTGGCGTACCGCAAAACGGAGGAAACGGACCTCCTACGGTCGAAACGGGGGTCCTGTTGATCGGGAGGGGTGTGGTGTACCGCAAAACAGACGAAACGGACCTCCTACGGTCGAAACGTGGGTCCTGTTGATTGGGAGGGGTGTGGCGTACCGCAAAACGGACGAAACGGACCTCCTACGGTCGAAACGGGGGTCCTGTTGATCGGGAGGGATGTGGCGTACCGCAAAACGGACGAAACGAACCTCCTACGGTCGAAACGGGGGTCCTATTCATCGGGAGGGGTGTGGCGTACCGCAAAACGGGACTCCACGGGATACTGTTCATCTCCACCGTCGACCTCCTCCAGCCTCCATGGGCTCCTGTTCATCCAGCCTCCACCGCGCGCTACTCCACTGGCTACTGTTCAACCACCCCTCCACGGGCACCCCTCCACCGTCTACTGTTCATCCAGCCCTCCGCACCACGGGGTCCTGTTCAACCACCCCTCCACGGGCACCCCTCCACCATCTACTGTTCATCCAGCCCTCCACACCACGGGGTCCTGTTCAACTACCCCTCCACGGGCACCCCTCCACCGTCTACTAATCATCCAGCCCTCCACACCACGGGGTCCTGTTCATCCAGAGGCAACGCCACCGCTCACTGTTCATCCACCCCCCCCCAACGCTCACTGTTCATCCAATCGATCGGCTTCAGTTAGCAGCAGTAGCGAAGGAATCGCTCGATCGGGTTCAGTTAACAGCCATCGATCGATCGCTCGGGTTCAGTAACGCGTAGCCTGCAGTGCAATCGCTCGGGTTCAGTTAGAGCCCAATGCCTCGCTCGGGTTCAGTTAGAGCCAACGCCTCGCACACACGCGCGTACGTGTACGAGAGAAACGCGCATCGCTCGGCCCCCGACCTCCCACCATAAACGGGAACTCCCCGAAATTTTCCTCGCCCTCGCTTCTACCACGGTTTTTTCCGTCATGGACGGCCCAAAGAATGTCATGCAGCTGCGTCTCCGGCCCGCCCAAGACGAAAAGCCCATTTTCTGTCATGATTTTTTGTCATAGAAGTAGGAGCCCACCACATCTATGATGATACCGGGTTTTGCCACAATTATCGTCACAGAAGTGTCATATGTATGACAGAAAAAAATTTCGTTTGGCCCAAAATGTCACGGATGTGTCTTTTTTTACTAGTGTATCCCCCTAGGAGCATGCGCGTAATACTTTTCTTTGATGACTTGTAGATTTTTGCAATAAGTATATGAGTTCTTTATGACTAATGTTGAGTCCATGGATTATACACACTTTTCTTCCTTCCACCATTGCTAGCCTCTCTAATACCGCGCACTTTTCGCCGGTATCATACACCCACCATATACCTTCCTCAAAACAGCCACCATACCTACCTATCATGGCATTTCCATAGCCATTCCGAGATATATTGCCATGCAACTTTCCACCGTTCCGTTTATTATGACATGCCCCATCATTGTCATATTGCTTAGCGTGATCATGTAGTTGACATTGTATTTGTGGCAAAGCCACCGTTCATAATTCTTTCATACATGTCACTCTTGATTCATGGCATATCCCAGTACACCGCCGGAGGCATTCATATAGAGTCATATTTTGTTTCGAGTTGTAATTGTTGAGTTGTAAGAAAATAAAAGTGTGATGATCTTCATTTTTAGAGCATTGTCCCAAGTGAGGAAAAGGATGATGGAGACTATGATTCCCCCACAAGTCGGGACGAGACTCCGGACAGAAAAAAACGAGGCCATAAAAAAAGAGAAAAGGCCCAAATAAAAAAAAAGAGAAAAAGAGAGAAGGGACAATGTTACTATCCTTTTACCACACTTGTGCTTCAAAGTAGCACCATGATCTTCATGATAGAGAGTCTCTCATTTTGTCACTTTCATATACTAGTGGAAATTTTTCATTATAGAACTTGGCTTGTATATTCCAATGATGGGCTTCCTCAAATTGCCCTAGGTCTTCGTGAGCAAGCGAGTTGGATGCACACCCACTTAGTTTCTTTTGTTGAGCTTTCATACACTTATAGCTCTAGTCCATCCGTTGCATGGCAATCCCTACTCACTCACATTGATATCTATTGATGGGCATCTCCATAGCCCGTTGATACGCCTAGTTGATGTGAGACTATCTTCTCCCTTTTTGTCTTCTCCACAACCACCATTCTATTCCACATATAGTGCTATATCCATGGCTCACGCTCATGTATTGCGTGAAGATTGAAAAAGTTTGAGAATGTCAAAAATATGAAACAATTGCTTGGCTTGTCATCGGGGTTGTGCATGATTTAAATACTTTGTGTGGTGAAGATAGAGCATAGCCAGACAATATGATTTTTGTAGGGATAACTTTCTTTGGCCATGTTATTTTGAGAAGACATGATTGCTTTGTTAGTATGCTTGAAGTATTATTATTTTTTATGTCAATACTAAGCTTTTGTCTTGAATCTTTCAGATCTGAATATTCATACCACAATTAAGAAGAATTACATTGAAATTATGCCAAGTAGCACTCCGCATCAAAAATTCTGTTTTTATCATTTACCTACTCGAGGACGAGCAGGAATTAAGCTTGGGGATGCCTGATACGTCTCCAACGTATCTATAATTTTTGATTGCTCCATGCTATATTATCTACTGTTTTGGACATTATTGGGCTTTATTATTCACTTTTATATTATTTTTGGGACTAACCTATTAACCGGAGGCCCAACCCAGAATTGCTATTTTTTTGCCTATTTCAGAGTTTCGCATAAAAGGAATATCAAACGGAGTCCAAACGGAATGAAACCTTCGAGAACGTGATTTTTAGGAAGATTATGATCCAGGAGACTTGGACCCTACGTCAAGAAACAAAGGAGGAGGCCACGAGGTAGGGGGCGCGCCCACCCCCCCCCCAGGGCGCGCCCTCCACCCTCGTGGGCCCCTTGTTGCTCCACCGACGTACTCCTTCCTCCTATATATACCTACGTACCCCCAAACGATCAGATACGGAGCCAAAAACCTAATTCCACCGCCGCAACCTTCTATACCCACGAGATCCCATCTTGGGGCCTGTTCCGGAGCTCCGCCGGAGGGGGCATCCATCACGGAGGGCTTCTACATCATCACCATAGCCTCTCCGATGAAGTGTGAGTAGTTTACCTTAGACCTTCGGGTCCATAGTTAGTAGCTAGATGGCTTCTTCTCTCTTTTTGGATCTCAATACAATGTTCTCCCCCTCTCTCGTGGAGATCTATTCGATGTAATCTTCTTTTTGCGGCGTGTTTGTTGAGACCGATGAATTGTGGGTTTATGATCAAGATTATCTATGAACAATATTGGAATCTTCTGAATTCTTTTATGTATGATTGGTTATCTTTGCAAGTCTCTTCGAATTATCAGTTTGGTTTGGCCTACTAGATTGATCTTTCTTGCAATGGGAGAAGTGCTTAGCTTTGGGTTCAATCTTGCGGTGTCCTTTCCCAGTGACAGTAGAGGCAGCAAGGCACGTATTGTATTGTTGCCATCGAGGATAACAAGATGGTTTTTTTGATCATATTGCATGAATTTATCCCTCTACATCATGTCATCTTGCTTAAGGCGTTACTCTGTTTTCATGAACTTAATACTCTAGATGCATGCTGGATAGCGGTAGATGAGTGGAGTAATAGTAGTAGATGCAGGCAGGAGTCGGTCTACTTGTCTCGGACGTGATGCCTATATACATGATCATACCTAGATATTCTAATAACTATGCTCAATTCTGTCAATCGCTCAACAGTAATTCGTTCACCCACCGTAAAATACTTATGCTCTTGAGAGAAGCCACTAGTGAAACCTATGGCCCCCGGGTCTATCTTCATCATATTAATCTTCCAACACTTAGTTATTTCCTTTGCTTTTATTTTACTTTGCATCTCTATCACAAAAATACCAAAAATATTATCCTATCATATCTATCAGATCTCACTCTCGTAAGTGACCGTGAAGGGATTGACAACCCCTTATCGCGTTGGTTGCGAGGAGTTATTTGTTTTGTGTAGGTACGAGGGACTCGTGCGTAGCCTCCTACTGGATTGATACCTTGGTTCTCAAAAATTGTGGGAAATACTTACGCTACTTTGCTGCATCGCCCTTTCCTCTTCAAGGGAAAACCAACGCAGTGCTCAAGAGGTAGCAAGAAGCACCTCCTCTTAGTTTTTAGTTGAGCTTTCATGATCATGTAGTTGACATCGTATTTGTGGCAAAGCCACTTTCATAATTCTTTCATACATGTCGCTCTTGATTCATCGCATATCCCGGTACACCGCCGGAGGCATTCACATAGAGTCATATTTTGTTCTAGTATCGAGTTATAACATTGAGTTATGAGTAAATAAAAGTGTGATGATCATCATTATTAGAGCATTGTCCCATGTGAGGAAAGAACGATGGAGACTAAAAAAATAGGCCAAAGAAGCCCAAATAAAAATAAAATAAAATAAAATAAGAGGCCAAAGAAGCCCGAAAAAAATGAGAGAAAAAGAGAGAAGGGACAATGTTCCTATCCTTTTTCCACACTTGTGCTTCAAAATAGCACCATGATCTTCATGATAGAGAGTTTCTTATTTTGTCACTTTCATATACTAGTGGGAATTTTTCATTATAGAACTTGGCTTGTATATTCCAATGATGGGCTTCCTCAAAATACCCTAGGTCTTCGTGAGCAAGCAAGTTGGATGCACACCCACTTAGTTTCTTTTGATGAGCTTTCATAAACTTATAGCTCTAGTGCATCCATTGCATGGCAATCCCTACTCCTTGCATTGACATCAATAGATGGGCATCTCCATAACCCGTTGATTAGCCGCGTCAATGTGAGACTTTCTCCTTTTTTATCTTCTCACATAACCCTCATCATCATACTCTATTCCGCCTATAGTGCTATATCCATGGCTTGCGCTCATGTATTGCGTAAGAGTTGAAAAGGCTGAAGCGCGTTAAAAAGTATGAACCAATTGCTCGGCTTGTCATTGGGGTTATGCATGATGGGAGCATTTTGTGTGACGAAAATGAAGCATGGCCAAACTATATGATTTTGTAGGGATAAGCTTTCTTTGGCTATGTTATTTTGATAAGACATAATTGCTTGGTTAGTATGCTTGAAGTATTACTATTTTTATGTCAATATTAAACTTTTATCTTGAATCTTTTGGATCTGAACATTCATGCCACAATAAAGAGAATTACATTGAAAATTATGTTAGGTAGCATTCCACATCAAAAAATCTGTTTTTATCATTTACCTACTCGAGGACGAGCAGGAATTAAGCTTGGGGATGCTTGATACGTCTCCAACGTATCTATAATTTTTGATTGTTCCATGCTATTATATTATCTATTTGGATGTTTAATGGGCTTTAATAGACCTTTTTATATTATTTTTGGGACTAACCTATTAACCAAAAGCCCAGTGCAAATTGCTGTTTTTTTGCCTATTTCAGTGTTTCGCAGAAAAGGAATATCAAACGGAATCCAAACGGAATGAAACCTTCGCGAGGATCGTTTTTGGAGCAAACGCAATCCAGGAGACTTGGAGTGGACGTCAAGGAAGCCACGAGGCGGCCATGAGGTAGGAGGGCGCGCTCAGGGGGGTACACGCGCCCCCCACCCTCGTGGACCCCTCGTAGCTCCACCGACCTACTTCCTTCGCCTATATATACTCTTATACCCTGAAACCTTCGGGGAGAGCCACGAAACACTTTTTCCACCGCCGCAACCTTCTGTACCCGTGAGATCCCATCTTGGGGCCTTTTCCGGCGCTCCGCCGGAGGGGCAATCGATCACGGAGGGCTTCTACATCAACACCATGGCCTCTCCGATGATGTGTGAGTAGTTTACCACAGACCTTCGGGTCCATAGTTATTAGCTAGATGGCTTCTTCTCTCTCTTTGGATCTCGATACAAAGTTCTCCTCGATTCTCTTGGAGATCTATTCGATGTAACTCTTTTTGCGGTGTGTTTGTCGAGATTCTATGAATTGTGGGTTTATGATCAAGATTATCTATGAACAATATTTGATTCTTCTCTGAATTCTTATATGCATGATTTAATATCTTTGCAAGTCTCTTCGAATTATCAGTTTGGTTTGGCCTACTAGATTGATCTTTCTTGCAATGGGAGAAGTGCTTAGCTTTGGGTTCAATCTTGCGGTGTCCTTTCCCAGGGGCAGCAAGGCACGTATTGTATTGTTGCCATCGAGGATAAAAAGATGGGGTTTATATCATATTGCTTGAGTTTATCTCTCTACATCATGTCATCTTGCCTAATGCGTTACTCTGTTCTTATGAACTTAATACTCTAGATGCATGCTGGATAGTGGTCGATGTGTGGAGTAATAGTAGTAGATGTAGAATCGTTTTGGTCTACTTGTCGCGGACGTGATGCCTAGATATTCTCATAACTATGCGCTTTTCTATCAATTGCTCGACAGTAATTTGTTCACCCACCGTAAAATATGCTATCTTGAGAGAAGCCACTAGTGAAACCTATGGCCCTCGGGTCTATTTTCCATCATATTAATCTCCCGCCAACGTGCTATTTCTGTCGCCGTTTATTTTGCAATCTTTACTTTTCAATCTATACAACAAAAATACTAAAAATATTTATCTTATTATCTTTATCAGATCTCACTTTTGCAAGTGGCCGTGAAGGGATTGACAACCCCTTTATCGCGTTGGTTGCAAGGTTCTTAATTGTTTGTGTAGGTACTAGGGATTTGCGTGTAGTCTCCTACTGGATTGATACCTTGGTTTTCAAAAACTGAGGGAAATACTTACGCTACTTTGCTGCATCACCCTTTCCTCTTCAAGGGAAAACCAACATAGTGCTCAAGAGGTAGCAGATGCACCTCCTCTTAGTTTTTAGTTGAGCTTTCATACACTTATACCTCTTAGTGCATCCGTTGCATGGCAATCCCTACTCCTCGCATTGACATCAATTGATGGGCATCTCCATAGCCCGTTGATTAGCCACGTCGATGTGAGACTATCTTCCTTTTTTGACTTCCCCCCGAGCTTGTGGGCCCCCCGTGGCACCTCTTGACCTAATTCTGCCTCTATAAATTCTCAAATATTCCCAACATATCAGAGAGCCATGGAAACAGTTTTTTCGCCACCGCAAGCTTCTGTTATTCTGCGATCCCATCTGGAGGCCTTTTCGGTACTCTGTCGGAGGGGGAAGCAATCACGGAGGGCTTATACTTCATCCTTGCTGCCTTCCGATGATGCGTGAGTAGTTCACCACTGACCTATGGGTCCATAGCTATTAGTTAGATGGCTTCTTCTCTATCTCTCTTTGATCTTCAATACCATGTTCTCCTCGATGTTCTTGGAGTTCTATCCGATGTAATCTTCTTTTACAGTGTGTTTGTTGTGATCCGATGAATTGTGGGTTTATGATATGAATATACATGAGAAGTAATTGAGTATTTTATGAGCTTTATTATGCATGATTGTTATAGATTTGTACATCTCTCCGATCTATCCATTCGGTTTGGCCAACTAGATTGATTTATCTTCAGTGGGAGAGGTGCTTTGTGATGGGTTCAATCTTGCGGTGCTCTATAGCCCAGGGACAGAAGGGGACACGACACATAATTGTATTGTTGACATTAAGGGTAAAACGATGTGGTTTATTCATATTGATTGGGTTTACTTTTTCTACATCATGTCATCTTGCTTAAAGCGTTATTCCATATTTCATGAACTTAATACCATAGATGCATGCTGGATAGCAGTCGATTGGTGGAGTGATAGTAGTGGATGCAGACAGGGGTCGGTTTACTTGTCTCGGTTGTGATGTCTATATACATGATCATTGCCTTGGATATCGTCATAATTATGCACTTTTAGATCAATTGCCCAATAGTAATTTGTTCACCCACCGTATGCTATGTGTTCGAGGGAGAAGCCTCTAGTGAAAACTATGGCCCCCGAGTCTACCTTTATCATATTAAAAAATGCAAAAATACCTTGCTGCAATTTTATTACTTTTATTTTGTTTTGCAATTTATCCATCTAAACTATAGAAGATTTGATCCTTGCAAGTAACGTGTTCAAGGGGATTGACAACCCTCTTGCTCACGTTGGGTGCAAGTATTTGCTTTTGTGTGTGCAGATGTTGTTCACGAAGCTTTGCGTGATTCTCCTATTGGTTCAATAAACCTTGGTTCTCACCGAGGGAAATACTTATCTCTACTGTTCTGCATCTCCCCTCATCTTCGGAGAAAATCCTGGCGCAGCTCACAAGTAGCAGTGGCGTCCCCTTCTTGGAGGCACTGTCTTGGAGTCCATGATTCGTAGGTGTCTGGCTCACCTCTCCGCGATGGTTGCCGTTGGCTCCAAGCGGTTCATCTTGTGTATTTGTAGGTTTCTTGGCAGTCATTTGATGGTGTTGCCATGCCCAAGACCTTTGTATCTTGCCTTGTGTGTGTGGTGTGTGTGGGTTGCTGCGTGTTTGTATCGATGTGTTTGATCGTTATTGCTTTATATTAATAGCGGGACGAAAGCCTTTTTGGATAACTGTGTATTTTCGCTACCAACAATTGTTACTTACGTGCAACATTGCCGCATATGATGGATGTGCATGGATTTGCATTAACTTAAGAGTTCAGATTTGAGATGTGTGGCAGCCGGGTAAGATACGAGAAGCTATCTGGCTCCGTCTATGGACCGTGTCTAACGTGTCCACAGATTTATAGGGTCGAATTTGTCAAGTCTGGCTGCAGGCTCTGAAGATTCTTAGAGCAACTTCAATGCGCCGACCCAAAAGGGGGCGGTTTTTTGTCCGTTTGGGTCGACCGTACGCTCATCGTCCGGCCCCTTTTGCGCTTGGGTAGGCCGTGCACCCAACGTGCAGACCCATTTTCACCCTTGCGGCCCGCCTGTCGTGTTTTTTCAAACATAATTCAAACAAAATACAAACATCTTACATAGTTTCACAACCAAACAAATAAATATAGTTTACAAGCCAGATAAATATATCATAGTTTATAAGTCAAATAAAAATTAAATTGTCTGAAATACATTTAAAAAAAGATACATCTATTGGTTGCCAATGTGAGCCCACATATGCTCAACCAAATCATGTAGTTGAATGTGAGTTGCCCAATCGAATTGGACGGTGAAATTGGGTGAATTGCACAAACATTGTCGCTCCTCCATGCTTAGGCACAACAATGTCACCCTAAAACTGAAACCCTTGGTCGTACATAAATTCCAGGCGCTCATCCTCTATGATCATATTGTGCATGATCACACAAGTAGTCATCACCTCTCACAACTTCTTGGTGCTCCAAGTTCTAGCAGGATACCGAACGATGCCCCATCGAGATTGCAGAACACGGAAGGCATGCTCCACATCCTTCCTAGCACTCTCTTGTGCCTGGGCAAATCTCTTCCTCTTCTCTCCTACAGGGTTGGAGATTGTCTTCACCAGAGTAGTCCACTGAGGATAGATACCGTCAGCTAGATAGTATCCTTTGTTTAGTTGTGGCCATTGATGTTAACATTGACCTTCGGGCAGTTGCCATCGGCAAGCCTTGCAAACACCGGAGAGCATTGAAGCACGTTCATATCATTTTGAGACCCGGGCATGCCGAAGAAAGAGTGCCAAATTCAGAGGTCTTGTGAAGCCACTACCTCGAGTATGACGGTGCAAGCTTTGACATGGCCCCTATACTGCCCGTGCCAAGTAGAAGGGCAGTTCTTCCATTGCCAGTGCATACAATCTATGCTACCAAGCATCCCCGGAAAATCCCCCACTGGCATTCATCGCCAACAAGCGGGCTGTATCTGCAGCATTTGGCTCTCTCAAGTACTCAGGGCCAAACACTGCTATCACGGCCTTGCAAAACCTATACATGGACTCTAGGCATGTGGTGTTGGGAAACGTAGCATGCAATTTCAAAAAATATTCCTACGCTCACGCAAGATCTATCTAGCAGATGCATAGCAACAAGAGGGGGAGAGTGTGTCTACGTACCCTCATAGACCGAAAGCAAAAGCGTTTGACAACGCGGTTGATGTAGTCAAACTTCTTCTAGCTCCCACCGATCAAGCACCAAACGTACGACACCTCCGAGTTTTGCACACGTTCAGCACGATGACGTCCCTCACCTTCTTGATCCAACAAGGTGTCGAGGAAGTAGATGAGTTCCATCGGCACGATGGCATGGTGACGGTAATGGTGAAGTGATTCTCGCAAGGCTTCGCCTAAGCACCACAAAACTATGACCGGGGGTGTAAACTGTGGAGGGGGGCGCCACACACGGCTAACAATTGATGTTGTTGTGTGTTCTAGGCGCCCCCTCCCCACGTATATATAGGCGGGAGGGGGAGGGGAGCTGCCATGGGGCGCCCCAAGTAGGAGGAATCCTACTTGGGGCCCCTAGTCCAATTCGCCCCCCCCTTTCCTTATTACCGGAAGGGGGGAAAGGGAAGATAGGGGGGAGGAAGGAAAGGGGGGCCGAACCCCCTCCTCCTTATCCTATTCGGCCTCCTTCCTTAGGGGGGGGGGCGCCACCCCTTGTGGGATGGTGTTCTCCCCTCCTATGGCCCATAAGGCCCATTAATCCCCTGGGGGGTTCCGATAACCCCCCCCCCCCCCCCGGTACTCCGATATATACCCGGTACACCCCGAAACACCTCCGGTGTCCGAATATCATTGTCCTATATATGAATCTTTACCTCTCGGCCATTTCGAGACTCCTTGTCATGTCTGTGATCTCATCCGGAACTCCGAACAACATTCGGTCACCAAATCACATAACTCATATAATACAAAATCTTCATCGAACGTTAAGCGTGCGGACCCTACGGGTTCGAGAACTATGTAGACATGACCGAGACACCTCTCCGGTCAATAACCAACAGTGGAACCTGGATGCTCATATTGGTTCCCACATATTCTACGAAGATCTTTATCGGTCGTACCGTAATGACAATATACGTTATTACCTTTGTCATCGGTATGTTACTTGCCCGAGATTCGATCGTCGGTATCATCATACCTAGTTCAATCTCGTTACCGGCAAGTCTCTTTACTCGTTCCGTAATGCATCATACCACAACTAACTCATTAGTCACATTGCTTGCAAGGCTTCTTATGATGTGTATTACCGAGAGGGCCCAGAGATACCTCTCTGATACTCAGAGTGACAAATCCTAATCTCGATCTATGCCAACCAACAAACACCTTCGGAGATAACTGTAGAGCATCTTTATAATCACCCAGTTAGGTTGTGACGTTTGATAGCACACAAGGTATTCCTCCGGTATTCGGGAGTTGCATAATCTCACAGCCAAAGCAATATGTATATGACATGAAGAAAGCAATAGCTAAAACTTAACGATCAATATGATAAGCTAACGGATGGGTCTTGTCCATCACATCTTTCTCCTAATGATGTGATCCCGTTCATCAAAAGACAACACATGTCTATGGTAGGAAACTTAACCATCTTTGATTAACGAGCTAGTCTAGTAGAGGCTTACTAGGGACACGATGTTTTGTCTATGTATCCACACATGTATCAAGTTTCCGGTTACTACAATTCTAGTATGAATAATAAACATTTATCATGATATAAGAAAATATAAAATAACAACTTTATTATTGCCTCTAGGGCATATTTTCTTCAGTCTCCCACTTGCACTAGAGTCGATAATCTAGATTACATTGTAATGATTCTAACACCCATGGAGTCTTGGTGTTGATCATGTTTTTCTCATGGAAGAGGCTTAGTTAACGGGTCTGCCACATTTAGATCCGTATGTATTTTGCAAATTTCTATGTCTCCCTCCTTCACTTGATCACAGATGGAGTTGAAGCGTCTCTTGATGTGTTTGGTTCTTTTATGAAATCTGGATTCCTTTGCCAAGGCAATTGCTCCAGTATTGTCACAAAAGATTTTCATTGGACCCGATGCACTAGGTATTACACCTAGATCGGATATGAACTCCTTCATCCAGACTCCTTCATTTGTTACTTCTGAAGCAACTATGTACTCCGCTTCACACATAGATCCCGCCACGACGCTTTGCTTGGAACTGCACCAGCTTACAGCTCCACCATTCAATATAAATACGTATCCGTTTTGTGACTTAGAGTCATCCGGATCAGTGTCAAAACTAGCATCGACGTAACCATTTACTGTTGGGGAACGTAGTAATTTCAAAAAAAATCCTACGCACACGCAAGATCATGGTGATGCATAGCAACGAGAGGGGAGAGTGTTGTCCACGTACCCTCGTAGACCGATAGCGGAAGCGTTATCACAACGCGGTTGATGTAGTCGTACGTCTTCACGATCCGACCGATCAAGTACCGAACGCACGGCACCTCCGAGTTCTACACACGTTCAGCTCGACGACGTCCCTCGAACTCCGATCCAGCCGAGTGTTGAGGGAGAGTTTCGTCAGCACGACGGCGTGGTGACGATGATGATGTTCCACCGACGCAGGGCTTCGCCTAAGCTCCGCAACGGTATTATCGAGGTGTAATTTGGTGGAGGGGGGCACCGCACACGGCTAAGAGATCTCAAGGATCAATTGTTGTGTCTATGGGGTGCCCCCCTGCCCCCGTATATAAAGGAGCAAGGAGGAGGCAGCCGGCCAAGGGAGAGGCGCGCCAAAGGGGGGAGACTCCTCCTTTCCTTGTGGGAGTAGGAGAAGGGAAGGTGGAAGGAGAAAGAAGGAAGGGGGTGCCCCCCTCCCTAGTCCAATTCGGACTAGCCCATGGGGAGGGGTGCGGCCACCCTTTGGGGTCTTTCTCTCCTTTCCCGTATGGCCCATTAAGGCCCAATACGAATTCCCGTAACTCTCCGGTACTCCGAAAAATACCCGAATCACTTGGAACCTTTCCGAAGTCCGAATATAGTCGTCCAATATATCGATCTTTACGTCTCGACCATTTCGAGACTCCTCGTCATGTTCCCGATCTCATCCGGGACTCCGAACTCCTTCGGTACATCAAAACTCAATAAAACTGTCATCGTAACGTTAAGCGTGCGGACCCTTCGGGTTCGAGAACTATGTAGACATGACCGAGACACCTCTCCGGTCAATAACCAATAGCGGGACCTGGATGCCCATATTGGCTCCCACATATTCTACGAAGATCTTTATCGGTCAGACCGCATAACAACATACGTTGTTCCCTTTGTCATCGGTATGTTACTTGCCCGAGATTCGATCGTCGGTATCTCGATACCTAGTTCAATCTCGTTACCGGCAAGTCTCTTTACTCGTTCCGTAATACATCATCCCGTAACTAACTCATTAGTCACAATGCTTGCAAGGCTTATAGTGATGTGCATTACCGAGTGGGCCCAGAGATACCTCTCCGACAATCGGAGTGACAAATCCTAATCTCGAAATACGCCAACCCAACAAGTACCTTTGGAGACACCTGTAGAGCACCTTTATAATCACCCAGTTACGTTGTGACGTTTGGTAGCACACAAAGTGTTCCTCCGATAAACGGGAGTTGCATAATCTCATAGTCATAGGAACATGTATAAGTCATGAAGAAAGCAATAGCAACATACTAAACGATCGGGTGCTAAGCTAACGTAATGGGTCATGTCAATCACGTCATTCTCCTAATGAGGTGATCCCGTTAATCAAATGACAACTCATGTCTATGGCTAGGAAACATAACCATCTTTGATTAACGAGCTAGTCAAGTAGAGGCATACTAGTGACACTCTGTTTGTCTATGTATTCACACATGTATTATTTTTCCGGTTAATACAATTCTAGCATGAATAATAAACATTTATCATGATATAAGGAAATATATAATACTTTATTATTGCCTCTAGGGCATATTTCCTTCAGTCTCCCACTTGCACTAGAGTCAATAATCTAGTTCACATCGCCATGTGATTTAACATCAATAATTCACATCACCATGTGATTAACACCCATAGTTCACATCTCTATGTGACCAACATTCAAAGGGTTTACTAGAGTCGATAATCTAGTTCACATCGCTATGTGATTAACACCCAAAGAGTACTAAGATGTGATCATGTTTTGATTGTGAGATAATTTTAGTCAACGGGTCTGTCACATCTAGATCCGTAAGTACTTTGCAAATTTCTATGTCTACAATGCTCTGCACGGAGCTACTCTAGCTAATTGCTCCCACTTTCAATATGTATCTAGACCGAGACTTAGAGTCATCTAGATTTAGTGTCAAAACTTGCATCGACGTAACCCTTTACGATGAACCTTTTGTCACTTCCATAATCGAGAAACATATCCTTATTCCACTAAGGATAATTTTGACCGATGTCCAGTGATCTACTCCTAGATCACTATTGTACTCCCTTGCCAAAATCAGTGTAGGGTATACAATAGATCTGGTACACAGCATGGCATACTTTATAGAACCTATGGCCAAGGCATAGGGAATGACTTTCATTCTCTTTCTATCTTCTGCCGTGGTCGGGCTTTGAGTCTTACTCAATTTCACACCTTGTAACACAGGCAAGAACTCTTTCTTTGACTGTTCTATTTTGAACTACTTCAAAATCTTGTTAAGGTATGTACTCATTGAAAAAACTTATCAAGCGTTTTGATCTATCTCTATAGATCTTGATGCTCAATATGTAAGCAGCATCACCGAGGTCTATCTTTGAAAAACTTCTTTCAAACACTCCTTTATGCTTTGCAGAATAATTCTACATTATTTCTGATCAACAATATGTCCTTCACATATACTTATCAGAAATGTTGTAGTGCTCCCACTCACTTTCTTGTAAATACGGGCTTCACCGCAAGTCTGTATAACACTATATTCTTTGATAAACTTATCAAAGTATATATTCCAACTCCGAGATGCTTGCACCAGTCCATAGATGGATCGGTGGAGCTTGCATATTTTGTTAGCACCTTTAGGATCGACAAAACCTTCCGGTTGTATCATATACAACTCTTCTTCCAGAAATCCATTCAGGAACGCAGTTTTGACATCCATTCGCCAAATTTCATAATCATAAAATGCGGCAATTGCTAACATGATTCGGACAGACTTAAGAATCGCTATGGGTGAGAAGGTCTCATCGTAGTCAATTCCTTGAACTTGTCGAAAACCTTTCGCAACAAGTCGAGCTTTATAGATAGTAACATTACCATCAGCGTCAGTCTTCTTTTTGAAGATCCATTTATTTTCAATGGCTTGCCGACCATCGGGCAAGTCAACCAAAGTCCATACTTTGTTCTCATACATGGATCCTATCTCGGATTTCATGGCTTCAAGCCATTTTGCGGAATCTGGGCTCACCATCGCTTCTTCATAGTTCGTAGGTTCGCCATGGTCTAATAACATGACCTCCAGAACAGGATTACCGTACCAATCTGGTGCGGATCTTGATCTAGTTGATCTACGAAGTTCAGTAATAACTTGATCTGAAGTTTCATGATCATTATCATTAACTTCCTCACTAATTGGTGTAGGAGTCACAGGAACAGATTTCTGTGATGAACTACTTTCCAATAAGGGAGCAGGTACAGTTACCTCATCAAGTTCTACTTTCCTCCCACTCACATCTTTCGAGAGAAACTCCTTCTCTAGAAAGGATCCATACTAAGCAACGAATGTCTTGCCTTCGGATCTGTGATAGAAGGTATACCCAACTGTCTCCTTTGGGTATCCTATGAAGATACATTTCTCCGATTTGGGTTTGAGCTTATCAGGATGAAACCTTTTCACATAAGCATCGCAACCCCAAACTTTAAGAAACGACAACTTTGGTTTCTTGCCAAACCACAGTTCATAAGGCGTCGTCTCAACGGATTTTGATGGTGCCCTATTTAACGTGAATGTAGCTGTCTCTAATGCATAACCCCAAAACGATAGTGGTAAATTGGTAAGAGACATCATAGATTGCACTATATCCAATAAAGTACGGTTATGACGTTCGGACACACCATTATGCTGTGGTGTTCCAGGTGGCGTGAGTAGTGAAACTATTTCACTTTGTTTTGACTGAAGGCCAAACTCGTAACTCAAATATTTTACCTCTGCGATCATATCGTAGAAACTTTTATTTTCTTGTTACGATGATTCTCCACTTCACTCTGAAATTCTTTGAACTTTTCAAATGTTTCAGACTTGTGTTTCATCAAGTAGATATACCTATATCTGCTCAAATCATCTGTGAAGATCAGAAAATAATGATACCTGCTGCGAGCCTCAATATTCATCGGACCACATACATCTGTATGTATGATTTCCAACAAATCTGTTGCTCTCTCCATAGTACCGGAGAACGGCGTTTTAGTCATCTTGCCCATGAGGCACGGTTCGCAAGCATCAAGTGATTCATAATCAAGTGATTCCAAAATCCCATTAGTATGGAGTTTCTTCATGCGCTTTACACCAATATGACCTAAACGGCAGTGCCACAAATAAGTTGTACTATCATTATTAACTTTGCATCTTTTGGCTTCAATATTATGAATATGTGTATCACTGAGATCCAACAAACCATTTTCGTTGGTGTGTATGACCATAAAAGGTTTTTATTCATGTAAACAGAACAACAATTGTTCTCTAACTTAAATGAATAACCGTATTGCAATAAACATGATCAAATCATATTTATGCTCAACGCAAACACCAAATAACACTTATTTAGTTTCAACACTAATCCCGAAAGTATAGGGAGTGTGCGATGATGATCATATGAATCTTGGAACTACTTCCAACACACATCGTCACCTCGCCTTTTACTAGTCTCTGTTTATTCTGCAACTCCGTTTTCGAGTTACTACTCTTTAGCAACTGAACCAGTATCAAATACTGAGGGGTTGCTATAAACACTAGTAAGTACACATCAATAACATGTATATCCAATATACCTTTGTTCACTTTGCCATCCTTCTTATCCACCAAATACTTGGGGCAGTTCCGCCTCCAGTGACCAGTTCCTTTCAGTAGAAGCACTTAGTCTCAGGCTTAGGACCAGACTTAGGCTTCTTCACTTGAGCAGCAACTTGCTTGCCGTTCTACTTGAAGTTCCTTTTCTTCCCTTTGCCCTTTTCTTGAAACTAGTGGTCTCGTCAACCATCAACACTTGATGTTTTTCTTGATTTCTACCTTCGTCGATTTCAGCATCACGAAGAGCTCGGGAATTACTTTCGTCATCCCTTGCATACTATAGTTCACCACGAAGTTCTACTAACTTGGTGATGGTGACTAGAGAATTCTGTCAATCACTATTTTATCTGAAAGATTAACTCCCACTTGATTCAAGCGATTGTAGTACCCAGACAATCTGAGCACATGCTCACTAGTTGAGCGATTCTCCTCCATCTTTTAGCTATAGAACTTGTTGGAGACTTCACATCTCTCAACTCGGGTATTTGCTTGAAATATTAACTTCAACTCCTGGAACATCTTATATGTTCCATGACGTTCAAAACGTCTTTGAAGTCCCGATTCTAAGCTGTTAAGCATGGTGCACTAAACTATCAAGTAGTCATCATATTGAGCTAGCCAAACGTTCATAACGTCTGCATCTGCTCCTGCAATAGGTCTGTCACCTAGCGGTGCATCAAGGACATAATTTTTTCTGTGCAGCAATGAGGATAATCCTCAGATCACGGATCCAATCCGCATCTTTGCTACTAACATCTTTCAACATAATTTTTCTCTAGGAACATATCAGAAATAAACAGGGAAGCAACAACGCGAGCTATTGATCTACAACATAATTTGCAAAATACTATCAGGACTAAGTTCATGATAAATTTAAGTTCAATTAATCATATTACTTAAGAACTCCCACTTAGATAGACATCTCTCTAATCATCTAAGTGATTACGTGATCCAAAGCAACTAAACCATGTCCGATTAACACGTGAGATGGAATAGTTTCAATGGTGAACATCACTATGTTGATCATATCTACTATATGATTCACGCTCGACCTTTCGGTCTCTGTGTTCCGAGGCCATATCTGTACATATGCTAGGCTCGTCAAGTTTAACCTGAGTATTCCGCGTGTGCAACTGTTTTGCACCCGTTGTATTTGAACGTAGAGCCTATCACACCCGATTAACACGTGGTGTCTCAGCACGAAGAACTTTTGCAACGGTGCATACTCAGGGAGAACACTTTTATCTTGAAATTTTAGTGAGAGATCATCTTCTAATGCTACCGTCAAACAAAGCAAGATAAGATGCATAAAGGATTAACATCACATGCAATCAATATAAGTGATATGATATGGCCATCATCATCTTGTGCTTGTGATCTCCATCTCCGAAGCACCGTGCTTGTGATCTCCATCTCCGAAGCACCATCATGATCACCATCGTCACCGGCTCGACACCTTGATCTCCATCGTAGTATCGATGTCATCTTGCCAACTTATTGCTTTTACGACTATCGCTACCGTTTAGTGATAAAGTAAAACTATTACATGGCGATTGCATCTCATACAATAAAGTGACAACCATATGGCTCCTGCCAGTTGCCGATAACTCGGTTACAAAACATGATCATCTCATACAACACATTATATCACATCATGTCTTGACCATATCACATCACAGCATGCCCTGCAAAAACAAGTTAGACGTCCTCTACTTTGTTGTTACATATTTTACGTGGCTGCTACGGGCTTAGCAAGAACCGTTCTTACCTACGCATCAAAACCACAACGATAGTTTGTCAAGTTGGTGCTGTTTTAACCTTCGCAAGGACCGGGCGTAGCCACACTCGGTTCAACTAAAGTGAGAGAGACAGACACCCGCCAGTCACCTTTAAGCAACGAGTGCTCCGAACGGTGAAACCAGTCTCGCGTAAGCGTACGCGTAATGTCGGTCTGGGCCGCTTCATCTCACAATACCGCTGAACCAAAGTATGACATGCTGGTAAGCAGTATGACTTATATCGCCCACAACTCACTTGTGTTCTACTCGTGCATAGCATCAACGCATAAAACCAGGCTCGGATGCCACTGTTGGGGAACGTAGTAATTTCAAAAAAATTCCTACGCACACGCAAGATCATGGTGATGCATAGCAACGAGAGGGGAGAGTGTTGTCCACGTACCCTCGTAGACCGATAGCGGAAGCGTTATCACAACGCGGTTGATGTAGTCGTACGTCTTCACGATCCGACCGATCAAGTACCGAACGCACGGCACCTCCGAGTTCTACACACGTTCAGCTCGATGACGTCCCTCGAACTCCGATCCAGCCGAGTGTTGAGGGAGAGTTTCGTCAGCACGACGGCGTGGTGACGATGATGATGTTCCACCGACGCAGGGCTTCGCCTAAGCTCCGCAACGGTATTATCGAGGTGTAATTTGGTGGAGGGGGGCACCGCACACGGCTAAGAGATCTCAAGGATCAATTGTTGTGTCTATGGGGTGCCCCCTGCCCCCGTATATAAAGGAGCAAGGAGGAGGCAGCCGGCCAAGGGAGAGGCGCGCCAAAGGGGGGAGTCCTACTCCCACCGGGAGTAGGACTCCTCCTTTCCTTGTGGGAGTAGGAGAAGGGAAGGTGGAAGGAGAAAGAAGGAAGGGGGTGCCCCCCTCCCTAGTCCAATTCGGACTAGCCCATGGGGAGGGGTGCGGCCACCCTTTGGGGTCTTTCTCTCCTTTCCCGTATGGCCCATTAAGGCCCAATACGAATTCCCGTAACTCTCCGGTACTCCGAAAAATACCCGAATCACTTGGAACCTTTCCGAAGTCCGAATATAGTCGTCCAATATATCGATCTTTACGTCTCGACCATTTCGAGACTCCTCGTCATGTTCCCGATCTCATCCGGGACTCCGAACTCCTTCGGTACATCAAAACTCAATAAAACTGTCATCGTAACGTTAAGCGTGCGGACCCTTCGGGTTCGAGAACTATGTAGACATGACCGAGACACCTCTCCGGTCAATAACCAATAGCGGGACCTAGATGCCCATATTGGCTCCCACATATTCTACGAAGATCTTTATCGGTCAGACCGCATAACAACATACGTTGTTCCCTTTGTCATCGGTATGTTACTTGCCCGAGATTCGATCGTCGGTATCTCGATACCTAGTTCAATCTCGTTACCGGCAAGTCTCTTTACTCGTTCCGTAATACATCATCCCGTAACTAACTCATTAGTCACAATGCTTGCAAGGCTTATAGTGATGTGCATTACCGAGTGGGCCCAGAGATACCTCTCTGACAATCGGAGTGACAAATCCTAATCTCGAAATACGCCAACCCAACAAGTACCTTTGGAGACACCTGTAGAGCACCTTTATAATCACCCAGTTACGTTGTGACGTTTGGTAGCACACAAAGTGTTCCTCCGATAAACGGGAGTTGCATAATCTCATAGTCATAGGAACATGTATAAGTCATGAAGAAAGCAATAGCAACATACTAAACGATCGGGTGCTAAGCTAACGTAATGGGTCATGTCAATCACGTCATTCTCCTAATGAGGTGATCCCGTTAATCAAATGACAACTCATGTCTATGGCTAGGAAACATAACCATCTTTGATTAACGAGCTAGTCAAGTAGAGGCATACTAGTGACACTCTGTTTGTCTATGTATTCACACATGTATTATTTTTTCGATTAATACAATTCTAGCATGAATAATAAACATTTATCATGATATAAGGAAATATATAATACTTTATTATTGCCTCTAGGGCATATTTCCTTCATTTACGACGAGCTCTTTGTCACCTCCATAAATGAGAAACATATTCTTAGTCCTTTTCAAGTGCTTCAGGATGTTCTTAATGGCTGTCGAGTGATCCACTCCTGAATTACTTTGGTACCTCCCTGCTAGACTTATAGCAAGGCACACATCAGGTCTGGTACATATCATAGCATACATGATAGAACCTGTGGCTGAGGCATAGGGAATGACTTTCATTTTCTCTCTATCTTATGCAGTGGTCGGGCATTGAGTCTGACTCAACTTCACACCTTGTAACACAGGCAAGAACCCTTTCTTAGACTGATCCATTTTGAAATTCTTTAAAACTTTATCAAGGTATGTGCTTTGTGAAAGTCCAATTAAGCGTCTTGATCTATCTCTATAGATCTTGATGCCTAATATATAAGCAGCTTCACCGAGGTCTTTCATTGAAAAACTCTTATTCAAGTATCCTTTTATGCTATCCAGAAATTCTATATCAATTCCGATCAACGATATGCCATCCACATATAATATTAGAAATGCTACAGAGCTCCCACTCGCTTTCTTGTAAATACAGGCTTCTCCAAAAGTCTGTATAAAACGATATGCTTTGATCACCTCATCAAAGCGTATATTCCAACTTCGAGATGCTTGCACCAATCCATAAATGGATCGCTGGAGCTTGCACACTTTGTTAGAACCTTTAGGATCGACAAAACCTTCTAGTTGCATCATATACAACTCTTCTTTAAGAAATCCATTAAGAAATGCAGTTTTGACGTCCATTTGCCAGATTTCATAATCATAAAATACTTATCATATGCCACCACCCCCTCCCGGATACGGTTGAAAACATGCCTAGCCATACGGAGACGGCGCCGGAATAGGTGATGTTTGAAGAGCAGTTTGGGTGTCTCGAAATAGTCCTTCCAGAGAAGGAAATGGCCACTCTCTCGGTTGTGATTCAACGCCAGAGTGTGCCCCAGGATCGAGCTCTAGAACAACGGGCGCTGCCTACTAAGGTGGTCATGGACGACCAACACAGCAGCCACAATCTCCTCATCGTCGGATGAAGAATCATCCGAGTCACAAATGAAATCATGGAGAAAGAACTCGTCGGCGGAGTCCATTTGTACTTTGCGGGCAAACCGTCGAACAACTTGCGGGCGTCGTCGAAGAAGCTGGCCGCTGAAGGGCCGCGGCTCCCCTGGACCGGGTAGCTAGCCTGGTGGCGTCAGACGAGCGTGGCGGCGGCGTCGAAGAAGCTGGCCGGGAGCGCTTGGGGCGAGGTGGCGCTGGCGGCGACGTCGGGGGAAGCTGTGGTGGCCCGACGGCGGTGGCGGCAACGTTGGGAGGTGGTGTGCTGCGGGGAGGTATGTGGGTGCAGAAGAGTGGCAAAGGCATCGGAACTGGGCGGCGGCGACGACAGGTTGGGGCGGGTGGGTGCTGGCTGTCGTTGGAAGAAAGAGAATGGCCTATGTGCCAGTGACTAGTGGGCAAGGGGGGGAGTAGACGGACGTCGCGCTCATCCGCATCGTGTCCGCGCCGATACAAACCAGTCCCAAATTTGGGCGTGGAATGGATCACTTTGCGAACGAAAAGCGGATGCGCATTAGTTTGGTTCGTTGTGTCGGCATATTGGATCTATTTTTATGTTCGTTTTAACGCAACCACGGATAAAATGAGTCGGCGCGTTAAATTTGCGCATTCGAATGACTGAAAGAGCCGGACCTGAAACTCACGAGGCGGATGAGTTATTTTGAAGGTTCGAGAACACTCGGGCAAAAGCAGGTGTCTGACTGTTCCAGCAATGCTCGGAGTTAAAATCAAGTCGATCAGTTAAAGTCTCTGCAGGTAGGTCCCATCCGTATGGGCTGAACCGGCTGATCAAGTGGTGTGGGCTTCGAGGGCAGGCACACGCAGGTCCCTGCCACGTGAGTTGCGGCCGTGGGCCCAACCTTCGAGCGAAAATGGACGCGGATACCGAGGGCGTGGGCGTGGAGCGCTTCTTCACCAGCACACCAGGCTCACCATCAGCATGGAGTGCATGGTGCATCTAGCAACTTAAAAGAAAAAATAGTTTACCTAAAAAAATTGGTGCATCTAGTAGCAACTTAAAAGAAAAAACATGGTGCACCTAGCCACTAGGTCAAGTCAAGTCGCCCCATGCAGAACATGCCTTTTCTGTGCCGTGCTGCTATTTGTTACTCTCTTTGTTTTTTTCTTGCAGCAGTAGGTAGAGCAACAGTACTCCATCTCAGTAGCTGCACACTGTTTTCTTTGGCCTTTAAGTTTTGTTTAGAAAACTTCTTTCTATTCGTCTTCCATCGTGGCACTACTACGAATACCAGAAATAAATTACATCCAGATCCATAGACCACCTAACGACGACTACAAACACTGAAACAAGCTGAAGGTGCGCCGTCGTGATTGCCCCTTTCTCGTCGGAGCCGGACTAAACTTGTTAAATAGACAGTCGAGAAGTCGTCGTGCTAAGGCCCCATAGGACCAGCGCAACAGAATATCAATCGCCACCGATGAAGAGTAGCGTAGATTGAAAGAATCTAACCTGAAAACACATGAAATTAAAGAACTACGACCAGATCCGAATAAATCCAGCAATGACAGATTCGCCGAAGGCACACCTCCATGCGTGTGCCGATGATGCTAGACACATCATCGAAACGGGAGCTAGGCGAAGAGAACCTTATTCCATCTTCATGAAGCCGCCGCCCCTTTAGGTGTGAGACAACAAACAGTCTCAAGACAACAAACATGTCGAGTAATTAACCAGGCTGTGCTGCATTTTATTGCCCACAGACGTGAAGTGAGAAAGGTAGGTCTTCCTGTTCCTGGTATTATCGTATCGAAAGGAGACGAGTAATGGGGACGGAGGTAACAAACAAACGAATAGTAGTAGCTTCATACTTTCACAAGCCAATCGATCCATTCATCGGCCAACAAAGTGACATCTGGATCAGCGCAAACAACGTCGTACGCAACGCATGGGTCGATATCGTGATTAGCTAGGCGAGTTGTTTTCTTTCACTGATTTGATCATCGGATGGTACACGTACGTAACGTACGCGATAGCTAGCCAGTGATCGGGGAACCGCCGGAACTAGATTGGCAGCTCATTAGTTCGTTGATGTTGACGCGTCACTAGCTCGTCCCTCAAATAAAAAGCGATTTGATGTTCTAAATTGTTAGAGCAATAATTATGGAGTTAAATACACCACGGGTGTCTAAACTTATCACGTGGAGTCAGTTTGATGTTTAAAGTTATAAAATACATGAAAATGGTGCTTGAACTTATCAGTCCAAGCAAATACAGTGCCTTCTACCGTATCCGGATGTACGCCCTGCCCGCGTGGCACTCCAGCATGGCGGCGGCCCGCATGTCAGTGGCTGAAAGTGGATGAGTATTTTTTTTGCAGAAACCACCTCATTTTTATTTAATTACATAGAAAAACCCCCAAATTAGAAATATGAATCCCATGTGTCAGTAGAGCGAGAAATCACTAAAAGAATTGCAGCATGGGACCTCCTGCTTAATGCAGGCACATGCTGGCCACCTGACCAAAATAAGTTATACGTTCTACTTGTAACTAGAAATGTGTGGAGAACAATATAGCCTATAGATGCGCAATTCTTTAACACATTTTCTACATTTTTTCAAGTTTTTGTTTAATTTTCATGATATGTAAATTTTGTCATATAAAAATACAATAATTATCAATAGGCAATTATGGTGTAGTTTAACTCTTTATTCTATTTTTATTATGGTGTACTTTGAAGAGGTAAACATGAACTAATTCTAAAATTTATGTAGATTTAAACAGTTCATCGTATATTAAGAACTATTTAATAAATTAATGTATATTCATGCAGGATCACAAGCACGGACAAATATTGTGTATTTTCATTGTATTTTTAAAATACACAATTACAAAAAAATTAACAACGTAGTTGTTCAATGTGTTTAAAACATTATCGTGTAAAAATAGTAATTCTAGAGATGTATTAAAACATGTTAAAGGTGTTTGCAGAAATGTAAGAACAATTTTACGCAATAAATTCTAAAATACACGTTGAACATTTTTTTAAGTACATGTTGTAATTTTTTTTCATGCATGACAAACATCATTCAAAAACACGTTTGCAATTTTATAATACACATGAAACATTTTTCAAAAACATATTGAACATTTTCTTTCAAATGCACTAGCATATTCCCTCCCTCAATACGATAACAAGGGAAGAATTTAGGTGCACCAAACAAATATATTTTTTGCATGGTAACACCAAACAAATAAATTGTCATTGAGGTGTGCACGGATGCATACCACACACACGACATCCACTCGTCTGCGTTGATATGCAGGACCTAAACGTGGCAGGTTGGATCCATCATTAGTCTGCATCCGTATGCCATACATTTATGTGTAATTAAATAAAATCTAAGAAAGTTGGCTGTAAATAAAATGCTCTCGCTCATTGACATGCGGACCGTCGCCACGCTGGCGCGCCACATGGGAAGGCGTACACCCAGCTACGGCAGGAGGCATCATATTTGCACGCCCGGACAAGATCGAGCACCACTTTTATGTATTTTACAACTTTAGGAACCAAACTGATCACACATGACAAGTTGAGGCACTCGTGTTGTATTTAACTCATAATTATGTATCAGCCGATCAAATTATATATTAGAGCGAATTCTGGTTTTTACCCTCTATTTTGATATTTTTACACTAATTACCATATTTACCGAGATTTCATCCGTTTTACCTCGTTTAGTAAAAGTTTTGCCATAATTTACCCTGTTTAAATTTTTGTGATCGTTTTGACCGGCAGGTCCCAATTGTTAGCTCTAGCTAGCATGCCACATCGTGATTTTTCCTGCCTATTTTTCTCCCCGCTGGACCAATCCTCACAGGTTCTCCCGACCGGGCTAGCCCGATATGATTGCTCCAGAGCAGCTCGCTCGCGCACAACACCTGAGTTGGGCCACACCACACGACACTGGCCTCAAATATCCATGACACGCGTCGCTCGCATTCCTTCCAATCGCACGCATGATCCTGCCGTACCACTGCCTCCTTCATTAGGAGGGGTAGGACACGTAGGCGATGCGTGGCAGGCAAGAGGCGCAACTTGTGGCGATCTTTAGAGTGGGCGGCAGTCGGTAGAGCAATCTTCTCCCCTCCCATGCATGGCCGCATTCTCTGTTCCTCACCCCTAGTGGTTAGGTTTTTTGTCGCTAGATTTTTCCTCGATCTGGGATGCATATTAGATGTGATTAGGCTACTAGTATCCGGTTTGAAGAAGTATTCTGATGAGATGACTGCACTTGATTAGCGTGGCATGTTACCATTGAATAAATTTAAATTATAGGAGAAATTGTTACTGATATAATCTGAAATCATGTATGTTTTCTTTAGTATTATCATATACGGCTTAAGTACGCATGATTCTGCCGATCAAATTAAAATTTAATAGTGGTATAAATATACTACTTTACTAACTTTGGTGCACCTACATATCTGAATATCTAGGTAGCAAATATGGTGATCGATGGAGAGTTAGTACATGTAGAAGTGCATGCCTTTATTGTTGTATCTGGCACATAGCTGATGGCATTTGTTGGTACTTGCTTGCTGTAAAGGAATTTTGGATCTCAATATCTTACTATGCATGCTGAGACATGTTTGTTTGCCTTATTAGAGTATATTGTGATTACAGCCACTAATTCATTTTTTTATTTTCTTGCATGAAGCAGATGGCAACCGCTGCATGACAATCCCTAACCCTAGGTTTGAGTGTCCTTGACGGGTGCGTGCGGTTGGAAGCCTAGATGGGCGACGCAATCAATTGGGGGCGAGCACGTAGGTGAGCCACGCGTGCCGCGTGGCCAAGTCGGGCATGATGTGTGGGATGCGATGCGAGCGACCCCATCGAGGCCGGGCGGTTGGGAGAAGCTGCAAGGACCGGTTCAGCAGGGAGAAAAATAGGCATGAAAAACCGTTGATGTGGCATGGGAGTTGGACCTGACAATTGGGAGCCACGGGTCAGAACGCTTACCAAATTTTTAATAGGGCAAATTGTGGCAAAACTTTTGCTAGAAGGGGTAAATCGGATGAAATCTCGCTAAATGGGGTAATTAGTGTAAAAATGTCAAAATAGGGGGTAAAAACCAGAATTCACTCTATATATTACGATACCTGAATACTGTGTGTTATTTAGTTGTAGCTAGACTGATCTTCCAAAATTCAAAGCTTTATTTTGATTAGTAAGTGGTACTTTTTTTTTAACACAATACAGACCTAGACACTCGTACTAAGCGACGCTGCTGACGTACATGCGGTTTGCGACTATATATTGACGCACACAATCCATTTCACGAGAAGAGGTGATGATCTACATCACACGATACAGTTTAGAAATGACGCGGTTAGTTAAGTGCAACTGAAAAATTAGAGTTTGCTTGAATATGCTATGCATTTGTCCCGACAAAGCAAATAAGGTGCCCATTAAAAAACGTGAGCACAGCGAAAACGCTCTCGCCACTTATCTCTTCGCCTCTCCTCCAATCGAACACGCGGCTAGGGCTTTTGGCTCCCGTCGGCGCCTCCGCTGATTTGCCTCGTCTCCTATGACCTTAGGGCCATAGGACATGCATGGTGGGCCCTTGACGATGGGAGTGCTTTGTTTTTTATGTGTTTTTTTTTGTTTTGTTAGGGCTTGTGTCTTATTGAGAAAAATAAGGTGACAGCGGCTCATTGAACATGGAATAAAATTTTCCCCGCCTAGCCCCTATCCTGATGGTTGGCCCAGCCATTTGGAAGAGTAAAGTAGACGCAATCCCTGAAAAACTAGTCAGGGAAAAGGTGAAGATGATAGGAAGAGAAGAGCAATCGACGCAGGGAGGAGTATGTGGTGTGCCCTTGCAGCAGCGTCGCTCTGCTTTGCTTGCTTCTCAATCTCTCCCATTCCTTTGGCGCATGCATGTCGGCGGCGCCGCCGAGTACCGACCGAGTTGACACTTTGACAGCCCTGTTGAATTAGTCTAACGGGCTTAACTAAACATGCAGTAGAAACACTCACAAGGCTATACACTTACAAGGATATAGAATACAGATTATAGGAAGGAAATAGCACAAATATCAAAATATCAAGTTTTCCTATCCGTTGAGAGTCTACAATGCTGAAATGAACCTCGATGTCCACTTGTCCAGAGCTATACTGGTATGATCTCCAACCCTCCGGTGCCAAAACAGCAGAGAGAAGCATGCCAGAACAAGCAGCTGGCTGGCATGCGTGTACATGCCGTGTGCTTGTGCGTGCAAAGAGAAGGAGAGCATGCAATGCAACGGTGATGGGCCAGCCCAGCCAGGGGAAGAACACTGGTACTATCTTATCTCATGGTGTCCCCCATGTAGCCACGCCAGAAAAGGGCCTCCGCCCCATCCATCACGTGGCTGGCTAGTCTTCAGTGTTGGCCTTTACTTGCCAGATTAATCAATTATAAACATTCTATCAATCAAGTAACTAAAGTAAGACGGTTTGCGCACGAGCTTGGGTCCGACTTGTTAATCCCGGGCTGCTTTGCTCTCAGCTGTCGATCGACCCGGCATGGCCGCGCGCTTCTTTTGCCTTTTCCTGGAAAGAAAGACGGTAGAGTGAAAGAAAGAGAGCAGTTAAACCAGCATACTAGTCCCGTATAGGCACCGATGTTACGGACACGAGGCCGGCAAAATTAAGACGAAAGCGACCGTGGTGGTTAAGCAACGCCAGCTCCCAGAGCCAAAAGGGGATCAGGTCGTCTCATGTCTATCTTTGCTCTTGGACGTTGGACCCCCTCCCTGCTCCCATCTGTCTTTTTTGGGAGGAAAACATTCTTCTGCCTCCATGTTATCTCCTTTCACGCTCTTGTCGATCCCAAAGATCGATAGTAGTATCACGCATTACGCTTTTCTTCAGACATGGAGCTGCTGCTCACATGCTCAAATGCACTCTCCTGAATAGCAAAACTGGATCCCCGCAAGAAAAGAAAAAAAAAGCAAAACTGGAAAAACATATTAAATGAAATAAAATCTGAGATTTTTTGGCAACAAATATTGTTGAATGTTTTACAAACGTGCCAAGTTTAGTGAAGAAAAAACATTCCTAGTTCTCTAGAAAAAAAATATTGATGCTGAAAAAAGATTGTTTTTAAAAGCACTTTAGGGTGCTGACTTTGTTATTTTTTCCTAGACTTCCACGAATGCGAGTTTATCACGATAATTTGCACCCATGCAAAAAATAAACCATCTTTATTGTAAAAAAATCAGAATTTTTTGAACTTTCTTTTTTAAATTTAATTGTTCATGCATGAGTATTCGAGTTTGAGATTACAAACACTTTTACTTTCCTTCTCTCCTTCCTCAGCTGAGGTGGCAATACTTAGGTTGCAATTTTACCTTTTTTCTTACAGACTGATTGCGATGTGGAATAGAAGCAAACCTAATAGCACCTCTAGCATTTTCGCTAAAATTTGGATCGCCAAAAAGTGTTATGCAGGTGATGGAAACAAAATATAGAGCCTAAAGTGGGCTTTGGCAATCGCCAGATATCAGCTTGTATAAATTCCTTCCAAATAGGACCCATCTCCATATTCGGAGGCGAAGAGGTTGATTTTTGAGTGAGCTCTACTATAGCATATGATGATTTTTTTTCAAAATGATTGTTATCCTGCATTCATTAAGAAGAAAAGAGTTGCTCAGTTAATTAGGAAAAACCGAGTGAAAACTAGATTACCCAATTAATTGTGGAGAACCGGATGAAAACCATCAGAACTGCTGAGCAACACATAAAAGAAAACCCACACAACCCGCTACAAAGAGGGTGTCGACGAGACAACATGCGGGCGTCATTATCATCAATCGTTCCCTAGAGGCGTCATGACCAATAAAACAACCTTAATAGTGCCATTTTGTATATTAATCATCATATTGATGGTTACTATGATGATTGGACTAATTTAGCGACCCTTCTAGAATTGCTCTAACCGAGTTAGAAACAGAGCACATGTGAGTCTTCGAGGGAGCTCCAACAGGTGAACGGTGCTATCACCAGGGTGCTACTAACTTTATATGTCGGACGATGTGATCCGCAGCCTGTGTATATCCCTCCGTACATCATCATGTGATTTGTGGCTGGACTAGCTCGATCAAAGCTGGTCTAACTCACAGTTCTTGAAAGGAAAAGAAAAAGGAAAAGATCGACCCCAGTCTAAGCAAATCACCCAACATTGTAGGGCCATTCATGCTTCCTTTGATATTTTTCAAGTTTCTGTCCGGCAATGCTTTGAATTGTCAATCCTCCACCGGGGGCCCATTGCCCTCAAATCTCAGCATATTTTCAAAGGTAGCTTCTTCGGGTCCTTTCAATCGAAATAAAATAATTGCATATTATTTTAAATTCTCTGGTAGGTCCATGACATGAACTTATTCTAAACAACGTGCAGTTGGTGTTTGTTTTCGGTTTTAGCCTCGTAACCATCAATTTGGCCACACATATCCATTGATCTCTGTAATTCGCCAACTAAATAAATTTTATATGCTCATAGACTTTCCTTTTTAGCAACACAACATAGATGCATCTGCTCACGTTTACCGAACGTACAGACGTCTCAGGGCATCTCCAATGACCACGGGAAAATTTTCTCATGTTTCCATTAATGAACAGGAGATCAGTCCATGGACATAGATGCGGGAGACCGCCATTCAACGCTGTCTGCATACATCCGGCCTTCGTTATTTTTTTAAAGTCCGCACATTCAAATAGCCTCATACATCATGTTCGGACGTTCAAATAGTCGCATACATAGAGTACAGACGTTTAAATAGCCGCATGCAGCACTAATTCAAATTTTAAAAAAATTTAAATATTACATTTCAACATTGTTGTCCCCTTTAACCGCCCACTGATACTCAATCAGATCCTTTTTCTGTTGCTCGTGAGTTGGTCGATGCCAAATTTGTTGATGCATTTGAATAAACTCTTCAAATGTGGCCGGATTTTGGTCTGGAAGTTCGATAGGATCACTCATATCCTCAAATTTTAGAGTTGCGGCAACATCCTCACCTTCATCCTCGACGATCATGTTGTGGATGATCACACAATATGTCATCACCTCCCATATGGTCTCTGGATCCCATTGTTTAGCGGGTCCATGAACAACTGCAAAATGTGACTGCAAAATTTCAAATGCCCTCTCAACATCCTTTGTAGCTGCTTCTTATCTTTTGGTAAAGTGAGTCTTTTTCTGGCCAACTAGGTTAGAGATGGTGGTGACAAAGGTAGCCCGCAGAGGATAGATACCGTCAACCAGATAGTAGTCCATATTATACTCATGTCCATTGACAGTATAGTGGCAAGGAGGAGCTTTTCCTTCAGTCAGCTTCGCAAACAACAATGATCGCTGCAGCACATTGATGTCATTGTGAGACCTGGGTATGCCAAAGAAAGCGTGCTAAATCCAAAGATCATGTGATGCAGCTTCAAGAATGATGGTGGGCTTCTTAACATGACCCTGATATTGCCCTTGTAAAGCCTTTGGGCAGTTCTTCTATTTCCAACGCATGCAGTCAAGAGATCCAAGCAAACCTGGCCACCCTCTTGCTTCTGAGATTGCCAAGGCCTCTCAGTCTCTCACACAGTTGGTTCTCTCAGGTATTGAGGTCCAAATACCTCGACCACGGCAGTTGAAACCTGACCATGGCATCTCCGCATGCTCCCTCGGACATCCATAGGTACTGGTCCCACGAATCAGCGGCCGTGCCCTATACAAGCATCCTTAATGCGGCCATGCACTTCTGATAACCAGAGAAACCAATCGTTCCCATGACGTCCTTCTTCAAGACAAAGCAGTCATCATAGGACCGGACGCCAGGGTCAAAACGATCGAAGGCGGTCTTGCGCATCCAAAAACGCTAGCGAAAATGGTCAGCGAAGAGTGCATCTGGGGCAAAGTAGTCGGCCATCAGTGTCAAATGGTCGTGCACCCTGTTGTAGTTGAGCACTCGATGACCCTTGATCGGTCCCTTGAAATTGAGAACATGCTCCTGCGCACACTCCACATCTTCAAGGACCACCTGCATCATCGCCGTCTCATCCGTGTAGTCCTCCTCATCGGACGAGGCGTTGAACGACTCAACATAGTACTCGTGTATGTACTCCAAATCAGAATCCATTGCTAGAAAGAAGAAGGTAAAACCTTTTTAGCTCCGGCAATTCATTGAGCAGTTGTCGGGCATGGTGAGTATAGCAGTAGTGGATGGTACCTAGCGGGGCGGTCTGGGACACGGGTTGAAGGGTGGTGGAGGAGAAGCAGGGTGGAGCCGGCTAGAACACTGGAGGTGACGGAGACGTAGAGTTCCAGCAAGGGTGTGGTGTGGCGGCAAGGGTAGTGGAGCGGCGGCGAAGATAAGAGAGAAAGAAGGAATGAGAGAAAATGAGGTGGATGGAGGCGCATAGGTTCCGGAGTCCTACGTGTCTACTATCCAGACTCCCGCAAAACCCTCTCACGTTTGTCTCAGGTTTGCCGGCAAAAGTATGTCCGCATCGTTTGGCGGACCGATACAGGCCTCCGTTGGATGACAAACCGCATCCGCACCGCGCGATCCAGACATATGTGGATGGTTTAAGGGCCCGCCTTGAAGATGCCCTTATTAATACGTAGTCAACATATCTTGAGATTGATAAAATAACAATACGTGTGTTGCTATCATGGGGACATCGTCTCTCATTGAAAAAACATTTCACCTTTATGGGACCATTGTACAAACACCCTCGTAACCATCTAGCCACATTTTTTGATAGAAAACACTTCATTACTTAAGAGGCTTAAGAATTATCTCTGGCCTCTGCATAATTAAGATGCACGTGTTGATTCTTCACATGCTGATAGACTGCCCTTCTCAATGCTTCACCTTGTACAGGTGCTAGGGCTGTCATGTAAGCGAAAAATCTGATTTGACAAGATAATTAAGAGGAGAGAGATGAGTGTGGTAACCTCAGAAAAAAAACAATGTCAAACGCGTGAACCTGGCCAAAATACTTAAATGAAATAAGTCCACCAATGCATGAAGAATTTTAGTAGCTAAATCATTAAATGAACAAGTTAAGCACTTATGTATTAGAAGCTCTAGTTGCTAAAATTTTTAATACGCTTAGCACCTCATCTTATCACCAATGCATTGGAGGTGGCCTAAGCAACATGCGCAGTGTACCGTGACCATCGCGTTCAGCGACGCATCCTTCCAGAACGAGGTAACGCAATGCAAAGACCAAAATGCACGCTGCAGCCCCACAAATCTGTCGGTCATACCGAGATCTTGGCAGTATGTTAGAGTGCGTACGTACATTGTATCAGTATATGGACACGCTGATCACCTTCGACATCAATGCGTTTAACGCATGCATGGTCCAGGCACGACATATGGTACTTGCTGGACCCCTACCGTGACCGTGCATATTGCATGATGTCCCCAGCAGTGAATGTGACGTGGTATTTCCTTGAATCCAAAATTATTTCCCCTACCCATGTCCACAGTGTGTACATTTGAGCGTTTAATATTTTTTTCAAGGACCGGTAAACTAAGTTGCCTGTCATTTTTATTATGATTGGATAGAAACATCATTTAGGACCTCTTTGATTCGCAGGATTTTAAAAACATGGGAATAGGAAAGGTATAGGATTTGGAGTGTCATGCCCACTTGAATCCTGGAGCCGGATCCTGTGACGTTACGAAGGGAAGTCAGGGCTTGACATCCATTCGTGAAAACGGCCGCCAGCGACGCTAAAAGAAAAGAAAAGAAAAGAAACTCTCCCAACTCCGCTGGCACTGCCGGAGCACTGCCCAGTTGTGACGTCCGGGTAATCAAGCTACAGTAACCCTCTGGTAATGATGCCACGTCACCTCGATTATTGTTGATAATCTCGCGTTAGTTCAGAACCGATCCAAGTTCAAATTTGAATTAAAGTCAATTAATTAAAGTTTTCAAAAGTCAAAACTAAATTGTTCCTAATGTGTCAAATAATCCATAATAAATGTTGGTGAAGAAATCATCTTTTAATAAAATACTTAAATGCACTAAATAAACTAAAACATTGATAAAACAATTATCTAAAATGCTTTTAAGATAATAAGCAAATGCAAAATACTTTATTTAAAGTGCCAAAATATTTGGGGCTGTGACCTATTTAATAACACCAAATTAGTTGTCGATTTTAAATTTTATAAAACTAAAATAAAAAAAACAAGAAAGTAATAGAATAAAAAAAGAGGAAAAGGAAACAGAACAAACAAAAATAAAATAAAAGAAAGAACCCCCACTGGGCCACAGCCCAGCTGGCCTCTGGGCCAACCAGGCCGGTCCAGCCGGCGCCTATAGCCCCCTGGGGCCACCGAACCCTAGCGACCCCCTCCCCACTTCCCCCCGATCCCCACCCCGTTCCCTCGTCCTCCCACCCCGCCGCCATCACACAGCACACACACGGGAGAGGAGCTCCCTCCTGTCCGATGTCGCGCCGGCGACTCTGACCGCCTCACTGCCCTTCCCCGTCGCCCGGTCATCTCTCCTCCCTCCGTTCTCCCCAGCAGCTCGCCGCGCCCCTCTTTCTCCTCGTTTGGCCGAGCGCAGCCACCACCTCGCCGTGGCCATGGCCAACGGCCTTCCCGAGCTGCTCGTGCTGCCCTACGGCTTCCTCGACGTCGTCCACGACCTCCACGTGCCCGAGACCGACTGGAGCGGCCCCAAGTCGGCGACATCGACTGGTTCCCCGTCGCGTCCACCGGAGCTCCTCCTCGACCCCTGCCGTCACCGACGCCGCCACGCCGCTGCACCTCGTCACCACGTCGTCGTCGTCACCGTCTCCTCCCCGCGCCCCACTGCCCCGATCCCTGCATCCCGCAGTGAGCCCCGACTCCTCCTCCCCTCCTCTGTCGCACGCGCTCACCGCGGCCGGGTCGCGCCCTGGCCGCGCGCGGCGCTCCGTCCGGCCGCGCCACTTCGCGCGCACCCCCGCTCCGCCTACGCCCGGGGCCGCGCCTCCCCCGCATGGCCTCGTCCGCCTCACACGTCCCCACTGGCCGCTCGTCGGCTCCCCGGACCGCCACCCCGTGTCCGTCCCGCGGCGGCCCTGCTACTGCGCCGTGCCGGTGCGCCGCTCCGGCCCCCTGCGTCGCTGCGGCCGCACGTCGCTGTGGCCGCCGGTGCCCAGCGCCGTTTCCTCCCTATCGGCCTGGGCGGGTGCCCAGCGCCCGCTCCAGGCGCCCACTCGCGCCCGTTTCGCCTGACCCGTTAAGGCCCCTAGGCCAATCACAGGGGGCCCCGCCCCCAGAACGATTTTGTTAAAAAAAGAGAATAAAAAGAATGTTAGAATAAATAAATTATTAATTAATTAATGAGTTAATTAATCATGTTTAACTAATCTAATTAAAATAAATTAGCCTAATCACTTAGTTAGTCTAATTAACCCGGTTTAGTTAAACTTGAGTCTATGACCAGTGGGACCCACGTGTCAGATTGACCAGTCAAGCCCTCTGTTGACCGCTGACGTCATGCTGATGCAATAATACTAATTTCGAATTAATTTAATAATAATAATTTAGAAAATGATTTAAAACTTTAAAAATAATATAAAATAAACCATAGCTCGGATGGAAAAACTTTGTACATGAAAGTTGCTCAGAACGACGAGACAAATCCGGATACGTAGCCCGTTTGTCCGCCACACATCCCTAGCATAGCGAACACGCAACTTTCCCCCTTCGGTTCATCTGCCCGAAAACGCGAAACACCGGGAATACTTTCCCGGATGTTTCCCCCCTTCGCCGGTATCTCCTAATACCGCGTTAGGGCATACCTAGAACCGTGTATTACCTCATTATGTTTTGTGATGCTTTGTTTGCCCCGTATTTACTGTTTCTTCCCCCCTCTTCTCTCCGGTAGACTACGAGACCGACGCCGCTGCTGGTGCCCCGTCCGACTACGCTGTTGATGACCCCTCCTTCTTGCCAGAGCAATCAGGCAAGCCCCCCCCCTTGATCACCAGATATCGCCTATTCTTCTCTATACTGCTTGCATTAGAGTAGTGTAGAATGTTACTGATTTCGGTTAATCCTATTCTGTTGCATAGACTGTCATTGTTGCTACAGTTGTTACCCTTACAAGCTATCCTACTGCTTAGTATAGGATGCTAGTGTTCCATCAGTGGCCCTACACTCTTGTCCGTCTGCCATGCTATACTACTGGGCCGTGATCACTTCGGGAGGTGATCACGGGTATATACTATATACTTTATATACATGACACATGTGGTGACTAAAGTCGGGTCGGCTCGTTGAGTACCCGCAAGTGATTCTGATGAGGGGGCTGAAAGGAGAGGTGGCTCCATCCCCGTAGAGGTGGGCCTGGGTTCCTGACGGCCCCCGACTGTTACTTTGTGGCGGAGCGACAGGGCAGGTTGAGACCACCTAGGAGAGAGGTGGGCCTGGCCCTGGTCGGCGTTCGCGGATACTTAACACGCTTAACGAGATCTTGGTATTTGATGTGAGTCTGGCCATTTGGTCTATACGCACTAACCAACTACGCGGGAACAGTTATGGGCACTCGACGTCGTGGTATCAGCCGAAGCCTTCGTGACGTCAGCGACTGAGTGGCGCGCGCCGGATTGGACTGGAACGCCTGCTAGGCTAGGTCTGCTTCCGGCCGCGTTCGCAACGTGCAGGTGTGCAATGGGCGATGGGCCCAGACCCCTGCGCCATAGGATTTAGACCGGCGTGCTGACCTCTCTGTTGTGCCTAGGTGGGGCTGCGACGTGTTGATCTTCTGAGGCCGGGCATGACCCAGAAAAGTGTGTCCGACCAAATGGGATCGAGCGTGTTGGGTTATGTGGTGCACCCCTGCAGGGAAGTTTATCTATTCGAATAGCCGTGTCCCTCGGTAAAAGGACGACCCGGAGTTGTACCTTGACCTTATGACAACTAGAACCGGATACTTAATAAAACACACCCTTCCAAGTGCCAGATACAGCCCGGTGATCGCTCTCTAACAGGGCGACGAGGAGGGGATCGCCGGGTAGGATTATGCTATGCGATGCTACTTGGTGAACTTACCATCTACTCTCTTCTACATGCTGCAAGATGGAGGTGGCCAGAAGCGTAGTCTTCGACAGGATTAGCTATCCCCCTCTTATTCTGGCATTCTGCAGTTCAGTCCACCGATATGGCCCTTTACACATATACCCATGCATATGTAGTATATCTCCTTGCTTGCGAGTACTTTGGATGAGTACTCACGGTTGCTTTTCTCCCTCCTTTCCCCCTTTCCTTTCTACCTGGTTGTCGCAACCAGATGCTGGAGCCCAGAAGCCAGACGCCACCGCCGACGACGACTCCTACTACACCGGAGGTGCCTACTACTACGTGCAGCCCGCTGACGACGACCAGGAGTAGTTTAGGAGGATCCCAGGCAGGAGGCCTGCGCCTCTTTCGATCTGTATCCCAGTTTGTGCTAGCCTTCTTAAGGCAAACTTGTTTAACTTATGTCTGTACTCAAATATTGTTGCTTCCGCTGACTCGTCTATGATCGAGCACTTGTATTCGAGCCCTCGAGGCCCCTGGCTTGTATTATGATGCTTGTATGACTTATTTATGTTTTAGAGTTGTGTTGTGATATCTTCCCGTGAGTCCCTGATCTTGATTGTACACGTTTGCGTGCATGATTAGTGTACGATTAAATCGGGGGCGTCACACCAGTCCTCGTCCGCGCCGCCGCGACGAACTAGCCAGCACCGTCCGCGCCGCCCATCAGCGCCGCCCCTCCGCGCCGCCCGTCCCCGCCGCCCGTCCATCCGCGCCGCCCGTCCGCACGACCCCTCCGTGCCGCCCGTCCGCACCCTTTGTCTGCGCCGCCCGCCAGCACCGCACCTCCGCCCACGCCGTCCGCCCGCGCCGCCCCTCTGTCTACGCCACCCGTCCGCGTCGTCCAATCATCATCGGCACCTCCGTCCGCTCCTCTAACTTCCTCAATCGCAGGTCAGTAAATATGCTGTGTGGATCAACTGAATTTGTTTGATTTCTTCTGAATACATGGTGCGTGGAAAGTGCTTAATAGTTATGAATTTTCCGATTTTAAAACTTGCATCTATGAACTAATTGGCACTGAATTGTCTTGTGATTGGTGAATATGAATGGATACATATTGCGAATCATTCCACCAGGTAGCAACATAAGAAAACATAGTAAATCCTTACAGTTCTCCCCAAAATAATTCCTACCTTACTAGCTACCTGTACTTCACCATTCGGAACATTCGAAACATAGAGTACAAAGTGTAGCAGCCAAAAAAATCTTGTCTGCAATCAGAATGTGTCAACATCTAGCAGCCAAAATAATCTTGTCTGCAATCAGAATGTGTCAACATCTATGTCATCAACGATAGGAGTTGTCAACAGATCGGTGAAACTTTCCATGAACTCATATTTTCCAGAGCTTGCTTCCTTCGGTTTTGGTATTGGTTTCGTCTTTTTTGTTGATTTTGAGACAACCTTGTTTACCGAACTAGTCTGTGATGGTATGTTCCCCTTTTCTCCCTGCTGGCTGATGGAACAATCTTCTCTTCCTGTTCTCGCTGTGGTCGCAGATGGTGTTTTCCTCCTCCTCTTGTGTTGCCTCTCAAGGAAACCTATTTTTCTTTTAGAGCCTTTCTTCTCAACCTCTTTTTTCTTTAGACGTGCAACACTCAACAATTCATTTGATGTTTGAGTCACTTGTGTAGCACTCAACGATTCCTTTGATGATTGAGCCACCTGGACATGGCATCTGTCTTCAACATTAGTTGTGCATGCACCCAATAGTTCCTTCACTTGCTTAGTAGCACTAATAAGTGCATTCTCGATGACAATACAACATTCTTCAGAGTTGGCTGCTAGAGTTGCCAACTCACAACACATGTGTATAAGAAAATTGTATTGGGTGATGGCATCCAACTTTGGATTTTCAACTACAGTCCGTCCACAACAATCTTTGATGGATCCTGACCGTGCTTTCCTTGTCCATCGCTTCAAAATGTAGTGTGCCGGCAACAACTTGATATTCATTAAATCAAGAACTTTCAAAGCATGAGCACACAAAATTCCTACTCTCTCAAACTGCCCACAACTACATGAAGCCGTTTGTTGGTGATTGTCTCCAACAACTTTGTATTCTTCTTCAGATGTTGCATATTGCCCATCAACAAGCCTTCCAATCTTAACCATGTATTCATTGTCTCCAGGTAGTATGTGAGCACTTGCTGCCATTGACCTCCCATATTCGGTTTGAAAAGCTTCAAATATAGCAGGAGTATAAAGACTACTGACTTGTTGCAACATTGGTGTGGGGATTTTGATTCTAGGTAGACTCTTCCTAGACTCATACTCTGAATTTATCTCAGTGTCTCTTTTCACTTTCACGGCTCTTTCAAAATGATGAAAAAAGCGGTTGATATCTAAATCTGACTTGAGATGATTCTTGAGGTCATTGTTCAAACTTTCACTTAGTTGTGTGCTTCGCATTCCCAAAGTGAAAGCATCTCTCATAAAACATTCTGCCCACTTCTCCTTTACCTTATAAATACTATCCATCCAAGTTTTCTTTTTCACCTTGCTTCTCATAACATTAAAAGCATCTTCAAATGTTTCTGGGTCTTCATATTCAAACATACAAGCACTGAAATCTTTGAGAAGAGATGATTCATTTTCCTCATTATCTCCCTCATCCACATCGTCTTCGTTGTCTTCACTATTATCTTTGCTAGGTAGGTGCATGATAGCATTTTGCATAATGTGGAAAGTGCACAGCCCATGTATTGATTCTGAAAAAACATGCCCAACTGCCTTCCCCACTATCTTGGTTAGTAAATATGGTGCGTGGCTGCTTCTGGTTATGTACCGACAAGATGGCACAAAATAGCCATTTGAAAGATTCGAATGTCTCGTCATAGAGAAGTGAAGCACCAAATACTACTGTTTCTATGAATTGATTGAATCCAACAAACACACCAAATGGCATGTACTCTTTATTTGTCCCAAAAGTAGTGTCAAAGGTCATAACATCACCAAAATGAGCATAATCTATGATCATTTTAGCATTAGCCCAGAATATATTTGTTATTTGTTCCTCACTGTCCAACTGTATAACAAATTGAAAGGAAGGATTCTCAATGGCTTTGTCTTGAAAATACTTCAACATACTTCCAGCCTCACCATACTTCAATTCTCTTTGGCGCTTTGTTCGCAAGTGGTTCTTGTGATCTACGCATGTGTAAGTTAGACCAGCTGATCCACCAACACGTCGACTAGCAAATTCATGAGCATTTTTTGGTGCAATACCTGAGTCATCAGCGATTTCAATTTCAAAAGCTTGCACATTAGAGATCCTTCTTTGTGATGGCAACAAGTGGCATGCTTCTGGCAGCTGAAGCATGTGATTATGTTCAAGACAAAGATAATATATTTCATAATTTCCGACTTCACGATCTATTGTAAGAGACATACGGACCTCGCAATCAGTTCTAATTTCAGCTCGGCCTATCTTAGTTTGGTTATCTCTTTTATGTGCAGATTTCTTCCCCTCTTTGAAACACACATATCTGCATGAAGTCACTACACCATCAAATTTACTCCGATTTGTAAACCTCTTTCTAACACTGAATCCCATTCTTCCTCCATAGTACCTCCAAAAGTCCCATGCCTCATCCAAATTATCGAATTTCATGCCAAGTTGAGGTTTCCAGCTAGGTGTTACATTTGCCCTATAAAATAAACAAGTAAAGATTATTCTAACTTATCCATACAAAAGAAAGAGGAGAGGTGCAGATTTGTTTCATGATATCATTGCTACATGGTGACACCAACAAGAACTGATTTGACATGTGCAACTCCTATTGAAAAGATCCATAACAAGCACAACTTACTTGTTTGGATCTTGATTCTCCATTGATCAGCCTCTAAATTCTGATTTTGATGTTGTATTTGATCAGGCCAAGGTGCTTGTTGTGCTGATGCTCCAAAAGAGAGGAGGAAAAGAGCATTTTTGATGTGATGATGCTCCAAAAGAGAAGAGGGGAAAAGCAGTGTTGATGTGCTGGGAGTGGCAGATGCGAAGAGAAGTGGAAAATAGAAAAAGTGAGGTGCAATACAAGCAGTGGAGGGTAAAGTGGAGGGAAACAACTCACGGGTGTGGATGTTTTGGCGCCAAGCTGAGGGACTTTTCCCTCCAAAAGAGAAGAAAGGGAAAGAGTGGTCACGTGCATGAGAAGAGGTGGTTGTGTCCCTTTTCATGAAGGGATGTCACCTCTGACTTCTCTTCATAATGTTAGAGGATCCGGCTCCTTGAATCCTATAGGATTAGCAAGGAGCGTTTGATTTGACGGGAAAAGCAAAGGAATTGTAAAAAGAGGTTAGAGTGGATGTTAGATTTCCTATGAAATGTAGTACAAAAGATTCCATTGAAAAAATTCCTATGCAAGTCAATCATATGAATCAAAGGACAAACGTAGGAAAAATTTCAATTATTTCAATCCTCCAAAAATCCTATAGAATTCCCTTGAATCAAAGGAGCCCTTACAAGTGTGGCACCCCGATGTAAAGAAAAACAAACCACCATCCGAGAAATACCACTCGTTCCCCTATCCGTCTTAAGCCTACTATCTCCTACAACTTCAAATCCTCCATGGCTAGATCAACTACTCTATAAGCATAGGAGGAGATGCCCTCGAAGATTCTAGCATTCCGTTCCAGCCAAACCGCCGCAATGTATTTCTTACGTGTTGAAGGCAACCTGCCACTAAGAGAGGACCACCAAGCGTGAACCGAATCGTGTGTAGCAGCAACCAAAGACCCCATGACCCAAGATCCCCAAATCTTGAACCATACCTCGAAGGTGTAAGGACACTCGACCGGCAAGTGGTTGATAGTCTTCTGAACTTGACCGCAAATAGTGCACACAGGGGGGGTGATCCAATCCCCTCTTCGCCGGCCCATCAGTAGTCCAACATTTATCACGCATGACCCGCCAACAAAAATGTTCTCCTTGGGTGGGGCTATGATCTTATACAGAAATTAGCATAATCTGCCTCCACTGATCCAAAGTAAAAGGTCCTCCATGCCGAATTAGGAGAAAAGGACCATTCGGCGTGAGGTGCCACGCGTACTTATCCTCCTTGGAGGACAAGGACGACAAGTTCTAAATTGCCGCCTACTAGACAGAGCTACGTGACCGTGGTCTCATCAGTGGCGAAAATACCGATTCTGATGCCGGTGAGTGAGGAGAAGGTGTGGGAGAGGGAGGCACGGCTTCGAGCTGGCGACGTTGAATGGTTTCGCCGTTGGGGTTCAACGACGCAAAGCGGGGCGGCGCTGAGAGAAACGTTGGGCGACCGACTAAATTTAGCGAGGAGCTGCGTTTCAAGAGAATAAATAGCTTGGAGGGTTGCGTTTTGAGGGATGCAAATCTATATTTGGGGTGGGGGTATTTTTGATTTGGTGATCTGGTAGATACTACTCCCTCCATTTCTTTATGTAAGGTGCATTTTTTGGGTGCGGTAACCAAGGCACATAATTGACAAGAACTTTGGACGAAAATACCCTTAACTATTTAGGCATCTAGCATCTTAATTAGCGGCAACTAATAACCATCAACCTAATAACATGCAGTTGAATCTCGCTGCACGGGAATAAAACCAATCAGTGAGATGGGAGAGAGAAATGTAGTGCATGCAATCAGGGAGAAATATTCTATTTTTACTACCTTCCAACTATGGATCATGTATTTGTTTTTATGAAAGGCATATACTGGATGGTGGAGGGGCAAAAAGGGAAAAATGAGTGAAAAATGAGAAATACATTGTATATTGTGGATTTTTTTTAAAAAATAAATACACCTTATATAAAGGAACGGAGGGAGTACCTCTTTTCTGCATTATTAGGCTCACACGTATCCCTAGATTGACAAGATCTACATGATATGAGTTACTCCCTCCATTTCCTTATATAAGGTCACTTCGTTTTTCATGTCAAACTTTGACTTATAATTTTGGTCAACAAAATATAGGTTTTATGTCATAAAAAATATATCATTGGAATGTTCTTTGAAATGTGCATCCAATGAAATACTTTTTGTGGCATATAACTCACTTTTTGTTGATAAGATCAATGGTCAAAGTTAGACATAAAAATATGAAGTGGTCTTTGTATCAGGGAATGGAGGGAGTATATACATTACAAATGCCATTAGAAACTTCAAGTGTTATACTCCCTCCGTACTTTTATATTAGGTGTATTTGTTTTTTGATAAAATTCCACAATGTAAGATGCATTTGTTCTAATTTCTCGTAATTCCGTTCTTGGCCCTCCAGAAAAAGGAAAGTATCTCTCACATGATTGCATGTATCTCTCCTTGTACAGAAAATAAAAGAAGGAAACCATATCTCTCCCGAATGCATGTATCTCTTTCTTTTGTAGCCTAAATGATTTACTTGCCGATAATCAATGAATTAGATAAGGGTATTTTTGTGATATTCTTCCAGTAAAGAAGGTCACTAGAGCTACCACGAAGCCGAGGACGGCTTTGTTTCAAGGGAGATTGAATTTTGAGCTTTTATACATCTACAATAAAGCGGCCCTCTTGGCTCGTTTTATCTATCTTGAAATTGTTCTGATTGAAGATTTCACTTGGCGAGAAAATTCTTGTGCGTGCATGGAGAATTTTCTAGCTATTGGCTTGAGGTCCGCCGTTACCGGCGGATTGCATGCTGGTTACGACTACTACAACAGAAGGTTCCTTGTATGAGGGATTGTGTGTTGTTCGTTGATACCCCAACTTCAGGTTACGCGTATAGCTCGTGTAACTGGTAGTATTTTTTATCAGTGGATCTAAAAAGTTATTGCATCGTAAAAGATCGGGACAAATCAGCGACGCATCCAAGGTCGTGCCTATATTAGTTGGTATCAGATTACTGGGTTTGTTACGGTGCAAATTTTCTTTGTAATTTGTTCGTACAGATTCTATAACTGCGATGAGGACGGAATATTATTTTGATGGTGAGATGTCCCAGTGCGAGAAGGATCCGTCACGAGCCCTTTCATGGTTTCAAATCTATACAAGAGTGAAGGTGGGGCCAACTACTTGTGCTGCAATATTTGATCGTTCTTCGGGCATAAATTTGGTGAGTAAATCATTGGTTGATGGGCTACAGTTATCAACGACCAAACATCCAGAATCGTATAGACTTTTGTTGCAAGGGAAATTTGTGACTATAAAAGATCAAGTACAGGTGTGTTTCAGATTTGTGGCCATACCCATCTAGTATTGTGTGATGTTCTTCCTCACCATATGTATGTGTGCACCTTGATACTTGGTCAACCTTGGACAAAAAAAAGGGAGATGCATATTGATAAATCTGACACTTTTTCTTGGAGGAAATTTAAGTTTGCTTGTCAAGGTCGGTGGGCTTATTTAGAAGCATACACTTTCGAACAATATTTGGCGGATCGTAAGAGGCGAGACCGTGCACATGATTGATGCAAAGAAACAACAAGAGAAGATGGTGTTGTTAGAAAATACAAAGGCTGAGCATGCTGCCGTTGTCACTAAAAATATGTCTGCACATGAAGAGAAAAAAGAGAAAGTGGTAGTACAAACATGTGTGTTGAATGTACAACTTAAGAGGGTAGATGGCCGAGATAGCATCATAGTGAGTGGAGGTCAGCGCACGAGTTTATTTCAGCCTTAGTGTGACATTAAGGGTACATCGTGCAAGTTAATAATTGATGGCGGTAGCTGCACTAATGGCATCAGCAAGATATTGGTGGAGATGCTTGGTTTGTCGACATGGCGATATGATGAACCATATCATTTGGAGTGGTTGAACAATTGTGGGCAGCTCAAAATTACAACATAAGGCCCGTGTAACATTTTCTGTTGGGCGGTATGTCGATGAGGTGGAATGCGATGTTGCCAATGAAAGTCTGTGGTTTGTTACTAGGCCGACTTTGGCAGTATGACCGCAGTGTGCAACATGCTGGAAGAACCAACACATACACTTTCATTCATAATGGAAAGCGAAGGACACTTAACTCGATGAATACGAAATTAATTCGCTCAGATGTGATATTGACAGTGCGAAAGAACAAGGCTCTCAAGACCAACATGAAACCGAAGACGGTTTCTCTTCAAGTGAAGGAGGGTGATATTCTTCCAGTAAAGAAGGTCACTAGAGCTACCACGAAGCCGAGGACGGCTTCTTTTCAAGGGAGATTGAATTTTGAGCTTTTATACATCTACAATGAAGCGGCCTTCTGGGCGTTTGTTTTATCTATCTTGAAATTTTTCTGATTGAAGATTTCACTTGGTGAGAAATTTTTTGTGCGTGCATGGAGAATTTTCTAGCTATTGGCTTGAGGTCCGCCGTTACCGGCGGATTGCATGCTGGTTACGACTACTACAACAGAAGGTTCCTTGTATGAGGGATTGTGTGTTGTTCGTCGATACCCAACTTCAGGTTACGCGTATAGCTCGCGTAATTGGTAGTATTTTTTATCAGTGGATCTGAAAAGTTATCGCATCGTAAAAGATCAGGACAAATCAGCGACGCGTCCAAGGTCGTGCCTACAACATTTTGTCCTAAATTGTCTATAATTATGTGTCTTGGTCACCGAGTCGAAAATTATACACCTTGCATAGAGAAATGGAGGAAGTATTTCTAATAATATAGCATTTGTGATATATAATCCATATAACATCAGTAAAATTGACAATCTAGAAATACGCGCGAGAGTGGAGCTATAAACCGGAGAGGAGGGAGATGTCTCCCTAGCCCTATCCTTTTGAAAATAGGTTTTTTTTTAGGAATATAAGAGATACGTTTTGAAATCATAAGACATGGGTCTAGTAGTACTACTCCTATATGCTCTTCGCCTACTCGGCAAGCGATACGTTTTGTCTCCTCTTGGCTGCCCCATGTACGCAGGCATGCCTCACCTTTGATTGTTACGCACGCATCCATGGCGATCGACCCATCGAGTGGTGCAGGCACGCAGCTATAGCTAGCCATGCCAAAAAATCGTAGGACCCATCCACACATGCCCATCCATCCATGGCTAACTGGATCCTTGGGAGCCAAGAATGTTTCTAAGCATGAGAAGGTACAGACTTTATATACGCAAAAAAAGGGAGAGAAGGTACACACTTGTGCATATTTTTAACAGGTAGTGGTAGTGTTTTACTCTACAAGTTTGTAAGCAACATGCGTCCAACTAAATGAAGAAGAAACTAACAGGTCGCCTACTTCTTCTTCTTTTTTTTTGAACCGAACTGGTCGTGTTCGTGTATGCAGACAATACAAACAGTGAGTAGAGATGCATTTGGCGATGCTGGACTGGAACAGTGAAGGCGGCGTCAAGGTCGACAACTGCCTGCCCTTTTCACAGCACGCCGGTTGAGATACAGCTCACCTCTCCCATGGCACGAGTCGAGATATATATATTCCAGCGGAGGCATGTAGCTGAAACATGTGTTGCTGAAAACGACGCATAACGAACCGTGAGCTAAGCCAAGGCCAAAGGGCCATGATGGCTTGCGTCGTCTGCCAGTTTGTCATTTGTCTCGTCGGTACAAAATCGGGAAACTTTTCGGTGATCATTCCATTTGTCCCTGAAGCACCGGTGACAATTTGTAAGAAAACCAGTACGATCATCAATAGTGTGGTTGCTCCACGCGTCGACCGAACCCTTTCAGATCATCTTAAACTGGGCTGGGCTAATTTAACCTTCTATTTGTTCACGGATAGGTGGGACACTGTTTGGCGGGAGCCACTAGTTAACGAGCGCTCATTCGGGAGCCTCGCAACGATCAGCGCCACTTGGCGCGCTCTTCGCCATTCGCCACGTGTCGCGCTCTGGGCGCTCCCTCCGAATTTTATTTTTGTATTTTTTCGCACGCGTTTTCGGCTATTTAAACGGTTTTTTTTCGGGTTTTTTCGACATTTTGGTTTTTGCACCGGTCTTCCTTAGCTTTTCGACCAAAAAAATTCGCGAAAAAACGCATTTTTTTTCCTTCACGAGAGTCACGGTTTTGCTTCCGCGAGAGGCACGGTTTGTTTTCGCGAGAGTCACGGCCGTGCCTCTCGAAAATGAAAAAAAACACGTTTTCTGTCTTTTTTCTTTTCGCGAGTCACGGTTTTGCTTCCGCGAGAGGCACGGGTGTGCTTTCACGAGAGTCACGGCCGCGCCTCCTAGGAAACGAAAAAAACGCGTTTTCTCTTCTTTTTTTTCCTTCCGCGAGAGGCACAGTTTTGCTTTCGCAAGAGGCATGGTTGTGATTTCATGGGAGGCACGGGCGTGCCTCTTTCGGAAAGGGGAAAAACCCGTGCTCCCGGTTAGGTTTTTTCGTCCGATTTTTTTCGGCCGGTTTTTTCGTGAAAAAAAAAGTTCATCAAAACCTATCAACATGGATCTAGTTCTGAAGATCTCGACGCGAGGAATCCAACGGTAAAAGCGGTTTCAGATTTGGATGCACGGTTTGAGAGATAAAACGTTTTGAATAAACGGATCTACGAAAAAAGGAAAAACTCCCAGGTTGCAACAAGTGGCGCGCTGCATGTGCGCCACTTGTTGCAACGTGGGAAGTTGGAGTGATCTTTGCAACGAGTACCCCTCAACTAGTGATTTCGCTGTTTGGCCGTGTCCGCATCGGGCTACCATTTGCCATGCACACAACCGTGCCCCCCACCCCCACCCCCTCCCTCCATCTCAAAAAATGTCACATGCATATGATTGATGAGTTGAAGAGCGAGAAAGCAAATCGAAAGAGAGAAAGTCATTTGGGGTGGGCCATATCCAACGTGGCGTGTTATCCGGACACGCCATTTCCTCTCCTAAATATGGGTTGAATATGAGGTTTGTAGACGTCCAGACAAATAGACAAATAGAGAGGATATGAGGTCCTTGATTGGATCTCTCTCTCTCTTTCTTTCTCTCTCTCTCTTGTGTCTGGACACTGTCCGAGTTGTCCGCTCGACATATATAGAGGATTTGGGACCTTGGTTGGACATGCTCCCACTAGCTAGGGCGAACCCGAGCATCAACACGGTGGTTTTTTCCCTTATCACTTGCGATGGCGAGCTTCCTCTTTTGTCCCTCGCTGAAAGCTAGATGCTCTTCTTTCTGCTTGTGGTTGCATTATTCTTCTTCTATCATTGCCTTTGGACGAGTTGATTACGCAAAACCACCATAATTAGGGCTAGTTTTTCATAAAAACAACAATTTTCAGCTTTTAAATAAATAAATAAATCACGGGTCTCTTTACAGAAACCACAAATTCATAAGTAAACCGAGTTGACATCCATTAGGACCTGTGGGGCCAGAATGTAAGACTGATGAGGCATGGGGGTAACAGTTTGAAGGAGATGTAAGTTAGGTTGCTCGGTAAGCAATCCAATGGATTTGAAGGGGAAAAAAGAGTTCCATCTGTTCTGTATGGTATCCATAATTCTGGTACAATCTGATTCAACCGAAAGTCTGTTGCACCTGACATTACCGGCAAGCAGAAAGCCAGCTCACCAGGGTTCAAGTCCTAGAGTTGGCATTTATGCTCGCATTTTTCTGGATTTATTTTGGGCTTTTCGGTGATGTTCGTTCAATGGGGTGAAACATTCCCGTCGATTACAAGGCACCTCTGATGACTTTGTCAATCTCAAGATGTTATCCCATTTGAATATCTCGAAGGTGATTATAAGAATAGTGTGCGTGTTTGCATTTATTGGGATGAGTGTATGTGAGCATTTGCGATTAACTGTATAAATTTGGGCCTCTAGATGCCATCAGGCTTGATCATGACGAATAAATTGGCCGACCCATTGTAGCGGGACTATAGTGCCCAGTTTTAGGACCTTCTAGAAGGTTCCTAAACTGAATTTTTTTTCTACTAGCACATATGCCCGTGCGTTGCAACGGGGGAAAAAATAATATGCATTTAAAGTTAGTGATAATTATATGTGCAAGCAAAACCTTGTGTGCATGTGAAAAAGGAACATTTAGCTTATGGGTTTCGCCGGGTGTGAAGTAGTAATGCCGCTATTTTTCCATTCATTGATCGAGGGCATTTAAGAGTTTTGTCATGTCATCGTACGCCAGAGAAGGCCCATGAGTTATTCAATCTACTTTTCCTTTTAATCAAGGAGATTTTGAGGTATGAAGTTTTTGAATATTCTAGGAAACATAAACCATTTTAAAAATCCCGAACAGGTTTTTGAAAATTATGTACACTTTCAAAAAACGCGAACAAAATTTGATATGGGAACATCTTTAAAAATTCAAAAATATTTTTTGGAAACACCAACTTTTTTTAATAAAAACATGGACATTATTTGAATTTGTGAATTTTAGAAAAAACAGGAACATGTGTTGAAAATTCATAACATTCTTCAAAAATGTGTATCTTTTATACGCGAACATTATTTTGAATTGTGAAAATTTCACTAAGCCAAGAATATTTTTTAAATTTGGAGCATTTTTTGAAATGACATTTTCTTTCTAGAAATCTCGAACAATTTTGTAAAACAATAAAAAAAACTTCAAAAAAGAGAAACTTTTTCCAAGTTCCAAATATTTTGCTAAATAGTAACAATATTTTGAAATTCTGAACATTTTCCAAAATTTATTTTTTTCTGAAATTCTGAACTTTTTTAAGAATTTTGAATTTACGAAATAAATTCTATAAGGAAAAAAGTTGGCAGGGAGAAAAGAGATAGAGGAAGGAGAATAAAAATATAAGTAAAATATAGAAACAGAGAAAAATGGGCTAGCCCATTATTGGCTGTCCTGTGCGAAGATTCGACAATTAGTCGCTCTGCGCAGAAATTAAAAATTTGCTAGCTGCGTCGGCAGAAAAATAAGTGGGCTGGCTTCGCTGGGCCACAGCATGTGGCCATGTATGAAATTCTGGAAAAGACATTTTTTTTTCTAGCAGACGAAGGAATAAAAATTTAGTACCCCCTCGGATAGGAAAAAATGCTTTTCAGCAATGAACGGATGAAAAAATTGACGAAACGCACACTGCATTATTAGTAACTAGCATACATGCCCCTGCGTTGCAACGGGATAATAAAACCACATGCCTCTAACTCAATATAAGAATGGATCATTAATTAGAGCCAAACCAATATATTCTCTTTTATTGACACGTGCCCACAATTTCTTTCGATTCTAATTAATCAGCATATTCTCTTTTATTGGCACATGGAAGCTACCACTATCAATAATTTATGGTGTCCCTTACTCCGAACAAGCCGACTTAGCTCGATGTGCTGGATGCGGAGCAGGCCCAGTATGGGAGTGATCGAACTCACGAACTCAAAGCCCCGACCACATGTTGCTAGCCGCTCAAACAAACGCGTCCTGCTAACCAATGGTGAGCGTGAATATTTAAGAATATAATGCAATGTCAGATTCAAACATTTTTATTTATTTTTGTGAACTTTTCAAAAACTAATAACTATGAACTGCCAAATATACTTGGCAACGTGAACAATTTAGCAAATTTATCTTTTAATGCAAAAAACATTTTAAATTTTTCAAAATATCACTAAAACAATAATATTTTTCAAATTTTAACATTTTGTAAATCTTGAACAAATTTGAAAAAACCCAAACATTTTTTAAAATGGTAATAATTTTTTTAATTCCGAAAAAAATCGGAATGAGAAAATATTTAAAATTGCAAACATTTCTGAAAAAGGAACACAATTTTTGAATTCAAAACATGAACTACCGAATATACTTGGCAGTATGAACAATATTCCAAATTATGAAAAGTTCTTCGAAAACATACATTTTTGGACAAGCAGGAACAAAAATTTTGAACGGAACATTTCCTGAAATTCACATACATTTCTTGAAATCATGAACCTTGTATAACAATACGAACATTTTTTAAGTTGAGAACAATTTTAAAAAATGGGAACATCTTTTGAAAATTCAGAAGAATTTAAGAAAATGTGTTTCTGTAATGAAAACATTAGTTTCAATTTTTTAACAAATCTCTAAAAACAGAATATTTTTCGAATTTGGAACAATTCTGAAAAATACAAACTTTTTTAGAACAGGGGAATAATTTTTTAATTTGAACAAATTTGGCACGACAAAATAAAATGAAATTCCACACATTTTTTCAAATAGGAAAACATTTTGTAATTCTTAACTTTCTATGACATTTGAACAAAAATTGAAATTATGAACATTTTTTTAAAATCTCAAATTTCAGAAAAATGTTAAAAGTAGGCTTGGAATTGGGAAAAAGGGAAAGAAACAGAAAACAAAATGAAACAGAAAGCAGAAAAAAATGGCCGCCGAGTCTTGGGCGCCCCGTGCGTAGGTCAAACTATTTGCTGCATTCTGCGGGAAATAGGTTTTTTTTATTGCTGCGTGGGCAGGAAAACATGGGCTGACTTTACTGGGCCAGAGGGCGCGCGGCCCACTACGAAATTCTCTACAAATCGTTTTTCCTTTCCTAACAAACGGACGTACAAAAGTTTAGTACCACCTCCGATAGAAAAAAATTTGACGATGAACGTATGCAAAAATCATAGAAACGCATCTTGCTTTATTAGTAGGTATAGAAAAAAAGTAGGTATAGGTATAGGTATAGGGATAGGTATAGATATAGATTTTTATTTGTTGGTTTCGGCATTTCTTTTTCTAGTTTTCTATATTTTTCCTTTTTTTTTCTTTCTTTCTTCTATATATTTACAAAAATGTTCGTGATTTCAAAAAGGTTCAGCAATTTAAGATTTTTTTTTCATATTTCATAAATTGTTCACAACTTCAAAAAAAAATCATGTTTTCAATTTTAGTTCTCAAATTTAAAAAGGTTTGCATTTTTGAAAATGTTGATGAATTGATAAACTGTTGGTGTTTTCAAAAATTCCAAAATGTTTCTTGTTTGCAAAAAGTTTCCACAAATTTAAAAATTATTATGAATTTTGAATATTTTTGGCAGTTTTAATTTTTTCGGAAATGTTCACGTTTTATTTTTTGTGTTATTGAATTTTTAAATTTGTTCACACGTTTTGTTAAATGCTCAAAATTGAAAAAATAGGATTTTAATTTGTTCTTGTTTTCAAATTTTATTCATGTTTTTCAAATTTTGTTTGATTTGTAAATTTTGTTCACAATTTTAGACATTATTCACATTTTAGAAAAAAATCACAACTAGCAAGAAATTGTCGAAAAACTTCAGAAAAATCGGATATGCCGCTTCACTTGGGTCTTGTGTTTTCGTGCTACCTAGTCACTCCCAATCTATAGCTCAACTGGGTAGCAAGTCTACCACACCAGGTATAGGTTACGAAATCGACACTTCCTCCGCCTGATTTATTCGATGAATTTTTACACCCATATAGTGCCTGAATGGGCCGACCTCTTCCGCCTGTGCGTGTGGCCGACAATATGCCGTAGAGAGCGGAAACATGGTATCGTTCATTCATTCCGTAGGCCGGAGCCTGAACTGTAGGAGCATCGGGATTGTAAGGAAGCTGGTATATATATCATCAAAATCGCTAGTCAAGGACACTCCTTGCAAAGGTTACTTTGATTTATTTTTTTTGCAGTTGATGACAAATGGCGCACTGCATGTGTGATCCTTGTCACATCCTGATAGTTTTGTATTTTTTTGTGTAGATTCATTTTTTAAATATTTTATCTCTTGAACCGTGTGTCCAAATCATAAACCATTTTCACTGTTGCATTTCGCACATCGAGATCTTTGAAACTAATTCCCATATTAATAGGTTTGGACAAAAAATCCAAAAAGGCAAAAAACGAAATAATCAGAACAAAGAAAAAACAGAAAATATAGAAACCAAGAAGCTCAACCGTGCTTCACTTTTTTAGAAGCACGTTTTTTTCACGCGAAACCACAACCGTACTTCACACGATGCACAAATGTGCTTTCAATTTAGCACATTTTTAGAAGCACACCTTTTTCACGCAGAAGCACAACTGTACTTCACACGATGCACAAATGTGCTTTCACTTTTCGGTAAGCACGTTGGGCTTCACCATGAAGTATGCTTTTCATTTTTCCATAAGCACATATGTGTTTTTCACTTTTCGGAAGCACCATTGTGCTTCACCGTGAAGCACAACTGTGCCTTTTCACACTATGTGGTTCACGTCAGAAATACAAAAAATAAATCATTTTTTCAAAAAAAAAATACAGACTAGGAAAAAACAAGCAATTTTAGAAAAAAACGTGAAGAAAAAGAAAAGAAATCGTACTCCAATGAGTGCGTCCCGCGCATGACATGTGGCGGTGACTGGGCTCACCACACGGCAGTTGCCCGTGCACCCCGCGTCGTCCGCTTGACCGGCCAGCTATTCACTCCCATATATCACATGTAGCGATTCCAGATGGTGCGAGAGCTATCTCTAGTTTATAGCGAGAGTAGCTTCTGTCTTGCTGAAGTTTTCTCGTAACCTCTACATTAATGAGCCGGTACGTTTCTAGGAACATTTTCAGTATATATCAGGAACTTTTTTAATATACATTTAGTATTTTTTGAAATATATGATTAACATATTTTCATACAAGATCAAAATTTTATAATATTAATTTCATGGTCATTTTTTAATACATGTTCGACATTTTTCATATCCAACAGAAATAGTTTTTGTACATATTTAAAAGTTTTGAGATAGATGATAACATTTTTTCTATTCTTGGTGTTTGATGACTAGCTTTTCATACACATTATGCATTTTAGATATTTATCTGGAACATTTTTATACACAATTAGCATTTCTTAAATATATGATTAATATTTTTCCTGATACCCTATGAACATTTCTTAATTTTTTTTGTTTTTATGTTCCATTTTTAATACACATTTTACCTTTTTGGTTTACATCTGGAATATTTTTTTATAACCTTGTAAGATTTTTTCAATAGATGATTAACATTTTTCAGATGCTTGATTGACATTCTTTAAATACATGATCAACTTTTTTCATACACATTCTATTTTTTATACATTTTCGCATACACGAGAAACCTTTTTTTTATACAGATTTAACATTTTACAAATGCTATATTTACATTTTTTAATATTTTATGTAGAGCATTTCTATAATATGTTTATTTTTAATATTTACGAAAGGAAAAAGTAAATAAATAAATGTGAAAAAACAATCCGAGGCTGTGGCCTCCCGGGCGCATAGGCCGGTCCATCCCGTGCCTCCCTTCAGCTGCGGCTTCCCCATTTTCGCGTGAAGCGAGGTATAACAGCGACCCCAAGATACAAAGCAATTATGAATTCACAAAAAAACATAAAAATTTAAAATATTCACAAATTCAAATAATGTCCGCGGCATAAAAACTGTTCACGAGTTCAATTTTCAAAAAAAAAATCAAACAAAATTCATGAAATCAAATTGGAAAGAAAATCATGAACTGTAAAAACTTTGTACCAAGGAAAGCTTGTGAATTTGAAAAATGTATGCAAATACGAAAAATGTTCTGAATTCAAAAAAGCTTGTGCATTCAAAAAATGTGCAAGACTTCAATTTTTTTGAAATATTTTTTCGTGAATTTAAAAAACTGTATGAGTTTAAAATATTTTCAATTGTGAAAACTGTTCGCAAGTTGAACCACAGAAAAAAACAATAGAAAAAACAATGAAGATAAATAAAAACCGGCTGAGAAAGAAAAGGAGAAAAAATGGGAAGAAAGCCGGCTTGAAAGCTTCCAAAACTTGTTTGTAAGTTCCTAGGGTCCTTCCGTAAACCAGTGGTATCTTCCAGATCGCTATAAGCAATACACAATATTTGGGAAACAATATCCTTGCTAAACGAAAAAATTGGAATTGTAACCCTGATTGATCAAAAACAAGAAAAAAAAAAGACGGAAGAGTAACCATGAACCCTGGGATGTAAATGGCGCGATAAACAGCGTGGCAAGGCTCTTTAGTTAGCTCGATAGTTAAAGCAACTCCAACGCGTCGACTCATTTCGTCCGCGCGTGTCCGTTTGGATCGGCACGGACAGAAAAGCCGGCCCAAACAGACACCCGTCCGCTTTTCTTCCGCTTGTTGACCCATTCCTGGCCCAATTTTGGGTCTCATTTGCGTCGGTGCGGATACGAAGCAGACATGAGTGAAAGTGTTAGTTATCGACTAGAGGGGGGGGGGTGAATAGGCAATTTTTATGAAAGTCATCAAAACACGATGTCTTTGAAGACAAACAGTAAAAATGAACCTATTGATATGCAGCGGAAGGTAGACTACACTAGACAAGCCATAGTCAAGTAAGCAATGTAGTGAAAGCACGAAGACTATCAGCAGCTAGGTAGTATGGGTCAGGATGGAAGACAGTAGATAGTCTTCACTCAGTGAAGTCAATCAGATCAGACAAGCAGCCAACGACTTCACGAAGACAAACTGTAAAGTAAGGGGAAGTGGAGGATAGAACCAGTTGCTTGGTGAAGACAAGGATTTCGTAGACCAGTTCCAGTTGCTGTGACAACTGTATGTCTGGTTAGGGAGGCTGAGATTTAACTCAGAAGATCGCGTCTTCACCTTATTCCCCTTGAGTTAAGGACACCCAGTCTTCGCCCAATCACTCTGGTAAGTCTTCAAGGTAGACTTCCACACCTTCACATAATTCGTTCACCGGCGATCCACAATGACTCTTGGATGCTTAGAACGCGACGGCTAACCGGCTGGAGGATTCACAGTCCTCAAGTGTAACAAGTCTTCAGGTCACGCGGACAGAAAGACTTCAGTGATGCCTAACACTCTTTGGCTCTGGGTGTTTTGGGCTTTGTCCTCGCAAGGATCTCTGTCTCAAATGCTTCAGAGGTGGGTTGCTCTCAAATAACAAAAGTCGTGCACTAACTCTGAGCAGCCACCAATTTATGGTGTAGGGGGTGGGCTATTTATAGCCAGGAGGCAACCCGACCTGATTTGTCCGAAATGACCCTCGGTCACTAAGGAACCGACACGTGTCCAACGGTCGGATTTCCAACACACGTGACAGCTTTACTTGGGTTACAAGCAAAGCTGACTCATCCAGCTCTGGATAAGATTTGCTCTCATTTTCTTCGCTCGAATACATAGGATTTTGGTTGAGCATCACATCAGTCACTCTGACTTTGTTCACTTGGACCCCACTTAACAGTACAGTGGTTCCTATGACTCAACAAAGAAGAAAAGGAAACTACGAAACAACTATGTCTTCGCACTCCATAGTCTTCGAGTGAATGTCTTCACATGTCATAATCTTCATCGTGAATGTCTTCACGAACCACCATTGTCTTCAATGTCTTCACACATTTTTAGGGGTCATCTCTGGTAGGTAAACCGAATCAATAAGGGACTACTACCTGTGTTATCCTGCAATTCTCACAAACACATTAGTCCCTCAACCAAGTTTGTCGTCAATACTCCAAAACCAACTAGGAGTGGCACTAGATGCACTTACAATCTCCCCCTTTTTGGTGATTGATGACAAACTGGTTGAAGTTTTCAACGGGGATAAAAGTATGTGAAAGTTAAGGATTAAGGCACTGTCTTCATAAGTTGCAAAAGGCTCCCCATGAAGATGTGCATATAGTAGTTTGCTTTTGAATGCAACTGCACATGGCAGGTTTTACTTTGTGGAGATCCTCTTCAACTTACGAAGACAATTCATCATGCATATGTAAGAATAACGAAGATAATGACATGCATAATGAGAAATGGGCGTCTGCAGAATGACTTCATGCGGAATTTATCATCACATCACAAAGTAGCAGCAAAAGTAGCAGACGACCATCAAGTTTAAGTGTTACAACTCAAAAGCCAAATAGTTTCAGAACGAGAGTTGTCAGAACTTAGCAAAAATAAAGCAACCACCCATATGGACCCGCTTGAAGTCTATCAACCTCATATGCTTCTCCCCCTTTTGTCAGTAAGGACCAAAAAGGTTTGAAGACATAGAGGATCTACTCGTTTCCAGTTGGAGTAGAAGATGGAGCAGGGTCGACGTTGGAGTTTGGTGGTGCAGACGGGCCTGGCGCAGAATCATGATGCAGTGCAGCCCAGGTTGGTGAAGTGGCGTCATCCTCTTCATCGACGATTCTCGCAACAACAGTTGCAGCCGAAGACGAATGTTCAGAATCTTCAATAGATGGAGTGCGACGACAGCTTGCATTTTGTGGAGGCCTGGAGTCAAACTTGAAGCTCTCAGTGAAGCCATCTTCACGAAGATTTTCTTAAGGACAGAGCAATGTGAGGCTCTTTCAGGACCGCCGATAGGCTTCATGTGCAACAAATGAGTTCTGGTGGCCAAGTTGCGAATGCGATTAACATCCACCAAGAGACTCTGCATCTGACGCTTCAGCCAGTCATGATGCCTATCCTGCTTTTGATGCAAAGACACCAGAAGCTCGCGGTCGTTGAGGACACGGGAGCGCTTCTGAGGCCTTTGAGCAATGGTGCTAGCTGTGGCTTCAGTGTTTGCACGGTGTGGCACTCGCAAGTTTCCAGCCAGAGGATAAGCAGGTGTTGCAGCATTAGGCACAAGAATCCCTTCAATTGGCTGCGTGAAGCTTTGGAATTCAGCATTCTGAAGGTGGAGTGGCTTCTTGGCATGCTCGGGGTAGATGGCTTCAATAGACATATCAACTTCAGGCAGAAAGACAATATGGTTGCACGCTGAAGACTGATAGTCAATGGTTGAATGAAGCTTAATAAAGTGCATCACCCATGGAGCATAAAATTTCAGGCCAAACAGATCAATCCCAGAAGCAGCAAGTTGTCTGATGAAGAAATCCTGATTGTTGAATCTGATGCCATTGATGATATAGAACACCAAAGTCTTCATAGCACCTTCAAGTTTAGCTTCAGAAGAATTTCCTTTGATAGGCCAAAGAGTACGTCTCAGAATATGGTATACTATGCGTGGAAAGTACTCAAGGTCCTTCACAAAGAATTCCTTTGGGTATTCGGCGTCTTGGGGCAATGGCTTCATCATGCTCAACATTTGGCTCATGTTTGGCTCAGGCTTTTGAAAAATGCTCTACAACTCATTCTGATGAAGCTAACAACCAGGTTCATATAACTCACCTAGAGTGGGCAGGGAAGTAAGCTCGATGATATCCCGAGGTTTAGCTTCGTGATGAACATCACGTGTCATCCACTCAAGGACCCAGGTCTTCGGATCCCTGTTGTAGCCTCGAATATGTAGAGTAGCATAGAACTGCAACAGAAGCTCTTCATTCCAATGGTCCTTGTCAGTCACAAAGGGCAGAAGACCAACGTCCCTAAAGCAGTCAAGGGCTTCCTCAAGGCATGGCAACCCAACCATCGCATCATAATCCAGACGCTTGTGCGGAAAAATCCGGTCTTGGTTGTATAGGATGCAAGAGTAATAGCTTCGCTGCTGATGGCTCCAAAACCTATCAGAGGAGATCTTGGGCTTCGTGTACGGGTTCTTGGCACTGTCAAAGAATGTATTGTGCTCTCTGAAGCTGAGCACGCTGAAAGAGCCTTGTGTTGTGGCAGCACTTGGAAGCCTTGGCAGTCTTGGCTTTGGCTTCTGAACTTGAGGCCTCTGCTCCACATGATAATCATATTGTGGCCCGGGAGCTGTGGGTGGAACCATAATAGGCCATTTGACTGTGACAAGCTGACCACCACGATTGAATGCTTGTTCCATTGTATGAGGCCTTGGGGGAGGAACAACATCATGGGAGATGATTGGTGGCACAATGGTGTCAGTGGCAGCATTGTCTTCAGCCATGACAGTGTCATGGGCTTCAGTGGCATTGTTGGTGGCAGCCTCATTGTTTTCAACCTCCATCTATTCGACAACTAGAGGGCCAGGCACGATCACATTCTCTTGAATGACTGGATCACTGGCAGGTGGTGTGGCTTCTCGTTCTTCTTCTTCTTGATTTTCTTCTTTATCATCGGGCGATGCAGCCGGAATGTCTTTAGCAACTTTGGTTTCAGACTCAGAGGCAGACACAGAAGGGGTGGCTTCAGGAAACACCTGACATGCAACTGAGCTATTGTGTTGCACTTCCTATTCTGGAATGCTTGACATGGAGACATGTGTCCTGAGGCCTTTGCGAAGCCTGCGAAATGCCGGCGATGCCTTTGGAGAGGGAGTGGTCTGCTCCATGTAGTTGTCATCATCAAGCACCGAAGAGGTGACTTGAGCAGGTGGAGTGCGGGGTGTCTCATCTTGCATAGGGGTGTCTTCTTGTTGTCGCTCAGCCCATGGGTCATCTTGAGCAATTGGCGTCAATGGACGACCAATGCTAATTAGTTCATTGCTCGTGAGAGTAGGCGATGATACCGACTGGGGCTCGAGCTGAGGAAGGACTTCATCATCATGCACATTGTCTTCATGACCAATGTCTTCAGCTGCGTTGGGGTCAACAGCTGGAACTTCTTCACTTTCTGGAGCCTCTGTGGAAGAAGGCTCATGAATCACTAGGCGACATTCTTGGTTTGTTGAGGCAGGGAGAGCAACTGAGATGGGTTCAACATTGAGGGGCTCTAGGGCAGCAGCACGCTCTTTCTTTGAAGACTTTGAAGCCTTTGTCTTCAATTTCTTCTTGGAGGGAGCATCATCAGAGGTGTCTTTGTACTTCCTCTTCATGGTTTCGGCTTCAGCTTGCCTTGTCTTCTTTAGCTCTGAAGCTGCTGAGGGAACCTTTGACTTCGAGCTAGTCATGCTGGCAGGGAAGACAATGCTAGCTTCGCCCTGCCGTTGAGCTTCGAGTATGGCTTTAGCAGACTTCTTCTTTCGCTTGGCAGCCATCCTGGGGTCGATGCCAGGATGCCTAAGAGCCTTTCTCTTTTCAGCTTCATTGTGCGCTTGCACACACTTTTGAGCATAGTATTTCATGCACTCGCGTGAGCCTTTGGCTTCTTCATGCTTCTTGTGGAATTCTGCCTTGAGATCATGCAACATCTTCTTGAAGATTTGCACATCAGCAACACTGAGCTTCTCAATGTTCTTCTTGAAATGCGCCTTCTCATGATCAATTTTGTTCTTGAGCTCGACGATTCTCTGAGCTAAGGCCAATTCATTGGCAATGGCTCCGTGAAACATGACGCTGATGTCCACTGGCAGCTGCAGGTCATCAATACTGATGCTTTGATCGTCAAACCATTCATCGATGAAGTTGTTCAGAATATCAACATCAAAGAGAGGCAGATCACTCAAGATTTCAGCCTCTTGCTTCCTCTTGATCAGCATCTCTAGAGCTTCATCACCAAGATCTTCATCACTGGACAGATCAATGGTGTTCTCCTCATTGCGCAGAACGGCAGCAGGAGTCAGGTCATGCCCTGAATTCTTCTTGGGCTTCTTGGTCTTTTTGGAGACACAAGACAAGTCTTCAGACTGCACACTGGGTTCAGGAGGTGCAACCTTCAATGGCTTCACAGTCGAAGCTTTTGGTGCAGTAGAGGGCTTCGAAGCTTTTGTCTTCTTCTTCTACTTCGATGGTGCAGGTGCATCTTCAGAGTCTGCATCATCGGTACATTGCTCCACCGTGGCCCTCTAAGCAGCAATATGGGAGAGGAGCCCATCGAAGCTATTGAAGGGGCCAATGACATTGGGATTGGCTTCACGTGTGCCATCCTGTCTTGGAGCAGACGGACCAGGGTTGAAGTTGAGTCCAAAAGCCTTCTTGTTCTTTGCAGCTGACTCCTTTGCGAATTGAAAGTTGCGCTTGAAGAGATTGTCGTCACGACACCATAGAAGAGACGATGGGTCAGCATTTTCTGGCTGAGGTCCTCTGACCATGCAAGGATAGAAGCCTTGGGCAATAGCTTCAGACTTTGACTTTGGTTGCAGATTCTTGTAAAGAATATCGCCCCACGGGCGCTTGATAGCATTCTTCTCTGCATATTTAGCAGTGATGAAGTTGTACATGAACCACTGTTCAACCCAATATCTTCGGATCCATTGGATTCTGGTCTTGCATTGATTATAGTTCTTCTCAGGATCAGTCTTGTACAGTTCATGCAGATCCGGAGGTAGATCTAGAGCAGTATTTCCATGGTGCTGCCCGCCACCTTTCCTTGCAGATTTCTCAGAAGCCATAATATTCAGACAAATAGGCTTCACAACAGTGAAAGGCTTCCATCTACTTGTCAAGCAAGAACTGGCCAGGGGAGTGAATATGATGCTGTAAGAATTCTGCAAATGAATGTAGACTATGAGAACCAAGGGATTCTCCCACGGACATGTACCTGTGACAGCATTGAGATGCGAGGGAAGGGGAAGAGGTCATATGCATTCTCAGAAGATTTTGAAGATAAATCGGTTTAAAGACATTGACCTCATAGTGCGAAGACATTCACTTATTTGAAGTGAGTTGGTTCCAGATTTGTACGAATCCATGAATAAGTACAAGTGAGGAATCTAACTAGTTATGAAGCATAAGTGAACATACTTTGCAAGATATGAGATTCAGAAAGAGACAGATCCAGATTTGGAAGTGTAAAAACCACTTTTGGTTGAAGTGAATGGATTTGACAGATCAAAAAGCTGTAAAAAGTGAGATTTATTTACCACAGACGAACTGCTAGACGAGGCAGAAGGGAGGCCAAGCAGTCCAATCTCCCGCGCCCTAACTTGGCGACGGAAGACACCTACGGCGGAAGCGGAGAAGACATGGTCCGCGGCCGACATGAGGACGGCGTCGAAGATGTCGTGGCAGCTAAGCGCTTCGTCTCTGGCGTCAACGCGAGCTAGCGGTGGCGCTAGGGTTTGAGCGAGATGGCGAGGTGGAAGAGGAGATAATGACCGCGCGTGGGTGTGCATTTATAAGGTAGATGGTTGCACAGCGCAATTACGCAGGTGCCCCCTAGCGGTTCATATCTGATGGACACTTGGCATGCATACAACTCATTGAAAGTTGTTCCATGTTCCCACGCACGCCTGGATTGTCGGGTGGTCGTTCCGGCTTCTCCGGTATTCAGGCAAAAGAGATATAGCATTAAAAGCAGGTTTAAATGTGTGTCTTTGTATCTTCAGCTGACAAGGACGCAGTGAAGACATTTGACACGTTTCAACAGAATGCATATGACTAGATAGACAAAATTTGAGGAAGAAGCACAGAAGGGGTTAGGGTCCGATCACATTCACTTAGTTAAGAAAATGGCAAGTTTGAAGACATAGCTATAAGTGAATGTTGTAGAGGACAGAACACGCATACACACACACACACACAAACACTATTCTGATCACGGGATCAGAATAATATTCTGATCACAATCTGAACTGTCTGAGTAACGCGCCTGAACTTCCCTCTGTACAAACCCGACCTTCGGGCTATCTTCGCAACCGTGACTTCTACCGCGAGTTTTTCTGATCATTCGTGTTGTTTGTGATGTAAGTGTAATGTGGACACGTTTTTTAGAATCTAAATGTTTGTTTTGATTCGGAATCTAGCTCGTTGGCAGATTTGCTCTCGGGCGGTGATGAACATGGGTCTGTTACAAGTTTGTTGAATGTACTGGATGTTCTAGAATCTCTAACACGATGAGAATTGGGTTTAGGTACGAGTTTACTGTATGTTTTGTTGTTATTTTCGAACAAATTCGATTTGGTGTTCCGCCGCCTCTGTTCTTCGTCTGCGGTAGTGGTTTCGGCCGCTGTTGTAGATTTGTAGTTTTGCTGTACAAATTGGCGGCGGATTTGCGTGCATTAGTGAGACCGAATCCTGCCCATGTTGTTAATTTGATTGTGCTGGCTCATACAAATCAAAATCCGGCGATTGGATCTTCTGTCTCCCGCCGTGGTTTTTTGTTCGAGGGACAACATGATGAGAATCATTTTCATGTTTATCTGGAGCATGATGACATTCGAAATGGCGGTTGAATCCTTCCCGCATTGTTAATTTGATTTGGCTGGCTCATTCATTCTGAAATTGTGGATTGGACCTTCTGCCTCCCGCCGTGGTTCGTTGTTCGAGCGGTCAGCTTGATGGCGGATCATTTTTGATGTTTTATATGGAGTATGATGACGTTCAAAATGGCTGTTGACGTGTTGGAATTGACCGAAACTATTAAATCTAGGAGCCAAATTTGATCGGGGTTGTTTTTTCAATCATTTTACGTTCTGTTGTACAAGCTGGACTGCTATAACATTCGTACTTGAACTTATGTGCTCTTTACGCATGCTTTTAGGAGATGAGGCAATACGATCTAGTCTGTTGCTGTTGTTATATAAAAAATCAAGTATGTTTTATGTTGTTGACTGTCGTCATGTGTGTAACTGTGGAGCTAGACCACAAGCACATGCATCCTCTTTTCCTTTAATCTATGTTTTGGGATAGTTTTTTGATCATCCACTATCTTCCGTAGAAGCTGGACTTCTTTTTTATTAATGGTTGAACTTCTGGTTTTCCACATTTGCAAGGCGAAGGTGCATGGTGCTCTATATTTTCTTTGTTTCATTTTTTTGTAATTTTAATTCTTGAGAAGTTCTTTTTAGACTTTGTCTCGTGAGCAATCATGGGATTAGCCCAAGTATGCATGCACTTTTTCTAGATCATCTAAGGGTCGTTATACAAGCTGGACTTCTGTGTTGTTCATACGTGAACTTCTGCTTTTCCTTCTTTGCAAGGTAATGCAGCAAGTCCTCTGTGTTTCTTTCCTTTTTATCTTATTTTTCACTCTTTGCATTGGTTTGGATTTTTTTAACTTAGTCCCATGAGCGACCATGGAATTGGCCGACGGATATGCGTATATTTTTTACTTTTTCCAGTATGTTTTTGTACTTATAATAGTTGTTGGTCTTCACTGAATATCCTGAACTTCTGTATGATTATCGTTTTTTAACATGTTAATTTGAGGTTTTACAAAACCCCGAACTTCTATATCTTCACTATTTGAACTTCTTATTTATAATTTTGTTTGTTATTTTTGGATTTAAATATTTATAGACATTGAAATCGGCATTGTGCCTATTGACAAATGCAGTAGCGCGAGGCCTATCAGGGGGAGGGACCCCCCCTCCCCTCCCCCTGCGAGGCCGAGACAGGAACGAGCCGGAGCAGGCGACAACGCGGCGTGCCGCGTTGTCGCATGCGGAGGCGAGTCCGTCACATCCGTGACCCCACTATCTATCTTAGGGGTGTGGCTCTGGGGTGTGTGCGGTGGGGGTGGAAACAGAATAACCTCATTGCGTCCTGTCAAAACCTAGCGCGCAGCAATGCGGTAGCGCGAGGCCGAGCCACATGTGTACTTTGTGTGTATTTGAATTTTGAACTTCTATATTGTTTTTAAGTTGTGTATTTTAGTTAGATATGGACTTCATCTGTTTTTGTATTTGAACTTCTTCTTTTTGTTTCTTAGTGTTTATTTATTCATGTGCCTTTACTTCTTTGATTAGTGGACTTGAACTTCTGTTCGTTATTTTATGAACTTCTTTCCCTTGTTTGTAGGTGCTTATTTGTGTATGTATTTTTCTTCCCTTGGTAGAGTACTTGACCTTTCTGCTTGCAATCAATTTTTTGTTTTAAGGATACCATCAGATGTTATGTGATCTTAACTTTTAAAAATAGTTGCATTCAATGGTGCATTCATTTATCAATAGATGCATTTACCTTTTTAGTTGTTGGTGGGGGGTAAAACTGTAATTACCATGGCGCTGCAACACCCCACTACAGAGAGGCATTAAGTGTCTGTCTCCCTCACCACCACCTGTAAGAAAACCCCCTCCCTCTCGCTCGCTCTCTTCTCCCTCTCTTTCGCTCCACTGCCTCCAACCCCCCTGATTTCTCCGCCGCTATCCCCTGCGGTCGTGCGTGTAGTAACCGGCGCCCTCGACGCTCCTATTTCTCCTCCACGCCCCGCTCTCCCTCGCCCAACCCGCTCTGTTCTGCTCTGAAGCGAGGGGCGGCAACTACCTGCGCGGTTGCAAGGTGCGTGTGGCGTCGTGGGGGTGGAAGAATCGCCCCGGATTCGTGCGTGCATGGGTCGTTTCGAGAGGTACAAATGCTGCCTCCCCCAATCCTTGCTCTTAGTGTTCGCCGGATCTGACGAGGGCTCTCTGTTTCTTCTGTGTGCTCTCGCATCCCCCTTCTACCCCTTCTTCTGATGGTTGGGTGGGAGATTAGGTAGGGTTCTTGTGCGTGTGGTGGGTGGATTCCATTCCCCCGTGGTCAGATTTGTCTGTGAGATGCTTGTGTGTGCTAGTTCTCCCTTCAGACTTGAGTGGATTTCATTTCCCCTTTGGTGATTTCAGCAGTCAGATGCATGTAAGAGAGGGTGTGGTGTGATGGTTGATGCTGGATCTGATGTATCTAATTGACTTAGTGTTGTTGATTTCGAAGTCTAGATTGTGTCTGTCACATGCTAGTTAGTTTATGGATACTTTTTTTGTTGTGCTTGCCTAGATGTGCTACTGTTCATCTTTTCATACTTGTTGATATGTTCTAGTTGTTTCATCCTAGGGTTTGATTTAGTTACTTTTTGTATTTGTTGTATGATTTTCTACTTGCTAACTATATGCAATCTATCCCCTATTTTTAGTAGGCTGTTCTAGGGTTTGGAGTTCCATTCATCAAGGGGTTGTGTTGTCATGGCTTCAAAACCTTCTCTAGGTATTTTATTGTAGTTGGATCTTGTATTTTAAATAGCAGTTTTCTTATATATGTCTGCCCATATCTTCACTTAGTTGTCTTGTTGGACTGCCCTTTCTTAAAAGTGTGAACTTCTAACAAAGGTCATGTGTATGCATTTTACCCTTAGTTTAAGTTAGTAGAGTGTTGCTTAATTTTTATTTGATGAATTGCTGGTGAACTATGTCACCAAGTGTTGTTGGACTTCCCAAATGTTTCATATTTATAGTGTATATCTTTTTTTTTTGTGTGTGATCATTTTCATGGTATTGATATTTAGTTTGCCTGTGAAATAGTATTTCTGCTCATGCTACATCTTTTTTATGTGCTACTTGCTTGGGTCACATAGTTGAACTTCTGGTTTTAATTATTGTTTGTTTATAATGAAATTTGGTTGAACTTTTGTTCTGCGCATTTGTTTTACTGATGTGTTATATACTGTTGAACTTCTGGACATTCATGTTATATGTAGTACCCCTCTGGTGTAGATTGTTCTATATTTAGTATGTAAATTGTAGATTGTTCATTGTGTTTACTGCTTTGTTAGGTATTGTTGAACTTCTGGGTATTAGACATTGATGTAAAAGTAGAACTCCCTTTGGTGTAGGATTGCGGATTAGAACTCAATTGCCTTTTTACTTGCATTTATTGTAGTTGGTGATGAATTGAATAGTTCTGAAAAAATGCCTCGATCAAGATGGAGCTTCAGAAGTTAATATTGATGCTCCAATATCTGATGCGGCTAAATCACCCATTATTTCTTGGACTGTGATTGCTGAGGTTGCTTCGAGCCTTGAGAATAATTCAAGCCTTGGGGATCTTGCTTCTTCAGCTCTTGCTTCACCTAGTATGTGCAACTCCTTTTCTTTTCATTTTAAATTCTCGAGCCATGTTATTTTAACTTGTTCCCGTCGGGTGTTTTTGTTTTTGTTCCTGACTTTTTTTACTTTTTGCTTTGCTTTTTTGTGTTCTTGCAAATGTGTCCACTGAGGAGGAAGCTGTTAACACCATCAAAGATGTTCTATCTGAGTTGGATTTATCAGAAAAAACTGTTGCTGCCGAGCAGGGGGCTCCGTCAGTCGAAGGTTGTGATTACGTTCCGGATCCTTTGTGCTCTCTTCAGATGTCAGAGACGCAGTCATAGTCTGTTGATGGCACTGAACCTGTCACGCAACCTGAGGATGTGCCTCTTCAGCTTCTTCTGGAGGACCAACACAAGAGGAAGAAGCAAGAAGATTTTGACAAGAAGAGGGTGGCCCGCTTTCAGAAAGGTTCTGATGTTCCTGAATCTGTTGATGTTGCTGAGCTCACGGTTGGGGATCAAAAAAAGCAGGAATATATTTTTTGAAAAAGATTGGAAAAAATTAAGTAGAATTATCTTCTAAATAAAAGAAAGGGGCTTTTCGTAAGAAAACGTAGATGAATACTTGCTGTTTTCTAGATTTTGATCGGATTTTTTGGCGGCATGGCCAAGCGGTAAGGCAGGGGACTGCAAATCCTTTATCCCCAGTTCAAATCTAGGTGCCGCCTGATCAATAAAATACTTAGGTTTTTTATAGTGCTGATCGAATTCGATAAACTTTTACTTCGCATAAGTTCGGGCAAGAGAGTAACTAGGCGTGCCGATACTGGGTTTAGAGAAACCATACCATAGTTCTATCCTCAAACTAGGGTTAGAGTTTGTTTTGACGGTAGTGGCCAAAATGGTTATCAATAGGGGTGAGGTAGTGTTTCCTAACTAACCCGAGTCCCCCTCTAAGAGCCGTATATGAAAATTTCATCTCGTATGGCTCAAGCAGAAACACAAAAAATTTCAACGAATATTAGAAAAAAGGTTCAAAACTTCATCAGCCATTGACTTGGGTCGATTTGCCTTGAAGATATCAAATAAGAAAAATTCTGAATATCTTCTTTGTGATGATAATGCCAAAAAATCTCAAGTTGGCACGTCTTTCTTTCTTTCTTTCCCTTATGTTGGTCATTAGAGGCTTCTTGACTTTTCTCTTCCCTATAAAGGATTTGTTTTTTATGCCAAAAACACAGGTCTTCGCAAAGTCGTAAGACCATGTATAGGGGTTGACGCATGCCTAGTGCCGGAAGGTCAAGGAGGTTGGTGAACTGATGACAGGGAAGCCAGCGACCGAAGCTCCGGTGAAGGGCGGCCGTAACTATAACGGTCCTAAGGTAGCGAAATTCCTTGTTGGGTAAGTTCCGACCCGCACGAAAGGCGTAACGATCTAGGCACTGTCTCAGAGAGAGGCTCGATGAAATAGACATGTCTGTGAAGATGCGGACTACCTACACCTGGACAGAAAGACCCTACGAAGCTTTATTGTTCCCTGGGATTGGCTTTGGGCCTTTCCTGCGCAGCTTAGGTGGAAGGCGAAGAAGGCCCCCTTCTAGGGGGGCCCGAGCCATCAGTGAGATACCACTCTGGAAGAGCTCGGATTCTAACCTTGTTTCAGACCCGCGGGCCAAGGGATTCTATGTCTAATTATTCAAAAGTCTAATTATTCAATAAATTAGATTGATTGATACGAGTGGATTTCCTATTACGATGGATGGAAGAAAGAATGGATAGTCTAATAGTGGCTTCAGCAGCCGCAAGGGCTATAACAAAAATTGCGAAAATATCTCCTTTTAATTGGCGACTATCAAATAGATCAGAAAATGTTACGAGATTTAGATTAATTGAATTTAGTATAAGTTCAAGACATATTAGAGCTCTAACCGTGTTTCGGCTTGTGATCAATCCATAGATACCAATCGAAAATAAATAGACACTAAAAAAGTGATTCAACCATCTCTTTCTCAACTCAGCAACTTGAAGTATTAATCTTATATTTAGGATACCAAGAAAGCACATCAGATCATAATATATATCAATACCCTCTAATATATATCAATATTCCCCTTCTTTTTTCTATGCAAAAAAAGCCACAACTCCATCAAACTAATCTGGATTTCTTCTTGTTTACGAATAATGGGGCATCTGCCTAACCCTATCAAACCTCTCTGCAACTACTTCTCTCTGTTCTCAGCAGCCCGAAGGATTTTTCGAGTCTCAAAGTCCTATTAAAACTCCCGCGCTTGCTCCTTTGGAGCCAAATGGATCCGAATTTCGGTAAGATAATACAAGAATCATATTTGGTTGGGTTCAAACTCTGCTGTTTAGTCTGGCGCGGGTGTGATACCAGTGAAGAAGCGAGTAGTTGACAGTCAGGGAAGTAGATTCCTTTAAGGAGAGAAATTCATTGGTTTATCCGTTAGGCGGAGCTTCTTTACACGCCGGTAGCGGAACAGCCCAGGCAGCTTAACGCGCTCTTGGCACAAAGGTAATAGAATGGGAGTCTAGCGGCACCCGGTACTCGCGATCTCCTGCTTGAAGAAGCAAGGAATTTCAATTACTCAACCATTGAATAAAATAAACTAGATACCCATGTTTCCAATATTTACTTCTCTTTACTTGCAGGACCTGGCCTAAGCATAAAGTAGATTTGCTGCACAAGCTCAAGTTGAGGAGGAAGTAGGGGTGGCGAACAAAATGTTTTTTTTGAGGGAATTGACAGTAGGAGAGAACTCCTACTATTTTTTCATATATCTATATAAATGGGGTGTTTACATAGACATACATGGTTACATACACATGGGCAACCACCCACTGGTCTCACCATCAGAGGGGGTGTGAAAGCTCAACACCTACTCAACTTTTTGCTACTATGTGTTCACTAAAACTGTGTTTACAAGAGGGGAGACTAGAGTAAGCAAGGCCAAGTCCCGCGTGGTCTAGTCAAAGTGTGGCCCAATATGTGAGGAAAGCCGCTCGGTGAGCAGCTTTGATCCTATGTTGTAGCAGTCCCAAATCCTCTTTTAAGCGCGCGTGCCAGGACCCAATGGTGGGATTGACTCCTCTAAAGTGCTTGTTGTTCCTTTCTTTCCACAAACTCCAGGCAGCCATTAGGAAAACTTCAGTGAAGAAGGGGTTAGGCCAGGCTGTTCGCGCAAGTTGTAGAGCAATTAATCTGTCATCAAAGTCAGGCCACTGAATATGCAGTTTGGCCCAACATCTCTTGCTGAACTGGCACATAAACACCATGTGGTCCATAGTTTCTTCATGGTGTTTACGTGCCAGTTCAGCAAGAGATGTTGGGCCAAACTGCATATTTAGTGGCCCAAACGCGCTCTTGGCGAACAAAATGTTGGTATGGAAGATCTCTTGCTCCCCCCTGAAGGGTTCTTAGATTACCAAGTAAGGGAGGGAGGTAGGTACCATGGTTTCCTTCTTTTATTGGATACCAGTAACGCGAGTAAGCATTTAAGTGAGAAGTTAGGTAAGCGTTGCCAATGGCCAAAGCCTTTACTCTTGACTTCTTGACTATAGTAATAGTAAATAATGTCACTAGATTTCGGCATAAATACTAGCCAGGTACCATTTCCCAAACTTGATTTCCTTTTTATGCACCTGGGTCATTGTTCACGAACTAAGACGGCTTAGCCGCCTTTCTTTGGGCCGTATGAAGGAAGTACTTCAACGAATGGGTAGGTTGCCAACCCAACATTATAGGCGGGAAGTTCTCCTTTCTCCAAGTATGCTCATTAGACCGATATGTGAGTAGCTAGTATAGTAGTAGCCAATACTAAAAACCGATAGTAGAAGGGTCGGTGGATGGCCCTTGCAAAAGTGGCCACACCGCATCCCTTCAGTAGCCAATCCTTTTTCTCAACGATGTAGTTCGCTTGGAACATGGCACAAGGTGTGACGTTCCGAGCGGTGGAGGACAACCTGTTTGTTGTTCCAGTTTTCTGCCTTGGCGACTAGCAGAAGCTCATGGAAGAAGGGCTGTGACTGAGGAAGACGTGTCGTGTGGCACTGATGGCACGGTTGTCCCTGTTAAGAAGAAAATCAAGAAGACCGCTGCGAGGAAGCATTTAGTTGGTGAAGTTACTCCTCGGAGGAACCCACGTGTTTCAAGGCCCGCGGAACTTGCTGAAGATGTAGGGCTAGGCCTCGGTGGTATGCCATGCCATAGTCCTCGTGTGCTTGCCACTGCCGCGCCTACACCTTCTCCGCTTGGTGCTGGTGCATCTGGTAAGGGGAAGAAATGCGGCGTTAAGCGCAAGGTTGCACCTGCAAAGGTCAACAAGGGTGACAAGAAGCGTTCTCGTGTTAATCCAGAGGACAAGGATGATGCTGATTTCAATGCTGATGACGAGGTTGACGATGATGATGATGATGCTGCTAATCAGGTATGAATGTCTCATGTTTACTGCTTTTGAGAGCATTTGTAGATTTGTTGTAGTTTTTGTGTTTTTAGCACTGCCTTGGCGTACATAGCTGACCTTCTACTTCATATAGACGAATAAATTAGCTGAACTGCTTTGCTTATATGGTATTACTGCCTTTGTGTCCATAGTTGGACTTCTAGATATATACATGAAGAAATTAGCTTAACTTGTTGGTATACATGTTTTATTACTGCCTTGGTGTACATGGTTGAACTTCTGCTATGTAAATTTCTAACATTTTGAAAGCATGTTAACTTCTGGTCATACATGGTTGTACTACCTACGTAGACATAGTTGGACTTCTGAAATGTACTGCATATGTAGGCATTAGTGGAATTTTGGTGTAGCTTGTGTATCTCATTATTATGCCTTTTTTCCTTGTCACTGTATTTTTTTCAGTATCAGCTTGTGGAGCGGACTGAGAGGAGGAAGAGAGGAGGCAAAGCGCCCGAAGAAGGTGGCCAAGGAGGAGATGATGCGAAACATTTTAACAAGACGGTTCGCTGCTCACTGAAAGAGGTCAAGACGTGTGCGAAAATGCTACAACTTAGGCACAAGACGTGGGTCATCAAGGCTGGTTTTGGTTGTGTGTTTGACTTGAAGGTTGATTCCAACATTTCTCTTCCTTTGATGGGCAACATCTACACGAGGATTGACCCTACAACCATGATTCTGGACATGGGTGAGGCAAACAAGGTTCTGCGTATTACAAGTGATGCTATTCACCATCTGTTTGGATTCCCTCAAGGTAATCATACCCCTCCTAGGCCCTCGAATGATGGGTTTGATGATGCTGTTATGAGGCTGAAGGGCAAGCTTGGGTACGCTAGGAGTGATGACATCAAGACAAAGGATCTGCGGAATATCCTCGGGGAACTTGTGAAGGATGAGACGAAGGATGATCTTGCTCTGCAGGTGTTTTACCTGATTGTTTTCATGAAGGTGGTTATTCCTGGAACGTCTACACGAGTGTCCAGGGAGGAAGCAATGGCTGAGAATCTTGTGTTTGAGGACATGGCAGATATGGACTACTGCCAGTTGGTTGTTGATGATATTCGAAGTGTTGTTGTTAGGTATCAGCAAGGTACTAGCAGAGGAAAAGCTGTCACAGGTTGTGCCATCACGCCGCTTCTTATGTATCTGGATTGCCTTATCATTGGCAAGATGCCTAATTCTGACTTGAGGACCCCTCGCATCAATTTCATGGATCAGGCCAAGCTTCTTGAGCTTGCTGCGGCTGACTTGGTCAAGAAGGGTGATGATGACCCAGCCAACTGGGTGTTTGGGAAACTGCGTGTGAGTGTTTCTATGAATCATTCTTTCCTGAGTAGTTTAACTTGAACTTCTGGTACTGTCTTCTATATTTTTTGTTTCCATGTTCCTTCATTTGTTTTCTGACGCATTGACTTTTGTTTTTGTATGCAGTGGAAGACACAGGCTGAGGTTGTGTTCTTTAGGCGTATCGAACGTCCTGTTCTTACTATGCATCGTGCCGCCGTCCTAGGGAGTGGAACTTCCCCAAGTTTTGAATTCTCCCGGGATGTTAATACTGGTGCCCCCCTGTAGATCCAGGAGGTTCTACTTCCCGTGTGAGTGCTGCGGGTGGCGTGTCTTCCGAGAGTTTTTTTGAAGCTGCCAATGTTTCCCTGGTTAGGATTGACGGTCTTCTTGAAACTGTTTGTGGGGAGTTGGCCCGTGTTCCGTCAACTATTGAGCGTCTTAGTCGCGTTGATGGGATTCTTCCTCCCGGACACGGTTTTGTTGCTGAGTCTTCAAAGGAGGTTTTGTCAATTGAAGCTAGATTTCTTGAAGAGCTTCGTCAGAGCACTTCCCACCTCCGGGCTAGCTTTGGGTTGTTCAAGGAAATGCAGGATGCTCGTTGTAAGCCTTTTGAAGATGAGGCAAGTGTTGCTGTGAGACAGATTCAGAGGCAGGATTCTGTTCGTTTGGGTCGTGAAGGAGGCCACGTGGGGCATACCGAAGAGGATTGTTTATGTTGGCTTTTGATATTTCTTTGCACTAATGTTCATTGTTAGCTTTCAGTTATTACTGTTTTTAGTCATAGGTGACCCTTATTGATTTCATGTGTCCTAAACTTTTTCTTTTTAGTACTAGTGTTTCCTAGTTGACCTTCTCTGTTTATAGTACCTGAACTTCAAGGGCTACAACACCTGAACTTCTATGATTTCCATAACTGGCCCTTTTTGTTCCCTTTTGTATTAGAGTAGTTTGATATCTGACCTACTGTGTTTACTGTATTTGGACTTCCATTATGTGTTAGTTGTCATAGCTGACCTTCTTTGATTATGTAATGTGAACTTCTGCTGATTAGGTATTTGTGTTCTACATGATTCTTTTGTAGGCTGTTGATGATGGTGCTAGGGTTGAGGAGGATGTTTTACCTGTGCATGAACCTGCTCCTGTGCATGAACCTGCCCCTGTGCATGAACCTGCTCCCGCGAGTGATGTATTAGTTCATGAGGTTCATGGCAGTGAAAATAAAGTACCATTTTTCTTGTCCATTTGTCTCATTTTTTTATTTTACTTGTTTGTGCATTTTATCACTATGTGACCCTTTGTAATGACTTTCTGTTCTTGCTGCAGAATGATGATGCTAGTGTTCCTCTAGAGAAGGTTGCAGACAAGTTCGTGTTAGGCACCGGCTGCTCCGACGGGGTGGACCCAACTGAACCTCAGTCGTCCATTGGCGCTGAGGTTTCTGATGCTGAGCAGGGCAAGACAGCTGGAGATATCATTTTGGAGAAAGATCCCGTCGAGGCTGCTGTTGAGACTGGTGGTAGTGCTGCTGCAGGCCCGAGAAGTCTCCTGCAGTAGAGCCATCAGTTGCTGTTGATGCTAGTTCTCCAGCTCTTCCTAGTGCAGCACAACCAACAATTTTTGTTATTTCAGATTCTCCAGGTGCTCCAGCTGCTACTGGTGTCCTTCCCGACGATGCCGCAATGTCTACTGGAGATGACGATGAAGAGAGTCAAAGCGATAGCTTTGGAGAGGAGGTTGATCATTCCAGTGCTGCCACTAGGCTAGGCAAGAATCCATAAAGAGGGGAGCATGCTTCTGTCTTCTTTCCCCATCCCCGTCCCTTTTGTTGTTGGTTTTTGTTCATGATATCCCTGTGAACTACCTGTGTGGTGCAAGTTGAACTTTTGGTTTGTGCTTTGTCGTGTGGTTTGTAAATAAAGTTAAGTGAACCTGTTTCTATGTGGGGGAAGGTTTGTAATGCATGGGTTGTGATGTTTATAATCCTGTGGTTTTATCTTTTCTGGTGTAGCAGCTGAGATGTGCTTGTGTTTGAATGTTGTGCTTGAATGTTGCTCTTAATTAAACTGTCGTGAATCTATGTGCTTGAATGTTGCTCTTAATTTCTATTTCTTTTGCTGAGCAGATAGTGACCTTGTTGTTGTTCGAAAGAAGGTTGATGACTTTTATTTCACTGTAACTAGGCTTAAGAATGATCGTTCCAAGAGGTGAGTGCAGCTGGTCAGAATTTACATCCATCTACCCCTATGAAATGCCTGTGGTTTCATACCTGAACTTCTTTACTCTATGTTGCTGAACTTCTATTTTACTTCTGTGGTGCTGAACATCTGGCCTTTTTGTACTGCCTGTTGTGATGTAGCTGAACTTCTGTGCTTATATGTGTTATGAACTTCTTGAGTTCCTGATGCTGAACTTCTTTTACTTTCTATTGCTTGTTTTAGATCAAAGATTATGTTCCAAAACAACGAGTGTGAAGCTTCTGTTGAAGATGTCGCAATATCTTTTGCTCCTCGCGGAATGCTTCGATCTAATGTGGCTGAGGTTGCACTCTATTGTCTACACGCGAAATACCAGGGATCAGACAAACTCATCCTGCCGTATTGGGTTTGTGTAAGTCAACCCTATAGTAATTTCTTTTCTGTTTTGTTCCTTACCATTTTAGTTAAAACATGTTTGTCTCATTTTGTATTTTCATATGTTGGTGTTGTCTGCATTATTTTAGGACAAGATTTTCAGAGGTCAATTAGATTCCCGTGTGAGGAAGTACTTCTTGGCGACTGGTCCAGATAGCATGGATGCACATGATTCTGTATGCAATATCTTGTTCTTTGTCTCTTTATTAGTTTGCACTACGATCCACTTTGTTTATATTGTTTTATTTTTCTTTGTACCATTTTATATTAATTTTCAGTTTTTAATGATTCGTGTGTTTATGTTGCTTCAGGTTGTTTTCCCCACTTTTGACCCACCAGCAATTCCTGCTCACATGGGTGGTGTTGGTCATTGGGTTTCGATATTTCTTGACCTGAAGAATTCAAGGTTCCAGCTTCTTGACTCCCACTATGGACCAGACGATGACTGCGCAGTACACCTATTTCGGCGGATGACTGATAACATCAAGAAGCTTTGGAACGATGCCAGCAACGACAGGGAGACACCCTTCAGTCCACTTACTATTGACCATTTCCCTTTGGATTGGATTGATGTCCCCCAGCAGAATAATAAGTATGAGTTCCACTTTCTCTCTATCACTTCTGTTTAACTGTAGTTGTACATAAGCTGCGACGTCTTTTATTCGTTGTCTATCTTTTTTGTTCCAACACTGTTCTTTTTTGTGTTTGATGGCAGTATCGACTGCGGATTCTTCATGCTTATGAATGTTAATTCGTTTCATGATGGGGTTCTTGCAAATTATTCCCATGAAAATATCGCGGATATCAGGAAGACGTGGCTGTTGCTTCTTCTAACCTGTTTGAGACAGACTTCCAAGGTCTGTTTGGCTACTATACATGTAAGTCTTGAAACTTGGACTGCTTACCTGTACTGCATCTTTTATTCTACATGAACTTCATTTTTTCTTGAACTTCTGCTTGAGATCTGGCTGGGTTGCTGGTTTCAGATGGAGAGGAGCATTTCTTCTACATGAACTTCATTTTTATCATTTTTATTTTTCTTGTGTATTTTGTTTCAGTATTTTTTCCCTTTCAGTGCTTACTTGGACACGAGCATTTCTTCTACTTGAACTTCAGAGATGATACCTTTCTATGCTTTTGTTAGCTGTAGTTGAATGTTTTCCAGTTCATCAGCTTATCTTGAACTATGCCTTGGGTTGTGCCTGGACTTCATTTAGTTTTTAAATGCAACACATTTTTTAGGTCAACTTGAGTAGTAACCATGTCATCTATATTAGTTGGACTGCACATTGCGATGTACCTGAACTTCAGTTATATTTAATGGTCTTTTTTTCTCCTCCTTCTCTTTTACAGTGGAGCCGTTGGACTTGACCGATTACCACTACTCATTCCTCGGGTCACAGGAATACCAGCCTAGGGAGGAATCGATGAGTACAACTCCGAGAGAAGATGATAGTTTTCGAACCCTTATTCCTTCCAAGTTGGGGAAGCAGGCTGTTGGTATTTGTGGTGCTCCAAACACCCCTTGCTCCAGGAAGGTTGGTGCGGTCGAAGCAGTCGGAGCAGAGGTGATTTCGTCGGATGATGATTTTGAGAAGATTGCTTACCCGAAGGATGGTAAATCTACTGCTGGTACTGTTGCTGGGAGAGGTGGGAAGAATGCTATCATCACCAAGAGGAAACCGACAGTTGAGTCTGGCAACATAACTTCCTCCAAGAAAGCATCAAGAATGCCTTTTTAGTGGCGTTCTGCTGTCGCTCCCCTAAATAAATACAGTTACCCTCATCTATCCGAGGCCCGGAGGTTGAGACCGTATGTGCTTAGTGAAGATGGTTTAATAAGTATTATGAGTGAATTTTCTTCTTCTTATTTTTGTTGCTGCCAGAGATTCTACTTTGTTCTGAACTTCTGTTGTTATAGTATGTGAACTTCTGTTCATTTCTCCTTGCCTTGGAGTTATAGTGTCTGGACTTCTGTTGTTATAGTATCTGAACTTCTGTTCATCTCTCCTTGCCTTTGAGTTATAGTATATGAACTTCTAATATTTTTCCCCATCCTTTTAAATCTGCAGCACAAGCTACTGCATGTTTACCATCCCTGGGAATGTGATTGACCTCACAAGACGTGTCCTTTATACCCTTTTCGGTGAAGGGCAGCAGATGGAAGGAGATGTAATGGATTATCTCATAAACTTGTGGAAAGATAAGCCAGAGACCTCTGAGATCTTCTCTTCTGCTGACAGGGTTGTACTTAGTCCCTACTTCATACAGGTTTTAGTTCTTTGCACCCCTATCTCCATTTTTTGCTCTAGTTTTGGTGTAGTGGCATTTGGGAGGTGTTTTAATTCTGTTTTTGTGAATGCACAGTACTGCCTGGAGTATGATTTTTTCGGTGCAACAGTTCCAAAGTTCGATGCAAAAAAATCTGCTAATCTCCTCCGAATGTTTGTTCGCAAGGAAGAAGACCTTCTTAACACAAAGCTAGTTAGGTTTTCATAAATCTTGCTTTTCTAATTTTATGTACATCCTTTTGCTGAGTTTGTCAAGAAGTTTTTGTTCATCCCGGTTGTTCAATACCTATGCTTTATAGTTTGTGTTCACCATTTCTTTCATTCTTGGCAGGTTTTTTTGATATTCAAGCCAATTGACACAATGGCGCACTACAGTGTGTATGTGCTGAATAGATATCGTGGGAGCATTGATATCCTTGATTCACTTACTTACACTAATAAGGGAATGTCACGAACAAGTTTCCATGGAGACTGCCAAAATATCGTGAGTGTTTCTTAGCCTGAACCTCCTTTCATATTTTCTTGTTCGACACGAAGTTTATTATGCCTTCTGTTGATGAAATATGTTTCTGTCTCTGTTTTGGTAATACTGCTTGAACTGACTATCATTTGACAGTTGAACTTCTGGTATTTGTTTAGCTGGATCTTATGCAAGTGTCGCTTTTATGTAGCTGAACTTAACTATTTTGGTTAACATGTTTTTGACTTCATCTTATTTGTCATTTCTGGCAGATCAAGAGGTTTGTTGTGTTGCTCGAGGAGGTGTACGGCAAGGCTGCGTACAAAGCGAGCAAGCAGCCTAACTGTGCGAATATTGAAAAGAGGCCGACTTTTATCGATGTTCCAAAGCAAGTGAATAATGATTGTGGTTTCTTTGCCGTGAAGTTCTGCTCTACATATGATGGCGATGAACTTGTTGACGATTTTGGTGATGTGGAGGTATGTTTTGTCCTTGTTCTTGTCTCATCATCCTTTCATTTTTCTTGTGTGTTTTTGCTGAGACGCTCCTGCTGTGGCTTTAGTTATCCTTTACTAAACCATCATTTCATTTCTTGTTGGCAGGCTGCTGCAGATGACTGGAAGGCCGAGTTCATGCACATTCTAATCTTTAGCGAGAAGAATGAAGTCATGCGTGCAGAGCTTCCTAAAGAGATCTAGTCCTTGGGCCCGTGAATTCGAAGCATTAGTTTCAGTGTAGATTTGATTTCGTAAAGATTTAGGTTTGATAATGATTGGAACGATTTCGTAAAGATTTGATTGTAAGAATGGTTTAGTAATTTGTGTATCTATAGCTGCAGCACTATTACTTATGATATTGAGGACAAATGTATTTGGTGTGAAGAATGATTTGGCTTGTGAATTTCAATGTACCGCATCGTTTTGAGTATCCATGTGTTGTATGTTTTTCCCCAACAGATGTACTTGAACTTCTCTCTGGGCTATGGTTGAACTGCTGGTTTTTTGTGTTGTTTAATTTTGGGTCCCAACATATGATCTTTGACTTGAACTTCTGCTTGAGATCTGGCTGGGCTGCTGGTTTCAGACAGAGAGGATTTTTTGTGTTGTGTAATGTATTAGTACTCCCTCCGTTTCTTTTTAGTTTGCATATAAGGTTTGGTCAAAGTCAAGCTTTGTAGAGTTTGACTAACTTTATATTAAAAAATATAAACAATCACAATATGAAATCAATATTATCATATGCACCATGAAACGTATTTTCATACTATATAGTTTTAGTATTGTAGATGTTCATATTTTTTATATAAATTTGGTCAAACTTTGTGTAATTTGACTTTGACCAAATCTTATATGCGGAGTAAAAAGAAACGGAGGGAGTATTTTTCAACCCAACCAATATGTAGCCTTTTGCATAGAATCTATATGTGTTTTTTTGTGTTTTTTCAACTGCGAATGGATTTCATGTGTAACTTTGTGCAAAAATATTCTCATACACTCCTTTACGTTTCTTTATCTTTTGTCGGTATTGTACATGAACTTCTGCACGCATCCAAACAGAACTTCATATCTGAACGCGTTGTCTTAGGCTTGCTAACCTTAGTTCATACGGCGATACTTATTTTTTAAGCATATTTTTTCCTACATCGATTTATATACCAGAACTTCTTCTGTAAGCTGACCTGAACTTCAAACTGTATATTTTTTCATTTTATTGATGCTTGCTCTTTTATGGAATACAACACCAGTACCTCCTGTCATAATATACCAGAACTTCTACTGTAAGCTTACTTGAACTTCATAGCATATAATTTCATTTTTATTCTTGCTTGCACTTTTATGGAATACATCACCAACACAACACTTCCTCTCATAACATACCAGGACTTCTGCAGTAATATTACTTGAACTTCACAATGTATATTTTCATTTTATTACTGCTTGCTCTTTCATGCAATACATCACCAGCACCTCCTCTCATACTATACCAGGACTTCTACAGTAAGCTTACTTGAACTTCTAATGTATAATTTCTTTGAAACTTCAACAATAGAAGTTCAAGTAAGCTTCTCCTAAAATACTATTTCAAAAGTGGAATAACATTCTGCACATTGACATGACATAAGTTTGCTTTGTTTAATTGACCTAGTCTAACTGTTCATCAACCTTGCGTTCTTCCTACGCTTTGCTTGTAGTGGTTTTTGCTTGACATGTACCTCGTCCTCTTCATCTTCCTCTTCCTCTTCATCATCCTCTTCCTCTTCCTCTTCGCATTCCACTTCCTCTTCGTCTTCCTCTTCTTCGATGGTGTCTTCATATTCGTATTCCTCTTAATCTTCGACCACTTTCTTGTTGCTGGCTCTAGGTTTTGCTTTCTGTTTCTTCTCTAGTTTTTTGCTTGTCTTTTCAGCATCTCCGCGCTTTGGGCATGTTCTTGCATTATGTGGTTCATACTCCTTGCATATGATACCAAGTCTGCTGCTTGCTTTCTGTGGGTGTGGTCCCTTGCTTTGTTCTATAACTTTGGGCTGCTGTTTTTGAACTTTGGGTTGCTTGACCTCCTTGGCATCGTTTCTTTCTAAGAGTGTTGGACAGGTGAGCTTGTTGTGTCCTGCAACCTTTTTGCACACACTACATTGCCTGTGTCCAAGTGGCACTCCGTTCTCATTGAGCACGACGACTCTTCCTGCAGGTGGTGCCTTTATTTGAGCTCTCTTGTCACTTTTCTTTGTTGCAGAAATTTTCTTCCTACCCTTTGTTTCAGAGTACAACTGCAGTTTCATCGTCTCTTACTACCGCTGTTGCATTAATTGGTCAACACCCTGCTTGCATTGGTTGGCTTGAGCAGCGGCCTGGAGCATTTTAGCTGCATAATAATGAAGGTCATCTTCAATTTCAGCATCCTCTTCAGCCATCCTTTCGTCAGCATCCGCTCGATTTGCTGAATGTATTGCATCAAGCTCTTCCACGAGCCTCTTGAGAACATAGAAGGCTCTGTCATATTGTTGGTCACATCTCATCGTTTTCTTGTTAACCATCAAATTTAGCTGCAACAAGATGTCTTGCTTCGATAGTCTTGAGCTTCCATCCGATGCAGTTGTGTTGTCGTCACTTGTATCAAAGGTTGGTTGTGATTTTGCAGTCTTTGTGTACCGTTTGAGGATATACTTGTCTGGAAATTTGTCAGGCTTCAGGTAGTCCAGTATGTTCATGATGTGAAGGCAGAACAGGCCAGCATTTTGTGATGAATGCACAATACATAGCTTGCGAGCCAGCAATGAGTTTCATATATTTGATATGATACTACTAGTTTAGCTATTTAATGAGTTTGGTTTTCCTCTCACCTGTGTGTGTCCAAAGCTTGCATTCACACTCGTATATTTCATTCTCTGGGTCAGCTACAACCTGGAATTCATGCTTTCACCAGGCAAATCTGTTTTCATCATCATGGCCAGCCTTGTTGTGGTAGTACACAAGGTACTTAGTGGGCTCTGCCGTAGGCTTTGCATGAAATAACGTGGCTTTTCTCATCCTAGTCCTCATCTCGGTGTACACGGCTCTTGTGTACTTGATAGCCATGTCTTCCTCGTAGCCATAGGTTGTTTTTGTCACAGGATTGGTCTGCACATGTCAAAAAATAAGATATTAGTTGAAGCAGAGTCATGGGTTTCATTTTTTAAAAACAGTGTGCACATGTTGAAGGAAGTCACAATATGTTGGGGGTGTTTTTTTTGTCTTAATACCATGTTGTTCATTGTTTGCTCGTTCTCCTTCTACATTCGAGTTTGTATGCAAGCATTTACCCGCCTAGCAAACATGTGTAGCTTCTGGGTCCCCATGACAAACCCTTTCTTGAGCACGTGATTCATGCTCTCGCTTCGCTGTGCTGAAGTCATTCTAGCACAGAAAATGTTCTTGTAATATGCTGAAATCCACATTTTCCTATCACTCCACAGCTGCATCATCATCTGGTCGTTCTCCAGGCTGTACTTGTGCACGAGTTCAGCCCAGGCAGCTTCAAACTCCGTTGGCATCAGTGACCAGTTTAATATAGCTGTGAACTCCTCTTTGAATGTTTTATACTTTTTGTACATCAATGTGAGGTATTCCTTGTACTTCTTCAGGATGTGCCAATGACATAGCTTGTGGACGGTGTTTGGGAATGATTGTGGTATAGCTTTCACCATCGAAGGGCACTGGTCTGCATGAATTAAAAAAAATAAAACTTGCTTCTTTTTGCACTAATGGTGAACTTATGATGTACAAGTACTTGAACTTCACATGTAGCAGTAGGACTATCTAATAATGTCACATATATTTTACTTACAGCAGTGTTGTTGAACTTATGTTGTTCAAGTACTTGAACTTCAAAGGTAGCAGTATTACTAACTAATAATGTAACCCAATTTTTTCTTACAGCAGTGTTGTTGAACTTCTGTGGTACCAGTGCTTGAACTTCACATACATAACTATATTTTTCTTGAACATGTTTCATATGTTTTTGCTTACAGCAGTGTCCTTGAACTTCTATGGTTCCTCTATTTGAACTTCACATCCAGAACTATATTTTTTTTCTAAACATGTGACATCTAATTTTACTTCTTATACTGTTTTGTTGGACTTCTGTGCTAACAGTGGTTGAACTGCTTGCTTTACATTATTTTCAGATAAAACCAATGTACCCAATACAGACCCATAGACTGAAAAGATGATGAAACTTGCAGAGTTTTTTTTTGAACTCACCTGTTAGAATGCAAGTTGGGTGCTTGTTGTTCATGCACCGTACAAATGTATCGAACAACCACTTGAATGACTTTGCATCTTCGTCTCTGATCAGGGGAACAACAAATATCGTTGACCGCAAGTGATGGTTTGTTCCAACAAACACTCCCAGAGGCATATGAAATCTGTTGCTCTTGTAAGTTGTGTCGAATGTTACGCAATCGCCAAAGTCTTGATACGCTCCTCGATAGCTTGCATTGGACCAGAAAATGTTCTTAATTGACTTGTCCTTGTCTACTTGTATGTCATAGAAAAACTCATCATTGATTGCCTTCATGTCTCTGAAGAATGATAAGAGTTTCAATACATCATCCAAATCATCTTTCTTGGCATTCATGGCTTTCCTGCAAATTATATGCAAACATGCATTTGTTATTTTTGCAAGCAAAGGGTGGTGACTTAGGATGCTATGTACATTTGCAGTATGTGCATTTTTGAATACTTACTGGTTTAGTAGGTCTCGTCCGGTCATGGTACTGTAGGAGCTTTACGTACTCCAGAATAGTGGGGTCATAATTCTTGTGTGAGTGCAAGAATACCAGCATGTCATCAGTTTGCATGAGTTGGTGATTATGATTGTACTCAATGTCCACTGCCACACATGTGTTATCCTCCTGCACCTTCACCCTCATTCTTGCATTGCAGCCTGTCCTCTGCGATGTTTTGTTTCGCTTCCTGTTAGCCTCTGAAACATAATTTGTGTGTTTCCCTTGGAACACGCAAACAAAATACTTGTGGTTGTCATTCCCTCCCATCTTCCTAATTCCAAAACCAGCGTGTCTGGCGTATTTGTTATAAAATTCCCTTGCTTTCTCTACATCTTGGAATCGCATATTTAGTCTTGGTATTAGATAATCCGGGAGATCCGGCATCTGCAGAGAAAGAAAAATAATCTAAATGGCACGTTAAAATGCAGTTTATGAACTTGTTATGCTGGAGGGAGCAGAAAATTTGCAGATAATACAAGATGCATATATAAATACCTAAATTTTTGTTTCACTTACGTGCGTGTATGATCGCATCTCCACCAGAGTCTGCTGCTGTCCCTCTAGGATGGGGCACGGCGGAGTAATCATAGCAGGATGCAGGAGTGGATCACGAGGAGGAAGGAGGGCTGAAGATGGCCTCTCTCTTGTTTGCGTTCTTTTTGCTTGAGGTGGTTGTGGAGGTATTGCGATCCTGGTTTTGGTTTGCTCTTTTGTTTTGTGAAGCGATCCATCTACCTTATGTCCCATACAATTCTCACTTGTAGCAGCAGCAGCATCCAATGGTGGTAGTGTGCAGAGCACTCTCCTCCATGTGTGTGTTCCTGTTGGATTTGTCCTGGGATCCGGTTTAGTTGCTTCCCTTTGGCATTGACGAGGCACACCAGGATAACCTCCAGAGTTACACGCAGGACTTGAGCTAACCCCCTCCTCCATCGGCGTGCTTGGGAGTCTGCTGGTGGATACAAAGAATCCGCGGGGGATTTCCGGCATCACCCAATTAGGTGGAGGCGCAAAGTTGTGCGGATAGGGCTGTGACCCAGCATCTTGGAAGTCTCCATGTGTTTCGGGTGTCATCCATTTTTGGTCTGGAGCAGGTTGGTAATGTTGTTGGTGCGTTTGAGGTGTGACCCATTTAGGGGGTGGTGCAACGCGTACAGGCTTAGGATTGTGTACTTGCTGCTGGGAACTTCTAAGCTTCTTCATGCGTCTCTCGTCTTGCTGCCATAAAAGAAAAAATGTTTATTAGCACACACGTTACATCTGCCTATACCTTTGTAACTGAAATGAGCATTATTGACAGCTTGAACTTCTCATAGAAAAGTGGTGTTCATGTACATATTTTTTCCCTAGGACAGGCATCACACTCTGCACTGAGCTGAGCATCTGTCAATACTTTTGTACCTGAACTGAGCACCCTTCACAGAATGAACCACACATTTTGTTAATTCTACACTGTTTGATTACTTATATGTACCTGAACTGAGCACTCTCCACAACCTAAACTTCTTGTTTTGCAAAGGGGAAATACTGCCTACAGTTAAAAAACCTGAACCTTCATGAGTTTGAATGGTTGAACCACTAGTGCATACCAACCTGACCTTCATGTGATCACATGTATGTTTTATTTTCCTTTTATTTTTTGCACACAACGAGATACATACCAACCTGAACTCTAGCACACTTAATAGTTGAACTTCACATGGCTTTTCACATGTTAATGTAGGCAGATTTTCGAATGTTTTGCAACCTGGACTGAGGCTCACACACTACCTGAACTTCACATGGCTGTAAGAAAATAAAAAATAGAAGGAAGTTCAACCATACCCTGGCTAGAAGTTCGGCCAACCTTTTTCCAGCAGTAGATAAGCCACCTTGAGAGCAATTCGTCGGGGAGCTAGGAGAGGAATTCCATGGCAATCCATGTCTTGCAGAGGGCGCGAAGTTCATCTGCACGAAGCAAGAAGGTCAAGCAAGGCAAGAAGTGGGAGGAAGTTCATCTACCGTTGCTGGATTTGAAGCCGTTGCCGATGCCGCCTCCGCCGCCGAGTTGCTCCGTTGGCCGCGTCGTTCGCCGTAGCTTGCGTCGGGGCCGTCATCTGCTCTGCCAAGGCGTCGGGCGGTGAGGATGGAACGAGGATGAGGTTTACGGAAGTCCATGGCGGCTTCGCCGCATCCAGGCGACACGGGCTCCCTCGCGCCGGCGTCCGCCGTCGCTCGCTCTCCCGCGCCGGTGGTCGGACAGGAGGTGGCGACGAAGGGGAGGCGCCGGATCCGATCGGCCAGGAGGTGGCGAGGGGGGGGAGGCGCCGGATCCGGTCGGCCAGGAGCTGGAGACGGGGGGAGGCGCCGGATCCGGCGAAGATCGGCGGTGAACCACGGGGGGAGTTCGGGGATCGAGGCGAGGAGGGGGGTTGGTCGGCTTGGGATTGGGATCGGAGGATTAGGTGGATCTTGTCGGGGAGGCCTCGGGATCCTATGGGTCGGGCCGGCAGTTCAGAAGTTCGGGAGGTGTTCTGTCGGGCCCTTATAGGGGCTGCTGTGATCCAAATAACTATTCTAATCCTGGGATTAGAATAGTGTTGTCCTATATATATATATATATATATATCAGAAAATACCAAATCAACATTGTGAAGATAAACCTTGTAGTCAAATCAATGTTGAAGACAAACCAAATGTGAAGATAACGCAATCATGACGCCAAATGAAAATCTTCGAGAAAGTTTGGTGGTGGCGTTACCCATCGTATAGGAAGTATTAGACCCAGACACGGCGCACAATTATCGTGGTGTTCCGAAGTCAAATTCCACGTTAATGTATTCACACTTAGAGTGTAAGTCTTCATAATTGAAGATATACGTTACTTCGTGTGTTGCACATCTAAGTCATCAACATGCATAAGCGTTAGGATGTGTGTCCAATTACAGGACATTTGAGGATTCTAAGATATTTAGCTCACACCGCAACTTGCAAAACCTTTTCTCATCCAGGGGCTTTGTGAAGATATCTGCCAATTGCTCTTCAGTGTTGACGTGAATGATATCAATATCTTACTTCATGACATGATCTCTGAGAAAGTGATGACGGATCTGAATATGCTTTGTCTTCGAGTGCTGAACTGGATTGTTGGCAATCTTGATGGCGCTTTCATTGTCGCAGTAGAGTGGCACATGCTTCAGGTGGATGCCATAGTCCTTGAGAGTTTGCTTCATCCATAGAAGTTGAGCGCAGCAAGATCCAGCAACAATGTATTCAGTAGTGGAGGGTGATACATAGTTCTGCTTCTTTGAAGACCAATAGACAAGAGATCGTCCAACAAAGTGATATGTGCCTGATGTGGACTTGTGATCAACCTTGTCACCAGCATAATCAGCATTTGAGAATCCAACTAGATCAAACTCTGAGCCCTTTGGATACCATAATCCTAGTGTTGGGGTGTGAGCCAAATATCGAAGAATTTTTCCCTTGCTGAAGATGAAGACAATGCTGATTAGGTGCAGAAATGATGATTTCCTCTTCAGCCTATTCCTCTGAAGGTATGATTTCTCCAGTACCCAGAAGCTTGATAGATTCACTTGGTGTAGCTTCATCTAGCACATTTGGCAGGTGCTCTCTTTGCGAGCTGTTAGTTTCATTGAACCGCACATCCACAGTTTCAACCACTTTGTAGTGAAAGAGGTTGAAGACTCTATAGGAGTGCGAATCCTTTCCGTAGCCAAGCATAAAACCTTCCTGTGCTTTCAGTGCAAATTTTGAAGTGTGATGTGGATCCTTGATCCAGCACCTAGCACCAAAGACTCTGAAATAGCTGACGTTTGGCTTCTTACCAGTTAGGAGCTCATATGATGTCTTATTTAGGAACTTGTGAAGATAAACATGGTTGATAACGTGGCATGCAGTATCAATAGCTTCAGGCAAAAAATTTCTTGGAGTCTTGTACTCATCGAGCATCGTTCATGCCATCTCAATGAGGGTTCTGTTCTTGCGCTCCATGATGCCATTCTGCTGAGGTGTGTATGGAGCAGAGAACTCATGTGTGATGCCCGATTTATCAAGATAAGTGTCGAGGCCGGTATTCTTGAATTCTGTGCCGTTGTCACTTCTGGTGTGCTTGATCTTGATGCCATAGTTGGTCATGGCACGATTGGCGACTCGTCTGAAGATATCCTGCACTTCAGTCTTGTAGAGAATTATGTGCACCCATGTATATCTGGAGTAATCATCCACAATGACGAAACCATAGAGGCATGCAGTGGTAGTAAGGGTACAGTAGTGAGTAGGGCCAAATAAGTCCATGTGAATCAGCTCGAAGGGACGCGTAGTCATCATTATTTTCTTCGAGGGATGCTTGGCCCTAGTCATCTTTCCAGCTTCGCAGGCACCGCATAGATGATCCTTCTTGAACTTGACGCCCTCGATGCCTATGACATGCTTCTTCTTCGCGAGAGTGTGCAAGTTCCTCATGCCAGCATGCCCTAGCCTCCGATGCCAGAGCCAGCACACTGAAGCTTTTGCTAGAAGACACACGGCCAGCTGTGGTCCTACGGAGAAATCTACCATATACACATCGTCTTTTCGATATCCTTCGAAGACTAGAGATTTGTTAGATTCCATAAGCACAAGGCAACGATATTTTCCAAATATCATAATCATGTTCAGATCACAAAGCATTGAGACAGACATTAAGTTGAAACCAAGGGATTCAACAAGCATCACTTTATCCATGTGTTGATCCTTTGAGGTTGCAACTCTACCTAGGCCCAATACCTTGCTTTTACCAGTGTCAGCAAATGTGATGTGACTTTCGTCAGACGGACGTAGGGTTGAATCCATAAGAAGACTTCGATCACCAGTCATGTGGTTAGTGCATCCACTGTCCATAATCCACTCATAAGCCTTTGGTGCCGTACCCTACAGTGCAGTTTGGGGGATAGGCTTCACCAAGGGAAATGTGAAGCATAAACATTTGACGAACAAGCATATTATCAAAGTTCAGATCCTGGTTAGTGTAGATAGGATGTTTGTCAAGAAATCCTAGGATGAAATACATAGTAAGACCATTCTGGCATTTTATCTTGCACCCACAAGATGTTTTAGGTCCCCTGCATAAGCATCAGAAGCCTTTGATTTCCGGCTGGAGACCTTTCCCTGCAAAAGAGAGTTAATTTTTCTTAACCACCCACATCTTCAGGGGTGGCTTAGAAGCAATGAGTCTAAGTGCAGCATATGAGAATTTAGGCTTTGGAGCCCTAGCAAATAGCCTTGCAGGTGGTGAATAATACTCATAAGAATAAGCAGAATTTTTTTGGGTCTTATGAACATAGCGGTTTGATAAAACATGCTCATATTTATAAGTCTGAGTATGGTTTCCCTGCAAAAAATTGGCGTTAGGGTGACTCTGGTGAGTCCTCTGTCTGTATGAAGCCTTTGGTCTGGGGTTTGTCTTCTTCCCAGGTGGTGTCATGATGACATTCACATGAAGCTTCTCAAGACAACTTTTGGGCACCCATATCTTCTTCAAAGGTGGTCCATTCCTGCAGTTAGTACCAATATACCTGGCAAACACTTCACCATTCTGATTCTTAAACAGTTTATAGTTTGCATCAAAGGATTCATCGATGATAATCGGGTTAGCACAAGTGAAGCCAGATAAGGTAGATGGATCCACTGAAGGTCCCTTTGCAGCAACCCATGTGGTTTTGGAGTACTGCTCATGCTTCCAGTATGAACCATCAACATTCATTTTCCTCTCGAACCCAACACCCTATTTCCTAGGGTTTCGGTTCAGAATCTGTTTCTTGAGGACATCACATAGTGTCCGATGCCCTTTGCGGATTTTGTACACCCCTGTTTCAAGCAATGTCTTCAACCTGGCATTCTTTTCAGCAATAGTAGTGGTATCCTCAGTAGAGGGGTTAGTTACCACATCAGCAGTTGAAGATATTGCAACAGTAGCAGGAGTAGAACATTCAGCAATAGAGACAACATTATCACGCCCAAGACATTTTAGACATGGTGGCTCAAAATCTTCCTGAGCAGAACTGATCTATTGAGCGCGAAGTGACTCGTTCTCCTTTTGAAGATCTTCATGAGTTGCTTTCAGGTTCTCAACTTCTTGCTTCCTTTGAAGATAATCATAGGAAAGCTTCTCATGAGTAGCTGAGAGTGTTTCATGATGACTTTAAAGTTCCTCGTACTTAACGTGAAGATTTTTAATGTCTTCAATTAAGGACTGAGTTCGAGTCATTTCCGCGTCCAACAGGTCATCGCTTTTGTCTAGCAACTTTTGAATATGTTCCATAGCAGTTTGTTGTTCAGTTGCAATTTTAGCAAGTGTTTTATAGCTAGGTTTAGATTCACATTCAGAGTCATCTTCGCTGGTGGTTTGGAAGTAAGCATCGCGTGAGTTTACCTTGGCACCAAGTAACATGAAGTAGTAGGTAGGAGCGGAGTCATCCTCATCATCAGCATCAGCGTTGGCGACGAGGCCATTGTCTTCGGTGTTGAAGATGGACTTGGCAATGTAAGCCGAAGCTAGAGCCAGGTTTGCCACACCTGAATCGGACTCCTCCTCGGACTCCACCACCGCCTCTTCAGAAGCAGACTCCTCCTCTAAATCCATCTCCTTGCCAACAAATGCACGAGCCTTGCTGGATGAGCTCTTCTTCTGAGATGAAGACTTTGAAGAAGACTTTGAGGATTTCTTCTTCTTCTTGTCATGAGAATCATATTCCTTGCTCTTCTTCTTCTTCTTCTTCTTCTTGGTCTCATTGTCCCATTGAGGACACTCAGAGATGTAGTGACCAGGTTTCTTGCATTTGTGGCATGTTCTCTTCTTGTGGTCACGAGTGGAAGCTTCATCATTTCTTGAGCTGGATCTTGAAGACTTTTTGAAACCTTTCTTCTTGGAGAACTTCTGTAACTTCTTCACGAGCATAGCTAGCTCCTTTCCAATGTCTTCAGGATCCCCAGAACTGCAGTCAGATTCTTCTTCAGATGAGGACACAACCTTTTCCTTCAAAGCCCAGGTTCGGCCATAGTTGGGGCCATCGATGTCTCTCTTCTCAGATAACTGGAACTCATGTGTGTTGAGCCTCTCAAGTATGTCAGACGGATCGAGATCTTTGAAGTCAGGATGTTCTTGAATCATTAGGGCCAGGGTGTTGAATGAGATGTCAAGTGATCTCAGGAGCTTCTTGACGATTTCGTGCTTGGTGATTTCAGTGGCGCCAAGTGCGTGAAGCTCATTTGTGATATCAGTGAGGTGATCAAATGTGAGCTAGACATTCTCATTGTCGTTTCTCTTGAAGCGGTTGAAGAGGTTGCGAAGAACATCAATCCTTGAATCTCTCTGAGTTGAGACGCCTTCGTTGACCTTGGAGAGCCAGTCCCAGACTAGCTTCACAGTTTCCAGTGCACTCACACGGCCGTACTATCCTTTGGTCAGATGACAGTCAGTGTTGAAACCGGCGGATCTCGGGTAGGGGGTCCCAAACTGTGCGTCTAAGGTCGATGGTAACAGGAGACAGGGGACACAATGTTTACCCAGGTTCGGGCCCTCTCTATGGAGGTAATACCCTACTTCCTGCTTGATTAATCTTGATGAATATGAGTATTACAAGAGTTGATCTACCACGAGATCGTAATGGCTAAAACCCTAGAAGTCTAGCCTATATGACTATGATTATATCTTGGCCTCTACAGACCTAGCCCTCCGGTTTATATAGATACCGGAGGGATCTAGGGTTACATAAGGTCGGTTACACAGAAAGTAATCTTCATATTTGGTCGTCAAGCTTGCCTTCCACGCCAAGGAGAGTCCCATCCGGACACGGGTGAGAGTCTTCGGTCTTCGTATCTTCACAACCCATCAGTCTGGCCCATGGCTAGCAGGTCGGACGCCCGAGGACCCCTTAGTCCAGGACTCCCTCAGTAGCCCCCAAACCAGGCTTCAATGACGAGGTGTCCGGCGCGCAGATTGTCTTCGGCATTGCAAGGCGGGTTCTTCCTTTGATGACTTCAAAGTGATGTATTCGGCCTTCCATTTAATGTCATGCCCCTCGGCTTCTGTGTATCAACAACTTCAGCTTCCACGTGTCGAGTGAATGCGAGAGGTCAGGGTATTTTTGCACATAACCCCCCAGCCATGCAAGAAAGAGCGTCTATTTAAAGAGATTGGATCTCAGATCCATTCGGCACCACGCGGAAAAATCCTCAGAGCTTGCTAGGAAAGACCACTCCAGCATGGCTAGCGCTCCCAGCTCCTCCTCCCATCCCTGCAGTCCAGACAAAGGCGATTGGGAGAGGTGCTCCGTATCCCACGGTCAGCTGGTGAAACTGCAAACACAGGGATTTCTCCCTCCCATGGATCTGATCCCTGTTCGAGCAGGGTTGACCTCCTTCAATGGCGGGGCCCAGGCGGAGAATTTCCCCAATCCGTCTGGGGGGGGAACGAGTATGCTTTGTTCCCTACCTGCTAAGGGGTGTCGGATTTCCAATTCATCCGTTCCTCTGAGGGCTTATGGAGTATTATGGCCTTCAACTGCACAACTTTACTCCGGCCTCTATCCTTCACATCGCGGGTTACGTCGCTCTTTGCGAGCTATTCTTGGGTTGTGAGGCCCATTTCGAATTGTGGAGAAAGTTATTCTGCCTCATCCCACGTAACCACGAGGGATCAATATTTGAAGTGGGCGGAGCCAAGATATGGCGCATCGCCGAAGCCGGATACCTATCCGGCACACCGAAGAAGGCATCCGAAGAGTGGCCTTCCGAGTGGTTCTATATTGAGGATGTCGCACTTCCAGACCCAGTCCGAAGGGGTCTTCCCGAGTTCGCAAGCGTTCCGTTGAAGAAACGCCACAGCTGGCGCCCTCGGAGTTTCGAGGAGGAAGATAGTGCGGAAGTTTGTCAACTCATGAGCAAGATAAAGACACTCGCCCAGTCCGGATTATCAATAGTCGAGGTAATGGCGACCTCCATAGTACGAGGGGTTCAGCCGTTCCAATACAGAGGGCTTCCCATGTGGCACTATAACGGGGAGGATGACGCCTCCCGCTACGGTCGGAAAGGTCCGGATACCCCCGCCGCTTTGGCCAAAATATTGGCCGAACTGTTCAAAGGGGAGGAGGAGGAATTTCTTCGTATTAAGCGCAGAGATGGATTTTCTATGTACAATCCTCCTAGCTGGGTAAGTTCAAACCCCTCCGCTCTACTCACTCTACTCCTTGAGTCACTTTTAGTGAATATTAATTCGTCCATTTACAGCAGAAATGGCGAAAGATTTCTGAGGGGTTTCACAGCCCCGCCCCACAGCTAGAGGACCACAACTGGGATCTTGACCCTGGATTCGAAGAATATCCAGATATATTTGTGGTGCTCGAGGATGGGGTGTTTTACCAGGCGAACTATGATGGCACGGAAGTGGCCATCACCGCCGACTATCCCAGTCTTCTCCCTGTGAGGGAGTCCTGGACTAAGGGGTCCTCAGGCGTCCGGCCTGTTAGCCATGGGCCGGACTGATGGGCTGTGAAGATACGAAGACCGAAGACTCCACCCGTGTCCGGATGGGACTCTCCTTGGCGTGGAAGGCAAGCTTGGCGATCGAATATGTAGATTCCTTCCTCTGTAACCGACCTTGTGTAACCCTAGAACCTCCCGGTGTCTATATAAACTGGAGGACTTAGTCCGGAGGATTAATATACTCATTACCATAGTCATACAGGCTAGACTTCTAGGGTTTAGCCATTACGATCTCGTGGTAGATCAACTCTTGTAATACTCATATTCATCAAGATCAATCAAGCAGGAAGTAGGGTATTACCTCCATAGAGAGGGCCCGAACCTAGGTAAACATTGTGTCCCCCGCCTCCTGTTACCATCATCCTTAGACGCACAGTTCGGGACCCCCTACCCGAGATCCGTCGATTTTGACACCCACATTGGTGCTTTCATTGAGAGTTCCACTGTGCCGTCCCCAAAAGGTTTGATGGCTCCTTTAATCGTCCACAACGACGTTGTCCAAGGGGAGACCTTCCTCCCCGGATAGATCTTCATGTTCGGCGGCTTCGCACTGTGGGCCAACTCGCTTGGCCATCTGGAGCAGATCGACAGCTACGCCCCCGGCCATCAGGTCAGATTTGGGAGCTTGAACTACGTCGCGGACATCCGTGGAGACTTGATATTCGACGGATTCGAGACCACGGGAGTCGCTCCCCGTCGCCACGATGAACATGACTTAAATCTGTCATCTGGCCATGCTCAGGAAATTGCACCTACAACCGCTCTGGCCTTAGATCCGGAGCAGATTGCGCCATCCGAGGACGGGAAGCTCAACCCTGCCACGGAAGCCGCAGACTCTACGGCGTTGGAGCCGCACACAGATCTAACCTCGCGCGATGTCCGTGTCTCCGGAACCTCAGACCCGCTTCCGGCTATAAGTTCCGAACACTGTGCGTCCGCGTATCTCGAGCAGGATCAGTTATCGATCGCCGAATTCAACGCCGCGGACATCTTCCGGCACTCGCCTTTAGGCGACGTGCTCAACTCATTGAAAAATCTATCCCTAGCAGGGGACTCTCAGCCGAATTATATCCGGTTCGAACTGGAGACTGAGGATGGGGAATTTCGTTTCCCACCCACCACCCACTTCATAGCCACTATCAAAGACCTAACCGACACGCTTGACTACGACTCCGAAGATATCGACAGTATGGACGACGATGCCAGAGAAGAGGAGGCCCAAAACCCGCCGTTCACCGGACGATGGACGGCCACTTCCTCATATGACGTATAAATAGTGGATGCACCAAAAGATAATAGCGGCGACGACAAGGAGAACCCAGCAAAGGATGACCCTCCTAAGACACAACCAAAGCGCCGGCGTCAGCGGCGCCGCTCTAAGTCGCGTCACAGCAAAGACAGCAACACCGACATAGGAGACGATAACACTCCGGATGGTGCCGAAGACACAGAAGACCCCGATGATCAAACTGCCGAACAAAACAATCGGGAAGATGGGCAAGTTAGCCCTAACGAACAGGCCATAGACGAAGACTCGGAGGACGGTAGCTACCATCCGATCTCCGAGGAGGAGGTGAGCCTCAGCAATGAGGATTTTATCATTCCTGAGGAACCCCTCGAGCAGGAGCGCTTAAAGCGCCAGCTAGTAGTCACTGCAAGGAGCTTGAAAAAGAAGCAGCAACAGCTTCAAGCTGACCAAGATCTGCTGAATGACAGATGGACTGATGTCCTCGCAGCCGAAGAATACGGCCTTAAGCGCCCAACTTAAAGTTACCCGAAGCGCAAATTGCTGCCTCAGTTTGATGACGAGGCGTTGGAGCCCGTACCATCATCGCGCAATGCGGCTGACCGACCACCACGTGGTCGGGATAAAGCAGAAACTCAAGACGAACACCAGACTGCCCCACCTCGCCATAAAAGCAGGGATAAAATAGCTCAGGGCTACACGTATGACCTTCGGCAGGAACTGGACAGTAGAGCAGGACGTACAAGATCGATCTACGGATCGCGAGGACGTGACTCGACACGCGACGACGGTTACCTATTTGGACGTGACAAACCTAGTCACGCCCGGGCCGAAAACCGCAGACGGACTCCATCGGAGCTACGTCGCGATGCGTCCCGATATAGAGGCGCCGCCCATCCTCTTTGCTTCACTAACGAAGTAATGGATCATGAATTTCCAGAAGGGTTTAAACCCGTAAATATTGAATCATACGATGGAACAACTGATCCCGCGGTTTGGATCGAGGATTTTATTCTCCACATCCATATGGCCCGCGGGGATGACCTTCACGCCATCAAATACCTCCCACTCAAACTCAAAGGGCCAGCTCGACATTGGTTAAATAGCCTGCTTGAAAATTCTATTGGCAGCTGGGAGGACTTGGAAGAAGCCTTTCTTGACAACTTCCAAGGTACATATGTCCGGCCACCAGATGCCGATGACTTAAGTCACATAGTTCAACAGCCTGGGGAGCCAGTCAGGAAATTCTGGACCAGATTCCTAACTAAAAAGAACTAGATCGACTGTCCGGATGCCGAAGCCCTAGCGGCCTTTAAACATAGCATCCGTGACGAATGGCTCGCCCGCCACCTCGGCCAGGAAAAGCCGAAATCCATGGCAGCCCTCACGGCACTCATGACCCGCTTTTGTGCGGGTGAGGATAGTTGGCTGGCTCGTACTAAAAATACGGTCAGCGATGCAGGCCCCTCTGAGGTTAAAAACGGCAACAGCAAGCTCCGACGCAGCAGACACAAACGCCGAAGCAATGGTGACAACACCGATGACACTACTGTCAACGCCGGATTCAGTGGCTCCAAGTCCGGTCAGCGGAAGAAGCCGTATAAAAGAAACAATTAGGGACCATCCAGCTTGGACCGCATACTCGACCGTCCGTGCCAAATCCATGGCACCCCAGACAAGCCAGCCAACCATACCAACAGAGACTGCTGGGTTTTTAAACAGGCCGGCAAGCTAAATGCCGAGAACAAGGAAAAGGGATCGCAAAGCGAGGACAATGACGAGGAGCCCCGGCAGCCGCACACAGGGGGAGAGAAGAAGTTTCCCCCTCAAGTCAAAACGGTGAACATGATATATGCCACACACATCACCAAAAGGGAGCGCAAGCGCGCACTCAGGGACGTCTATGCGATAGAGCCAGTCGCCCCAAAATTCAATCCATGGTCGTCCTACCCGATCACCTTTTATCATCGGGATCATCCGACCAGTATCCGTCATGGCGGTTCAGCCGCAGTGGTCCTCGACCCAATCATCGATGGATTTCACCTGACGCGCGTCCTCATGGACGGTGGTAGCAGCCTCAATCTACTCTATCAGGACACAGTGCGCAAAATGGGCATTAATCCATCACGGATCAAACCCACAAAGACTACTTTCAAAGGAGTCATACTAGGTGTAGAGGCCCGTTGTACGGGCTCAATCACACTAGAGGTTGTCTTCGGATCTCCGGACAACTTCCGAAGCGAGGAGTTAATCTTCGATATCGTCCCCTTTCGCAGCGGCTATCACGCACTGCTCGGACGGACCGCATTTGCTCGATTCAACGCGGTGCCACACTATGCTTATCTCAAGCTCAAGATGCCCGGACCACGCGGCATCATAACAATTAATGGAAACACGGAACGCTCCCTCCGTACCGAGGAGCACACCGCCGCCTTAGCAGCAGAAGTACAGAGCGACCTTCTCAAGCAGAACCTCAATTCAGCGGCCGAACTCTCGGACACTGTCAAAAGAGTTCGGACTATTCTGCAGCCGGACAGCTCGGCTCGTCGAGAGCTGGATTAGCAATCCGGCCTCTGTCCCAGTCCAGATCAAGTGGCGGCACTAGTACCGCGCGTACATAATTACACACTCAAAATACCATGGGCATAGACGGAGGCATAACTAGCTCGTGATCCACAATACGGCTCGACCGCTCCCAGACACATATACTTTCACTGTTTCCTTTTTCTCCTTTTCAGGTTTCTTTTCCACAGACCTTCCCTGATGGCCTGATCACCGGTCCTTTCGAAGGACAAATACACCAAGATGGCAAGAAGCACAAGCGTATAGGGGAATTTCTAGGTGTTTTCTTTAACAATCACTCTACCTGTTTTCAGGACCCACACACAGCTCTCCCTTGGTTGTGGCATGTCAAATAGCCTGTTGCTTATCGCACCATTTGTATCAATGCGCTTCGACGTATTAATCAAATTATAATGGAAACAGTTTGTGGCCCAATTTTTAGGGCCCCAGTTTATTACCCTTGATACTTTTCTGTTTTCCTCCTTATTTCTAACATTGTCAAATAGCACCCGTACACTTTGGTACGTCTCAATTTGCCAGGGGCTTCATAGCGCCCCGTACTACGGCAGCGAAGTCCGAACACTTTATACAGTATAGTTTGGCACCCTGAATTTAGTATTATATGCATTGGCTCCGAATCATGTCTTTGGTCAATAGTTGGGTTGCCCGGCTCCTGTGCTTGCTACCTTACGTTCTGCTATATCAGCTAAGGTAGTAAAGGGAGAACTACTGCGATTGTGCCCTGGTTTACCCAAAGGAGCACCTCAGTAGAGAAAGCCGAAAACTGACTGTCATGATGCGGCAAGAGCCGGTCAGCTCTTCAGAGGTCTCAAATCGTTAGAGATTTTTTCCGCATTACGCGAGGGATCGGTACTTACCCGATCAGGTGCTTATAGCATCCTAGTTCGAATACTAGGGGTTGCGCCCAAAATATTTATTGTCAAACTCCTATGGCTAAGTGAGGGTGTTCAAGCCGCATAGTCTGATTGCCTGGTTCGTTGCGCTAAACACCTCCTTCAAGGACCATACAATTGGATCAAGAGTGTTTAGATTCCATCCCGAACACCCCTGTACTACCTACGTGGGGGCTGAAGCCGACGACTGACCAACTCTCAGATTTAATAAAAACGGCCGCACAGGAGGTAAAACTTTAACATAAAGCATTATATTACATAAATTGTCTTTGTTTCATCATACAGGGCGAGGCAAATATGAATGTATTTATTTAAAGATCACGTCTTTCGCACACTGCTCCGCAACAATGCGGGATCCCTCCAGGACACTATCAAAATACAGCTCGGGCTTGCGGTGCTCCTTTCCCTCAGGCGGCCCCTCGGTCACAAGCTTGATGGCGTCCATCTTCGCCCACCAGACCTTGACGTAGGCGAAGGCCAGACGCGCGCCCTCGATGCAGACCGACCGCTTGACAACGTCCAGCCGAGGACAGGCATTCACCAGCCGCTTCACGAGGCCGAAGTAGCTGCTGGGTATAGCTTCGGCAGGCCACAGCCGGATTATCAAATCCTTCATGGCCAGTTCGGCCACCCTATGCAGCTCGACCAGCTGTTTGAGCTGATCGGTGAAGGGCACTGGATGTTCTGGCGCAAGGTACTGCGACCAGAACTTCTCCGTCGAGCTCCCTTCTTCGGCTCAGAAGAACTCCACAGCGTCTGACACGCTGCGCGGCAGGTCTGCAAACGCCCCTGGGGAACTCCGAATTCGGGTTAGTAAGAAATACCTCTTCTTCACATACTTGCTTTGCATACTAAACACCTTACCCGTTGCAATCCTCCTGGCCTCCTGGATCTCCTGGAGGGCGCCCTGGGCTTCAACCCGGGCCTCTTTTGCGATTTGGCGAGCCTTGGCGAGTTCGGTGTCTCGAGCCGAAACATCACCCTCCAAGATCTAGCATTTTTTAACAACGTCCTGGAGTTCTTGCTGGACCTCGTTGAGCCTGGCCTTGAGCTTTTTGCGGGCGGCTTGCTCCTTGGCAGCTTTCTCCTTGGCTTCTGCCAGGGCCTTTTTAAGGGCCACGACCTCGGTCGTCGCTCTTACACATATCATGACACTACGGTTAGCACACATAATTTATTCCTTTCGAATATATAGCAAGTCATTACATACCTTGCTGGTCTTCCAGCTGTTTCCTCGCTTGGCCGAGCTCCTCCTCGGCCCGCTCCAGTTTCTGCTTTAGTCCGGAGACTTCGGCAGTGTGTGAGGTTGCGGCTAGCAACGACGCCTGCTTAGTCACATAAGACATATTTAGTTAGTTTCCTACGAGATTTAATTGATCCTCTATCCGGCTTTTTCTTTCCAAACACCGGACAGTGTCTCAGGGACTACTGTCTATATTGGGACTTTTTCTTTTGTGTCACTTACCTCAAAGCCGGTCAGCAGATTGCTGCAGGCATCGGTCAGTCCGCTCTAGACGGACTGAACCTTCTGAATCACTATACCCATAAGGATACGGTGTTCATCCACAATGGAAGCGCCTCGTAGCGCTTCCAGCAGATTATCCGGTGCCCCTGGTTGGACAGAGGTCACCGGCGGGACAGGTACACCTCCTCCTTGCGGGGAAGGTTGCTCGCTTGACTTCGGAGCCGCGTAGGTCTCCGGAATGGTATTCGGCTGGGGACTGAATTGGATATGGCCATCATGGCCAGCCTCCATGGGGGCCTCTCCCCCCATGTGTCCGGCGGCCGAGGAGTCATCCTTCGTCACCACCCTGACGTCCTCTTGAGCCTCTCCCTGGCCTGGGAAGGTCCTCTGGGACACCACCTCGTGGTCGCCCTTGGCAGGGGGGAGTAAGCGGCCGACGATGACTCGCTGGCCATCTCCTTCGAATCCAATGAACCTCCTGATAAGGATCGCTGGGAGCTGTCGTGGGCCGGACTGCAATAGCATGAATTGACATGATGAAAGAAGAAGCGCAAGGTATGGGGACATGTACAAATCTTTTGGTACTTACGATGCGGCCAGGGGCTTGGTCCGGGGGCATCGCTCCGGACTGCTGTCGACATCCCACGTGAAGGTATCCGCAAGGGAGCCCTTCCCCTTCTTGGACATCCCCGCCTCCAGACTTGTGGAGGCCGCCCTCTTCTTCTTTCCCCCATCAGGGGGAGGGTTGTTTTCCTCCAACTCCTCCTCCTCGTCGTCCTCAGCGGCGGAGGAATGGGTCTCTTCGTCTTCGGACGTTATGTCCGAAGCACCCATGCGACGGGGGCCACCTTTGGCCCCCTTGGCCTTCTTCTTGGCCTTCTTCTCCAGCGGCTGATAGGGCGCCGAAACCAGCATCTTCGCCAGGAGCGGGATGACTGGCTCTTCGGGCAGCGGAGCCGAACACTGATCCGCTCCACTCTCTCCGTCCATACCTGAAAGATATATAGTAAAGACTAGGCATCCTCCTTGAACAAACAAGTCGAAGGTGCGCCGCAAAAGGGTATGGACTTACTGCATTGGCGGGATGGGTATGATCGTGCCCGCGGTCTGGATCTATGACCGGTGGCTTCTCGTTGCCCTTGAAGAGCAACTTCCACGCATCTTCGTGAGTAGTTCCAAAGAGCCTCTCCAGGGTCTGGTGCTTCTCCGGATCGAATTCCCATAAAGGGAGGCTTCGGCTTTGGCAGGGGAGAATCTGGCGAACTAGCATAACCTGGATCACGTCGACGAGCTTGATGTTTTTATCCACCATACTCTGAATGCGTGTTTGCAGCGCTATCAGCTCATCTGACTAAGACCAGTTGGGGCCCTTCTCCATCCAGGAGGGGAGCCACATTGGAGCCCCGGCCTTAAAGTCGGGAACCGCCGCCCAAGTGGCGCCGCGTGGCTCTGTGATGTAGAACCACTGCTTCTGCCATTCTTTGACAGTCTCCACGAAAGTGCCCTTAGGTTAGGTGAAGTTGGGCATCTTGCTCACCATGGCGCCTCCCCACTCCACGTGTTGACCATCCACCACCTTCGGCTTCACGTTGGAAACCTTGAGCCATAATTCGAAGTGGGGCTGGATGCGGAGGAAGGCCTCGCACACGACAATAAATGCCGAGATGTTGAGGAAGGAGTTCGGGGCCAGATCATGGAAATCTAGCCCGTAATAGAACATTAGTCCGCGGACGAAAGGGTGAAGTGGAAACCCCAATTCGCAGACGAAGTGAGGGAGGAACACCACCCTCTTGTTGGGCTTCGGTGTAGGGACGACTTGCCCTTTGGTCGGAAGCCGGTGGGCGATTTTCTTCAATAGGTACCCGGCCTCCCGAAGCTCGGCGATGTCCTTCTCCTTGACAAAGGACGTCGGATGTGGGGTTCCGGCAAACCCTTAAGGTTCGAACTCTGGGGTGCGCGCGAAGTCTTTCCCTTCTACCGATCTATGCCCTAGCTCGCTAAGATCTCGCGGACGAACTCGACGAACTCGCAACACGGAAAGACACGAGGTTTATACTGGTTCGGGCCACCGTTGTGGTGTAATACCCTACTCCAGTGTGGTGGTGGTGGATAGCCTCTAGGGTTGATGATGAACAGTACAAGGGAAGAACAGCCTCCTGAGGTTGAGGTGTTCTTGTGCGTACACTACAAAAAAAAGACACATTCGTGAAATTTTGGGCCGAACAAAAAAAAGTTCTGTCATACATATGACACTTCTATGACGATAATTGTGACAAAACCCGGTATCATCATAGATGTGGTGGGCTCCTACTTCTATGACAAAAAATCATGACAGAAAATGGGCTTTTTGTCCTGGGCGGGCCGGAGACGCAGCTGCATGACATTCTTTGGGCCATCCATGACGGAAAAAACCGTGGTAGAAGCGAGGGGGAGGAAAATTTCGGGGAGTTCCCGGTTATGGTGGGAGGTCGGGGGCCGAGCGATGCGTGTTTCTCTCATACACGTACGCGCGTGTGTGCGAGGCGTTGGCTCTAACTGAACCCGAGCGAGGCGTTGGGCTCTAACTGAACCCGAGCGATTGCACCGCAGGCTACGCGTTACTGAACCCGTGCGATCGATCGATGGCTATTAACTGAACCCGATCGAGCGATTCCTTCGCTACTGCTGCTAACTGAAGCCGATCGATTGGATGAACAGTGAGCGTTGCGGGGGGGGGGGAGGGGTGGATGAACAGTGAGCGGTGGCGTTGCCTCTGGATGAACAGGACCCCGTGGTGTGGAGGGCTGGATGAACAGTAGACGGTGGAGGGGTGCCCGTGGAGGGGTGGTTGAACAGGACCCCGTGGTGTGGAGGGCTGGATGAACAGTAGACGGTGGAGGGGTGCCCGTGGAGGGATGGTTGAACAGTAGCCGGTGGAGTAGCGCGCGGTGGAGGCTGGATGAACAGGAGCCCGTGGAGGCTGGAGGAGGTCGACGGTAGCCCGTGGAGGCTGGAGGAGGTCGACGGTGGAGATGAACAGTATCCCGTGGAGTCCCGTTTTGCGGTACGCCACACCCCTCCCGATGAACAGGACACTCGTTTCGACCGTAGGAGGTCCGTTTCGTCCGTTTTGCGGTACGCCACACCCCTCCCGATCAACAGGACCCCTGTTTTGACCGTAGGAGGTCCGTTTCGTCCGTTTTGCGGTACGCCACACCCCTCCCGATCAACAGGACCCCCGTTTCGACCGTAGGAGGTCCGTTTCGTCCGTTTTGCGGTACGCCACACCCCTCCCGATCAACATGACCCCCGTTTCGACCGTAGGAGGTCCGTTTCCTCCGTTTTGCGGTATGCCACACCCCTCCCGATCAACAGGACCCTGTTTCGAATGTAGGAGATCCGTTTCCTCCGTTTTGCGGTACGCCAGGCCTCGTTTCCATTGCCTGTTCCGTCCAAGCCCTCCCGATGAACACGACCACGCATTCCGTTCCGACCCAGCCGGTTGGCTCCCACGCGTTCCGTTGCCTCTCGATGAACACGACGCATTCCGTTGCCTCCCCATGAACACGACGACGACGCTGTTTCTCCGTTCCGACCCAGCCATGTACACGAGCCCTGGCCGTACGTATGCGCGAGTACGCGTTCGAGACCCCGCCCGTATGTACACATACGTGGCCGTATTTTCTTTCTTGCACCCTGGCCGCTGTACGTACGTGTACATGCTACGTGCGCGCCTCTACTATGACACGTGCGCGCCTCTACTACGACACGTGCGCGCCTCTACATCGACCAGTATGTACGTACACGTTCGCGACCAGAATGACAATGCTACGTACGCTTCGACCAGGTGGGTCCCGACTGTCAGGCACTTCCTTGCCTGCGAAGATGTAACTGGTGGGTCCCAGCAGTCAGGGGGGCGAATCATTTTTTTTGCCCGGACGCACTTCCTTGCGTGCGAAGATGTAGCCGGTGGGTCCCAGCAGTCAGGGGGCGAATCGTTTTTTTTTGCCCGGACGCACTTCCTTGCGTGCGAAGGTGTAGCTGGTGGGTCCCAGCAGTCAGGGGGCGAATCGTTTTTTTTTTGCCCAGACGCACTTCCTTGCGTGCGAAGATGAAGCTGGTGGGTCCCAGCAGTCTGGGGGAAACATTTTTTCCGTGAAATACAGTGGCCCGTCCGGTGGGTCCCAGCTGTCAGGTGGAGGAATCATTATTTTCCGCGTAATAAGGAGGCACTTCCTTGCCGCGGCCGTGGACCCAGCTGTCAGCCTCTCCACGTACAGTCCACGTCCAATGGAAGTCGTTCCTTGACCACGTTGACCAGGCCGCGCCGAGAGCACCACGGCGGTGGATGACGGCGAGGCCTAGGAAGGGGACGACGCGGAGCCGGGGAAGACGCGGCAGTGGAAGCCCGCGCGGAGAGGAGTACGAGGGTTCACTGGTTCGGCTGCGGTGTCAGGCTGCCGTCGCCGCAGGGCCTGGCCAGCGGTGGGAATAGTAGGGGGCGGTGAGGCCTCCGCGGCAGCACAGCCGGCCACGGGAGGCAGGAGCATGCGGCACGACCGGCGCTGCTTTGGGCGGCTGGAGCAAGAAGACCAGAGGTTGAAGAAGCACTACGGCCGTTGGATGGACATCGTACGGTCACTGGAGCTAGAATCGTTCATATTGACTAAGTTGACAAAGCCCTCCGTCCCCGTCAACTTAGTTGGCCCACAAGTCATCCTCCCACTATGGTGGGTCCCAGCTAGCAGGGGGTATTCATTTTTTTGTGCGTAATAAGGAGGCACTTCCTTGCGTGCGAAGATATAGCTGGTGGGTCCGACATGTCAGCGGGGGGAACGTTTTTTTCGCGAAATACAGAGGCCCTTCCGGTGGGTCCCGGCTGTCAGGTGGAGGAATCATTATTTTGCGCGTATAGTCCACGGCCGATGGATGTCGTTCGTTGACCACATTGACCAAGCCGCGCCGAGAGCACCATGGCGGTGGACGACGGCGAGGCCTAGGAAGGGAACGACACGGAGCCGGGGAAGACTCGGCAATGGTTGCCCACGCGGTGGGGAATAAGAGGGTTTACTGGTCCGGCTGCCGTCGCCGGAAAATAACAGGAGGTGTGGGTGAGTAGAGGAATGGCCTGGCCAGCAATGAAGTAGGGTGGGGCGGTGCGGCCTGTGCGGCAGCACAGTCGGCCACGGGAGGTGGGAGCAGGCAGTCCCACCGGAGCTGGTTTGGGCGGCTGGAGCAAGAAGATCAGATATTGAAGAAGCAACACGGCCATTGGATTAACATCCAACGGTCACTGCTGCTAGAATCGTTTGTGGACTAAGTTGACAAAGCCAAAGTACACGTCAACCTAGTAGACCCACAAGTTAGCCTCCAAATCTGTCCCAAACAGCATACAACCCGAAATTTCTAGCCAGATTCAAATTAATTTTAAATCTAAATATACCTTAATTTAAATTCAATGAAATTTTACCCGCACAAAAACAACGAAATTTAAAATATCAAAATCCGAAAGAAAACAGTATTTTGGAACTAATTGCCTGTTTACTGTATTTTTTCATTTTACAGCCCATTTATTATTACTTATAGCCCATTTCTTATTACTTATAGCCCATTTTCTGGGCAAAATGCATCCCTCCTCGTCTTGAAAGATTTCAGGCCCAGTAGGGCGTAGAAAAGCAAGTAGGCCTATGTTGGTTATTCTGCAAAAAACAAAATAGCCGGCAAGCCATTTTCAGAAAGGAAAAAAAACAAACTGGGCTGGTCATGTGCTCAACATATGAAATAAAAGCCTGGGCTAGACGGGCCACGGGTCCCGCACAACCCAGTTGATACCCTTCTCCGTCCGGAAAAAACAAAATTACTGCGCGCGCTGCTGGGTCCCTACTATCATCCTCACCATGTACAGTCATCTCCTTATTCCTCTCGGTTGTTGACCATGTTGACAACACCGGAGGGCGGCGCCGTGGCGAGCGAACCAAGGCGGAGGACGATGGTGAGGCCTCGGACGGGAACGAACAGGAGCCGGGGAAGATCACAGCTAGCCGTGGGAGGCGGGAGCAGGCGGTCCCACCGGCGCTGGTTTGGCTTTGGCGGCTCGAGGAAGAAGAGACTGAAGAAACGCGAAAGACGTTGAATGTCAGTCCAACGGTCAAGGTTGGCACAATCGTTTGTTGACTAAGCGGACACCAAGTAGCATACTTTTTTATATATAGGAAGAAAACTGCGAGGAAAATGCGTTCGTCTGCCGTCCTCCTCACAGGGAACGTTCGCCACATAAGTGACTAGCACCCTTGGTTTTCAACCGAGAGGTCTTGGGTTCGAGTCCCAGGAACTCTCAATTTTGTCCTCCTTCCTTCCTCGCAAAAAAGGGGAAAGAAAATCAAAGACTTGGGAAGGCGTACAGAACAAGCTAGTGTACCAGTAAAGAGACGTTGCCGAGTTTTAGAAAAAAGAAAGACATGCTCCTGTCACTGGTTCGAATCCAATCCTAGACTATGACTATATATGGTGCTATGCTGCTCTTCAAGTAATGAAACTGACATATCCAACGTTCGCTTCTCCTCTTCTCTACTTACTCTGCCTAGCATCAGAAGCTCTGGCCGCAGCAACCATGTCCGCTGGCTGCTCGTCCACCTGCTCTTCAGCAGGCAACAACCAGATATGCGCCAAGTCGCAACCCGTACCATCGCCTGTGGGTCTCATCACACCCCCACCGGCACGCGCACCGCAGCCGATTGCTCATCGCAACCCGCTGCCGTTGGTGTGGTGCCACTGCTGCAAATCACGCAGAGTCATCCGTCGCGTCTCAACCACAATCCGCAACCCTGGCCGAGTCTTCTACAAATGCCCGAATCATGGGGTAATAATATGTTTAAGTGTTGTTCTGCTGCTTTCAGTTGCTGATTTTTTTAATAGTTTGGTTGATGATCTTCTGATTTGATTCGTGCAGAAAAGGGAAGATTCGTGTGATTTGTATTTCTGGGAAGTTGCTGATGTGGGGGAATGCAACTACGCTGATTATTTGGTTAGCCGAGGAATCCCAATACCAGCAGGTTGGGGTGTTGGACAAGTAACTGAAGGAACAGCAGAAGAGGAAGATGCAGAGCAGAAGGTTAAAGATGCAGTTCCTCTGATCATGGCCAAGCAACAGCTGCTGAACGGCCTTGACAGCAATGAGGAGATGAAAGAGCTTGTGAAGATAATGGGCAAAATCGATGTGCTCTGTAGGATGATTGTCTCTTTATTTGAAGTGTATGTAGCACTCGTGATGTATTCAGTGGCTACGACATGAGCACTTTGCTGAAAATAGTAATGAATTAAACCTGTGTAGCAGGCTGGGCGTAGTGTTGTGAACATCTAATGATTTCTATTAACGGAAATCAGGGGGTATCCCCTTTTGCTCATATAAATAAATAAATAGCAGAGGCCCTGTCGGGTCAGCTTTGTTCTCATTCGAAGACGTCGAGCAAATTGCAGTCCAACAGCAAACTATGTCATCAAATTCAAGTTTCACTGCCAAATATGAGTACAACTAAACAACAATGTCATCATGTTTTAGTTGTCATACAATCACCAAACACAAATCAGCATACATAACAAGTGATGTTCTCACAGCAAAATACTAAACAACATGTTCATCAGGTTTCAGTTGTCATAGCAAACACAATTTCACATAGTAGATAAAAAACGTCTTCTGACAGGCAAATACGACAAAAGCAATGTAATCATCATCCGCAGCAGCAACGTCAACATCTTCGCCATGTGTATCAGTCTGAATCTTAATTCCCCACGGTGTCATCTTCTTCTTCGCCCTCAACGTCCTCGAACGTTGGCTTCTTCTTGATCAACTCTTGTATGTCCACAGCACGATAGGCAATCTTTTCGCCGGCGTCATTGACGTGATGGTTCTCAAAGATATTAGGAACATCTGTGTTATCTTGTACATCAGGAGCAGTGTAAGCATCATCTTGTTGTGCAACTTCATTAAACGAATTCCTCTGCTCAAACCTTTGCAATACTCTCCAGTCATCGCTACGTGCAAATGTGTCTTCCAAGAAAAATATCTGTGTTGCTTGATTTGCCAAAATAAAAGGCTTGTTGGTCTGGTACTATGCTTTGACATTGATGGATTTGAAATAATCATCAGCTCTGGGTTTTGCGATCCTGGAAAATAGGTTATACCAATGACAGCACAACAGAACCACACACCGATGATCCTCGAAACTGGAGATATACTGCAACTGAACAATGTCCGTTATGTTAGCATACATTTCAGTTGTCTCGTTGTCATACATATCCGTGCTCATGATGGCACGGTTTTGTGTCTTCCTGCCTTCGTCTCGTGCAAGGGTGTTGTAGCGCACATCTCCAACAACGCAAGATTCATAATGTCTTACCTGAGTATCAGGACCCATTGCTAATGAGTAAAGGGCATCATCAACTGCCTGCCCACCCTCCCGCATCTTCTTAACCTATGGTTAGAAAATAGACAAGCTGATCATCTTATGTACTCAATATATTAAAAAAACTGACAGTGCACTTCAAAAGCTTACATGGTTCTTGAACCATTTTGCAAATCCTGCCATAACCAGTTTGTCAATGTTTCTTGGATTTTGCGGCAGTAACTCCTCTTTGTAGATGCTGCACAACATAGTGATCGCGTCAAACATCTAAATATATAAGAATGTGCTGCAAGTTTAGTAGATTACGATGTATAAGCTGCAGTACTGCACTTACTTGATATAAGGTAGTATCTGAGGACAGTTATTCAACACATACCAAACCATTTTTTCCAAATCTTTAGGTTTGTCCTCTTGTCGACTCTTCCCTGTAACTCGAACAGAATAATCGAAAACATTGAGCCCGGGATTGTCTTCACCCACCTCTTTGCTAAGTTGATCAGCTGTTTCAATGTATTTTGAGTAGAATGTCAACGCTTCTATAGCAATGTAGGCCTCTGCAATGGAACCCTCGGGTCTAGCTATGTTCCTAACATAGCCCTTGAAAGTGCCTAGCCGCCTTTCAATAGGGTACATCCAGCCATACTGTACTGGACCTCTAAGTAGTGCCTCATCAGGTAGATGAACAGCCAAATGCACCATCACATCAAAGAAGGCTGGAGGATATATCTTCTCAAGGTCGCATAGGATAGTTGGTATCTTGTCTCTAAGACGCTCCAAAGCATCTATCCTGATATTTCTACTGCAGAGTTCCCTGAAGAATTGTCCCAACTCTGTAACTGCTCTGTATAAGTCAGGGCGGCCCAATCCTCTAAGGATAACAGGTAAAACCCTTTGAAGTAGGACGTGGCAGTCATTAGTTTTCAACCCTTGTACCTTGTTTCCATCTGCACTGACTCTCCTTTCAGGGTTGGAAGCAAATCCATGTGGGAATCTCACACGTGACAGGACCTCGCAGAATTCTTTTATTTTTACCTTGTCCAAGACGTACACAGCTGGTGCCATATCTCGTGATTTACCTTCATCTTGCACCTGCAAATCCTTTCTGATACCCAGGTGTGTCAAATCAATCCTAGATTTTAAGGTATCTTTCGTCTTGCCTTCAATATTAAGAAGTGTGCCGATAATGCTGTCACATATATTTTTCTCGATGTGCATCAGATCAAGATTATGCCGCAGATCCAAATCTTTCCAATACTCCAAGTCCCACAAAGTGGACCTACGGGTAAACAATAATCTCTCTTCTACCCTGCCACGCTTCCTTTTCCCGCTACCATTACCAGGATGGTTTGCTGGTGTAATATGCCTGTCCTTCTCTAATTCCACTTGCAACTCATCGTCGGTGAGCCTCTTTGGCGCATCACGGTTTTCATGCTTTGCATTGAACACATGTCTTCAGTATTTTCTAGGATGCGGCTTGTCCTTGGCAAGGAAACGGCGTTGTCCAATGTAACAGATCTTGCTAAGTATTGCGTATGACAGCGGATTCCTATCACAGCGAACACATGCATTGTAACCATGTGTCGTTCGCCCTGACATAGTGCCCAAAGCCGGATAATCATGGATGCACCAAATTATAACAGCACGCAGAAAGAAATCAGCTGGTGGGCTGCTATATAGGTCTCGAGTGAGAACACCCTTCCATAGCTGTTGAAGTTCCTCCACAAGAGGCTCCATGAACAAATCAAAATCCTTTCCAGGACTTTTTGGACCTGGGATGAGCAAGGCCATCATGTAGTTTGATTCTTTGGTGCAGACATTTGGAGGCATGTTGTAAGGGATAACAAGCACTGGCCACATGCTATATGTGGCGCTCTGGTGGCCAAATGGGTTAAATCCATCTAAAGCTAATCCAAGTCTAATGTTTCTCGGGTCAGCAGCAAACTCTTTGTGTTTATCATTGAAGCTTTTCCACTCACTACCATGAGATGGATGTCTCATTACATTCTGATCTCTGTACTCCTAGTTCCGAGAATGCCACAGAACATCCTCTCTTGTTTCAGCATCATGACACAACCTCTGCAATCTTGGTGTAATTGGAAAATGTCTCAGAACATTATGAGGAATCCTCTTCACAGGATCGCCATCTTTCCATCTTGATGATTTGCATTTCGGGCATTCACTTAAGTTGGCATAATCCTTCTGGAACAGAACACAATTATTCTTACAAACATGGATCATATCATATCCAATTCCAACTGCACGAAGGAAATTCTTCATTTTACTGTAGGTGTGTGGCGGCTCAGACGCATCTGGGATAGATTTGCGGAAAGCAGCCAACATCGCATCGAATGATTTGTTGGTCATCCGCTCAGATGTCTTCACCTGAAGAAAGGTGACCATAGCTGAGAATACTGACAGCTTATTTCCTGGGGTGACATCAACGTTGCATTGTTCCAACATGCGGGCCCACCGTTATTCTTCTGCAGGTGAAAGTTCACTGAATACACGAGCATTTCGTAGCATTGTTTCAATGTTGGTCAAACTCACTGGCTCCGCCACCACCACCACTTCCTCCTCTTCCACCTGAGCATCAGGCAGATCAACATGGTGATCTGCTGCTTCCACGTAGTCAATAACATTGACGTTCACAACTTCACCATGATGAACCCACCTAGTATATGTGACCGACATCCCATACAAGTGTAGATGATTTTGCATAGTTGACTGGGGTCTTGTAACTGAATTCATACAACTGCTACATGGGCAGAGCACATCTGATTTCAGACCACCGTACTCAGCTCTGATAAAGTTCATGAAGTTTTCAACCCCCCTCGACATATGCAGCGGAGAATCTTCGAGCAGAAGTTATCCAAGTCCTGTCCATCTGTTAGACATACAAATTAGTTCTTCTACTAGATATTACAGGAAAAACATATATGCTTTTTTATGAAGTCTAGAAAAAAAATACCTAGGTCGATGTCTAAAGCTATGGCAAGATATTTGGACGAGCAGATCTAAGTAACGAAATATATGTAAAGCTAATTCAGCAAACAGATTTGAGTGCCAAATTATGGCAGGCTGTTTCAGCAGTCAATGAGGCCGAGCACACAACCATCGAACTATCGAAGGCCATCGGAGCAACAAAGATCGAGTATAAAATGGTGTAGAGCTATTTCACCTAACAGATTGGCTACTAGACCATGGCAATCTACGTCACAATAAATATATGGCAGGATATTTTAGCAACTAATCGGCCTTGGCATGCCATCTCAGCTAAGCAGATTGAGTGCAGAACAGGGCAAGGAAGCTTCTTAAGCAGAGCATATTGACAGTAAACTACTTCGTCAAACAGTGAGATTAACAGCGTTTATCAGCTAACATTCAGCGCTACACCGACATGAACGGGGCTGTCACGCCCAAGATGCGACCCTATCCTAAAGGAACACGAAGGTCCCACCAAGGATAGAAACGCATCTTGAAGACGCTTTTGCAAGGTGGATATCATTACATCAACATTACATAATATTTGGGAATACATACAAGGCATACAAATGCCGCAAGAATACATCAATACAGCATACATAAGATCAACATCCGACTACGGATGAAAACACAAACAGAAGCTCAACGACATCCACCCTGCTAGCCCAGGCTGCCGACCTGGAACCTATCCCCTGATCGAAGAAGAAGCAGAAGAAGAACTCCAAAACAGGTAAACATCGCTCTCGCGTCATGATCATCGCATAACCTGTACCTGCAACTGGTGTTGTAGTAATCTATGAGCCACGAGGACTCAGCAATCCCATTACCATGGGTATCAAGACTAGCAAAGCTTAATGGGTATGGAAAGGATAAGTGGTGGGGTTGCAGCAGCGACTAAGCATGTATGGTGGCTAACTTACGCAAATAAGAGCGGGAAGAGAAGCAAAGGAACGGTCGTGAAACTAGCAATGATCAAGAAGTGATCCTGAACTCCTACTTACGTCAAACATAACCCAGAAACTGTGTTCACTTCCCGGACTCCGCCGAGAACAGACCATCACGGCTACACACGCGGTTGATGCGTTTTATTAGGTCAAGTGTCAAGTTCTCTACAACCGGATATTAACAAATTCCCATCTGCCACATAACCGCGGGCACGGCTTTTGAAAGATAATACCCTGCAGGGGTGTCCCAACTTAGCCCATTATAAGCTCTCACGGTCAACGAAGGATATTCCTTCTCCCGGGAAGACCCGATCAGTCTCGGAATCCCGGTTACAAGACATTTCGACAATGGTAAAACAAAACCAGCAAAGCCGCCCGGATGTGCCGACAAATCCCGATAGGAGCTGCACATATCTCGTTCTCAGGGCACACCGGATGAGCCAGACGTCGGGTTGGCATAGACCCTGGTTGCCCAGGGGGCGCCGGACATCGCTCGGTTTGGACTAGCACTTGGAGAAGCACTGGCCCGGGGGGGGGGGTAAATAAAGATGACCCTCGAGAGCGCGACTCCCAAGGGAAAAAGGCTAGGTGAGGCAAATGTAAAACCAAGGTTGGGCCTTGCTGGAAGAGTTCTATTCAAAGCGAACTGTCAAGGGGGTCCCATAAATCACCCAACCGTGTGAGGGACGCAAAATCTAGGAACATAACACCGGTATGACGGAAACTAGGGCGGCAAGAATGGAACAAAACACCAGGAATAAGGCCGAGCCTTCCACCCTTTACCAAGTATATAGATGCATTAATAATATAAGAGATATGGCGATATCCCAACATAAACATAATCCAACATGGAGCAATCTTCATCTTCACCTGCAACTAACAACGCTATAAGAGGGGCTGAGCAAAGCGGTAACATAGCCAAACAACGGCTTGCTAGGAAGGGTGACAAAGGTTAGAGGTTCATGGCAATTTGGGAGGCTGGAGGAGCAAGTGATAGGTAACGCAGCATAGTGATAGAACGAAGCAACTAGCATAGCAATGATAGTAATGAGATCCAAGGTGACGGTCATCTTGCCTGAAATCCCGCTAAGAAGAAGAACGAATCCATGAAGAAGATGAAGCCACGAAGACGAACGAATACTCACGATCGCAACGACACGGGAACTATCGAGAAGAAGCACACAACAAGTTAAACACACCACACATGAACAAGGCATGATGCTCAACCAAGTATGATGCATGACAAGGCTATATGAAGCTACTCATGACGAGAGATGATGCATACAAGAACAACACATCAAGGCAAGTTTAAATGGTGCCGGAAACAACATATAACAATTCCGGTAAGTCCTCATATGCAAATTTCGAAATTGGTCCAGAACTGAAACAAGCATTAAGTTGAAGTTGTTAAACAGCAAGTTAAAGAGCACCATGATGATCTACACGAAATTCTAGTCAAGTTACATATAAAGTTCATTAGGTTCGGAGCTACGGCCTAGAAGATATGAGCAAAACAAGTTAAACATGGCATTGGTGCAAAATGCATACAAACATCAAGCAAACACCTCAAAACAAGGATGCAACATGATAATATGAAACTACATGCAATTCTAAGCAAGTTTCATATAGAGCATGCTCGAAACGGAGCAACGATGCAACACATACACTCCAAACAAGACATAGCAACAATCTGACCATAACAGCAACTAGGCAGCTAGCAAGCATCAAAACAATAGGCTACAGCAACCCAACATGAAAACAAAAGCCACAGACATGATGTACAGGTAAATCACAACAAAACATGAACACTGAGCTATCTCCAGAAATCACTAGAACATGCTCAAAAGGACATGGCAAGATTGCAAATAATAACAGATTCACAGACTTAGCAGAAATTACTGGACATGACAGAAACAGCATCAGGTAGCGATGTTCAGAGCACGAAATCAACATGCTACAGGAACTGATCATAGCAAACAAAGGCATGGCATGAATCTACTCATAGCATATAACAAAAGTCCCTTACTGACCATAAGCCAAAAAGGATCAGAAGATATGATGGCAACCATGTAAACATAGCAAGTTTCGTTAACAGGTTTCAGACTTAGCAGAAAACAGTGTGGCAGAAACAATAATATGAAGGCATCTTGGTGAGCTTGACGCACTCACCACAAAGCAATGCATGACAAAAAAAGCATACCTACAGCAATATGGCATGTTTATGAAGCTATCCATGGCAAGAGCAAGTACAAAGCATGAAAGGATCAACTACAACAAGCTTGGCAAAATTTAATAACACGTAAACAATCTGCCAGGAACATTTTATAGCAAAACTAGAGCAAGATTGATTCATGCTATGGCACACTATAATTGCAAAAAAATGGCATGAATGGATCAATTACAACAATATCTACAAAACATCCTTACTGAACATCTCCAAAATATGCATGGATCTCTCTGTAGCATCAAGTTTACATGGCAACAAAATAACAGCACACATTACGGAGCCTAGTTTGCATGCTTGTTCTAGTCACCACAGAGATCACAAAAATACATGACATACACCACTGGAAATATGGCATGGCATACAACAAAACACATGTAAAGCTCATGCCCATAAGATGCACAGATTAAATGCAACAAAAATAACAAATCACCAAGTTCTGCTAAGAGACAGCAGATAACAGCAACTAGCACTCTTGCAATGATGCTTTGGGCATCAAGATGGACTCAAATGAACATGGTGCAATGGAACAAAATGTAGAGCATCACGAGGCGAACAATTTGCCATATTACACGCACAAAACGGACACGCATGCACAAAGTTACATGCAATGCAATATGGCAAGATAATGTTAAAATCCTGAGGACTTGGCCAATTTTCAGGAAAAAAACATGTGAGCGCAAAATAACTAAACTACGCATGGGCGGGGATCTGGGTCGCTCACCACTGGGCTCGGCCCAGGACGGAGGAGGAGGCAGGCCCACGGGAGGAGCTGGGCTGGCGGCTGGGCTGGGCCTTGGAGAGGCTTCGGCCCACGCGGGCTCCCTGCTCGGTCCTGAGCAATGGCGACGCACTGGCGAGGGCGAGGGAGGGCGCTCCGGCGAGCGGGGTGGCCGGTGGAAGGCGGGGATGGCTGGATCCGGGCGGCGGGGGGGGGGGGGTCGCCGGATCCCGCCGGATCTGAGGTCGGAGGCGAGGGGAGGCCGGGGCGACGCGAACGGCGAAGGAGCAGAGCTCGGGAGGCGCGCTGGCGGGGCGGCAGCGGTGCATGCCGGTGAGGAGGCGCGGAGGCGGGTGAACAGGTGAGGCGGCGGCGCGGGGTCGGAGGAAAGGAGGCGGCGGCGCGGGAGGCAGACGGCGGCGGTTGCGCGGGCTCGCGCGGGCCCTCCCTGGGCTCCGCGGGCCGCGGCGGCGGCGGCGGGCGGCGGAGCGCCACATGGCAGGAGGTGAGTGGTCGAGGTGGTCGGCGGACACGTCCCGCGCGGAGAGGGGGGGATTTTTAGGGTTTGGACTGCGATTTTGGACGGGGGAGGTGTTTAAATAGGTAGAGGGAGCTAGGAGAGTCCAAACGGGGTGCGGTTTTCGCCCACACGATCATGATCGAACGACCGAGAGCATGGCGGAGGCTTAGAGGGGTTTTGGGGCTGTTAGAAGGGGGTTTTTGCTGCAACACACAAACGGACTTTGCGGTTACCCGGTTAACCGTTGGAGCACCAAACGACCTCCAAATGGAACGGAACTTTACCGGTGGTCTCCCGGTGGTGTACCAAGGCCACTTGACAAGCCTCGGTCCATTCCGAGAACGTTTGACACCCGCTCACGAAAAGAAACAAGAGGGGTGCGCCGGAGGAGGTGGGAGTGTCGGATTGCAAAACGGACAACGGGGAAAATGCTCGGGCGCATGAGACGAACACATATGCAAATGCAATGCACATGATGACATGATATGAGATGCAAGACATGGCAAAATGCAACACGCAAGCAAATAACATGGCAACGACGGCGAATAACTCGCAGACACCTGGCGCATCGGATCCGGGGCGTTACAGGGGCCTCAGTCTAGAATGCGCGTACCGTGGGAGAAGCTCACCACCGTGCATCTCAACACGAATGTCGCCAGCGGTGGCGGTGCTGACCGCCGTGCGCCTCCACAAGAACGTAGCCAGAGGTGGCGGCACGGCTAGAGGACGGCAGTCTACGAGAGCGTACTGTGGGAGCGAGAGGATCGCCGAACCGCGGCGCTGACGTATCAGCGCGGTGGGGAGGGCAGCTTTGGCGGAGCGAATGGAGTGGAGGGGACAGGGGGGAGGGGGGTTTGGGGAATATTATTGGCTAGTTGGCCGACGGGCGGTTTAATCGGATTTGGGGGGAATTTTTGGGTGTGGGGGGGGGGGGAGGATTTTCGCGCGGTGGGCGGGGGGAGGTTGGCGCATGGTCGGTTTCTCCAAGTGCAGTCCCACGTGTCAGTGAAGAGGCAAGCCGAAGCGCGTCCCGTTTGCGTGAGCCGTGTGCAGGACCGAACGTGTGTGGGGTGCAATGCGACCGCGACAGGAGTGATGTGAGTGTACCGCCTTTTTTTCCTTTTAAACTAGGTGCTTCGCCCCCTCAAAAAAAATTTGTTGCTTCGCGCGATCCATCGATACTACTACTAGTAATCCGGTAATCCCGACTAAAACGGCGCGGCCGGGTCTTTTCCCGCGCGATATGCTGGGAGGTTGGCTTAGTTGAGTTTTTTAGGACGAGTAATGCTACACCTACATAATCCGAGTTACGTAATTAACGTAATGTGAAATGTGTGAGCTGTTGATTGTAGATTGGGGGGAGGGAGGGGCCCACCACCATGAAAATCAGGGGAGGAGAGAGAGAGGCAATTTACGTTAACCCTTTCGTAGGTTCCCGTAGATGTAGAAAGATGTGAAATGCATGAATGTGTAGTGGACGTACTATTGGAGTGCCTAAGATAATTTGTGTATGTATAGACCCTATGTGTTTATTTTACTTCGCATGTTAGATTTGTCTCGGTTCAATAAAAAGCAGAGTTGGTGATGATGGTGTGCCTGTCATCCTGCAATATAGGCCATCCGATCTATATCTAACGGATAGGAAGGAAACTATGACAATTTACCCGCACTCCTCTCCACATTTGCAGATAAGGCTTTCCCTCGTTCATCCTTTTCTCCCACAAGATCTTGATCTTCCGTGCAACGCACGGGCATCTTGCTAGTACTCCTACAATATGTATATTGTTGTGAAAGTTCATATACACCGGCCGAGATTAATGCAAACATGGCAGATTTTCATTACATTTCAAACTTTTATAGGACAGAAAAATAAAAGAAACCCGACCCTAAACCTATTCTACGGCGGCGACCGACGTCCTCCATCTGTGATCTCTATGTACGGGGGCGGGGTTCAAGACCCGTGAAGTGAAGGTGCGGTCTCCGGCGAGGAAGAGTAGAACACGGGATACGGACCGGCCAGTTGGCACACCATGCCCTGCCGCCTCCCATGCCCTACTCATCCTCGGAGGAGTCCCCGACCTCGGCGGTGCCGGACGTTGGACGGCGGCAAGTAGGACGCGTGGCTGACGGTGCTCCCGTCGTCGGCCGCCAGCGTGGCCACCGCTTGTGCGGTCGCGTCCGCGTCCGGCTATGCCGCTATTGCGTCGCGAGAGGCGACTTGAGCGAGGGCGGCGACCTCGAGCTTCATCCCTGAAGACAAGCTCTCCCGCAGAGCATTCGCACTTGCGGTCATGGCGGATGTGGTGCCAGGTAGGAGGACGATGCGCTGTGGTGTGGAGGTTAGCTGGGCGTTGCCGCTTTAAGTAGCCCATTCCGGTGAGGCCAAGCGTCCGGGTGCGTTATTAAGTCGCTAGAGTTGGTTCCTCGGGCACCGAGCCTCTTAACGGCGACATACAAACGGACGGCATGAATGCGGGCAGCTGGCGCCGGCTGGGAACGCACCGCGCGACGACGCGAGGGACGAGGGTTTTGGTGTGCCAGGGTAGTCAGCCGCGGTCGTGGCAACGTTGGAGATGCCCTTTGCTCACATGCGATCCCCGCATGTCATTGAAAAAGAAAGACGACCCGGCATGGTCTCAGGTCCAGAGGATGCAGTTGGCCGCGCTACACCACTCCGCGGACGCGTCGCGGCTCCCCGTGCATCCTCGACGAGCCGGGTGTTGGGGTGTGTTTGGATTGTGGCCAAAGTGCACCTTACCAAAATTTTGGTCATGACCCAAAGATTGGTCTTTGTTTGGATGGTTGCCATTTTTTTGGCATGCCACTGAACTCTAGCCAACTCTAGTTCATTTTTCTTGCCAATGTTGGCCAAATCATGGGCAACCAATACCTCAACCAAAATTTTGGTCATGACCCAAAGATTGGTCTTTGTTTGGATGGTTGCCATTTCTTTGGCATGCCAATGAACTCTAGCCAACTCTAGTTCATTTTTCTTGCCAATGTCGGCCAAATCATGGGCAACCAATACCTCAACCAAAAATTTGGCTACCCAATGCTTTGATGGGGCAACCTTGGGCACAAACCAAACATACCGTTGGTCGTGCCACAGCACTAACGCCACCCTCGGCACACTGAAACTGACCGTGTCTAGCGACGATATGAGCGTGTCGCTCACCGCGGTCACCGTGTCCAGAGGCGGTGCTGGAGCTGCGCCCCGTTGTTGGCCCCAACGACCCACATGAACGGTTGTCGGTGGCGAGGAGGTCGTGGGCCAGCTCCTCCATTGGACTAGTCTGCGCTACGTCGTCCCGACGGGTGTGCCCCACATGTCGGTTTCCCTGTTTTCCCGGCCATATTCGAGCGTCAGTGCTCCGCGTTGCGCATTAGGCCTTTCACTATGTAGGCCAAGCGAGACAACTTATTGTTTATTTGAGCCGTTCAAGTATAATCATGTGGCGTTTGCTTATTTCTCATTCCTCTCCAACCCTCTTCTCCATCGATCATGTCGCCCTCCAGTCGAGTCCATCATCCCGCATGCCTCATTTGAACATTCCACCGAGTATCATTCGCATGTACCCACCCTAGTCCTCTTTCAATAGATCTCCGGACCCCGAGATGAAATCGAGAGGGAACGAGTGGGGGCACGTGATACCTAAGCCGGATTCAAAATTTTGAACCGGTGATCATAGCATCCGCAAATCATATATAAAGGGTATTCAATGTTCGTTTCGTTTTTGAACGTACAATATACTCCCCCTATCCTTTCTAGTTTACATATAAGTTTTATGTGTAGTCAAAGTATCTCTACTTTGATCAAAAAGGTATCAACATTCAACAACGCCCAATCAATATTGTTAGATTTGTACTTGAGATGGTTTCCAATTCGACTATTGACAAGATTAATAGTACATGAGATGTATAATGTGAAAATTATATCATTGGAAACTCCTTTCACATACGAATTTGACCGTATGCTTTGTGTAAGTTGCATGTCATATATTATTACTCTAACATTTGGTCAAAGTTAGCCTCGAAAAACGCATTAGACCCTGTATGCTTTGTGTAAGTTGCATGTCATATATTATTACTCTAACATTTGTGTAAGTTGCATGTCATATATTATTACTCTAACATTTGGTCAAAGTAGTATAGTGGAAGTGGATCCTCTGACGTAGGTATCCCTGCCTTACCCTCCCTTTCGGTCACTTACTGGCGGACCCCATGCTTGCTAGGCCCCGCATGTCAGTTACTCAATGGGTTCCGCCACGTCAGGGGATCCTCATCCATAGTATACTCCCTCTGTTTTTATTTACTCCGCATAAAACGGAGGGACTGGTGGTATAATAAATGACGCGGGCGAGGGAGGGGGAGGGACGTCGGTTTGCTCTCAACTGCAGTCCCACAAGCGAGCGAAAACGCAAGATGAAGCGCGTTCCATTCGGTGAGCGACGTGGAGGGTCCAGCGTGCCGGGCTGCAACGTGAACGCGACAAGAGCGGTGTACAGTCAAAACTGATTGACCGGTCGTCACTGGAACCACTATTCACACCAGAACCTTCGCTGCTCGGCCTACGCCAGCCACTGCTCTAAAACCACACCAAATCTCTAGCCCATTCCCCCACCTTTCGATCCCCTAGCCCGCATCAAGCGCCCCCTAGTTCGCCGGAAAGCCATGGTGTGCCGCAAGATCACTTACTACAAGATGCTGACGCCGGAGCGCCACGGAGAAATCGCGGCGGCGGTCGGCGCCACAGACCTCCGTTCCCAAGCTCGCTTTGCAGCGGGCCAATCCCCGAGTTCTCTGGAGCCAAGCTACGAGGAGGAGGAAGCCGATCCAATGTTCATGGCAGAGGTCGCGGCGCAGAAGGCCCCCGATGGGTATGAGACGATGGACGTCGACTTCGTGCCGGCGTCCGAGTCCTCCATGGTGCAGGCGGACCAACGGTTCAACATGGCGATACTAAAGGAGGACCGGGAGGCAGAGGCTCAACTCGACGCGGAGCGTGCGCATGCCGCTGCCATCGAGGCTCTCCTACAGGCGAAACCGGATGTCGTGGATGTGAACCGGGCGGCGGAGGCTCAACTTGAGGCGGAGCGCGCGGATGCCGCTGCCATCGAGGCCCTCCTGCAGGCGGAACCGGACGTCCTGGACTTGAACCAGGCGGCAGAGGCTTGACTCGACGCAGAGCGCGCGGATGCCGCTCTCATCGACGCCCTCCTGCACGCGGAACCAGACGTCCTGGACTTGAACCGGGCGGCGGAGGCTCGACTCGACGCGGAGCGCGCGGATGCCGCTGCCATCGAGGCCCTTCTGCAGGCGGAAGCGGACGTCCTCGACTTGAACCGGGCTGTGCTCTCGTCCGTGCAGAGCGCCCGCACGCTTCGCTTGAACGAGTAGCTGGAGGCCGAGGACAACCACGGTGCGGAGACACACGTCGGCAGCGACGGCTGGTTCGCGCCGGCAGCCAAAGACGACGAGGTCGTCTCTTTCCGCGAGCAGTGATAGTTTTTCTTTATGTTGTTGTTTTCATGGATCTTTTGCTGTGTAAAAACATATATTTGTTATGCAAGTCGCCTGACTTGGGTCAGTCTACCATTTCAGGCAGTTGGATGAATATCCTACGTCTCCTAACCCTTCTTTCCTTCTTCCTCACCTCTTCTTCTTCCCCAACAGACCACCGCACGGGCTGTACGGATACTCCCCAACATGCGGTTGGATAAACATGCTCTATGAACGAAAATTATGTGTCAGCGATAGGATGGCTGAGTTTGGTTTGTTCACATGCGACAGCACGTGTCAGTGAGGGTGCGTTCCCTTGGTTGGGTTTGCGGCGTGCAGGAGCGACTATGTGAGGGTGCGGTGCGACCGCGGCGTGCAGGAGCGACCGTGTGAGGGTGCGGTGCGACCGCGACAGCCGTGCGCAAGTGTACCTCCTTCTCATTTTGAAAACTTTAGGCAAGCTTGGCAAAAATGTGTGGCGAAGTTTGGCAATGCAAGGCCTAGACCCAAACAGGATAAGTACGTACGTACTAGGAGTACTAGTGTTAAAAAAGAAAGGCGGGGTTTTCCTTCACGGGATTTAATCGATACAAATCCTCGTTTCACGTGTCAATTAATGCGTATTTTTTTCTCCAAAGACCAAAGAGCTAACCATCTCACTCCTCATCGCTTGATTAATGCAGCGCCATGCAAACCAACCTTCTCACTTCCGCATGCATGCAGGGGATATTAATGTCCTTGGTTGCTAACCCCATCAATTTTGCCTCGATTAGTGTTAGTGGCCCTTTGCAAATTGTAATTTTGATATACTGGCCTTGTGTACAAAAAAATGGAGGTAGTAACTATATTTGACTTCCTTCCCCATTGCGGTGACGTCGACGATATCTTTTTTTTGGGTGGTTTGGCGAAGTGCGTTCGACGGAGAACACCATTGAGGGAGACCACGGTAAGTCGTTCGCAAGTGCCGCCTGCAAGCGAGACAACCGCCTTATTTGCATCCAGGAAGTCCTTTACTAGTACTACTAGGAGTACTAGTGCGGTGAGATGGTTTCTCGAAGAGGACGATGGAGAGGCGGAGTTAGCGAAGAGTGAAATGATGGTTGCTTCGTCCGTGCTTTTGTGATTTGAAGCCTCACTGCTTTGTGATTTGTGATAGAAGGGACAAGGGAGTAGACTCTGTGCTCTATATTGTACTACATGCGTCCAAGCATGGGAGAAAGAGGAGAGACGTTGCATTTTTCTATTCCTTCAATCAATCAATCAGGGAGCTTCGGTTCCATCTTTTTGGCTTTGGCAACACCGTCCACAATGGTTCCCACGATGCCAAAAGCTATTTTCACATTTGGCTACACATTGTGGATGCCCTTAACTGTACCACTTGGTTTTGCTCCTATGTGCTATCTATACAAATCTCAATTATATTGATCTAAAAATTATAGAATCAAGATTAGTAAAAAGGAGGTGATTTTGCCGCGCGGATGGCGGGGGAGGTTTCTTATTTGAGCAATGCTACATCCACGTAATGGTTTACGTAAAGTTATGAATGGGACTATTTGATTGTATTAAAGGAGAGGATAGGCCCACCCCACCTGAAAATCAGGGGGGGCATATATAGATTAGATGGAAAGTATACGTAGTAGCTACATAGCCCTTTGTAAGTCTAGGATTAGGCTTCTTATTTTCGGAGGACGTTGTCCTGGCGGTTTGCTAACATGCGGTCCCACGTGTCAGTGCTTTACCAAGCCGATCCGCGTCCCACATGAGGTAGAACAACGGCAGAAGCAACACGTGGTTAAGTTGAAGAAGATGAGGGAGAAGCGGATTCAGCAACGAGTGAAATGATGGTTGCTTCGTCCCTCCAACTTAACTGCGGGAAAGGTGCAGCTTTGTGATTTGACGCCTCATTGCTCATTACTACGCCGGCGCCATGACTGGGGTGCTTCACCCCGGCTGCTCTGCACTGTATTCCAGTATGGCACGTGGACCCGGTAGCTTGATGTCCCACATATCGGCGAAAGGGACTAGAAGATTTATGAAAGCGAGCGCTCCACTCTTACGACGGAGGAGTAGACGACACGACGGCCCAGTGAACTGTCACTTGTACTGTATAGTACTATAGTTTTGTTGTTTCGCACGATCCATCGATACAAACCCGATTAAACAGGAAAGGGCGGGATTTTTCCCGCGCGGTAGATGATACTGGCCATACATTTCAAAGGCAATTTTAATGTATGCAAACTGAATAATTATAAGTAACAATATGATATCTAGTAAACTAAAAACACATATGATTTATTGTGTTAGAGTGTAGTAGTAGTGCTGTATTGCGTAGTTGTTAGATGTAACATGCGAGAACGTGTAGAGATGTAGTTTTGGAGGGCCTACAGAGAGAAAAGCGTAATACGGTCACCGAACTTCAGAATAAGCTGATTACGGTCAATATATATGTTTTGCGGTGATTATACGGTCACTTGCTCACAGTTCAGCATCGGATTGCACTCTGTTGACCGGCTAAATAGTCTGCGTGGCGCCATGTTGACTAGTTAAATTGACCACGTTCCTTGTGGGTCCCACCTGTCAGTTCGCATAGGCAAAAGGTCAGATAAACACAAATTTACGCAGGCGCGACAAGGCTCCAACCCGTGCGCGGGAATCGACTGGTTGTGTATGTGTCTGTCAGGGCCTGATGTGTGCGCATGCACGTGTAGGTTGAGCACTTGAGCGTGAGAGTGTGTGTTGGTCGTGTGGTGTACTGGTGTGTGCATGCATGCATGCGTGTGTGCGTGTGAGTGTTGCGTGCGTGCGTGTGAGTGTTGCGTGCGTGCGTGGCTGCGTGTGTACGTGTGAGTGTTGCGTGCGTGCGTGGGTGCATGTGTTTGTGTGAGTGTTGCGTGGATGCAGTTCGTGTGCATGCGTGCGTGTGTGTATAATCACCACACCAGCTCCTGTGTGTTAAAACAGACGGCTCAGCATACCAATACAAGGCCACCTTGTCCGCTGTGCCCGCGGTCATGACTTCGAACCACCGTCCAAATATTTTTTTGTCGTTTGTTTTCATTCTTACTAGCAAGATGCCCGTGCGTTGCATGTAACATCAAGATGCATTTGTATGACTTGTTTATCTTGTGAGAGAAAAGGATGAACGAGGGAAGGCCTTATTTGCAAATGTGGAGAGGTGTGTGGGTACCTTTTTGCAAAATTGCCATAGTTTCTTTCCTATCCGTCAGATATAAATCGGACGGCCTATATTGCAGGATGGCAGGCACACCATCATCGCCAACTCTGTTTTTTTATAAGAGTGTATTTTATGTATTTTATAAGAGTGTAGATGTAGAGTAGATACAAGTCGACAGGTGGGCACGATGGTAGTGAGATAATGTGATGCAACACTAGAGGTGCCACGTGGAGCGTTTAACTGGTCAACTAGTCATGTCATGAGCAAATACAGAGTTGTACGGTGAGCCCGTGACTGTATAATAACCACTAAACGTAAATGGTGACCGTAATGAGTGGATTCTGAAGTCCAATGTATGTATTGTGCTTTCGCTTCAAATACAATGACCGTCATTGCATATATCGCGAGAGAAAGATGAAAACATGCGTGAATTTTCTGGGGGCTTACTTTTAGAGGACCTGGAGATAGTTTTGTGTGCATACGTGAAAGGGGCGTACAGGGGGGTATGCGATGGAGAGAGAGATGCTCTTCATTTCTCTTTATTATGACTAACTTTGTATATAGTATAAAATATACAAATTCACAGTGCGGAATAAATATCATTGTGGGCACCATGCAATGCAAATTAGCGTTCGTGCTCCTCCATATAACTTTGTAATGTTGTATATATGTAGAAACTCTAAAATAATTTTTTGGCCACACTTTATTCAAAAGGAATGTTGTATGTGAAATAAACGTGAAGAGAGGGATTTCTAGATCAATGGGGTACGTGATGTAACATGTGTGAATGTGTAGTTCATGCATTTGGCAGGGCCTAGAGAGGTATGTGTGTGTATTACGTATTCGAGAGAGGCATGGATAGAGGGGCCGACGGGGGGCATGGGAGAGATAGCACGAGAAATGAGAGTGGTCTAGAGAGAGAGAGACGAATATGATGTCACGACAAGAGATTCCATTCCCTTGAGTGTGTATATGCAAGGGGAGAGGGAATAGAGGCACCAGGAGAAATTTTCTCTGTGTGTGGTGTTTGTGTTGGTATGTGTGGGTGTGAGAAGATAATGAGACGTGGGGGCAGACGGTGTGTCACCGCGTGAGGTCCGGTGGGTCGAGGTGAGGCCCTTCGTTCGGTTCCGTCCTGCGCCACATTGGTCGGCCCGTGACGCATTTAGGAAGACCCATGGATGACTAGTCGTACAAGACAAAGATAGTAGAATTGTGAAGGACTCTGTGTCCACTAACAAAGCCGGCTAGGATTTGTAACCCTAGGTTCTCGGACTAAGGTAACCCCTTTATCTCTGATATTACTATTCATCCAACCTAACTTTAAGGGGCATCCTACAGAATGCTCTGCTAGAATCATACTCGTCGATTAGGAAGAGAGGTGTGAGACAATGCGTGAGAGACAGGCGTAAAGATAATGTGCGTACATGAGACACGTAGGCAGGTCCATGTATATAGAAAGGGTCGATGAGGATTGTGCGTGTGTATGTTTGCGAGAGGAAGAGTGCTTGTGATAAAGGTTAGTGAAAACAGTTGTAAATGGTTACGAGAGGGAGGGAGGGTTATATCTAGAGCATGTGTGCGAGAAAGACACCTCAGGAGAGAGTGTGTGAGCATGTGTGAGAGACCACCGATGGAGAGTGAAACTACACATAAAAGACTGCTCTACACATTGATTAAAGATATAAATTGTATCCAAATATTAGGATGGGATCATGATATTTGCAATTCGCGTAAGGAGCGGTCATTGATCCATCAGACATCTAGATTCTATCGAATTTGAGCATGTCTATGTTATTATTCGACACAATTGATCCACATAGTTAGTATTTTGAACTCCATACAATGCATCGCTTTAGCAATCGAATATAAACGTGAGTATAGTTCATGTTGTGTGTGTAAAGCACATTATACATATGAAAGTTACACAATGGACATTATAAATAGCTACCTATGAACTAGCATACATTTGAATTCAACTTAAGGTGGTTTAAAAAATCGAATTCAACATGAAGTCCATTCAATTATTTGAATTTGATATCATGGCATTTGTAAACCATGCCTAAATTATGGGGGCACCAATCTTTGCTCTGATTTTGTACATAATAGCATATGTAGTTGTGTACAAAATAGATTCAAATTTAGCTCCTCCATTCCAAAATAATCGTAGTTATAGGATTTTCAAGTGTCAAAATTTCAAAAAGAAGCGGATAATTTAATGAGGTTTTCAAACATACAAGGTCAAATATAACGTTGTCTATTTAGGTCAATCCTCATAGTTCAAGAGTACTCTAAACGTGAATGCTTGTGTTTCAAAATTTCGAACGAAGCGCCAAAAGAGCCTCTACTCGCCCGAAACCGCATGAGACCAATGTTTGGTAGTACAAGGAAATTACTTTTCTAATAACTCTGACCCGTGAAACCTACCGGCCCGACGTCCAAAGGTCTAAACCGGGGTAGGTTTGTAGCTTCATCTAGACGCCACGCAACCGCATCCAAAAAACATTCATACACAATGGCCGCCTAAGCACACATGCGCGCGGCCGAAATCGCTCCCGCCCACTATTTGGGACACCTGGGATTACCATCCTAGCCCCGACCCGCAGTAGGTCCGAAATTTAAGAGGGGGGCAAAGTTTGTACTTTCCCCAAATTTCAAACAAGCGCGTCCCATATTCTGTTCAAAAAAGCCAAAAACAAGCGCGTCCCGGACCGAAACATGGTTCCCCCACCCGTCCGATTCCCCATTCGTACTCCGTGGGCGCCAAAACTACCTCTCCACCAGCCGCGAAACCCCGGCGTCCTCCGTCCGCCACCCCATCCCACCCATCAACCGCCGCCCTCCTCCATCACGCCGGAGCCGATACCCCGACGTCGTCGTCCACCGCAACCTCAACCGCAACGCCCTCCACGGCTAGTAGTTGAAGCCGAGGCCGAGGCATCCGTACCCGAGCCAGTTCAACCACGCCGTCCTGCGCCTCACCGCTGCCGCTCCAACTTCGCCACCCTCCACCGCACCGGAGCTGTTCCTGCTACGCCGTCCTTCGCCGCCTCAGATCTGCTTCCCCTCCGCCGACATACGGCCACGACAACACAGTCAACAATTTGGCCATGGGTTCGTCCAAGCCTGCACCCTCCAGAACATCGGTTTCCCCAGTAAAAAGAAGAAGATCGGCGCGACATGTGGAGGTGACCACACCGGCAACCGAAAAAGGTACTCCTCTTCCCTTATTCGTGCAAATCTTACGTCTCTGCTTGCACGGTATTCATCCCACAGAAGACACTAGTTAACCGCTTCTTCTTGATACTAGATGTTCCTAGTAACTCGCGATGCACAAGGTTTCTCCTCATATACTATTTCACCTTAGCTAGAGGTCCGTCGCCCCCCTGAATTTCAATTTCTGGCCAGTTGATTCCCAATTAACGGAAGCATTCCCCGGCGTAACAGGCGCTAGTATGCCTATTACGCCGGGGAAGCAGCGCCTTGGTGTTTATCTTAGGGGCGTGTGCGGCCTAGAGCTATTGGCGCCCGATCTGGAGGTCGGCCGGGATTAAAGGGATGGCCTGGGGGCGTTGCCAAGCACGGCGGTGGTGTGAGGTCGATGGGAGGGCGGGGCGGCGGAGGCAGGGGTCTGGGCCGGTGGTCGCTGGCGGTTCGAGAAAGATCGTCAACAGTGACTGGCGGGAGGTAGACGAAGGCCATCTGCCCGTTCCTTATAGATCGGACGGTTCATTAAAAAAATTGACTGACCTATTTATTTTCAGTCGACTGTTATCTTAGATATGACCACATGTGGTGGTGTGCTGGAGGAGTACCTGCATTTCCTGTGCTCATATATTACAAAATCATACGGAGTAGAATCTAATTTTGTTTGCCATGCAATGTTGTAGAGCTATCATATGTCTCCTGTCATTTATTTTTCAGCCACCTGCTATCTGCTACTTTTACAGTGCACTAGTTCTGCACACACTTCACCCTTACTCTCACTATTGTGTTTTTATGCAAGGGTATTTCAGACTCTGATGCCATGAGAGAAGCCAAAAAGAAAAGAGAGAAGTCGCTCCAGCTTCGTATGCGGGTAGGCAAGACACGTTACATTGCTATAAAGGGTGCAGTGTCAGCAGATGGAGACGGTAAACGTAGCTCTGGAGTTGATGACCTCGCTCGCAATGAATCACCATCCCAGGTGCTTGCTTTAACTTCGCGGTGTCATATGTGGTTGCATGTTCCATATGGTGTCTAGCTTGTATTCGAAAGGCCGAAGTCGGTAAGATAAGATATAAAACATGAACCACCATCCCGTGAGCACCAGAAGACAAATAGCTAGTCAGGGCACTGGCCGAGCCAATGACAAGCCCAGCAAAGATAGGCATCACCTGGAAGCCAACTAAAAAGCTGCGATGGTGGCGAAGCAGCCCGCCTCCCACCAGGCTCTCAGGTCCTAGATGATCATGCTCACCACTCCAGCCGGATGTCTAGCTTGTATTGCTTCCAATTTGGTTAAATTGCATCTGCTTAGCTTACACATTATACCTTTGAATATGACATGCCTATCTGTTTTTGGTACATACTAGTACATCTGTGTATTAACCATGTTCTTACATCAAACTAATGTTCTTGTGTATCCCTCATCAATCACTTATGACGAGGCAGGCAGGCAAGGGGACTACTCCTCATTTAAAGAATGCAGCGTCAGCCTCCCGACATGATTCTCAAGAAACAGAAATGCTAGATGAAGATAGTGAACGTAGCTCTGTAGTTGATTACAGCATTTCCCCTACACTAGCATCACAGGTGCTTGCTCTAACTTGGCAGCGTGATATGTGGTTGCATGTTGCATATGGTGTCTAGATTGTCATTCTTCCAATCTGGTTAAACTGCATGTGCTAGTCTGCTTAGCTTATACATTATACCTGTTAATGTGACATGCCTTCCTGTATTTAGTACATAGTACATCTGTCTATTAAGCATGTCCTTACATAAAACTATTGTTTTTTGTATCCTGCATCAATCAACATGACGAGACACCTTTAGTATATGCAGTGCGATATTAGTTGCATCTTTCATATGATTTATAGCATGCGCTGCTTCTAATTTGTTGAAATTCCATTTATGATGGGATGCTTTTAACTTGGCAGAGTCATATTGGTTGCATATTTCATGTGGTGTCTAGCTTGCATTGCTTCTTATTTGCTGGAATGGTTTCTGCTTAGTTTACACAAACAGTTGTGAACATGCCATGCCGTCCTGTTTTTCGTACATATTCCATCCTGGTATCATGTGTTTGCCTTACATCAAAGTAGTGATTGTCAGTATCATGCATGAATGAGTTCTGAAGAGAGTATTTTATTGCTTTTTCTTGTCGGTTTTACTTGACAATTCAAAATCAATAAAGCGGAAGGAAGTTAGCAAGGCAGCGGATAAAGGTGCTCCTTCCGAACGGAGGGCCTCTACAGTTTCTACTCCTCCACACCCCCAAGATGATTTCCAAGACAACACATGCATAGACACTCAACAAAGCTGTGTTTATGATGAGCACGTCTCCCCTAGTGCAGCATCACCGGTGCTCCCTCTAACTTGGCACTGTTATATGTGGTTGCATGTTATGTGTGATGTCTAGCTTGTATTGCTTCTAATTTTGTTGAATTCCATCTGCTTACTTTACACATTATACTTGAATAAGACACGTGTTCCTGTTTCTAGAACATACAATATATGTCTATCACACCATGTTCTTACATCAAATTACTACTGTTGTGTAACCTGCAACAATCACTTATCATAAGACATGTTTGACTTCGGAGTGTGATATAGGTTACATCTCACATTCTTTTCTAGCTTGTACTACTAATTTGTTGAAATGGCACTTATGACGAGACAGTTTTAACTTGGTAGAGTGATATTCGTTGCATCTTTCATATGGTGTCTAGCTTTCATTGCTTCTAATTTGTTGAAATGCCTTCTCCTTAGTTTACACATCATAAGCTGCGAATATGCAATGCTGTGAATATGCAATGGCACTAATGATGAGAGACCTCTAACATGGTAGTGTGATGTTGTTTGCATCTTGCATATGATTTATTTCTTGTACTGCTTCACATTTGTTTAAACACCATTTATGATGAGACACTGTTAACTTGGCATAGCGATATTTGTAGCATCTTTCATATGGTGTCTACCTTCCATTGCATTGCTTCTAATTTGGTGAAATGTCTTCTTCTTAGTTTACACATCATAGTTCTGGTTATCTCTTCCGTCCTATTTTTCATACATATTACATCCTCCTATCATGTGGTTATCTAACATCAAAGTTCAGTTCGTCTGCATCACGCATCAATTTGTTCTGAAGAACTAAATTGTTATTTGTTTTTCTTGTCAGCTTGACTTAACATGGCACAGAGAAAGAGGAAGAAACACAGAATGGCAGGGAATGAGAAGCGGATGAATCCTGCAGATTCTGCTGGTACTGATGGTGCAATAGAAGGTCAAAGTCCAGCGGAAAATTCTACAAACACGGCATCCCATGCTACACGAGTTGCAAAAAAAGCCAAACAGAAACAAATAGCTGCCACCAAACAAGCAGAGACAACCCTAGTTCTTGCAACACCTACCACAGTACTACCAGCTGCACGACTTACTCGTGCGTTAACTGAGCTAGCAGCATGTTCCCAAGCTCCCTTGCCACCTGACACTACTTCCCAAGCACTCTTGACACAAGACGAGTTGGCAATATCAGATGAACCTTGTGAGCTTCAACAGCAAGAAGGTAGTTGCTGGAGTCAAGTTACAGTTGCATGCTTCTTTATATGTAGTCTCATAGTTTGATGTACACTAACACTTCCTATGTTCGTTGTTGGACTAGCACCTAGGCGCAAGAGGAAACAAACATCAGGGATAATGCTCGATAGGTTAACTAAATCTAGAGGAGGAAGAATGGAGATCCGTTTTGAGGCAGGTTTAAAAAGGCCACGTGATGCTACAGAGTCAGCCAAGTTAGTATCAGAGGCAGCGGTTGCCGTTAGGTGTCATGTACGTATCCTCCCAACATGGATTCAGTACAGGAATGACAAAGACGAAACCCAGTTCAACACCTTCCTCGACCATTTATCTGTAAGTATGGTTATGTATGGAAACTAGTAATATCGTCTTGCTCTGTCCCATACTTTCTAGGTTGCTGATAATGAGACTCCCATAATTTTCAACAAATGAAGTTCAAGTTGGATAGCCAAGATGATGCAACCAGACAAGCTTGCAGCCATGTTTTCAAGTCTGCTCTGCGATAGTATCGGTATAACTTGAGGAAAACACACTTTGAAGGCAAGGCTAACAGTGAACTTTCCCAAACATCTCTAGTGGAAAATATATCGGATGAAGACTGGAGGGGCCTTGTTAAACACTGGTCTGATCCGAAGTATCAGGTACATTATATATATGTGATCAGATCACATGTTGAAGTCCTATTTACGCATGTGCCACACAAATCTATCTTCTTGTAGGTGAACTGTTCAAAGAACAAGGCCAACTGTCGTGGCGTTGTCACGGCAGATGTCCTCGAGCTAGGACTTAGTCGTGGAGCCATCGCAACTAGGAAGCTTGAAGGGGTTATGCGGGACAAGGAACACGAAGGTTTATACTGGTTCGGCCCCTTACGGTGAAGGTAAAAGCCTACGTCCAGTTTGAGGTGTTATTGATTAGGGTTACGATCGCCGGGGAGCTAAATAGCTATGCCTGGTTCTCGATGATATTGTTGTCGCCCTTGAACTGCTGCCGGGTCGTCCCTTTATATAGGGAGGCTGACGCCCAGCAGCCCTTGGAGTCCCGGCCGGCTCATAAGAGCATCCGGCTCGGACTCTAAACTATACTTGCCTTACACTACAAGTCTACTATAATAATGATTGTAACTACAGGCCCTAAGTCATATCCGGGTCTCAGCCCATCTCTGGCCCATCATCTTGAAACTTGGCTCCGGGCTTTTGGCAATGACCATTCGAGTAACCCGGCCCCTCCTGGCAGGTGAATCTAAGGTCTATATCCTCAACATTAGGCCCCAGATTGATTTGAGCCGGCTCATGTCAGTCTTCAACTCTGCCGACAGAGAAAATCTCCGGCTTACCATTCATGTGAAGGCCATAACCCGGAGTGACGTCATCCTCTGAACTCCGGATAATCCGCCGTGACGTCATCCTCCATTAAGTCCGTTTTTTACTCCGCTAGATCCGCAACGGATCTTTGCTTTTACGGTCTTTCTGGAAATCGAGGCGTCGTGAGGGGGAGATAACCACGCCGCGGTTTCCTTGAATCTCGCGCCCACTTATGACTTCGCCTTATAAATAGGCTGGCCCAACGTGCTCTTCTCACGCTCCCTTTCTTCCTCCTCGCACCGTCGCTCCTCTGCCTGAGCTCCGCCACTGCCGCCGCCGTCGCGCCCCTGGTCTTCATCAACCCGGCCGCTGCAACACCCTGATTCGGACCAGATTCACGGCAGCAACTCCCGCACCTCTTCAGCTCCGGTAAGTTCTCACCACCCCGTAGAGTAGATCTGCAGTAGGGTTCCTCCAGTTCTTCATAGTTCGTTGCGGCCTGCGGTAGTTTTGTTTTTTACCACCCTTCTCTTGATCTTAACTCTGCGTAGAGCCACTGCGGTAGATGTTTGATATCCATTTCACTTGCAAGAAACCCTATCTTTACTGCATAAGAACCGTGTTCAACCTCAAGAACTTCTCCTGCCTCTGTTTTTTAGGTCTAGAAAATTTTCATTTCACCCGACCATTTTGATCCAAAAAAGTTACTGCAATATGTGCAACTTGTTTTACCATACTTAGTAAAAACTGCAGTCCTTGAATCTTGACGGCTTATATTTCTGACTTAAAGAAAACACGCGCCGTAGAACTTTCCGGTTTAAAGAGAACCATGCTCTGTAGAATGCTCCGGCTTAACTATGGTAAACCGTAGATGACCAACTTATTCTGAATCCCCCTATGGCTTAAATAACCCACCGTATCTGAATATATATCATTAGTCCCCTTCATAAGCCGCCACCTTAGTTTGAATGATAATCTCCGGCTTACAATTAACCCGGACACTTTTCTCTTTATCATAGACCACCAACCTTCACCATGCCTCCCAAGGCTCCCATCACTTGCAACTGGATGAGATCCAACGTCACTGACAAGACCCTGGCCAACTTCGTTAAGTCCGGATATCTGCCCAAGAAGGAAGTGATGTCCTACCGTGCCCCTGATCCGTCAGAAGAAAGACCACAGCCGAGGGACGGGGAGGTAGTGATCTTTGCGGACCATATGAGCCGGGGCTTCGCACCGCCCGGCTCAAAATTCTTCCGGGACGTGCTCAACTTCTTTGACCTTCGGCCTCAGGATATAGGACCCAACTCCGTATCCAACATCTGCAACTTCCAAGTCTTTTGTGAAGTGTATCTTGGAGAAGAGCCGAGTCTGCTGCTCTTCAGAGAGCTGTTTTATTTAAACCGCCAAAATGAGTGTGCCAACGGGCCAAGTCTGGAATTAGGTGGCATCTCCATCCAGCGGCGTAGGGACTGTCTGTTCCCTTACGCAGAGCCGCCGAGCCACCCTAAGGACTGGAATATGACTTGGTTCTACTGCCAAGATACGTCCCCGGCTGATGAGAACCCGCTGCCCGGCTTTCGCCCAACGCGCCTAGAGCCGACTCATCCGCTATCCGACAAACTGACTACCGCGGAACGCCAGCCTCTGCTTCCAACGATCAATAAGATCAAGGCCCTGCTAGGCAACGGTCTGAACGGAATTGACCTGGTCTGGGTCTGGATCTCATGGCGGGTGATCCCATTGAGCCGCCGCCCCAGCTTAATGTGTGAGTACACCGGGCGAAAGGATGACCCGCAGAGGCACAGTCGCAATGATCTTCCAGAAGACGTTGCAGAGGAAGAGACCAAGGCTCTTCTAAACGAGAGCTTGGCAGACTGCGGAAGAACCGGGCTAGCGCCCTTCTGCAAGACCAACCCAGCCCCAGCGGTAAGCCGCTGACTTTAACCTTTATCTTCGTCTGCATATAACCTTCAACTGAACCGTTTTAAGAATCAATCATTGTATCTCTCAGGCTGATGATAAATTCTGGCGGGTCAAATATGACCACGAGGCGGCCAAGAAAGCCCGGAAAGCAAAGAAAGCCGCCAAGAAAGCCGCCCCTCGCAAAAAGGGAAGCAGACCCACTGCTTCGGAGCTACTGCAATTAAGAGACAGCTCCGAGTCAGAGGTAATCCTTAAACCTTTAAAGTCTTGCCATATTTGTCGTTTGTTGCTGTCCGCCTTATCAACATTTGCTCATTGACAGGATGACACCGGCGCCAGTAACCCGGTGGTTGAAGAGGTAATGTCACTTTCCTCCGACTCGGAGCCTTTGCCACAGCTGAAAGTCCGAAGAGTAACCCGGAAAGTAAGCTTTTCACATCCATTAGCTCATCAAGACCCTCAATTTCTTTTGAAGCAGCAGGTTCACGAAAGTCGGCGTCACACCCGGACCCGCAAAGACACCGACCTCTCCGCCGGGTTACCCGACGCAACCAGGAAGCGTCGCACTGAGGTTTTTTCTCACCTGTACCCCTTTCATCCGTTGGCGGGTGTTATCCGTCAGCCACTCAACTCTTCTGACTCCAATTATCAGGAGACCTCCCCCTCTTCGGGTGACTCCATGCAGTCAAGTCTGCCGGCCTTCAAGACTGCACCCGGGTAATAACCATCTCCTTACATTATCTGTCTGTACTTACTCTTTGTATGCCTAACACTTCTACCTTTTCAGTGCCCAGGCAAAGCTCACCAAAAGAGCAAAGAAGACCAGGTCAGCCGGAGTGCCAGACTTGCCTGAGCCGGAGGCGACGGCTCAAGAGCCGCCAGCTGCCTCCGCCCCCGAGGCCACCATTCCCATGGACACGGCGCCTGAAGCCCCTGCCCCGACTACCAAGACAACGACCGAAGCGTCGGTTAACCCAGAGGCCTCCGGCTCAGCCCCACCAGCTGACGACCCGGACGTGGTAATTACCCGAACGGAGTATGTTGAGCCGGGGAGACCGACCGTGCTGGCCAAATGCTTCGCGAAGGGGGAGTTGCTACAGCCCCACCGGGTGAATCTGGACCTCTCCAGCTACACCGACTTGAGCATTGGAGAGCTTGTCTCTGGCTACATCAGCCAAGTTCACAAGAGCCGGGACGCCGAGATCGCCATGGTCAACCAGATCCAACAAAAATCTGAGGTATCCTTCTGCTGTCTTCTTACTTTCTGCATAGTGACCCTTGTCATGCCAGCCCCCAAGTCAACGACTTATACTTGAATATGTTGTAGACTTAGGTCCCGGCTTACTCAACTGAGCCGGCAGTACGTAGATAGATACGTTCAATATGCATTAGCCCCCAAGTGCCAAGTGTCTTTGCTTGGAAAGCGCTTGGGACTTATAGAATGATTGTTAATAACCCGGAAATGTATGCAGGCTGTTGGCAAGAAATTAGAGTCGGACCTTGCGGATCTCAAGAGCCGGCTGAAGACACAGGAGATGGAGACCCGGAAGGCAAACGCCAAGTTTGTCTCCAGCATCGCCGCTCAAGAGAAGCTGAAGACCGAATTTGATGCTGAGCGGAAGGCCTGGGCTGAGGAGAAGGCCGCACTGGTGACCCGGGCAGAACAGGCGGAGAAGGCACTCTCTGAGAAAACCGCCGAGCTCTCCGGCCTAAAGCGCCAGGTTTCCCAAATGGTAGCCGCCATCTTCGGTAAGTCGCCTCACCGGCTTTCATCAAGTCTGTATATGTCATGATTCATCCTTATCACCGGCTTATCTGATCTTGTTAAACAGGTCCCAGGAGTGCCAACCTCAACCAGAGCATGGTCACCAAGTTAAAGGCCGTGTACACCCTGGTGGAACAACTCTACACCGGGTCACAGCGCGCCTTAGCTGCGGTGGCCCTATCCAACGAGGTGCCAACCCATCTGGCCGAAGTCCTGCGCTGGCTCGCTGTTCTGCTGCAGCGGATCCAGGAGCTACGCCGAGCCTCCGCAAGAGCCGTAGCAATCGCCGCGCTGAGCCGGGCGAAAGCATTCCTGCCGGAGCTAGACCCGGCAGACATCGCCCTGGGTTACCCAAGCCTGAAGGAAGACGGCTCAGCCTTCGACCAGAAGGACTTCGCGGCATGTGTGAAGGCTGTACGCCCGGTGGCCACCATCATCGGGAACGACACCGACTTAACCAAGTACCAGCCGGGTTATGATGCGGAGAATCAGAGGATTCCAACCCCTCGCTATGAAGCCCTCAATCTGATCCCTCCGGCTCGTCAGCACACCTTCGCCCCGGAAATTGACCCGGCCGGGTTAATTGACGAAGAAGCCCAGTTCGAAGCTCTCAGCGGCATCAACTGGAAATCATCAACCTTCGAGGTCTTGGGATCAGCCGGAGGAGAAGACAGGAATGAGCCGGGGACTTCGACTCAGCAGGCGTCATAAGTTAGCGGGCGGCTTATCAAACATTGCTCCATCTTTTAGACTTGAAGAATTATTGTAATAGAGTAGGTGCAACAGTTTATCTCTGCCGTGCCATCGTGCACGTTTTTAAATGCGAAAGTCCTTTGAATTTATCTCTTTGATGCTTTTCCGGGTCATAATCATCCCTTCGTTCTTCTCAACCTCAGAGGGTACCTTGAAGTATCCGCCTAAAAAAGGTAAATCACAAGTCTCGAGGCGGCTTACCGCCCTGAGAATCAGGTGTTTGAGATAAATAACCCGGAAGATGAATCAAAAAAGACTGGTCCTTAATTATACTCTGAACAGAGCCAGAATAACACATTGAACAACCTGTGTGCATCTTTCGGTTTAAATAACCCGGGCAGTAAGGTTGATACCTTAACTCTGATTTACTTGCTTTAATGACACCCATAACGTGCAACTAACACTGTAAACCAAAGTTAAGCCGGCAAATAATACCCGGCCATGCATACCTCAAAATAAATTTGTGAAAAAGCAGAAGAACTTAGGGGCTTCCGGTTCGAATACGACCAAAGACCCGGCCCCAAGGGGTAAACCTAAGATTCGGATACGATCGTATAGCCCCCAGTGGGTGTGGCGATGCCAATCAAAAGGGTACCGACAGCTATGTTCTCTTTGGTTCGAATACGACCCATGTTTGAACAGGAAGCCCCCAAGTGATTCTTAAAATTGTTTAACGACGCTGATTCGAATACGATCCACGTCGGTTCTCAGAGGGGTTAAACTATGAGTCAAATATGACCAAAGGTAACTCCCAATGAGCTCGGCACTTTGCCAATCAAGTGGGTATCGACAGCTATGTTCTCTTTGGTTCGAATACGACCCATGTTTGAACAGGAAGCCCCCAAGTGACCTTACTACTTACGGCTAGATTCGAATGCGATCATAAGCTGGATCCCCCTTTAAGTCAGCATGTAAAAAGCAACACACGCATATTTGGAGGAGAAAAAAGGACATAGGTCCTGCTTTATTACTTATCATAATATATACATGTCTGAGATAAATATGTACACCACGAGAGCCGGTAGCTCAAGTGTAGTAAGGCCGAAGCTGAGCTATATTCCACGGCCGACGGGTTTCCTCCTCAGATGTACGCGAATCTTTATGCTCCCGAATATCAATGAGGTAATATGACCCGTTGTGCAAGTTCTTGCTGACCACAAAGGGCCCTTCCCAAGGTGGGGATAACTTGTGTGCATCTGTTTGATCCTGGATGAGCCGGAGCACAAGGTCGCCTTCCTGGAAGACCCGGGATTTGACCCGGCGGCTATGATAACGGCGCAGGTCTTGTTGGTAAATCGCTGAACGGGCTGCTGCCACATCACGCTGTTCGTCCAACAAATCCAGAGCATCTTGACGCGCCTGTTCATTATCCGTCTCAACATAAGCCGCCACGCGAGGTGAATCGTGACGGATGTCACTGGGGAGGACTGCTTCTGCTCCATAAACCATGAAGAAAGGCGTGAAGCCTGTAGACCTGTTAGGAGTAGTGTTGATGCTCCATAAGACGGAAGGCAACTCCTCCACCCAACAACCCGGCGTCCGTTGCAAAGGGACCAAAAGCCGGGGCTTGATGCCCTTCAGAATCTCCTGGTTAGCTCTCTCAGCTTGACCATTGGATTGGGGATGAGCCACTGAGGAAACATCAAGTCGGATATGCTCTCGTTGACAAAACTCTTCCATAGCGCCCTTGGATAGATTGGTGCCATTGTCCGTTATGATGCTGTGCGGAAAGCCGAAGCGGAAAATTACCTTTTTCATAAATTGAACCGCCGTGGCTGCATCGCACTTGCTAACTGGCTCAGCCTCCACCCACTTCATGAATTTGTCAACTGCCACCAAGAGGTGGGTCTTCTTATCCTTGGACCGTTTAAAAGGCCCAACCATATCAAGCCCCCAGACCGCAAAGGGCCAAGTGATTGGGATCATCCTCAACTCCTGAGCCGGCACATGAGCCCGTCGTGAGAACCTTTGGCAACCATCACATTTACTGACCAAGTCCTCTGCATCAGCGTGAGCCGTCAGCCAATAAAAACCATGACGGAAAGCCTTGGCTACAAGAGATTTTGAGCCGGCATGATGACCACAATCCCCTTCATGGATCTCCCGCAAGATCTCTTGGCCTTCCTCAGGGGAGATACAACATTGAAATGCCCCCGAAACACTGCGATGATGTAACTCGCCATCGAAGACGATCATTGACTTAGCCCGCCGGGTGATTTGCCTGGCCAAAGTTTCATCCTCAGGCAACTCTCCCCGGGTTATATAAGCCAGATATGGCATTGTCCAGTCTGGTGTGACATGAAGAGCCGCCACCAGTCGTGCCTCCGGGTCAGGGATAGCCAAGTCCTCTTCTGTAGGCAACTTAACCGAGGGGTTATACAGGACATCCAGGAAAGTGTTAGGCGGCACCGGCTTTCGCTGAGAGCCTAGCCGGCTTAAAGCATCAGCCGCCTCGTTCTTCCTGCGATCAATATGCTCCACTTGATATCCCTGGAAATGCCCAGCAATGGCATCAACCTCGCGGCGATAAGCCGCCATGAGAGGATCCTTAGAATCCCAGGTGCCCGATACTTGTTGAGCCACCAAGTCTGAGTCACCAAAGCACCTTACCCGGCTTAAGCTCATCTCCTTAGCCACCCGAAGACCGTGGAGCAAAGCCTCATATTCAGCCGCATTGTTAGTGCAAGGAAACATCAACCGTAGCACATAATGGAACTTGTCACCTTTAGGGGAAGCCAATACAACACCAGCCCCCGAGCCCTCCAACTGTCTGGATCCATCGAAGTGGATAGTCCAATAAGTGTTATCCGGCTTTTGCTCAGGCACTTGAGACTCCGTCCAATCATTGATGAAATCCACCAAAGCCTGAGATTTAACAGCAGTGCGTGGCACATATTTGAGGCCATGAGGTCCAAGTTCTATAGCCCACTTAGCAATTCTCCCTGTGGCCTCTCTGTTCTGGATAATATCACCAAGAGGGGCAGAACTGACCACAGTGATGGGATGACCCTGAAAATAATGCTTGAGCTTCCGGCTCGCCATGAACACACCATATACGAGCTTCTGCCAATGCGGGTACCGCTGCTTGGACTCAATAAGCACCTCGCTGACATAATAAACCGGCCGCTGAACCGGATGCTCCTTACCCGTCTCCTTGCGCTCCACCACAATAGCCACACTGACGGCTCGTGTGTTTGCCGCCACATACAGTAGCAAGGGCTCCTTATCAACCGGAGCAGCAAGGACGGGGGGCTCTGCCAGTTGCTTTTTCAAATCCTCAAAAGCGGTATTAGCTGCATCATTCCAGACAAAGTCATCAGTTTTCTTCATCAACTGATACAAAGGCATAGCCTTTTCACCCAAACGGCTTATAAACCGGCTTAAAGCAGCGATACGACCCGCCAAACGCTGAACGTCATTCATACACGCCGGTTTAGCTAGGGAGGTGATGGCCTTGATCTTCTCCGGGTTAGCCTCAATGCCTCTGTCAGAAACCAAGAAGCCCAATAGTTTGCCTGCAGGAACACCAAAAACACACTTGGCTGGGTTAAGCATCATCTTGTAGACCCGTAGATTATCGAAGGTTTCCCTTAAGTCATCTATCAGGGTTTCCTCCATGATGGATTTAACCACAATATGATCCATGTAAGCGTGAACATTGCGCCCGATCTGTTTATGAAGACAATTCTGTACACAACGTTGGTAAGTCGCCTGTGCACACTTGAGTCCAAAGGGCATAGACACATAGCAGAAGGCTCCAAAGGGAGTGATGAATGCTGTCTTCTCCTGGTCCTTAACTGCCATCTTAATCTGATGATACCCGGAATAGGCATCCAAGAAACTTAAGCGTGCACAACCTGTCGTAGCATCAATGATTTGATCAATACGGGGGAGAGCAAATGGATCAGCCTGACACGCCTTGTTCAAGTCCGTGTAGTCCACACACATCCGCCAGGTGCCGTTCTTCTTGAGTACGAGCACCGGGTTAGCCAACCACTCCGGGTGAAAAACTTCAACAATGAACCCGGCCGCCAAGAGCCGGGCCACTTCTTCACCAATAGCTTTCTGCCTCTCTTCGTTAAACCGTCGAAGGAACTGTCTGACCGGCTTAAATTTTGGATCAACATTGAGAGTGTGCTCAGCGAGTTCTCTAGGTACACCTGGCATGTCAGAAGGTTTCCACGCGAAGATGTCCTTATTCTCACGGATGAACTCGATGAGCGCGCTTTCCTATTTCGGGTCCAGATTTGCACTGATGCTAAACTACTGAGACGAGTCACCTGGAACAAAATCAACAAGTTTAGTCTCATCAGCTGACTTAAATTTCATTGCTGGTTCATTCTCCGTGGTTGGCTTTTTCAGAGAGGTCATATCTGTTGGGTCAACATTGTCTTTGTAAAACTTCAACTCCTCTGTAGCACAAACGGACTCTGCATAAGCCGCGTCGCCTTCCTCGCACTCTAGAGCCACCTTTTGGCTGCCGTGAACCGTAATAGTCCCGTTGTGACCCGGCATTTTAAGCTGTAAGTACACATAGCACGGCCGTGCCATGAACTTGGCATAAGCCGGCCGTCCAAATATAGCATGGTATGGACTTCTTATCTTGACCACCTCAAAGGTCAGCTTCTCCACCCTGTAGTTGTTCTCATCACCAAAAGCCACTTCCAATTCGATCTTGCCGACTGGATAAGCCGACTTACCGGGTACCACACCATGGAAGATAGTGTTTGACTGGTTGAGGTTCTTATCGACTAGCCCCATACGACGGAAAGTCTCATAATAGAGGATATTGATGCTGCTGCCCCCATCCATGAGTACCTTTGTGAACTTATAGCCTCCCACCTGAGGAGCTACCACTAAGGCCAAGTGGCCCGGGTTATCCACCAGGGGAGGGTGATCCTCCCTACTCCACACTATAGGCTGCTCAGACCACCGCAAGTAGCGTGGAACCGCCGGCTCAACAGCATTAACAGCCCTCTTGTGAAGCTTCTCGTCTCGTTTGCACAAACTAGTGGTGAACACATGATACTGCCCACCGCTAAGCTGCTTTGGGTTGGTCTGATAACCCCCCTGCTGCTGTTGATGACTCTGACCAGACTGTTGATTAAAGCCCCCTTGACCGTTCTGAGGACCGGAATTGGAGCCGCCGCCCGGGCCTTGAAAGCCGCCGGCGCCTGAGCCGCCGCCCGGGCCATTGTAACTCTTAAAGGCCTTCATGATCGCGCAATCCTTCCACAGATGAGTCGCTGGCTTCTCTCTAGAGCCATGCCTTGGACAAGGTTCATTTAACAGCTGCTCCAGCGTTGGACCTGACCCGCCGCCTCGGGGAGGGGGCCTCCCCTTGCGTCGCTGGTTATTACCTTGGGAGTTGGCGTTGGCTACAAACTCTAGGCTGCCATCGGCCTTACGCTTGCCTCCTCCTTGGTTCCCCGGGTTAAACTGAGGACCCTTGCCGTTGCCATTCTTCTTTCCCTTCCCTGCCCTTTCATCGTCTGAAGGGGGATCCTTGGTACCATCGGAATCGGCGTACTTGACAAGAGCCGCCATTAGGGTACCCATATCGGTGCAGTCGCGCTTGAGCCGCCCGAGCTTCATCTTAAGGGGCACAAAGCGATAGTTCTGTTCCAACATTAAGACTGCAGAGCCGGCATCCATCTTATCTGATGAATGTATGATCTCCTTGACCTGGCGAACCCAATGGGTCGTGGACTCACCCTCCTGCTGCTTATAGTTAGTCAAATCCACAATTGACATAGACTGCCTGCAGGTATCTTTGAAGTTTTGAATGAACCGGGCTTTCAGCTCAGCCCAAGACCCAATGGAGTTCGGCGGTAACCCTTTCAACCACGTGCGGGCAGTTCCATCTAACATCATGGTGAAATATTTGGCCATGGCCGCCTCACTGACCTCCAGCAATTCCATAGCCATCTCGTAACTCTCAATCCAGGCTGCAGGCTGTAAGTCCGCTGTATAGTTAGGCACCTTCCTAGGGCCCTTGAAGTCCTTAGGCAGACGTTCATTACGGATGGCTGGTACCAAACAAGGGACACCCCCGGTCCTGGTAGAAATGCCCACATCAACGGACGTCGTTGGATAAGCCAGGGGGCTGATAAGCCGTTAATTGAGGCGCCTGCTCCACCTCTTGCCGCGCTTGGTCTGCTGCGTAGAAGGCTCCATTATGAACCGGGCCATGGCCAGGGGGCGGGTCATGGCGTCGGACATTACTTGAACCGGTTGCGGAGACCATGTGCCGGCTGTAACTCGGGCTCTGGCCTGGACGAGGGGTCGAGTGGATCCTGTCGCGGCTGTAGGAGTACCCCTCTTGCTGCGCTAGTGCCGTCTGCAGGAGTTCCCTGACCCGGCGGGTTTCGATGGCCGCCGGAGAGTCGCCGTCAACGGGGAGAGCCGCCAGCCGTGCTGCCGCAGCTACCATGTTCTCCAGCGGGTTATCATAATGACCCGGGGGTATTGGCACATACTGAGGCGGGGCAGGGGGCACCTGGGGAGGCCCCATCACTCGTGGCTGAATAAGGGGTCCAGACCCGGGCGCAATGACCCCTGGCGGGTTACTAGACCCTGCACCCGGCGTGTTGAAGAGATTGCGTGGATCGTAAATCGGCGGGAGTCGAGACTGAGCCTTCTGATGCCTCCTTCTCATGACCTCGTTGGCCGCGTTCTGATCCATCGTGACTTGGAAGGACTGCGCCTGAATCAGCTGAGTCCGGGCGTCGAGAGCCGCCCGCTCCGCAGCCAGCCTGATCCCTTCCGCTGCAAGATCCTCTTTGGCTTTTATCAAATCCGATTTTAACTGTGCCACCTCCGCATCGTGCCGAGCTTGATTCGCCGGGTCAACCGTGGCGGTTAACAGGGCCGTCATCTTGTCCGTGAGATCCATCAGCACCTGAGCTGGAGAAGGCACCGGGTTCCCCGATCCAGCAGCGGGGTTCTGAACAGGCTGTGCACCAGCCATAAAAACTCCGACCTGACTTGGCGGCTCAAAAAGGTCCGGAATACTGTCTCCATCAGAACAACCCATGAGCCTGCCATCCTGAAGTTGGTACAACGAGTTTGACTCATCAGTGGCCGACTCGCCGTCAGAGCCGGCGGCCGTCTCATCACCGGATCCAGATCGATCGGTGAGTCCTCCATGGATACACCCCACAAAAACATGCCTTAAGGCAGGCCGGGCCCGGGCGGGTCGTGCATGCTGAGCCGTTTCGACGAGATCGGCGCAGAGATCCGGCTCGGGGCCCGGCTCACCAAACTTGCGATTGAAGACATGAATTGCGCCAAAGGGGACCCGGTACCCGTACTCAATTGAGCCGGCGTCGGGGCCCCAGTCCGCATCGTCGATGTAGAGCTTGCCGCGACGACTCTTGGTCATCCAGCCCACAGCGTATCCCTTGAGCCCTTCGAAGCTGCCCTTCAAGAACTCAAATCCACCGTGCGCGAGCCCCACGGTGGGCGCCAACTGTCGTGGCGTTGTCACGGCAGATGTCCTCGAGCTAGGACTTAGTCGTGGAGCCATCGCAACTAGGAAGCTTGAAGGGGTTATGCGGGACAAGGAACACGAAGGTTTATACTGGTTCGGCCCCTTACGGTGAAGGTAAAAGCCTACGTCCAGTTTGAGGTGTTATTGATTAGGGTTACGATCGCCGGGGAGCTAAATAGCTATGCCCGGTTCTCGATGATATTGTTGTCGCCCTTGAACCTCTGCCGGGTCATCCCTTTATATAGGGAGACTGACGCCCAGCAGCCCTTAGAGTCCCGGCCGGCTCATAAGAGCATCCGGCTCGGACTCTAAACTATACTTGCCTTACACTACAAGTCTACTATAATAATGATTGTAACTACAGGCCCTAAGTCATATCCGGGTCACAGCCCATCTCTGGCCCATCATCTTGAAACCTGGCTCCGGGCTTCTGGCAATGACCATTCGAGTAACCCGGCCCCTCCTGGCGGGTGACTCTAAGGTCTATATCCTCAACACCAACCGTACAGAAGTGAAATTCCAACAGACGACAGGATCTCGTAGCTATATTGCACACTGCGAGGCTCTTGTAATTAGCTGTTGTTTCACTCTTTTCGCTGTACCATATTATCATATCTATATTGACTTGTTCGAAATGCAGAGGAAAGCCCGCAAGGACCAAAAAGTACCTGAACCAAATGCTGTGGAAATCTTCAAGGACTGTCACACCAGCAAGAAGGGCATGACTACACCAGTCAAAGCTGCTGTTGTAAGTCATTAATCCTCATGCCTTTTAACTACTACTTACTATGACTTGTGCCTTGAACTGCATGGTTTGCAGCCAATGTCTATTACTCTTTTCAATTTTATACACAATTGTCTTAGCGTATCATTGCACCTTACAAGGTTTAAAAGAGAGGAGTGATGTTCCTTTGATCTTGACCCGTAATCTAGTTCCGTGCTAGACTTGCCCACACAATGTTACAATTGCCTGTTTGTCTATTCTCAGTTGTTTTGTGATATGAATGATGTCATACTATGCTTAACGTATTATAAACTTCGTCTCTTTATCCTTAGCCCTCAATACAATGTGAAGAAATAGACAATACATTAGCGATGGTACATGGTCATATGTTTGGAACCTGGTTTTATTATGTACTTTCCAATAAAATACAACTAATATTTTACATGGGTTCACCAGAATAAGTTCTGTATATAGACCAAAGCTATTTTGTTTGGTTTTGCTGCCTCCTTAATATCTTCTGTTCTGGTACTACTAATGTAAAACCTCAACTTTTCAGTGAGCTATGGAAAAAATGGTTGAACCGCCACCTTCTGAAGGTGGCGAGGCAACTATAACCGCAATGTCAGCTCTTGCTGCAGTGGGTCAGTACCTGTCCACTAACAGTGCCAAAAGCACGTTTTCTGCGTAATACTGGGTTGGTTGTTAAGGCAATATCGTCCAAACTGCCTCATGATCAAGATATGCAAGCTCAAAGCAATGTTGTATCTGCGCTCCAGACACAAGTCCATTCCCTAACAGAGACCCTTTGTGAAACAAGGAGAAACATTGCTCAATGTCATCAAGATATGCATGGTTTTGAAACCAGACTATCAGACATTTGCTATGTTGTTCAGGAGCCTAGGGGAAATGAAGGCGAGGGTTATGGTGCTCCATCGGACAATACAGCATGAAAACGTAACAGTCAGGTCAAATGAACTGAGCTTCTGAACTTTTGGTGGTGCATTTATCTGCTAGACTGTTAAGTTTTATGCCAACCTTCATTTTGTTATATAGTTGTAATTTGTTTTGGTGCGATACAAAATTTATTCTTAACGTGCAGCCACCGGCTGAAGAAAACAGCAAGCCATTTTTGTATAGTGTAGGGTGTTCCCTATATTTGCACTGGTGGCGATCTTTGATGCCAAGTGGATGTAATCTGTGCAATCGCCTTAATAGCCTAGCGTTAGTTTCGGCCTTATTTATTTCCTAGTCTTCTTTTTCCCTGGTTTGCTAGTGGCCGCAACTACCATGGGCCATATACGGGCCATAGGATCCATGGGTCTCCTACGGGCCGTCGATAAATGGGCCTGTAATCGGTGGGCCTCGGGACGTCGGATAAATGGGTCTACATGGGCCGTAATCGGGCGTAATTGGTATCGGCCCAGCACGGTAACAGGCCGTTAACACGCCGTAGGACAGCAAAGGCTTAATTCTGTCACAGGCATAATGGGTCGTTAATGGGCCAGAATATAGGACGGGCTGGAAACGGCGCAACGGGTTAACAGGCCAGAAACGGACCGACTCTTGCCATGGGCCGAATTTGGCCCATTAGGGTAACAGGCCAGTAACGGGCCGACTCTTGCCATGGGCCGAATTTGGCCCATTAGGGGAACAGGCCAGTAACGGGCTGACTCTTGCCATGGGCCGAATTTGGCCCATTAGGGGAACAGGCCAGTAATGGGCCGGAAGTAATCGAGGGCCGAAAAGGAGCCCAAGAACGTATGGGCCGTCAATAGGCCAAAAGCTAACACGGGCTGGAAACGGCCCATGTAAATCACGGGCCGTTAACGGGTATAAAGAAAATTACTGTTCATTATGGGCTAGAGTCACCGTGGGCCTGTAAAGGGCCGAAAGATACGAAGGCCTCATATGGGCCGAAAGACATCATGGGCCATACATGGGCCAAAAGTGAAATGGGCTGGTGTTATATTCGACGGCCCACATGACGTTGTTGGGCCGATTTCCTTTAGGGCCTAACGGGCCGTGAGTTAACGGGCCATAAAATGGGCTATTTGCGAAGAGACCGTTAACAGGCTTTTCATGGGCCAGCCCGTTAACTTTTGACCAAGTCAAACGGGCCGGCTTTGTAAGCTAAATGGGCCAGTGGTGGGCCGTGGCACGTGTCGACATATCATAGGCGCCTATCTGACCCACCGACGAGCTGACATGTGTTTCGTCCGGCCAATAAGAATTTTACACGTGGAAAATCCCCATTGGTCGGGGCTGTTAACGGGTTATCGGATCCAAAACCCGGCCTGATAGCTTAACGGCGTTCCGTTACGGTGGATGCCACGTGTCGGTCACCCTTGACGAAAGCACTTCTGTGACGCGCGATTTATCGTCATGGAAGTGGACACTTCCGTGATGATAATTTTGGTAATGTCATGGAACACTTCTACGACAGCACAGGTATGACTATCTTGATTCTGTCATAAAATCGTCATGGATGTGCATGCATGACAAAAAACGCGACCTACTGTGACAAACACGTATCATCACGGAAGTGTATTTTTTTGTAGTGGTACCATCTTGTGCGCGTCTCTCGATCCCCTTGCTACTACTGTGGTGGCTAGACCTATTTATAGAGGCCCTGGTCCTCTTCCCAAATAATGAGCGGGAAGGGAGCCAACAACGGCGGGCAAATTTGAAGGGGGACAGCTAGTACAAGCTATCCTGACAAAAGCGGTCTTCGCCTGCGAAAAGCTCTGGTGGTGACGCCGTCTTGGGCTCCATGATGACCTCCGCCTTGCCGTCCTTCTGGTCTTGGTCTCGTTGCACCGATATAGCAACCTTTGCCTGATGCCTCGGTACTCTTCGCCTACGCTGGCCTCCTTAGCACCAAAGAGGAAACAAGGACGCTGCGCGCGCTGGTGCCCGCCTGGCGCCTGCCTCGTGCCGTTCGTCATGGCTCACATCATGAGAGCCTCATGAGGTTTGCCCCGCCTTGATATCTCCGCTCCTCGCGAGCCTACCTGGCTAGGCCACTCCAGAGGAGGTCTTGTGTCATCCGCCTCGCGAGGCTTGGACCCTCGCAAGGGTCTTGGATGCCTCGTCGATGAAGATGGGCCGTATGGCCTGCTAGCTTAGCCATGCTGTGGGCCGCAAGCAGGCAAGTCTGGGGACCCCCGTTCCCAGAACGCCGACAGTAGCCCCCGGGCCCAAGGTGCGCTCGGGCTTGGCTTCGCGGCGAAGCCAAGGGTCAAGTTCGAAGCACTGCGGGCCCCAAAAGCCTGCGGCCTCGGTTGACATGTGGCAGTTGATTGGGCGTGGGGGTCTCCGCTTCCCCACGCTGCCTCGGCAACTGCTTGTCCTGACAAAAGGCTGGCGCAGGCAGCACTTGCCTTCATTGCTTCTTCCTTGCCTCGCTCCAGATCCCCTTTCTCGCTCTTCGCCGCCACTACCTCCAGATCTGCTCCAGCCTTGCTCTGCATCTGCCGCCCATGGCGCCGCGCAAGGTCAAGACCTCCTCAGCACCGGCTTGGTATGAGCCGGCCCTCGAGGCGCCCACCGTCACGGAGAAGAGCCTCGCCTCCATGCGCCTGCTGACGGCGGGAGAGAGCAACGAGTGGGGGAAGACGGAGCTCCGGCTCACGTCCGACAAGCCGGAGCCTGAGGGGAGCACCTTCTTCCCCTTCTTCTCGAGCAGCGTCGCCATTGGGTTGGTTCCTCCCTTCTCTGATTTCTTTTATGAAGTCCTCGACCACTACGGGCTGCAGGCGTTGCATCTCCATCCCAACTCTGTCCTCCTCCTGTCCATCTTTGCCTACCACTGTGAGGCGTACCTGGGCGTGATGCCGTCCGTGGCGCTCCTGCGCCATTTCTTCTTCCTCCGCGTCAGCGAGGGTCACATCTTCGGATGCGCCAACTTCATCGCGTCCGGCAAGGCCAACTCGATCTCGAGCACCGGGAAGAGGGCCGACAACATTCGATCCAAATGGGTCATGATGGACGCCAAGCGCGCCGATCCGTGCCTGGTGTTGCCGATGAAGGCGCCCCGGCAGGGCAAGGGGTGGCCCAAGGCAGAGCTTGTCGACGAGCGGGCATCGTCTGTGTTGGGGCAGATGATGTCCGACCTGAAGCCGGGCAACGCGAGGGAGGCCAAGATAACGGGGGCGATGCTCCCGAGGGAGTTCTTGACGCTGCGGGTTGCCCCACTCCAGGCGCGCGCGCGCGCCCTCTCTGGGAGCTTGAAGAAGAGGAAAACAAGACCCGCCTGAGGCCGGGGGACCTGCCTGGCGATGAATTGGACGCCGTCTTGCGCCTCATAGTCGGGGAAAACCAGGAGTACCCGCCTAGCGCCTTCGTTCCCCTGTTCCAACGCAGGGACCGGGAGGAATTCGTCGCCTCCAGGCCGACTTTTGATGAGCACGGGCTGGTGCAGCCGGCGCTTCCGGGAGCTCCTACGGCGCAGAAACCGGTGGAGGTGTCTTCTGGCGAGTCCCGCGGAGAGGGGGAAGAGGAGGTGGACTCGGAGAAGACCCTGGTAGAGGTGGGGGAGACTTCCCCTCTGAGCAAATCCGAGATTCTCCTCGCCCTTCCTGGTGATGCCGAGGCCGACGCCTACCAAGGGGAGTGGGAGCAACCCTCATCCCGACGAAGGGTAGGTCGTCGCTGGTGGCCCGTGGTGCCGCCTCCACCCCAACACCTCCTGGGGCTGGATCCGGTTCTGCCTCCGCACCACCTGGCGTCGCCGGAGCCCGAACGCCTGCCCCTCAGGTCCCGATGCTGCCAGGCTTCAAGCTTCCCAAGCGAAAGGTGGAGTACTTCGCGGTGGACCGGTAGGTGTCTCGAGCTTCGCTTTATCCCCGCTGGTACTTGTTATTTCCTGACGCTCGCCCTTGGTTGATCAGGCCGACATCTTCGGCGAAGAAGAGGAAGGAGGATACGGTGGCCGTGCCTCCCTCCGCAGAGAAAGGAGGCAGCAGCGCCCGCATCTCCCCAGCCCAGTCGTCCTCGCGGGGCCAAGAGGAATATCGCCGCGTGGAATCAGCCCCCATGGCCCCGCTAGCTCCGGAGGTGCCGGCGCTTGGCGCAGCTGACGAGGTCCTAACTGCTCTGGACCCACGGTCTCCCACGCCCTGGTGACGATGTCGCTTCCTCCCACTGCTGCACCTCCACTCCCTGGTTCTTCTGCTCCTGCTGCTGTCTTGGAGCACGCCCTTTCGGAGATGACCCAGTTGCAGGCGGATCTCCTGAGCGCGGACCCGTGCCTGGTGGCCGGGCGTCTGGAGTTGGCCTCTGGCTGGCTTCACTTCGACCTGGCGTTTCGTGCGGCGCTGGGCTAGGCTGCTGCGGCTTCCGAGAAGGAGAAGCAAGGAGCCGCCAGCGCTGCAGCCGATCGTGAGGCGGCGCTGAAAGACGCCAAGGCCGCCCGTGACCGCTGCCAAGTGCTGGAGGGCGAGTTGCAGAGTCTGCGCGACAAGCACGCCGAAGAGGTACGCTGCCGCCAAGCGAAAGAGGTGGAGATGAAGGCCCGGGAGGAAGCCGTCAAGAACCGTGATGCTGAGGTGGCGGAGCTGGGGAAGAAGCAGGCCGCCGAGTACAACCGGTTGGAAGAGTTGGAGTGGAAGATGGGGACGAGGGAGGCCGATCTTGATGCCAAGGCGTGAGTCCTGGCCAAAGACCGCGTGGCCTTCGCCGATCTCGAGAAGAGATCTCGCCAGGCGCTGATGACGCTCTACGAGCACGGCCTGGAGAAGCCACTAGACAACGACGAGGATGGCCCCGCCCAACTGCTTCCTCTTGTGGTGAAGGCGCTTGAGGAGGTCGTTGATGGCCTCAGTCCCATGGCGGAGGTAGAAGCTCGCGTCCTGTCTTCAGCCGCACTGACTCGCGTCTTCAGCCATCTGCACCTCCGCGACCCCAACGCTCGCCTTGACGAGCCGCTGGAGCCTGTGGCTGAAGATCACTGCGAAGCTGCCGCCGCAGCTGTACAAGGTCAAGTGGAGGCCTTGCTGGGGAGGTTCCGCGGCTTCGTCTCCGATCCTCTGTCTGGCGACGCCGCGGATCCTGCGGCTGGTGGTGAAGGTGCTGGTGGTGAAGGTGAGAACATCGTTGCCCACGGGGGAGCACCTTCCGCAGGCGATGGCGATATCCAGGGGTGACCTCGGCTTTTCTTCCCGTTTCATTCCTGCAACATATATCAGGCCTCGTGGAGGCGTTTAGACTTTTCATTTGGTATTGTGAGAACAATATGCTTGTAATATTTGCTTCGAGATTTTGCGTTTTCCTTCCTATTTGCTTTGTTCTGCGTCGGCAGAGCACGGCCCCGCGCATACCTCAACCGCCATTGGGCCGACCGGAGACTAGGACGGTCCAAGGAGTGAGGGGCTACGTGACCAGTTAGGCTCCTGAGTCGCGATGCTCAGGAGTCCCCCTTGACGCGCAAACAGCATATAGGGAGAGTTCGTGAGGATAGATTAATGTTCTACATCGGCAGAGCCCGGCCCCGCGCATACCTCAACCGCCATTGGGCCGACCGGAGACCAGGACGGACCAAGGAGTGAGGGGCTACGAGACCAGTTAGGCTCCCGAGTCGCGATGCTCAGGAGTCCCCCTTGACGTGCAAACAATTTCCATACCTGCCCTCGCCGAGGCCTCGGGAGGGGCGCGTGACGCCCAGGTCTGGGGGACCTGGTTGGGTGGCGTGCGCTTGGGCGTGACCCGAGCGCAGCCCCCGTGCCCAGCCCCCTCGTGCGGCTCTCCCGAGAGGAGGCGTTGTGGTGAGGCTGGGCGCTGAGCTCTGGGCTCCCTGAGGTTGGTACGACCGTGGGGCCGCCCTCAGTTGTTTATCACTAGCGCGGAGCATAGTGCTTCCGCTTGTGCACGGGCATAGCCGCTCCTCGGCAGTGTCGACAGCCAGCGCGGAGCATGGTGCTTCCACTTGGGCGTGGGATGGGGGGGCCCCTCCGGGAGGAGCCCCCGGGGCGTGTACAGCCCCGCCCTGACACGTGGCTTGCACGGCAGGGCTGCGAGGTGTATCTGGGCACTCGTGAGCCAGCGCGGGACTCACGAGGCCCTACCTCAAGGCGGGTTGCGCCTGGTCTTGAGTCTTGGTGACTGTATGTTCCTGCAAGGTGGTTAGATGCAAGCACTCTACGTCCTCAGGTCCCGGCCCTCGAGCGAGCTCAGCCGCCGCTGGTATGCCAGGTCGCGGTGCCGTGGTCAAGGCCAGGGGGTGAGGGCTGAAGAGCCAGTAATAGCTCCTGAGTCACGATGCTCAGGAGCCCCCCTTTTAACGTGCAAGCGAATTGCATAGGATGAACAGACCCGTGGCGGGCGGCAATCGAGCAGGCGATAGCCGTTGGCAGGTTAAGCATGGAGAGCAAATCAACTTGGATAAATGCAGGAAGATACATGCCACCGGGTCCGGCCCGAGCGGCTTGGGGATGATGCAGCCCGAGGGGCACCCCCAGCAAGGTAAGCTAAAGACATAAGCAAAAGGGATACATGCCACAGGGACGGACCCATGTGGCCTGGGAATAATGCAGCCCGAGGGGCGCTCCCGATTTAAACGAGCTTGGAAGATGTCACCTGGTTCTGTAGACGAAGTAGAGTTGGTGCAGCTGAAGGCGTGCGCTGAAGAAACAACTCCTCATGAGCCACCGGGACCCTAAGCCTCGGGAGGCTCTGGGGGCTCAGGAGGTTCCCTGAAGACCGTCTCCATCTCCTCCAGGACGGCGTGGTACCTGGCCTCCTGAGCCGCCAGGACACGCCGCAGGTCGCGTTGATAGGCTGACGCCACGCTCGGCAAGCCGAAGGGCATGCGAACGTAGCTGTGTGGTGGGCCCTCGCAGCGGCCCACACGCGATGGCCAGAAGCGCTCCTGAGATGCGGCCCTGTTGAGCCCGGGGACGTCGATGCAGACACGCAGCCCAGCATCCTCGCCAGGATGCGGAGCTGTGCCTCGTGAGTGGCTGTCGCCGCACATGGCTCTTGCTTATTGCAGTTCCTGGGTGGTCTTGGTGACGAACTCTTGAGTGGTGGGCACTCCCTGCCCTCTGCTCTCCTGAGGAACATGTGCCGCGAAACACGCTTCCAAGTGGTGCCCAAGCGCCTCCCTCATGAGGTTGGCAAGGTCAGAGGCCCTCCAGAAGAGAGCCCCCGAGCCCTGCCCGAGGAGGGCGACGAGCGCGCTTTCCTATGCAATGGAGGGAGGTGCCCCTGGAGCGGGCGCTGATCCTGACAAGGCTCCTGCCGCGACGCCATCCTCCTAAGGTCCTGCGCGGCGCGGCTGCTTCTTCTTGGGGATGGCCTTCGGAGGGCCTTCATTTCTGCTGTCGGGGTCGTCGATTGCTGTGGCTTGAAAGGCGCGCTCGAGGGAGCACACCGCATCCCTCTCTTCACATGGGACCGTGATGATTCCTCCGCTTCCTGGCATCTTGAGAACGTTGTAGCCGTGATGAGTGACTGCCATGAACTTGGCCAGGGCTGGATACCCGAGGATGGCATTGTACGGCAGGCGGATGTGCGCGACGTCGAAGTCGATGAGCTCGGTGCGGTAGTTCTTGCGCTCCCCGAAGGTGACAGGCAGGCGGACCTGCCCTATCGGTGTGGTGGAACCGTCGGTCACTCCTGAGAAAGGCTTGGTGGGCTGGAGCTATTCATATGGCACTTGGAGGTTGTCGAACATGTCGACGGATAGGATGTTGAGCCCCGCGCCGCCGTCGATGAGGGTCTTGGTGACCTGCACATTGCTGATGACTGGGGAACACAGCATAGGGAGGGCGCCAGCGGTGGCTGCGCACTTGAGCTGATCCGCCGAGTTGAAAGTGATGGCGCATTGGGACCACTTGAGCGGGCGCGTGGCCTTGAGCTTGGGGAGCACCGCGTTCACCTCGCGAGCGAACTGTTTGAAGATGCGCTGAGAGGCTGGGGCCTGGGCGCCGCCCAAGATGCAGCCGACTACACGCGGCTCCTGGAAGCCCCCAGCCCCCTCGTCCTGGTGGTGGTCGTCATTCCTTTTTGGTGGCGGCAGCGGGGGAAGACCGGTGTTGCCCTGGGGGCGATCCTCACGAGGCGGGTCCCTCCAGGCGCCCTCGCGAGGTTGGTCCTGCCAGCGGTTCTCACGAGGCCGGTCGCGCCACTCCTGGCGCGGACCACGGTCGTCCCAGCGTCCGCCTCCATGTCCTCCTCCGTGGCCGTAGCCCCGGTCGCTGCGCTCGGGGCGTCGACCGAAGCGTCCTTCCCATATGGCTCTGAGCTCTTGACAGTCGTTGGTGTTGTGGGTGTTCAGGTTGTGGAAGGCGCAGAACGGTCGGCCATTCATGACACTCGGGCTGATCTCTGCCCCGCTTGGTGTCGGGCTCCGCTGCGAGCACAGCTGCCTCCTTGCACTTCACGTCCTTGGCCTTGGCCTTCTTCTCCTCCGCGCCCACGGCTGGCAGCTCAAGGAGAGAGAGGCGCCCCTCCTCAGCTCTTGCGCACTTGGTCGCCAGGTTGAACAACTCCTGAGAGGTGCAGAGCTCCTCGTGGATGGCGAGCTCTTCCTTCATCTTGACGTCACGGATGCCGTCGGAAAACGCGGAGATGATGGCCTCGTCCATGACCTTGGGGATCTTGAGGCGGGTGTTGTTGAAGCGCTAGATGTACTTCTGGAGGGTCTCTCCTGGTTGCTGCCTGATGCGGCGTAGATCACCCGCGACCGATGGGCGGTCGCGAGTGCCCTGGAAGTTGGCGACAAAGCGGTCGCGCATCTCGTCCCAGGAGGAGATCGAGCCGTGCTGCAGGTTCAGGATCCAGGAGCGAGCTCCATCCTTGAGAGCCATGGAAAACCAGTTCGCCATGACTTTTTCGTCGCTGTTGGCCGCTTCGATGCTCAGCTCATAGAGCTGCAGGAACTCCGCGGGGTCGGCGGTGCCATCGTAGTGAGGAGGCAGGTCTGGCTTGAACTTGCCTGGCCAGGCGACGCTACGCAGCTCGGGGGTGAAGGCGTGGCAGCCAGCCGTGGTTGCCGGGGCTCGCTTCGGAGGTGGAGCTTGGTCTTGACGAGGTCCGCGCTGTGCCGCTGCGGGCGGTGCGCAGTCTTGACGAGGTGGCGCGGGGAGCGCAGGTGCAGCTTCTCGCGGCCGCGGAATTTCTTGGCAGCTTCTCTCTTCGCGCGCGGACGCCGGGCGTGGTGGATCACGCCGCGGAGGCGCGCGCCTTGGTGCCAAGGCACTGTCTTGGGGCTGAGGTGGTGGAGGCACGCCATGAGCCTCGTCGCCCATGGCTGGTTGAGGGGGAGGCAGAGAGAGGGACGGCGCTGGAGAGCCCCCTGCGGCACGGACGAGCTAGGCGACGCGGTCGAGCCACTCCTCGTAGAGGTCGTCGATGGGGCGGTAACGCAGGAGTTCATTCGCCGCGAGGAGCGCGGCCCATGCCTCCATGGGAGCGCGGCGCGCGTGAGACGAAGAACCGGCAGGGTCAGTGATGGAGTAGCGGTGCGGCCGTCCTGCCGCACCAAAGGATGGAGCGAGGACGCCTGCTGCTCATTCCCTGCCGGGCCGGTGGCAGCGTTGGCGGCGGGAGACGGAGAACGACGAGGTGGCCCGCCCACGGGAGCCGTCTGAGCGACGCGGGCGGTGAGGGCAGCCCGACGCTCAGCTCGAGCACGGCGAGCGTCCGCCATGGAGAGGACGGAGCGATGGAGCGACGAACTGATGGAAGGGAAGCTCCGGCGCACCCCTACCTGGCGCACCAAATGTCAGATGTGGGGTTCCGGCAAACCCTTAAGGTTTGAACTCTGGGGTGCGCGCGAAGTCTTTCCCTCCTACCGATCTATGCCCTAGCTCGCTAAGATCTCGCGGACGAACTTGCAACACGGAAAGACACGAGGTTTATACTGGTTCGGGCCACCGTTGTGGTGTAATACCCTACTCCAGTGTGGTGGTGGTGGATTGCCTCTAGGGCTGATGATGAACAATACAAGGGAAGAACAGCCTCCTGAGGTTGAGGTGTTCTTGTGCGTTCCAGCTTGTGCGCGTCTCTCGATCCCCTTGCTACTACTGTGGTGGCTAGACCTATTTATAGAGGCCCTGGTCCTCTTCCCAAATAATGAGCGGGAAGGAAGCCAACAACGGCGGGCAAATTTGAAGGGGGACAGCTAGTAGAAGTTATCCTGACAAAAGCGGTCTTCGCCTGCGAAAAGCTCTGGTGGTGACGCCGTCTTGGGCTCCATGATGACCTCTGCCTTGCTGTCCTTCTGGTCTTGGTCTCGTTGCACCGATATAGCAACCTTTGCCTGATGCATCGATACTCTTCGCCTGCGCTGGCCTCCTTAGCACCAAAGAGGAAACAAGGACGCTGTGCGCGCTGGCGCCCGCCTGGCGCCCGCCTGGTGCCGTTCGTCATGGCTCACATCACGAGAGCCTCGTGAGGTTTGTCCCGCCTTGATATCTCCGCTCCTCGCGAGCCTGCCTGGCTAGGCCACTCTAGAGGAGGTCTTGCATCGTCCGCCTCGCGAGGCTTGGACCCTCGCGAGGGTCTTGGATGCCTCGTCGATGAAGATGGGTCGTACGGCCTGCTAGCTTAGCCACGCTGTGGGCCGTAGGCAGGCAAGTCTGGGGACCCCCGTTCCCAGAACACCGACAGAGGAGGCCATCCATTTGCCTTGCCCTCCAGATCCGGACATGGTTGACTGTTTTTCTTGGGGAGGAGAAGGAAAGAACTCGGGCGCTGGAGCTCGAGAACGGAAGGGCAGAGGATGAGAGAAGGCATGGTGAAAAAAGGGAATCCTTATCCCCTTATAAAGGCAATGAATATCAAGCGCCTCCCCACTCGCCTTTAAACTCGCCCGTTCCCCAGGGGCTGTGTAAACGACATGGTTGGATTGCCCACGCCCATATTGATGAGAATCCCGCAATAAGGGGACACGATCTTTGCTTCGACAAGATGTGCCAATGGCAACCGCGTCTCGAAACGTGGGGCGGCAGATGAAAAACGGCTCGAAATAATCACCGGGCAGACGTGATGTCATGTTGCAAAAAGTTGTCAGCTGATTGGATTCATGGAATATTATACTCTCTGCGGTTGTGTGTGGTATGTGTGTTACAGGTCCGGACACAATCATTGTGTCCGAAGACTATCTTGGAGTTCGGAAGGAGGAACCCGCCTTGCAATGCCGAAGACAAATCCGCGCGCCGGACACCTCGTCATTGAAGCCAGGTTCAGGGGCTACTGAGGGAGTCCTGGACTAAGGGGTCCTCGGGCGTCCGGCCTGTTAGCCATGGGCCGGACTGATGGGCTGTGAAGATACGGAGACCGAAGACTCCACCAGTGTTCGGATGGGACTCTCCTTGGCGTGGAAGGCAAGCTTGGCGATCGAATATGTAGATTCCTTCCTCTGTAACCAACCTTGTGTAACCCTAGATCCTCCCGGTGTCTATATAAACCGGAGGACTTAGTCCGGAGGATAGATATACTCATTACCATAGTCATACAGGCTAGACTTCTAGGGTTTAGCCATTACGATCTCGTGGTAGATCAACTCTTGTAATACTCATATTCATCAAGATCAATCAAGCAGGAAGTAGGGTATTACCTCCATAGAGAGGGCCCGAACCTGGGTAAACATTGTGTCCCCCGCCTCCTGTTACCATCATCCTTAAACGCACAGTTTGGGACCCCTTACCCGAGATCCGCCGATTTTGACACCAACACCCTGCCTCACATGTAAGTAATCAGGAGACATCACCCCCGAAAGAGTTCCATCATTCTGCCTCACCCACCGCACTGTCTCCTACTCCAAAGGGGAGGCGTTCGGCGTGCCACGCTACCCCAGGGGCGACTCCGAAGAGAGCGGCTCCCACACCGGGCAAGCCTTCGAAGAGGAAGGCAAACGCAGACACAGCCGAGCTTTCATCGAAGAGGTATGGATTTGTAAATAGGTTCCTTAGCAGTCGCATCCAACTGTGACTTTTTGTTTGTCCTGTATCAAGAAAAGAGTTCGCCGGACTATGTCCGGGGATCCGGCCGGTCATACTCCCAGCAGCCGGGATCCAAATCCCGCCACAAAGACAGGGGCTGATACAGGAGCGAGGCCGGACTGTCCTTCAGCAGAGGATTTTCGGATGATGTATCCGTCACAAACTTTGAAGTGGAGAGCGCCATGAATCATCGGCGCCGAAGGGCCGTTATTCGCGACCCCGGTCTTACAAAAGAGGCTTTCAATGCCTTTAGCTCAGCGGATGCATACATCAGAGCTGGTCGAGACGGGCTGACCAGAGCCGCAGACCAGCATTTGAAAGATATGCGGGTAATTTTATTTTACAAAATGATAATTATATGCCAGTAGCCCCCGAGACTTGAAGCAGTTGGTACAACTGATTTAAGGATCATTGTATATGCAGGTTCTTACGGAGAAGAACAACCTGTTATCTCAAGAGCTAGAAGAGTGTCGGACACAGGTAACTGTTGTTACCGCCAAACTGGAGAAATCCAAGAGGGCGTCACCTGGTAATATTCCCCTCCATCGAGGAAATATAATCATATGCCAGTAATGCTAACTTTGTTGCACATATCATGGCATGATCGTCAGATAAACTTAAAGAGGCACTGGAAGTCGCGCAAGCGAATGAACAAGAAGCCAAAAGGCTACAGTCTGCGGGAGAACGTGTGCTGAAACGGGTCAGGGAGGAGAAAAACGAACTCCAAGATTCCAAGACTCAGCTGGGCGAAGAGCTGAAAGATGTGCGGGCCCAGCTGGCTGACTCCGTGAAGGAAAATAAGAGGCTGCGATGCGGCATATTTAGTATGTGTTCAAACTTTCCTCCATGTTATTTGGCGAGGAGAGGAACTAACAGAGTTATGTCTGTAGGTATGCTGACTGGCCTTCCTGAAAAGGAGGTGTCCGGAACCTCGGGAGATCTGCTACAAGAGCTAGCGCAGATGCACGAGCAAGCTCGGCAGGCGATGCGAAGTGCTGCTAAGGCTTTATGGCCATCCGCCTCCGCTCCAGAAAGGATAGAGGAGCTTATACAGCTATTCAAAGGAGCGCGGTGGCGCTTCCGATTATGGAAGATACCGGCCTGCCGGGAAGGTGCACGAGAAGCCTGGGCCATGGTGAAAACAAGGTACACCAAGCTTGATCCAAATCATATGGCCCGGGTCGGACCTCTAGGGTCAGATGGGAAAGAAATTCCCGTGAATTTGGTATATGACCAAGTAGAAGTAGCCGCCAAATATTCACAACGGGATTGTAAGTTAGACAGCCTGTTAGACGGTATAGAGGAGGAAATTTTTGAGTCCAAGTGACTATGTACTTTCCGTCTAGCTGAATTGTAAAACGATTGTCATGGCAGACCTTTTCGCTTCGACCTCTGGACCCGAAGGTGCAGAGTGTTTCCGAATACCTGAGTGGTAAAATAGACCGCGGTATGCGTGGAAACCAGGCGTAGGGGTCATAGTTGCTTGAACAGACAAGTTGTATCTGGCTAGTTATGTTATATTACATTATGATCGTAAGAAACATCTTCCAGAGAGAATAGTTCCGTTAAGGGTTCCTTTGCCTGGGAGTGCATACGTTAAAATGCATGTCTGGACTGTGATTTGGAAAAATCGTAGTATACGAAACATCTGGGGATTCATATTTTAATGAATGTAAAAACATATTTAGTTCACCGACCGAATATTCCCTTAAGAACGCTAGCTTCCTGCTTCACCCAGTCTGAGGTACACATCCGGATGACCCGGCAGTAACAATCGCAGAGGTGCTCCCTTTATGCCCTAGCCGAACTAACGGGAATGTAGGGCATAAGCACAGGAGCCAGGCAATCCAGCTTGGCCAAAACTTAAGTCATATCGATGCATATAATGGTGAAGAAAAGGTACATATGGAGAAGACGCGCATATGTGATGAGCTGGATGCTCGAAAAAATAACAATAATAAGCTTCTGTCAAAGAAGCCCCCAGGTATAATTGACGTACATATTTGAGGATGTGTATGTCATAGGTGCACGGTTTAGCCGCACAAAAAGCTTTAAGGCTAAAAAAAGGAAAAAGGTGAAAAGAGAGGAAAAGCGATGGGAACAATAGGGAGAAGGAGACGAACAAAGAGTTCGACGCTAGGCATAGAATCTTCGGAGTCTGGCCGCGTTCCAGGGGTTCGGCTCGAGGCGATTGTCTGACGCATCACGCAGGCGGTACGCTCCTCCGGTGAGAACTTCGTCAATGATGAAGGGGCCCTCCCATTTGGGCTTGAGTTTGTCCTTTTTCTTCTCCGACAAGCGTAGAACGAGTTCGCCAACATTATAAGTCTTGGCCCGTACTTCTCTGCTTTGATATCTGCGGACCTGTTGTTGATAAAATGCGGAACGGGCTTTTGCAACGTCGCGCTCCTCCTCCAGGGCATCTAGGTTGTCCTGCCGATCAAGCTCGGCCTCTCTCTCTTCGTACATGCGCACTCGAGGTGAGTCATGAATAATGTCGCAGGGTAACACAGCCTCTGCGCCGTACACCATGAAGAATGGTGTATATCCGGTAGTGCGATTGGGCATGGTTCGCAGCCCCCAGATTACGGAGTCGAGCTCCTCAACCCAGTGCTTGTCTGATTCTTTCAAAGACCGCACCAGTCTAGGCTTGATGCCGCTCATAATAAGACCATTGGCCCGTTCGACTTGACCGCTTGTTTGCGGGTGATAGACAGAGGCGTAATTGAGCTTAATGCCCAGATTGGCGCACCAAGTTTTCACCTCATCAGCTGTGAAATTGGAGCCGTTATCGGTGATGATGCTGTGTGGGACACCATAACGGTGTACAACGCCGGATATAAAGTCTATTGCTAGTCCGGCTTCAGCCGTTTCAACTGATTTGGCCTCTATCCACTTAGTGAATTTATCCACCATGACCAGCAGATATTTTTTCTTATGGCTTCCTCCTTTAAGGTGTCCAACCATATCAAGCCCACAGACCGCAAAAGGCCAAGTGATGGGGATTGTTTGTAGAGCAGTGGGTGGCATATGGCTCTGGTTGGCGAAAAGCTGGCATCCGACGCAACGTCGGACAAGGTCCTGTGTGTCTGCTCGGGCCATCGGCCAATCAAAACCTGTACGGAAGGCCTTGCTAACAAGGGCCCGAGCTGCGGTGTGGTGACCGCCGAGACCGGCATGAATTTCAGCCAGGAGCCGCCGCCCCTCGTCCTTGGAGATACATCTTTGAAGGACTCCAGTAGCGCTTTTCTTGTAGAGCTCTCCGTCGTGAACCTTGTAGGCCTTCGAACGCCGGACAATGCGGCGAGCCTCAATCTGATCCTCAGGGAGTTCTCTCCTATTAAGGTAGGCCAAGATGGGTTCGGTCCAAGGGGCAATGACTGCCATGATGAGATGGGCCGATGGTGTTATTTCGGTGGCTGAGCCCCCGATGATATCGTTGTGTTCGGTATCTGGGGTTGTATTCGGATCCGGACTGATGTTGTCGCTCTCCCCTTGCCACACAACGGATGGCTTAAAAAGCCTTTCCAGAAAGATGTTAGGTGGGACGGGGTCACACTTAGCGCCGATGCGAGCAAGGACGTCCGCCGCTTGATTACTTTCTCGAGCCACGTGATGAAACTCGAGCCCCTCGAACCGAGCCGACATTTTCAGGACGGCGTTACGATAAGCCGCCATCTTCGGATTTTTGGCATCGAAATCTCCATTTATTTGAGATATTGCGAGGTTTGAGTCCCCGCGCACTTCCAGGCGTTGCATGCCCATGGAGACAGCCATCCGAAGACCATGTAATAAGGCCTCGTATTCGGCTGCGTTATTGGAGTCTGTGTATAGTATTTGGAGTATGTACTGGACTATGTCTCCCGTGGGGGACGTTAAAACGACGCCCGCTCCTAACCCTGCCAACATTTTGGAACCATCGAAATACATAACCCAATTGGAATATGTGTCGTACTCTTTAGGGAGTTCGGCCTCTGTCCATTCGGCGAAGAAGTCAGCCAGTACTTGTGATTTAATGGCGCGACGCGGTTTATATGTTATGTCGAATGGGAGGAGCTCAATGGCCCATTTGGCAATCCGGCCCGTAGCATCGTGGTTGTTTATTATGTCATTGAGTGGTACTTCAGAAGCCACCGTGATCGAACACTCCTAAAAATAGTGTCGTAGCTTCCGGGATGCCATGAAGACCGCTATGCTATCTTTTGATAATGAGGGTACCGGGATTTGCATGGTGTGAGGAGAGTGGATACGTAGTATACCAGCTTCTGAAGCGGGAATTTGTGTCCCTCTTGCTCTCGCTCAACGACGAGCACGGCGCTCACCACCTGGTGTGTTGCCGATATGTATGATAACATGGGTTCGCCGATGTTTGGCGCGGCCAGGATTTGGGTTGCTCGCTAGAAGGGCTTTTATTTCTTCCAGTCCGGCCGTTGCTGCATCCGTCCACTCGAAGTGATCGGTACGCTGGAGAAGGCGATAAAGTGGCAGTGCCTTTTCTCCCAGTCTGGAGATAAAGCGGCTTAAAGTTGCCATGCAGCCGGCTAGTTTTTGGACCTGTTTAAGGTCCGTTGGTGTAGCCAATTGTGACAGAGCTCGGATTTTGGCTGGATTTGCTTCAGTTCCTCTATTGGAAACGATGAAGCCCAGCAGTTTTCCAGCGGGGACGCCAAAAACGCACTTTTCCGGGTTGAGCTTGATGTCATATGCACGGAGGTTGTCGAATGTGAGACGTAAATCGTCTATTAGTGACTCGACATGCCTAGTTTTGATGACGACGTCGTCCACATATGCTTCAACTGTCTTGCCGATCTGTTTCTCCAGGCATGTTTGAATCATGCGTTGGTAGGTGGCCCCGGCGTTTTTGAGCCCGAAGGGCATGGTGTTGAAGCAGAATGGCCCATATAGGGTAATGAATGCCGTTGCGGCTTGGTCGGACTCCTTCATTTTGATTTGATGGTATCCGGAATATGCGTCGAGGAAGCACAGTGAGTCGTGTCCTGCGGTAGCATCAATGATCTGGTCAATGCGGGGGAGGGGGAAGGGATCCTTAGGGCAGGCCTTATTGAGGTCTTTGAAATCGACACACAGGCGCCAGGATTTATCCTTCTTTGGCACCATCACCAAGTTTGCTAGCCAATCCGGGTGTTTTATTTCTCTAATGAATCCAGCTTCAATTAGCTTGGCTAGCTCTTCCCCCATAGCTTGACGTTTGGGTTCGGAAAAGCGCCGCAGTGTTTGCTTGACCGGTTTATATGCCTTCAATATATTGAGGCTGTGTTCGGCCAACTGGCGTGAGATTCCAGGCATATCAGAAGGGTGCCAGGCGAATATATCCTAGTTCTCGCGCAGGAACTCTCGTAATGCAGCGTCAACCGTTGTGTCTAGTTGTGCTCCGATAGATGATGTCTTCTTGGCGTCCGTTGGATGGACTTGGAATTTGACTATTTCTTCTGCTGGCTTGAAGGAGGTGGATTTGGGTCGTTTGTCCAGGATTACATTGTCCCTGTCCACCGTGGAGCGCAGAGCGGTTAATTCTTCGGTCGGGAGGGCTTCGGATAATGCCTCAAGGGCCAGGGATGCGGTCTTGTTTTCGGCATGGAGTGCTATGTCCGGATCACTGGCGAGAGTGATTTGCCATTGGGCCCGGGCATCTTGAGCTTCATATACCCGTAGTGAGGTATAGCTTGGAAACGTGTAAACGTGTCTCGCCCCAATAGGGCGTGATATCCGCTATTGAAAGGGGCCACTTGGAAAGTTATTTCTTCGGACCGATAGTTCTCCGGTGTGCCGAATACCACGTCGAGTGTGATTTTGCCCGCGCATCGCGCCTCCCAACTGGGAATAATTCCTCGGAAGGTCGTGGTACTTTGCTCAATGCGGCTCCTGTCTATTTCCATTTTGCTGAGTGTATCCTCGTAAATGAGGTTTAGTCCGCTGTCGTCATCCATGAGAACCTTGGTGAGCCGAAAGCCATCCACGATTGGACTGGGGACCAAGGCGGCTAGTGCCCGGACTGCCCTGAATTTTGGTTCATCACTGGCATTAAAAGTTATGGCCGTGTCGTTCCAGGGGTTTATTGCTGCGACTTGGCAGACTTCTGTGAGGTCGCGGAGTGCCCTTTTGCGCTGATTTTTTGAAGCAAAGGTCTCGAAAACCGTCAATACTCTGAGGTCGTCGTCTTCCGGGGGGTGTTGTTCTGGGGTATTTTTGGTGAGGAGATCTTCGCCTCTTTTGGCCACTTGCCGGAGTATCCAGCATGCTCTAAGGCTGTGGGTTGGTGTGGTATCCGGTGTTGTATGTATTTTGCATGGCCTATCGAGCCATCCCTCTAGAACAGTTCCGCGTGAAGGAAATATGCCCTAGAGGCAATAATAAAGTTATTATTTATTTATTTCCTTATTTCATGATAAATGTTTATTATTCATGCTAGAATTGTATTAACCGGAAACATAATACATGTGTGAATACATAGACAAACAGAGTCACTAGTATGCCTCTACTTGACTAGCTCGTTTATCAAAGATGGTTAAGTTTCCTAACCATAGACATGAGTTGTCATTTGATTAACGGGATCACATCATTAGAGAATGATGTGATTGACTTGACCCATTCCGTTAGCTTAGCACTTGATCGTTTAGTATGTTGCTATTGCTTTCTTCATGACTTATACATGTTCCTATGACTATGAGATTATGCAACTCCCGAATAACCGGAGGAACACTTTGTGTGGTACCAAATGTCACAACGTAACTGGGTGATTATAATGGTGCTCTACAGGTGTCTCTGATGGTACTTCTTGAGTTGGCGTATATCGAGATTAGGATTTGTCACTCCAATTGTCGGAGAGGTATCTCTGGGCCCACTCGGTAATACACATCACTATAAGCCTTGCAAGCATTGTAACTAATGAGTTAGTTGTGGGATGATGTATTACGGAATGAGTAAAGAGACTTGCCAGTAATGAGATTGAACTAGGTATTGAGATACTGATGATCGAATCTCAGGCAAGTAACATACCGATGACAAAGGGAACAACGTATGTTGTTATGCGGTTTGACCAATAAAGATCTTCGTAGAATATGTGGGAGCCAATATGAGCATCCAGGTTCCGCTATTGGTTATTAACATCCGGCCTCCCCCCTTGCTCCTTTATATACGGGGGCAGGGGGGCACCTCTAGACACAAGTTGATCTATTGATCTCTCCCAGGCGTGTGCGGTGCCCCCCTCCACCATAATCCACCTCGATCATATCGTTGCGGTGCTTAGGCGAAGCCCTGCGTCGGTAGCATCATCATCACCGTCATCACGCCGTCGTGCTGACGAAACTCCCCGGTGAAGCTTTGCTGGATCGGAGCTCGCGGGACATCATCGAGTGAACGTGTGCTGAACTCGGAGGTGTCGTGCGTTCGGTACTTGGATCGGTCAGATCGTGAAGACGTACGACTACATCAACCGCGTTGTGCTAACGCTTTCGCTTTCGGTCTACGAGGGTATGTGGACAACACTCTCCCCTCTCGTTGCTATGCATCACCATGATCTTGCGTGTGCGTAGGAATTTTGAAATTACTACGTTCCCCAACACCGCGCCTCATGATGGGCTTTGATTTCTTTACTATTGGGTCAGGCGCCCCACGAGGGTGCGTCCTTTTTGCCCGGACGAGGGGCCGAGTTGTAACCGGTGGTTCCCAACGAGCTGCCTGAGTTTTCCAACCGCTTTCCATTGCGTAGTACTTCTGTACTATGGCTGCTAAGTCAGCGAAGTGTATTACGCGACGGCGGTTGATGGCGTTGAGGATTCCTTCGTCCGTGCAATTGTTGCAGAATACTGAGATTGCGTCTTCATCACGGCAATCTTTAATCTTGTCTTTGACAAGGAGGAATCTGGCCCAGAAGTGATGGACCGTTTCCTGAGACTGCTGTCATATGTACATAAGATCACGTATAGCTGGGTGGGTGGGTGGTTTTAAATCAGAACCCTGACCCGATTTCGGATCCGGAGTTTGTAAATATTCCGAACTTAATGGTTCGTACTCCGGGATATCAACTGATTTTTTAGGCCCGTCGTCCGATTCTAGGTTCGGAAGGCAGGGCACGTCGTTCCGCGAACAGGTATCCGGCTCCTCGAGCTCGGTAATCCAAACATAGTTCGTCCTCAATATAGAGGAAGAGTTATTGTCTTGCTCCTCCACCACCGCTATCTGATGGGTGATCGGCGGAGATTTGATTTCTCTCTGGTCAGGTTTAAGCCCAATCCGATCATAGTTTGTAGCGACCCTGCTACCTCTTGAGCACTGCGTTGGTTTTCCCTTGAAGAGGAAAGGGCGATGCAGTAAAGTAGCGTAAGTATTTCCCTCAGTTTTTGAGAACCAAGGTATCAATCCAGTAGGAGGCCACGCGCGAGTCCCACGCACATACACAAACAAATAAGAACCTCGCAACCAACACGATAAAGGGGTTGTCAATCTCTTCACGGTCACTTACGAGAGTGAGATCTGATAGAGATAATAGGATACTATTTTTGGTATTTTTATGATAAAGATTAAAAGTAAAGATTGCAAAATAAACAGTAATAGAAATCGCTAGTTGACGGGAGATTAATATGATGGAAAATAGACCCGGGGGCCATAGGTTTCACTAGTGGCTTCTCTCAAGAGCATAAGTATTACGGTGGGTAAACAAATTACTGTCGAGCAATTGATAGAAATTGAGCATAGTTATGAGAATATCTAGGTATGATCATGTATATAGGCATCACGTCCGTGACAAGTAGACCGACTCCTGCCTGCATCTACTACTATTACTCCACACATCGACCGCTATCCAGCATGCATCTAGAGTATTAAGTTCATAAGAACGGAGTAACGCTTTAAGCAAGATGACACGATGTAGAGGGATAAAGTCATGCAATATGATATAAACCCCATCTTTTTATCCTCGATAGCAACAATACAATACGTGTCATTTCCCCTACTGTCGCTGGGATCGAGCACCGCAAGATTGAACCCAAAGCTAAGCACTTCTCCCATTGCAAGAAAGATCAATCTAGTAGGCCAAACCAAACTGATAATTCGAAGAGACTTGCAAAGATAACCAATCATACATAAAATAATTCAGAGGAGATTCAAATATTGTTCATAGACAATCTTGATCATAAACCCACAATTCATCGGATCTCGACAAACACATCGCAAAAGAAGACTTACATCAAATAGATCTCCAAGAGAATCAAGGAGAACTTTGTATTGAGATCCAAAGAGAGAGAAGAAGCCATCTAGCTAATAACTATGGACCCGAGGGTCTTAGGTAAACTACTCACACATCATCGGAGAGGCTATGGTGTTGATGTAGAAGCCCTCCATGATCAATGCCCCCTCCGGTGGAGCGCCGGAAAAGGCCCCAAGATGGGATCTCACGGGTACAGAAGGTTGCGGCGATGGAATTAGGTTTTCGTGGTGCTCCTCGATGGTTTGGGGTACGTAGGTATATATAGGAGGAAGAAGTAGGTCGATGGAGCCACGAGGGTGGAGGGCGCGCCCAGGGGGGTAGGCGTGCCCCCCTGCCTCGTGGCCTCCTCGGTGATTTCTTGACGTCCACTCCAAGTCCTCTGGATCACGTTTGTTCCAAAAAATAACTCTCCCGAAGGTTTCATTCCGTTTGGACTCCGTTTGATATTCCTTTTCCGCGAAACACTGAAATAGGCAAAAAAACAGCAATTTGGGCTGGGCCTCCGGTTAATAGGTTAGTCCCAAAAATAATATAAATATGTATAAATAAGCCCATTAAACATCCAAAACAGAATATATAATAGCATGGAACAATCAAAAATTATAGATACGTTGGAGACGTATCAAGCATCCCCAAGCTTAATTCCTGCTCGTCCTCGAGTAGGTAAATGATAAGAACAAAAATTTTGATGTGGAATGCTACCTAGCATATTCCTTAATGTAATTTTCTCTATTGTGGCATGAATTTTCAGATCCGAAAGATTCAAGATAAAAGTTTAATATTGACATGAAAATAATAATACTTCAAGCATACTAACAAAGCAATCATGTCTTCTCAAAATAACATGGCCAAAGAAAGTTATCCCTACAAAATCATATAGTCTGGCTATGCTCTATATTCACCACACAAAGTATTTAAATCATGCACAACCCCGATGACAAGCCAAGCAATTGTTTCATACTTTTGATGTTCTCAAACTTTTTCAATCTTCACGCAATACATGAGTGTGAGCCATGGATATAGCACTATAGGTGGAATAGAATGGTGGTTGTGGAGAAGACAAAAAAGGAGAAGATAGTCTCACATCAACTAGGCGTATCAACGGGCCATGGAGATGCCCATTAATAGATATCAATGTGAGTGAGTAGGGATTGCCATGCAACGGATGCACTAGAGCTATAAGTGTATGAAAGCTCAACAAAAGAAACTAAGTGGGTGTGCATCCAACTTGCTTGCTCACGAAGACCTAGGGCATTTTGAGGAATCCCATCATTGGAATATACAAGCCAAGTTCTTTAATGTAAAATTCCCACTAGCATATGAAAGTGACAACATAAGAGACTCTCTATCAATGAAGATCATGGTGCTACTTTGAAGCACAAGTGTGGTAAAAGGATAGTAACATTGTCCCTTCTCTCTTTTTCTCTCATTTTTTTATTTGGGCATTTTCTCTCTCTTTTTATGGCCTCTTTTTTCTTTTCTTTTTCCCCTTTTTTTCGTCCGGAGTCTCATCCCGACTTGTGGGGGAATCATAGTCTCCATCATCCTTTCCTCACTTGGGACAATGCTCTAATAATGATGATCATCACACTTTTATTTACTTACAACTCAAGAATTACAACTCAATACTTAGAACAAAATATGACTCTATGTGAATGCCTCCGGCGGTGTACCGGGATATGTGATGAATCAAGAGTGACATGTATGAAAGAATTATGGAGGTGGCTTTGCCACAAATACGATGTCAACTACATGATCATGCAAAGCAATATGACAATGATGAAGCGTGTCATAGCAAACGGAACGGTGGTAAGTTGCATGGGAATATATCTCGGAATGGCTATGGAAATGCCATGATAGGTAGGTATGGTGGCTGTTTTGAGGAAGGTATATGGTGGGTGTATGATACCGGCGAAAAGTGCGCGGTATTAGAGAGGTTAGCAATGGTGGAAGGGTGAGAGTGTGTATAATCCATGGACTCAACATTAGTCATAAAGAACTCATATACTTGTTGCAAAAATCTATTAGTTATCCAAACGAAGTATTACGCACATGCTCCTAGGGGGATAGATTGGTAGGAAAAGAGCATCGCTCGTCCCCGACCGCCACTCATAAGGAAGATCAATAAATAAATCATGCTCCGACTTCATCACATAATGGTTCACCATACGTGCATGCTACGGGAATCACAAACTTTAACACAAGTATTTCTCAAATTCACAACTACTCAACTAGCAAGACTCTAATATCACCATCTTCATATCTTAAAACAATTATCAAGTATCAAACTTCTCTTAGTATTCAACGCACTTATAAGAAAGTTTTTACTAATCTTGGATGCCTATCATATTAGGACTAATTTCTCAATTTAAGCAAATTACCATGCTGTTTTGTAGGACTCTCAAAATAATATAAGTGAATCATGAGAGAACAAATGTTTCTATAAAACAAAACCACCACCGTGCTCTAAAAGATATAAGTGAAGCACTGTGACGCCCCCAATTTGACCGTACACTAATCATGCACGCAAATGTGTATGATCAAGATCAGGGACTCACGGGAAGATATCACAACACAGCTCAAAAACATAAATAAGTCATACAAGCATCATAATACAAGCCATGGGCCTCGAGGGCTCGAATACAAGTGCTCGATCACAGACGAGTCAGCGGAAGCAACAATATCTGAGTACAGACATAAGTTAAACAAGTTGCCTTAAGAAGGCTAGCACAAACTGGGATACAAATCGAACGAGGCACAGGCCTCCTGCCTGGGATCCTCCTAACTACTCCTGGTCGTCGTCAGCGGCCTGCACGTAGTACTAGGCACCTCCAGTGTCGTAGGAGTCGTCGTCGACGGTGGCGTCTGGCTCCTGGACTCCAGCATCTGGTTGCGACAACCAGATAGAAAGGAAAGGGGGAAAAGAGGGAGAGAAGCAACCGTGAGTACTCATCCAAAGTACTCGCAAGCAAGGAGCTACACTACATATGCATGGGTATATGTGTAAAGGGGCATATCAGTGGACTGAACTGCAGAATGCCACAATAAAAGGGGGATAGCTAGTCCTGTCGAAGACTACGCTTCTGGTCATCTCCATCTTGCAGCATGCAGAAGAGAGTAGATTGAAGTCCTCCAAGTAGCATCGCATAGCATAATCCTACCCGGCGATCCCCTCCTCGTCGCCCTGTTAGAGAGCGATCACCGGGTTGTATCTGGCACTTGGAAGGGTGTATTTTATTCAGTATCCAGTTCTAGTTGTCATAAGGTCAAGGTACAACTCTGGGTCGTCCTTTTACCGAGGGACACGGCTATTCGAATAGATAAACTTCCCTGCAGGGGTGCACCACATAACCCAACACGCTCGATCCCATTTGGCCGGACACACTTTTCTGGGTCATGCCCGGCCTCGTAAGATCAACACGTCGCAGCCCCACCTAGGCTCAACAGAGAGGTCAGCACACCGGTCTAAACCTATGCGCGCAGGGGTCTGGGCCCATCGCCCTATGCACACCTGCACGTTGCGTACGCGGCCGGAAGCAGACCTAGCCCCCTTAATACAAGCGCGAGCTTACGGTCCAATGCGGCGCGCGCCACTCAGTCGCTGACGTCAAAAGAGCTTCGGCTGATACCACGACGTCGGGATACCCATAACTACTCCCGCGTAGATGGTTAGTGCGTATAGACCAAATGGCCAGACTCAGATCAAATACCAAGATCTCGTTAAGCGTGTTAAGTATCTGCGAACGCCGACCAGGGCCAGGCCCACCTCTCTCCTAGGTGGTCTCAACCTGCCCTGTCGCTCCGCCACAAAGTAACAGTCGGGGGCCGTCAGGAACCCAGGCCCACCTCTACCGGGGTGGAGCCACCTGTCCTTTCAGCCCCCTCATCAGAACCACTTGCGGGTACTCCTCGAGCCGACCCGACTTTAGTCACCACATGTGTCATGTACATAATGTATTAAGTATATACCCCTGATCACCTCCCGAAGTGATCACGGCCCAGTAGTATAGCATGGCAGACGGACAAGAGTGTAGGGCCACTGATGGAACACTAGCATCCTATACTAAGCAGTAGGATAGCAGGTAAGGGTAACAACTGTAGCAACAATGACAGGCTATGCATCAGGATAGGATATCGGAAAGCAGTAACATGCTACACTACTCTAATGCAAGCAGTATAGAGAAGAATAGGCGATATCTGGTGATCAAGGGGGGGGCTTGCCTGGTTGCTCAGACAAGAAGGAGGGGTCGTCAGTGACGTAGTCGACCACAGGGGCACCAGCATCGTCACGGGGTCTACCGAAGAGAATAGGGGGGAAGAAACAGTAAATACATAGCAAGCAAGTGCATAACAAGACAACAGGCAGAGCTAGACGTGTTCTAACGCGGTATGAGGTGATACCGGTGAAGGGGGGAAACATCCGGGAAAGTATCCCCGGTGTTTCACGTTTTCGGACAGATGAACCGGAGGTGAAATGTTGCAGGTTCACTATGCTAGGGACGCGTGGCGGACGAACGGACTGCGTATTCGGATTCGTCTCGTCGTTCTGAGCAACTTTCATGTAGAAAGTATTTCCATCTGAGCTACGGTTTAAAAGATATGATTTTCTAAAGATTTACTAATTTCTGGAATTTAATTAATCATTTAACTTAATTCGAAATTAGATTTATGACATCAGCATGATGTCATGCTGACATCAGCAGTCAACAGGGGTTGACTAAGTCAAACTGACATGTGGGTCCAATGGGACCCACCTGTCATTCTCTGTTTAGGTTAATTAGGGTTTATCTAATTAATTACTGTTTAATTAAATTAACTAATTAATTAGATTAATTTAAACAGGGTTAATTAACTTAATTAATTAATTATATTTATTTTTGTTTTTATTTTCTTTATTTATTTATTAATTTTTATTAATTAAGTTATTATTTTTATTATTTTTATTATTATTCTTTTTTTATACGTTCTGGGGCTGGTCCCCGCTTGTCATAGGCCCCAGGGGCCTTTGCGGGCGTGTGGGTTACGGGCGCAACCCGAACGGGCGATGGCCCTCGCGGGTGCACCCAACTGGCGCGGGTGTCGGCGCGCCGGCGTGAAGCCGCGACAGCAGCCGAGGGGCGGAACCGGGCGGCGGCCAACGAGGTAGGGCCGCGGCGAGGCCGGCCGCCAGTGGCTGGCACGGGAGGGACGGAAGGAGCGTCGGGCGGCACCGGAGCGGGGCGCGGGGAGCGGCGGCCGCCAGCAAGCGCGAGGGAAGGCGCGGAGCCGTGGGCGTGCGGGGCAGCGGTGGAGCAGCAGCAATGGTGGCGGGCTCGGTGGCAGGTGCAGACGGAGTTGCCGCGGGGCTCGGGGGCGCGCGAGGCGCGGCAGACCGGAGCGGTGGGGAGGGGCAGCACGTGCGGGCAGCAGCAGGGGAAGCGGGCGGCAAGGCGGAGCAGGGCCACGCGGGCGGGAAGCGCACGACGGCGAGGCCACGGCGCAGCTGGACACAGCCACGGGCGCGGCCGAGGCGGGGTGAGCATGGTCGCGCGGCAGGGGGGGCACGCGGCCGGTGAGGCCGCAGCAGCGGAGCAGGGGGCGGCGCGGTGAGCGACGGGTTAGCGCGCGGGCGCGAGGCGGGAGGCCGCGCATGGACGAGGCACGCAGGGGGAAGAGGAGGACGGACGGCGGCGACAGAAAGGGGAAGGGAGGAACCGGGGCTCACTGCGGGATGCAGGGATCGGGGGTAGTGGGTCGGGGAGGAGGACGACGAAGGGGCGGCGTCGGGGCGAGGTGGCGCCGGCGACGGGCGCCGTCGTCGAGGTCGCGGGGGGGGCGCGGGATCGGGGCGATCCCGATCCAGATCGGGGAGGAGAGGCCGATGTGGGGGGGGAGTGGGTGCGTGGGGTAGTTTAGGGTTTCGGGTGAGTGGATAAGGGGAGTGGGGGGGAGTGGCCGGCTGGGCCTGGTGGTTTGGCCCAGTGGGGCTGTGGCCTGCTGGGCCGGAGCCCAGTGGGGGGGGGTTCGCTCTCTCTTTTTTTAGCTTTGTTTTGTTTTCTGTTTTCTTTTCTTTATATATTTTCTTTTCTATTTTATTCTTTTAATTCCTGTTTTATAAAATATAAATACAACTCCTAAGTTAATGTTATAATTTATTCTACTGCCCCAAAAAGTTTGACACCTGATTAAAATAGTTTGCATTATTATTATTTTTAAAAGGCATTTAATTAATTGTCACAGCTGTTGTTTTAATTACTTTAGAACCTTTAAACATTTTATCAAAGCTTGGTCTCTCCACCATAATTGCTTACGATTTATTTGAAACAACCCGAACATTTTAGTTTTAATTTTTGAAAAATTTTGTTGTTTGCCATATTTTGAATTTGAATTTTGATCCGGTTTTGAACTAACGCGAGATTATTAACACTAACAGAGGTGACGTGGCATCATCAGCGTAGGTTTACTGTAGCATAATTATCCGGGCGTCACAATTCTCCTCCACTACAAGAAATCTCATCCCGAGATTTAAGAGGGAAGTAAAGGGGGAAGGTTCGGGTTACGAAATTCTAGGGAGCGTTCTTGGTCTTGGTTGTTTTTCTCGAAGAGGTTGATCCATTACATTGATGTCTTCATTCTGCTATTTCAGGTCATCATGATAAAGTTGTCGTCCTTTCTTCGGGAACTCCATCGTACTTACGACAGAGTAAGGGGGTATTCTGGAAGAACGGACTTCTGCAGGGTTTACTATCTGGTCAATATCATCGGGGAAGGTGGCGGAAAGTATCTCTCGAACTAAACCTTAAGAAAAGCCGAGAGCAAGTAAGAAAGTACCATGAGAAGTTTCAAACGGGTAGGCAATCGTTCGAAGCCTGAAACAAAGTGTGAAAGGGGTTCAAAGCAATCGGAATAAGTATTATGTCTGATGCCAGTATAGATCGGTAGGACGGTGGTCCGTGAATTACATACGAGGCCACGCGCGATGAATAAATTTGGGAACAGGGGGTGCACAGGAGAGTCAGGTTTCGATCCTGTGGAACTATGGGTTATGGGCCCACCATGTGGGTTAAAAGTAGGAAGGGCGGTGACATCTTGCACGATCATGATAGCAAGGCATGTCAGAGGGTAGCCTGTCAGTTATATGTCAGCAACATCGTCGGTACCAAGGGCGAGGGACGAAGAGAACCATTTTCCTGCTCGTTGAAATGAGGCGGACCATTAGGCAAAGTTCTCGTCCATCGGTGGTTACCGAAATGTCACCAACAATAATAACAGGGTCTTACTGACAGAGTTGTACACCGAGGTGTTTACATAAGCAGGAGAATATTACTGCTTAGATCATATAGATCACCAGAAAGGTTAAACCAAACAATGGAAAGGAAAATATGATTATCAGATTAAACAGAAGAATGGAAAGGAAAATGTGTTTAAACACATATTTCAAGGTTATATCCTTCCCAAGGACAAGCTGAGCATGATATTCATGACAGGATATAATGTAGAAAACTCTTTAGGTAGGGGAGAGAAATTTCATGACATTACCCATACAACGGTGTTTTGATAATTGAGCAGGAAACATTTAGCATTGGGCTTCAAATGTTCCTGTTGAAAATCGGAGTACCATAGACATGCTTCGAGATAGCATTGACATGGTCAACAGGTGAAGATCAGACTTTGGAAACAAAAAGGATCCATCAGGAACAACTTATAGAATAAGACTTACAATTTCCTCATGGAAGAATAGCTAACCTTGCTAAAAGGGAAAACTTATAACAATAGGTCCTCCCGCCAGGTGTGCTGGGTATCATCACCTTACCGGGTCATAAATAGGCCAATGTTATAAGTCTTGGAAATATGTTCCAACCATCATATCTGACCGAGATTCAGATCTGATTGGTGTCAGGATAACTCAGACTCAGGATGCCTGAGAAGAAAGGTGCAACACAAATTGTCGAAACGACATCGGAGATTCTCGGGAGATGAACTATGGAAGCGAGTTCCGGACAAGGGTTCATCATTACATCAAGGAGAGGTGAGGAGGTGACTGATTGACTCAGCGACAATCCATTGAGATTTCCAAAAGATGGATTTCCATCACTATGTGAACAAGGAGATAACATTAGCTAGATCGAATGACTTAATGATGTATGCTCGAGGAAAACATACACAGTTAAACATTGGTTGAAATGTGCACCCGAAATATGGGCTAGGTAGCACAATCAATGTCCGAATGATGATTCATTAAGCCATAGACGTAGAATGAAACTATAGACCAATAACTTCAAAGCAATAGGGTTGCTAGAAGTTTAGAATTTACACATCACAGACCATTGGTCGGTATTCCTTTTAGAAACAACACGGGGACCAAGAAAGAATGGTGATGGGGAGAAGTATCACTGTACCAAGATGTCATACGAGGTGGTGAAATTCTTACGACATACTTGACATAAAAGATGGTAATACTCCAAGGTAGAACATATCATAAGCTAGATAGCAAGGAAATCAAGGTACAACACAAAACACGAACAAGTTTGTGTTGAATGGAAGGCGATAAAATGGTTGATGATAAAACAAATCATCGAGGGCAAGGATGGTATTTCTCATCCAGAATTCGATAGATATCTTGGAAGAGCTCAGAATGTTGATGATGTTCACGACACATTTGTAGCGAGAATTTATGAAGAGGTAATCGATCGGCGATGACATCAAGTCAAAGGAATGATGAAGCGAAAAGTTATTGGAACCAGGGGTATGACACAAACTCGAAATCAAGCTTGCTGTTCAAGGCGAAATGATATGACGAGGAAAATCGACGTAAGCTTAGCTCAGCGTCGAAGGTGGTGCTCCGGGAATAAAGACCATGTAGCACAGTTAAAATCGGCACGATAATAACATAGCCGAGCAGGCTAGGGATGACGTGATCGAGTACGAACTCGTAAACAAAGGAGATTATTAAGAGTTGTTTAATCATGATGCGGACTCGATTCAGTTATCGATGTCCTTGAGTGTTTAATAACTCGGAGCCCGTGAAAAATTGGAATCCATGAGAATGTAATACTTGATGGAGAACTCATAAGAAGTTATGCAGTTCCGTGATAATCTCGAGATACCAGGGGGTAATACTCGACGACAAACCAAAGTAGAGGTTGGACTGGGGTATTGCTCTTACAGAAGACAAGTGCTTAAACTTGTACGAGAAATGGTATTTAAAGGAGAACATGGTCGGAACGACGTCCACGGATACCAGATGAACTTATTACAAGGGGACAATTATTTTAAGAGAAGCTTCCATGATAAGGTATACATCGTGTCCATGGGCATGAACACAAAGTTCAAGGTCGACTCCCACTTCTTCAATGCATAACCTTTCATTCACTTCTCGCGTTTGATGAAGTTGCAGTGTGGAAAATTTTTATCTGGCAAAATACCAGAAGAGTATGACTCATGAAAACTTTCGAGTTCACACGTATTATGAAAGGCATAGGTTCAACCCATCAAGGCATCTTAGGAACATATACCACAAACTTCGGAGTAAATATTACAAGCTCGAAAGAAGAGCATTGTTCAAAATCAGATGATACAATTTACCAAAGGCATTATATACCCATGGAAAGGCTCACAAGGTTATTCAATAGGAAGGACACTGTCGGATAAAATCCAACAAAGGAACCGATGGTCCACAAGGGATCTGATGTGAGCATCGGTACTCAACCAGAGGAAGAAGAATGCCAGCAGATCTGATTATAGAAACAACTGACTAACTCAAAGTTCAAATGCAAAAGAATTATGATTTCCAACTCAGGGGGGTCAGAAGCAACGCTCTGATCAAGGATGGATAAGTTGAGTAGGCTTAGGGGTACAATCGATGGCAATTTGATAGGTCGAGATCCAGCTCACGTTTAAAATGACGTCTGAGCCGGAAGAATGAATTCTAGGATATGATTGAGGATTGCGAGCATTCGCAACAAATTGAATCAACGGACTCAAAATGATAATGACAAGAGATGCCAATAAGATTACGAGACTTATGGGATTAACCATAATGCAAGCAAACAAGAATTTCGAGAGCAATAGGCTCCTGAGGATTTTCGGAAGATCGAATAGTATTTTGAAGACTATTGTGGAATACTTGAATCAACTGGGGATGACCGGATACTCGGTAAGTGCGAGAATTATCCGTAGGCGTATTCAGGTGACAAAGAATAGCAAGGCAGTAAGCTCAAAGGATTCTCGGAACAACAGAGAGAATTTCGGGGTATCTTGTAATAACAAGATCAACTGGGAAACATTGTATGAATGGCGAGTATACGTGGTTATCCATAGGAGTTTATCGATGAAAGAGAATTGCAAAAGCAATGAGCACAAGTTCTCGGGTTATCAGCGGAGAGTATCTTCAGGGTCTTCACGTGCAGCAGACGATCATCAGTAATAAGGGGCTCTCCGGGTGAAAGTGATAACGAGATCCTAATGTTAGATTTAGTAAAATTCACTTAACCCGAATAGAAGAGAGATCAGAGTCCCAGAGTATAGACAAGGAGTAAAAGATCCTAATACCACCCAATGGCGACGTGGGCCCGTAAGACACACGGCCATGTTAGTAAAAGTTTTTGCAATGTCTAGACTCGACTTCGGCCAAGGAGTTGGAAAGGGGGATTCCTACAGGCAGTCAGCTCTGATACCAACTTGTGACGCCCCCAATTTGACCGTACACTAATCATGCATGCAAATGTGTACGATCAAGATCAGGGACTCATGGGAAGATATCACAACACAACTCTAAAACATAAATAAGTCATACAAGCATCATAATACAAGCCATGGGCCTCGAGGGCTCGAATACAAGTGCTCGATCACAGACGAGTCAGCGGAAGCAACAATATCTGAGTACAGACATAAGTTAAACAAGTTGCCTTAAGAAGGCTAGCACAAACTGGGATACAGATCGAACGAGGCACATGCCTCCTGCCTGGGATCCTCCTAACTACTCCTGGTCGTCGTCAGCGACCTGCACGTAGTAGTAGGCACCTCCAGTGTCGTAGGAGTCGTCGTCGACGGTGGCGTCTGGCTCCTGGACTCCAGCATCTGGTTGCGACAACCAGATAGAAAGGAAAGGGGGAAAAGAGGGAGAGAAGCAACCGTGAGTACTCATCCAAAGTACTCGCAAGCAAGGAGCTACACTACATATGCATGGGTATATGTGTAAAGGGGCATATCAGTGGACTGAACTGCAGAATGCCACAATAAAAGGGGGATAGCTAGTCCTGTCGAAGACTACGCTTCTGGTCATCTCCATCTTGCAGCATGTAGAAGAGAGTAGATTGAAGTCCTCCAAGTAGCATCGCATAGCATAATCCTACCCGGCGATCCCATCCTCGTCGCCCTGTTAGAGAGCGATCACCGGGTTGTATCTGGCACTTGGAAGGGTGTATTTTATTCAGTATCCAGTTCTAGTTGTCATAAGGTCAAGGTACAACTCCGGGTCGTCCTTTTACCGAGGGACACGGCTATTCGAATAGATAAACTTCCCTGCATGGGTGCACCACATAACCCAACACGCTCGATCCCATTTGGCCGGACACACTTTTCTGGGTCATGCCCGGCCTCGTAAGATCAACACGTCGCAGCCCCACCTAGGCTCAACAGAGAGGTCAGCACGCCGGTCTAAACCTATGCGCGCAGGGGTCTGGGCCCATCGCCCTATGCACACCTGCACGTTGCGTACGCGGCCGGAAGCAGACCTAGCCCCCTTAATACAAGCGCGAGCTTACGGTCCAATGCGGCGCGCGCCACTCAGTCGCTGACGTCAAAAGAGCTTCGGCTGATACCACGACGTCGGGATACCCATAACTACTCCCGCGTAGATGGTTAGTGCGTATAGACCAAATGGCCAGACTCAGATCAAATACCAAGATCTCGTTAAGCGTGTTAAGTATCTGCGAACGCCGACCAGGGCCAGGCCCACCTCTCTCCTAGGTGGTCTCAACCTGCCCTGTCGCTCCGCCACAAAGTAACAGTCGGGGGCCGTCAGGAACCCAGGCCCACCTCTACCGGGGTGGAGCCACCTGTCCTTTCAGCCCCCTCATCAGAACCACTTGCGGGTACTCCTCGAGCCGACCCGACTTTAGTCACCACATGTGTCATGTATATAATGTATATAGTATATACCCCTAATCACCTCCCGAAGTGATCACGGCCCAGTAGTATAGCATGGCAGACGGACAAGAGTGTAGGGCCACTGATGGAACACTAGCATCCTATACTAAGCAGTAGGATAGCAGGTAAGGGTAACAACTGTAGCAACAATGACAGGCTATGCATCAGGATAGGATATCGGAAAGCAGTAACATGCTACACTACTCTAATGCAAGCAGTATAGAGAAGAATAGGCGATATCTGGTGATCAAGGGGGGGGGCTTGCCTGGTTGCTCGGACAAGAAGGAGGGGTCGTCAGTGACGTAGTCGACCACAGGGGCACAAGCATCGTCACGGGGTCTACCGAAGAGAATAGGGGGGAAGAAACAGTAAATACATAGCAAGCAAGTGCATAACAGGACAACAGGCAGAGCTAGACGTGTTCTAACGCGGTATGAGGTGATACCGGTGAAGGGGGGAAACATCCAGGAAAGTATCCCCGGTGTTTCACGTTTTCGGACAGATGAACCGGAGGTGAAATGTTGCAGGTTCACTATGCTAGGGAAGCGTGGCGGACGAACGGACTGCGTATTCGGATTCGTCTCGTCGTTCTGAGCAACTTTCATGTAGAAAGTATTTCCATCTGAGCTACGGTTTAAAAGATATGATTTTCTAAAGATTTACTAATTTCTGGAATTTAATTAATCATTTAACTTAATTCGAAATTAGATTTATGACATCAGCATGATGTCATGCTGACATCAGCAGTCAACAGGGGTTGACTAAGTCAAACTGACATGTGGGTCCAATGGGACCCACCTGTCATTCTCTGTTTAGGTTAATTAGGGTTTATCTAATTAATTACTGTTTAATTAAATTAACTAATTAATTAGATTAATTTAAACAGGGTTAATTAACTTAATTAATTATTTATTTATTTTTGTTTTTATTTTCTTTATTTATTTATTAATTTTTATTAATTAAGTTATTATTTTTATTATTTTTATTATTATTCTTTTTTTATACGTTCTGGGGCTGGTCCCCGCTTGTCATAGGCCCCAGGGGCCTTTGCGGGCGTGTGGGTTACGGGCGCAACCCGAACGGGCGATGGCCCTCGCGGGTGCACCCAACTGGCGCGGGTGTCGGCGCGCCGGCGTGAAGCCGCGACAGCAGCCGAGGGGCGGAACCGGGCGGCGGCCAACGAGGTAGGGCCGCGGCGAGGCCGGCCGCCAGTGGCTGGCACGGGAGGGACGGAAGGAGCGTCGGGCGGCACCGGAGCGGGGCGCGGGGAGCGGCGGCCGCCAGCAAGCGCGAGGGAAGGCGCGGAGCCGTGGGCGTGCGGGGCAGCGGTGGAGCAGCAGCAATGGTGGCGGGCTCGGCGGCAGGTGCTGACGGAGTTGCCGCGGGGCTCGGGGGCGCGCTAGGCGCGGCAGACTGGAGCGGTGGGGAGGGGCAGCGCGTGCGGGCGGCAGCAGGGGAAGCGGGCGGCAAGGCGGAGCAGGGCCACGCGAGCGGGAAGCGCACGACGGCGAGGCCACGGCGCAGCTGGACACAGCCACGGGCGCGGCCGAGGCGGGGTGAGCGTGGTCGCGCGGCGGGGGGGCACGCGGCCGGTGAGGCCGCAGCAGCGGAGCAGGGGGGGCGGCGCGGTGAGCGACGGGTTAGCGCACGGGCGCGAGGCGGGAGGCCGCGCATGGACGAGGCACGCAGGGGGAAGAGGAGGACGGACGGCGGCGACAGAAAGGGGAAGGGAGGAACCGGGGCTCACTGCGGGATGCAAGGATCGGGAGCAGTGGGCTCGGGGAGGAGGACGACGAAGGGGCGGCGTCGGGGCGAGGTGGCGCCGGCGACGGGCGCCGTCGTCGAGGTCGCGGGGGGGCGCGGGATCGGGGCGATCCCGATCCAGATCGGGGAGGAGAGGCCGATGTGGGGGGGAGTGGGTGCGTGGGGTAGTTTAGGGTTTCGGGTGAGTGGATAAGGGGAGTGGGGGGGAGTGGCCGGCTGGGCCTGGTGGTTTGGCCCAGTGGGGCTGTGGCCTGCTGGGCCGGAGCCCAGTGGGGGGGGTCGCTCTCTCTTTTTTTAGCTTTGTTTTGTTTTCTGTTTTCTTTTCTTTATATATTTTCTTTTCTATTTTATTCTTTTAATTCCTGTTTTATAAAATATAAATACAACTCCTAAGTTAATGTTATAATTTATTCTACTGCCCCAAAAAGTTTGACACCTGATTAAAATAGTTTGCATTATTATTATTTTTAAAAGGCATTTAATTAATTGTCACAGCTGCTGTTTTAATTACTTTAGAGCCTTTAAACATTTTATCAAAGCTTGGTCTCTCCACCATAATTGCTTACGATTTATTTGAAACAACCCGAACATTTTAGTTTTAATTTTTGAAAACTTTTGTTGTTTGCCATATTTTGAATTTGAATTTTGATCCGGTTTTGAACTAACGCGAGATTATCAACACTAACAGAGGTGACGTGGCATCATCAGTGTAGGTTTAGTGTAGCATAATTATCCGGGCGTCACAAGCACTAGAGCAAAAAGTATATAGCTCAAAAGATATAAGTGAAGCACATAGAGTATTCTAACAAATTCTGAATCATGTGTGTCTCTTTCAAAAGGTGTGTACAGCAAGGATGATTGTGGTAAACTAAAAAGCAAAGACTCAAATCATACAAGACGATCCAAGCAAAACACATATCATGTGGTGAATAAAAATATAGCTCCAAGTAAAGTTACCGATAGACAAAGACGAAAGAGGGGATGCCTTCCGGGGCATCCCCAAGCTTAGGCTTTTGGTTGTCCTTGGATTTTACCTTGGGGTGCCTAGGGCATCCCCAAGCTTAGGCTCTTGCCAATCCTTGTTCCATAATCCATCAAATATTTACCCAAAACTAGAAAACTTCACAACACAAAACTTAACAGAAAATCTCGTGAGCTCCGTTAGTGAAAGAAAACAAAACACCACTTCAAGGTACTGTAATGAACTCATTATTTATTTATATTGGTGTTAAACCTACTGTATTCCAACTTCTCTATGGTTTATAAACTCTTTTACTAGCCATAGATTCATCAAAATAAGCGAACAACACGCGAAAAACAGAATCTGTCAAAAACAGAATAGTCTGTAGTAATCTGTAACTAACGCAAACTTCTGGAACTCAGAAAAATCTACCAAAATAGGACGACCTAGATAATTTGTTTATTAATCTACTGCAATCGGAATCAGTATTTTATCACGTTCTGTTGATTTTAAACAATTGTTTTCGTGAACAGAAAGTTTCTGGAATTTTCCGCAAGATCAAATAACTATCATCCAAGAAGATCCTATAGGTTTAACTTGGCACAAACACTAATTAGAACATAAAAACAAATCTAACCAGAGGCTAGATCAAAGATTCATTACTAAACAGAACCAAAAAACTAAAAACTAAAAATAAAATTGGGTTGCCTCCCAACAAGCGCTATCGTCTAACACCCCTAGCTAGGCATAAAAGCGAGGATAGATCTAGGTATTGCCATCTTTGGTAGGCAATCCATAAGTGGCTCTCATAATAGATTCATATGGTAATTTAATTTTCTTTGTAGGGAAGTGTTCCATGCCTTTCCTTAGCGGAAATTGGAATCTAATATTCCCTTCCTTCATATCAATGATTGCACCAATCGTTCTAAGGAAAGGTCTACCAAGAATAATAGGACATGAAGGATTGCAATCTATGTCAAGAACAATGAAATCTATGGGCACATAGTTCCTATTTGCAACAATAAGAACATCATTAATTCTTCCCATAGGTTTTTTAATAGTGGAATCCGCAAGGTGCAAGTTTAAAGAACAATCATCAAATTCACGGAAACCTAACAAATCACACAAAGTTTTTGGAATCGTGGAAACACTAGCACCCAAATCACACAAAAGCATAGCATTCATGATATTTAATTTTAATTTTAATAGTAGGCTCCCACTCATCATAAAGTTTTCTAGGGATAGAAACTTCCAACTCAAGTTTTTCTTCATAAGATTGTATTAAAGAATCAACGATATGTTTGGTAAAAGCTTTATTTTGACTATAAGCATGAGGAGAATTTTGCACGGATTGCAACAAGGAAATACAATCTATCAAAGAGCAATTATCATAATTAAATTCCTTGAAATCCAAGATAGCGGGTTCATTGATATCTAAAGTTTTGACCTCTTCAATCCCACTTTTACCAATTTTAACATCAAGATCTAAAAACTCCGATTTTTTGGGATGCCTTCTAACTAAAGTTGACTCATCTCCAGTCCCATCATTATCAAGATTCATATTGCAAAACAAAGATTTAATAGGAGACACATCAATAACTTTTAGATCTTCATCTTTATGCTCATAAAAATTAGAAGAACGCGCTTTTACAAAGCAATCTTTCTTAGGACGCATCCTAGCGGTTCTTTCTTTGCACTCATCAATGGAAATTCTCATAGCTTTGAGAGACTCATTGATATCATGCTTAGGTGGAATAGATCTAAGCTTCAAAGAATCAACATCAAGAGAAATTATATCCACGTTCCTAGCCAATTCGTCAACTTTAAGCAGTTTTTCTTCAAGCAAAGCATTGAAATTCTTTTGTTAATTCATAAACTCTTTAACACTAGTCTCAAATCCAGAGGGCAACTTATTAAAATTTCCATAAGAATTGTTGTAGGAATTACCATAATTATTAGAGGAATTACTAGGGAACGGCCTAGGATTAAAGTTTCCTCTATACGCGTTGTTACCAAAATTATTCCTACCAACAAAATTCACATCCATAGATTCATTATTATTATCAATCAAAGTAGACAAAGGCATATCATTAGGATCAGAAGAAACACTCCTTTTAGAAAATAATTTCATAAGTTCATTCATCTTTTCACTCAAAACATTAATTTCTTCTATCGCATGCACTTTTTTACTAGTAGATCTTTCAGTGTGCCATTGAGCATAATTAACCATAATATTATCTAAGAGTTTAATAGCTTCTCCTAAAGTGATTTCCATAAAAGTGCCTCCCGCGGCCAAATCTAAAAGGTTTCTAGAATCAAAATTCAATCCGGCATAAAAAAATGTATAATCATCCATAAATTCAAACCATGTGTAGGGCAATTACGTATCATTAATTTCATTCTCTCCCAAGCTTGTGCAACGTGTTCATGATCAAGTTGCTTAAAATTCATAATATCGTTTCTAAGGGAGATGATTTTAGCGGGAGGAAAATACTTAGAGATAAAAGCATCTTTGCACTTATTCCGTGAATCAATACTATTTTTAGGCAAAGACGAAAACCAAGTTTTAGCATGATCTCTAAGCGAAAAAGGAAATAGCTTCAATTTAACAATATCATTGTCCACATCTTTCTTCTTTTGCATATCACACAAATCAACAAAGCTATTTAGATGGGTAGCGGCATCTTCACTAGGAAGGTCGGCGAATTGATCTTTCATGACAAGATTCAGCAAAGCAGCATTAATTTCACAAGATTCAGCATCGGTAAGAGGAGCAATCGGAGTGCGAAGAAATCATTATTGTTGGTATTGGCAAAGTCAAACAATTTAGTATTGTCTTGAGCCATCGTGACAAGCAAGCAATCCAACACACGAGCAAACAAGAGGCAAGCGAAAAAGAGGCGAACGGAAAGAGAGGGCGAATAAAACGGCAAGGGTGAAGTGGGGGAGAGGAAAACAAGAGGCAAATGGCAAATAATGTAATGCGAGGGATAAGAGTTTGTGATGGGTACTTGGTATGTCTTGACTTATGCGTAGACTCCCCGGCAACGGCGCCAGAAATCCTTCTTGCTACCTCTTGAGCACTGCGTTGGTTTTCCCTTGAAGAGGAAAGGGTGATGCAGTAAAGTAGCGTAAGTATTTCCCTCAGTTTTTGAGAACCAAGGTATCAATCCAGTAGGAGGCCACGCGCGAGTCCCAGGCACCTACACAAACAAATAAGAACCTCGCAACCAACGCGATAAAGGGGTTGTCAATCCCTTCACGGTCACTTACGAGAGTGAGATCAGATAGAGATAATAGGATAATATTTTTGGTATTTTTATGATAAAGATTAAAAGTAAATATTGCAAAATAAACGGTAATAGAAATCGCTAGTTCACGGGAGATTAATATGATGGAAAATAGACCCGGGGGCCATAGGTTTCACTAGTGGCTTCTCTCAAGAGCATAAGTATTACAGTGGGTAAACAAATTATTGTCGAGCAATTGATAGAATTGAGCATAGTTATGAGAATATCTAGGTATGATCATGTATATAGGCATCACGTCCGTGACAAGTAGACCGACTCTTGCCAGCATCTACTACTATTACTCCACACATCGACCGCTATCCAGCATGCATCTAGAGTATTAAGTTCATAAGAACGGAGTAACGGTTTAAGCAAGATGACAAGATGTAGAGGGATAAACTCATGCAATATGATATAAACCCCATCTTTTTATCCTCGATAGCAACAATACAATACGTGTTGTTTCCCCTACTGTCGCTGGGATCGATCACCGCAAGATTGAACCCGAAGCTAAGCACTTCTCCCATTGCAAGAAAGATCAATCTAGTAGGCCAAATCAAACTGATAATTCGAAGAGACTTGCAAAGATAACCAATCATACATAAAAGAATTCAGAGGAGATTCAAATATTGTTCATAGATAATCTTGATCACAAACCCACAATTCATCGGATCTCGACAAACACACCGCAAAAGAAGAGTTACATCAAATAGATCTCCAAGAGAATCGAGGAGAACTTTGTATTGAGATCCAAAGAGAGAGAAGAAGCCATCTAGCTAATAACTATGGACCCGAAGGTCTGAGGTAAACTACTCACACATCATCGGAGAGGCTATGGTGTTGATGTAGAAGCCCTCCGTGATCAATGCCCCCTCCGACGGAGCGCCGGAAAACGCCCCAAGATGGGATCTCACGCGTACAGAAGGTTGCGGTGGTGGAATTAGGTTTTCGTGGTGCTCCTCGATGGTTTGGGGGTATGTAGGTATATATAGGAGGAAGAAGTAGGTCGGTGGAGCCACGAGGGGCCCACGAGGGTGGAGGGCGCGCCCAGGGGGTAGGCGCGCCCCCTGCCTCGTGGCCTCCTCGGTGATTTCTTGACGTCCACTCCAAGTCCTCTGGATCATGTTTGTTCCAAAAATAACTCTCCCGAAGGTTTCATTCCGTTTGGACTCCGTTTGATATTCCTTTTCTGCAAAACATTGAAATAGGCAAAAAACAGCAATTTGGGCTGGGCCTCCGGTTAATAGGTTAGTCCCAAAAATAATATAAAAATGTATAAATAATCCCATTAAACATCCAAAACAGAATATATAATAGCATGGAACAATCAAAAATTATAGATACGGTTGAGACGTATCAGACCCCCAAGGCGGTGAGGCGATCTAGGAGTTCGTTTAAAGATGACAACTCCGTCGGATCCATCCATTTGGAGTATCCGGGGTCAACGCGAAGACGATTTTCAATGACTCGAGAGGTCATCGTCGGCTTAACGGCCGGACAGGCGGTCATGGTAAAGCCGCCAAGTCGGAGGGTTTGGCCTGGGGCCAGGGCTCCTCCGGAGGTGATACTGTCTTTGATGACAAGGCGAGCCATCAATCCTGTCTTTGACGTCACAGCGGAACTCTCAATGGAAGCACCAATGTCGGTGTCGAAACCGGTGGATCTCAGATAGGGGGTCCCGAACTGTGCGTCTAAGGTCGATGGTAACAAGAGACAGGGGACACAATGTTTACCCAGGTTCAGGCCCTCTCTATGGAGGTAATACCCTACTTCCTGCTTGATTGATCTTGATGAATATGAGTATTACAAGAGTTGATCTACCACGGGATCGTAATGGCTAAAACCCTAGAAGTCTAGCCTGTATGACTATGATTATATCTTGGCCTCTACGGACCTAGCCCTCCGGTTTATATAGATGCCGGAGGGATCTAGGGTTACATAAGGTCGGTTACAGAGAAAGGAATCTTCATATTTGGTCTTCAAGCTTGCCATCCACGCCAAGGAGAGTCCCATCCGGACACGGGTAAGAGTCTTCGGTCTTCGTATCTTCACAGCCCATCAGTCCGGCCCATGGCTAACAGGCCAGACGCCCGAGGACCCCTTAGTCCAGGACTCCTTCAATGACCACAGATGATATTCTTGGCAGTCGAATCCAGTTGAATGAACCTCTTGACATCAGCAGCGGTGACACCTTCACCGACCTTGGGAACGCCATTCTTGACGACATACCAGAGGTCGACATCAATGGCTTCAAGATTCATGCGCATCTTATTCTTCCAGTAGGGGCAATCAGTGCCATCGAAGACTAGGCACGCAGCGGAGACCTTGATTATCCCTGCAGTCTACATAGCTAAAACTCCAGGTGGTTAAACCAAATCACATAGAACAAGAGAGCACCTTGCTCTGATACCAATTGAAAGTGCTAGTTATCGACTAGAGGGGGTGAATAGGCGATTTTTATGAAAGTCTTCAAAACACGAGGTCTTTGAAGAAAAACAGTAGAAATGAACCTATTGATATGCAGCGGAAGGTAGACTACACTAGACAAGCCATAGTCAAGCAAGCAATGTAGTGAAAGCACGAAGACTATTAGCAGCTAGGTAGTATGGATCAGGATGGAAGACAGTATGAAGCCAAACAGTAAATAGTCTTCACTCAGTGAAGTCAATCAGATCAGACAAGCAGGCAATGACTTCACAAAGACAAACTATAAAGTAAGGGGAAGTGGAGGATAGAACCAGTTGCTTAGTGAAGACAAGGATTTGGTAGACCAGTTCCAGTTGGTGTGACAACTCACGTCTGGTTAGGGAGGCTGAGATTTAACTCAGAAGACCGCGTCTTCACCTTATTCCCCTTGAGCTAAGGACACCCAGTCCTCGCCTAATCACTCTGGTAAGTCTTCAAGGTAGACTTTCAAACCGTCACAGACTTCATTCACCGGCGATCCACAATGACTCTTGGATGCTCGGAACGCGACGCCTAACCGGCTGGAGGATTCACAGTCCTCAAGTGTAACAAGTCTTCAGGTCACGCGGACAGAAAGACTTCAGTGATGCCTAACACTCTTTGGCTCTGGGTGTTTTGGGCTTTGTCCTCGCAAGGATCTCTCTCTCTCTCTCAAATGCTTCGGAGGTGGGTTTCTCTCAAACGACAAAAGCCCTGCACTAACTCTGAGCAGCCACCAATTTATGGTGTAGGGGGTGGGCTATTTATAGCCAGGAGGCAACCCGACCTGATTTGTCCGAAATGACCCTGGGTCAGTAAGGAACCGACACGTGTCCAACGTTCGGATTTCCAACACACGCGGCAGTTTTACTTGGGCTACAAGCAAAGCTGACTCATCCAGCTCTGGATAAGATTTGCTCTTATTATGTTCGCTCGAAGACATAGGATTTTGGTTGAGCATCACATCAGTCACTCTGACTTTGTTCACTTGGACCCCACTTAACAGTACGATGGTTTCTATGACTCAACAAAGAAGAAAAGGAAACTACGAAACAACTATGTCTTCGCACTCCATAGTCTTCAAGTGAATGTCTTCACATGTCATAATCTTCATCGTGAATGTCTTCACGAATCACCATTGTCTTCAATGTCTTCACACATTTTTAGGGGTCATCTCTGGTAGGTAAACAAAATCAATAAGGGACTACTACCTGTGTTATCCTGCAATTCTCACAAACACATTAGTCCCTCAACCAAGTTTGTCGTCAATACTCCAAAACCAACTAGGGTGGCACTAGATGCACTTACAACGAGCGATGCACGCCTACTCCTCCCCTGGCTCACCAGTCGGTGGCACGTTGGCCATTCTCCTCCACTCCTATCGACAACAACCCCTCGCCCGCCCCACCCCGTCGCCGTCGCCGCCCAGTTTCGGTATCCTTACCAGTAGTCCGCGCCTAGACCCACGCCGCCACCTCCGACATCGCCGCCACCACCGCCTCGTCGTCTGGCCACTGTAGCTTCTCCCCCCCCCGCCACGCTCCCCCCGCCACCCCGACATCGTTGCAAGCACGAAGTCACCCCCCCGCGGCCCCGGCCATCTCATTCGTACGACGCCGCCGCGCTCGCCTGACGCCGCTACGCTCGTCCGACGCCGCCAGGCCAGCTACCTGGTCCAGGGGAGGCGTGCGTCTCCTCGCCGGCCAACATCTTCGACGACACCCGCAAGCTGTTCGATAGTTTGCCCCCAAGGTACAAATGGACTCCGCCGACGAGTTCTTTTTCCATAATTTCTCTGTGACTCTGACGATTCCTCATCCGATGATGAGGAGATGGTAGCTGCTGTGTTTGTCCATGACCACCTTAATAGGCAGCGGCTATTGTTCTGGGGCTCGATCCCGGGGCACACTCCGGTGTTGAATCACAATCAAGAGAGCAACCATTTTCTTCTTTGGAAGGACTACTTTGACATAACCGACCCGCTGTTCAAACATCAGCAATTTCGGCGGTGTTTTCGTATGGATAGGCATGTTTTCAATCGTATTCGAGAGGGGTGGTCGGATATGATAACAATTTTGAGTGCAAGGAGGATGCCCTTGGAAAGATTGGATTCTTATCTTATCAGAAATGCACCGTAGCTATCTGGATGCTTGCATACGGAGTGCCTGGTGATCTCATTGATGAGTACGTCTGTATGAGCGAGTCTACGTGCCTAGAGTCCATGTACACGTTCTGCAAGGTTGTGATTGCAGTGTTGGCCCTGAGTACTTGAGAGAGCCGACTGCTTAACATACAACCCACTTGTTGGCGATCAATGCTAGCAGGGGCTTCCCAAGGATGCTTGGCGGCATAGACTGCATGCACTGGGAGCGGAAGAACCACCCTTCTTCTTGGCAAGGGCAGTATAGGGGCCATGTCAGGGCTTGCACTATCACACTTGAGGCCGTGGCCTCACAAGATCTCTGGATCTGGCACTCTTTCTTTGGCATGGCCGGATCGCACAATGATATCAACGTGCTTCAACGCTCGCCGATATTTGCAAGGCTTGCCGAAGGCAACAGCCGGTCGGTCAATGTTAACATCAACGACCACAACTAAAACAAAGGATACTACCTTGCTGACGGTACCTATCCCCAGTGGACCATTATTGTGAAGACAATCCCCAACACTGTCGGAGAGAAGAGGAAAAGATTTGTCCAAAAGCAAGAGAGTGCTAGGAAGGATGTCGAGCGTGCCTTTGGTGTTCTGCAATCTCGATGGGGCATTGCTCGGTATCCTGGTAGAGCTTGGAGCATCAAGAAGTTGTGGGAGGTGATGACTGCTTGTGTGATCATGCACAACATGATCGTAGAGGATGAGCGCCCGAAACGTATCTACGATTAAGGGTTTCAGTTTCAGAGTGACAATATTGTGCCTGAGCATGGAGGAGGAGCGGCAACGTTTGCACAGTTCACCCAATTTCATCATCAAATGCGTGATTGGAAAACTCACATTCAGCTGCAAGATGATTTAATTGAGCATATGTGGGCTCATGTTGGCAACCAATAGATGCATCTTTTTTTTTAATGTATTTGGGACAATTTAATTTTTATTAGGGTTGTAAACTATGGTATATTTATTTGTTGTGGAACTATGCTTTTTTTTGTTTATTTGCGAAACTATGTAAAATATGTGTATATTTATTGAAAAACGGCGGCAAGCCGGCCACGTGGGCAAATATGGGTCAGCGCGTTGGGTGAGTGCCGACCTAAATCAGAAAAAGGCGGACGCCGAGCAGGCGAACGACCCAAACGGATAAAAAACTGACAGAGCGCGCATCCGTTTGGTCGGCGCGTTGGAGTTGCTCTCAGTTAGTTTCTCCCGGAAGAAAAACTGCTTGAAGGATTAGATCGATAAATAAATGGGCTAAACGCTGTTTACATCGTAGATAAGCTCTACGACTTTTTCGAATGCGAGTATGGGGCCAGGGGCCGGCTTCATGGTCATCATCACGGACACGGTGGTACAGAGCAATTGTGTCAGTTAAACAGCTCAACCTAGGACGATATCGGTCATAACCGGTACCGTCCCTAGCGTAGCGTGACAGGCTACCACAGGACGGCGTAGCAACAACACCACACTACGACGACCTTGCAGCCTGCCAGACCCAGAAGCCTCCAATCCAATTAAGCATCCGGTAGGCGTGTCCAGCCTAGTCGAGTCGAGGGTGGCCCATTTCTCTTCCTCCTCGCGCCGGTTTTTCTCGCGTCACGGCTCCGACCGAGGTTCGGCTCGGCCAACTACCCGCCGCAAACAAAACAAAACAAAAAGTAGGGTCGCGTCTCTCTCACGGAAAGATCGCGACGTCGGAACGCGCATGACAACCCCGTGCGGCGAAGGATGGCCAGATGGGTCACGCCTATAGCGTCCCCTCTCGTACCACCACCATCGCAAGTTGTTCATCAAGCCGGGAAGACCTTTTCGCCTTCCAGGAAAAGAACACAACAGTCCAGAAAAGACACAACACGTCCCAAGGTAAGAAAAAACACCAAGAAATTCTCATCAAACCCTCAAACATTTCATCTACCCAGGCAGCACCAGCTTTAATTAATTTCCAAAGACCCAACTGAAACTTTATTCCAAGCAAAGCAAATCCGTCCAAGAGTTCGTTGATAAGCACTTCCAACTCAGCCGCCAGGATGACCAGCCCTTAACTTGGGCGATCAACAGCGCTGAACAAACAGCTAACAGACAAATACAGTGAGTACATATTAAAAAGCAATCCACAAGATTGTATTGTAGTACTAACGACGACGCAGTTCCGCTTGACAGCACGGGTTAACAAACGCTAATAAAACGCATGCATATAGAGAGTAGTCCTTCACTCTAGGTTTAATATTTCTCAATGAAACTCATGCTGGAGCTCATCAAGATATCACACCCGCTGAACCATGCATTCGATGAGAGGTTTCGCCAAGATATCACACCCGCTGAACCATGCATTCGATGAGAGGTTTCGCCAGCCCTCCCTTTTCGCCACTTATTATCGTCAGCCTCCGTGCCACTTTCATGAAGTCGCTGTTGCATGAACAGAATGAATTAGATATATATCACCACAACATTACTGCAATATTGGAGGATGAAGAAGAAGATACTATCGCGCACTGAGTTAAAGAATACTGTGCATATTATAAGGAACTTCTCACCTGAATGGTAATCCCCCAGTGTGCATGACGGCACCAGCTGTGTCACGGTAACGAAGATGGCTTATGATTTCTTCCTTCTCGATCCCAAACATGTCAGCCAGACGGCCATACAACTCGTCGTATGACCCAAAGACAGACAAGTCGATGGTGCGACCAACATCCTCCGATTCCATAAATACCTTGCAGTGCCCAGCTTCCAATCCAAGGTCAGAAGCCTCATGACCCTGGGATGAGAATCCAATGCAGATTGATGAACCAGAACCATCAGACGCATTTCCTGCCTTCAGCCCAGTACTGATAGGTGAACTATTTCCAGTAGCCCCGGAGGAGAGTGTCTCCCTTGAACCACTTGAAGTCATCTGCTGCTCGGTAAGAATGGCCTTTCCAAACAACATTATATGTGGGGTCTTTCTGTCAACAGATTTTTCTGTGCTCTGTGGTGTACCGATTGTCAACAAGCAAGAGACGCTGTCGTGGGCTGGTGCGCTGCTGAGCACAAAGCCCTTAGGTATCCGGGAAGACGGGGTTAGAGCGTCCAGCCGGTTAAAACCGCCGCCATGGAACAAACCAAGGTGCAGCTTATTAAGCTGATGGTCTGTTAATGGTAAACCAAATTGAGCATGCCTGGCTCCCTGTATGCCTGCAGGAGAGTTGTTGTCCGAGTAACAGCATAGGGGGCTGTTGCTAGGACCAAGTGGGTTCCCATGGAAAATTGGATTAAACAGATGACCATCCAATGGAAAATCAGGATGTTGGGGAACCCGTAACTTCTTTCGTGGTGGAGAAAATGGTCCCAAATGGATTGGTGGAATGCTCGATACAAGTTCCACAAGCCATGGGCTCACGCATTTCACATTCTGTAACAAGTCTGGCTCATCCCATGTGACCTGCAAGGATTTTGCAACCATGAAACATGTTAATAAAGAGACTTACTGTAATCGACTAAACAAAAAGTACCCTGGTGCTTGTAGAACTAAAATGCAAAGAGTATCACAACACCAACTAAAATTGATGGCTCATTTTCGTATTAAATCTGATATATAACTGATGATAATGATGAAAACATAAACCTCTAATATCTCACTATTACTAGTAAGACACCCTTCACTATCCTACGTAGGTGGATAACATAAAGGTTGAGATAAGATTCCATGAAGTAGCAATATGCATAAACGGCCGAGAGAGCTGAAAACAATAGATACATAGAGCTAGCATGTTATGTTGAACTGCCAAATGTACCAATTTCAGTGGTTCAGCATCTGTTACCCAAGGTACAGACAGAAACCTTATGTTTGGAGTACGGGACTGATCAGATAAGACAAATGTACGGTAGGACTTTCAAGTAGAGGGAGGATCAAATACCTTCGGCACAAACAGTTTATACATGGATCATTGTCATACTACATGAACATCATATTAATTTACTACCCATATTTGAAGTTTAATAGTTGTAGTACCAACATCAGGTATTTATTACAGGAACATGCAGTATTCTACACCAAACTTTATTGCATTTGTTTATGAGGTGCCAGTAAGAATTTGGTTGTAAAAGACTTTGAAAGAACTAGCATGGAGCCCTGATAGATGGGCTTTGAAACTAACGAATGCCTAGGAATGAAGCTGTTGGCAATGAAGACTCCGATCTCAATTCTCTGTTGCACTCTTACTATTTGTACAGGGACAATTTCCATGAAAGAAACTGAACAAATCTGACAGATGATGTAGCTTGTAGATTCTTGCACATAAAACTTTAACCCTTCTACTGTGTACGGCATTTCATTAGATTTGTGTACTATTTTTCCCTATCTCAGGTTAATGTAATTAGACAAATAGCTTCGCATCTAAACAAGTCACATCTAACCATGCTAAACGATTCTGCTTCTAGTTAAAAGTTTGCCAAGCATTCCCATGCCCTTTGAATGCTTCACGTTGGGTGCTAAAGACCAAACATCAAGCTGTGACATCCGAGCAACCGGTGGTGGCGTACTATTCAAGAAATTTGGATATTATACTAAAAGGAGTACATTTTTTTTAGGGGAACTAAAAGGAATACATAAGTTTAGGAGCTGCCTACTGACAAAGAAGAGAGCTACTTAGAAAAACATGCAAACTGATAATCCAAATTTGGAAACCAGCAAAGCTACTAAAGGACAACAAGCCTTTTCTTCCATAACTACTAGTACTATGCAATTGTAAATTATGTACAACAGCTTTATTGATTGTTCCACTAATTCATACAAAGTCAGAAGGAATCGAAGGAGGATGTGACATTTTACTCCAGTAAATCTACGCCAGTTGTTGAACTAATTAATAGGATGATTTGTTGATATCAGGGGGTTCGGGAATCATTATTACCAATTAATTTGGCAACACTGCGCGGAAAGCTGGTCATGTTTTGCATGCTACTACTACCATTCAAGGCATCTGAATGAGAAGTGTTGTGTAAATGGTGCGCTGCATTCGTATCTTGCAGTTGCATGTCATGTAACTATGCATCTTTATTGAGAAGAAAGGATGGAGTGCAACTATGGATATCATCAGATCGAACAAACCTGAAGAAGTCTCCATGGTGAATTCGGCCATCTGAGTGGATCGGCAACCTGAACCGAAGAAATCGTCCCCATAAACCAGCTAATTCTTGAGGAATCCTCGGTCTCAAAGGCCATCTTGAACCTCATGCCAGGGCACCAGTGGATCCTCATGGCAGCCTGCATAGCGGCGGCCTTGACAACAAACTCCGGCGTGCTAGCTCTCGGGTAGTACACCACCTCAAATGGCTGGCTGTTGGCCGCAAGGGTGGCCGCCTCCGCGACATCGGCGATCTTCACCTTCCCCCTGCCTTTGACGTAACCGGCGGGGCCACCGTTCATCATCTTGTTCTCCTCGTCCTTGAGGAAGGCCGAGAACCCCCCATACCCTGGCGCGTTCCAGCCGGATATGCACTCCATGCCCCCGCAGGTGACCCGCTTGGCCCGGCGTATCCCGACGCAGAGCTCCCCGTGCTCGGTGCGCAGGAAGACGATGGAGTCCCCCGCGACGAGCTTCTTCTGGTTCACGAAGGTGCTCCAGCCCGTGGTGAGCAAATGCCGGCGCGGCGTGCCCCGGTAGATGTGGCGGAACTTCCACACCTCCCCGTGCACGTCCTTGGCGAGCACCGTCTGCACCGGCGGGTCAGCCCTGTAGTCAAGCTTGGGGAAGATGGTCTCCGCGCAGTAGCGCGGCACCGAGAAGCCGCCGCCGTTGTTGGCGTCGGACTGCGTCAGCGTCTTGGCGAAGGAGGCCAGCTTGTCGCGCGCCTCCGCCGGGTCGCCCCCGAGCCCCTCCGGCTCCCGGAACCCCGCCTCGCCGGGGCCGACGGGCACCAGCCGGATCTTGGCGAACACCTCGTCCGTCTCCGGATCAGCCAGGAAGCGCACCCCTGCCACGCAGCAGAGCACGAGCGCGGGCAGCGGACGCGGCCCGACCGCCGCCGCGAGCTCGGCGGCCGCGCTTCCGCCGCCGCCGTTGGCGTGCTCGGCGTGCCCCTGGGGGAAGTAGTAGACGCGCGAGCGCGCCGGCGGCATCTGCACCATGCCGCCCGCGCAGGCGTGCCACAGCTGCGGGTCCAGGCACCTCTCCTCGCCCACCTCCTTCATCTCCACCGAAAACCACCGCCTCGAAATGCGATCACTTCTTCCCGCACAGCAAACCTGCCACCAAATTGCCCTCCGTCAAATTCGCAAACCCCGAAGGAAAACCCAACTCCACACGCAATCAATCCATGGCGAGCACAGCCATCAAAAGAGCAAATCAACATCATGAAAAGCAAGAAAGGCAAGCACCTGTTTGGCCCGCGCGCATGGCCTCCAATTGGCAGATCACGAAAGCTCTGCGAGAGATGTGAACGCCCAGAGCCAGAATAAACAAAGCAGGCAAAGGGAAAAGGGAAATCTACATCAGGCGACGGCGCCTCCCCTCCCCTCGCCCGGCCCCTGCAACTCCATCCCAAGTTCAAGAACCGCCGCGCCGGTCAAAGCAAAGCAACGCAAAACAGAATAAATATCCAATCCTTGGTGTCCGGAACCCAAAAGCCCCGATCTTTTTCCGTGTTCTTGAGGGAGGACGAGGAGGGAGTGCTGCGCTACAGCGGCACAGTGGTTTGGAATTATGGCGAGTTCTTTGGATGTCTTCCCGGCCATTAGATAGATAGAGATAGGGGAGAGGCGCTCGCTTGGCTTGGCTTGGCTGCTGCAGTGGCCGGGCGCCCCAGTGGAGCCGCGGGCCCACCGGATCGCCTGCGCTGGCTCGCACAGCCAACAGCGGCTTCCACCAACCGTAGATGACTGGTGGGGTCGGGGCTCGTGGGGCCGGCGTGTCGGTGATAAAGGATGTGGGGCCATGTGCTGTCTTTTGTGCTGTCGGTGGGCCGCGGCCTTGATGGCCCGGACTAGGAAGTAGGGAGTGGCGACAAGGGCCGAAGGTTTTCGTCTTGTTTTTAGTGTTTCTGAATCTGAAAAGAGGGGGAAATGTTTTTAAAATTCAACAAACAGCTAGATTATCTCAGATCTCAACCCATTTATTTGGTCTCGCCGCTCTCGCAGCGTTTTGTTGGTTGGGGTGGGTGGGACCCGGGTGAAAAGAAAACAAAAAACAGTTTTGTCACGCGTGCGACGCGATGCATGTATGTATATCTATCCTCGTCTCATCTGCTGTGACTCTGTGAGGGAAGGGAAGCAGGCGAGGCGACGACACATGATAGTAATAAGCTGTCGAAATTCGGTTGTTTGGGAGAGAGGAGAGGACAAGAAAGCATTTGTGCGCCGCGGCCGTAAGTTGGTGTTGGCAGCGACTGATTGCATGATCCGGAAATGGGCGAATCTTGTGCCTTGTTCGTCTCAACTCCTGTGTCCTCCCTTTCCGGCGCGGGGGCGAACCGATCGCCGGGAATTCAGAGCCAGGGCAACCAACCCACGGAACACCGATTGGGACATGTCCCTCCTCTCCTCTTTTGCGCCACTGCAGCTGCCCACGGACCGCATCTGCATCTGCATGGATCATACTCCACATACATACCCCTCTTCCTACTTTATTTATTTTTATTTTTTGACACTTGAAACCCAATAGTCTTGCAACTTGGTAATAAATGGTCACTGGAATTTTTTCCACTCTATGGTGTTGGTCCGAGGTCAGGCTACACCGTATATATCGGCCCGTGAACTGAAAGAAAAATGTCCGAGCCTCGGGGTTTTGTGACGTGCCGACTCTACGTGAAACGCCGTGAAAACGCTTTCGTTCTTTTCTCTCGTCGCCGTTGGATCCAAGAAAAGAGCGGGGAGGAGGCGCCGTGCGCGGGGTTTCGGGCGATGGATGCCTCCGCGCCCCGAGGCCGCCCGTGCGTGCGCCACTGGCCGACCGCCCAAACAAAAGTCCTCCCGACCCGCCCCATGATCCCATCTCCATCTCCTAGCGGACGCGTAGTTCGTCTCTACTCCGGCCACGGCTTCCACCGAGGCGCTGCTCTCTCGATCGATCCCATCGATCGTGGCCTGCCAACGACCCCTCCCGAGCCCTGTCCTCCGCACCACTTACAGGAACTTGCAAAAATGGAATCGCGAGATTTGGCGAGCATTTGAATGTCACGTCAATTTTAAGGGACGGTTGGGATTTTGAGGTGAGGAGGCGCCGCGCTGGACCAGGACAGCGACCTTCCGGGAAGCACTGTTGAGCATTTTCCGTCATGTCTCTCGCCGGGTACTGTTGACTATACGACATCCGCGCAGTTTTTGGTACTACTGCAATCAAACCACCGGATCAACCTCTGCAAAGCCGCGCCGGCCTAATAAGTCTGGATCGTATAATAACTGGGCCAATTTTATTTATTTTTTCAAGGCTGATGGAGCCACCGTATATGGGAAAAGCTCGGATTTGTTTTTTATGAACTGTAAAGGACGAACTTGTTTTTGTTGTTTTTGTTTTTTTGCGGGAAAGCGACGAACTTGTCAAGGAGACTTCCTTACTTAGGGCATGGCCAACACTACACGGTGGACAGATGCCTCAACGCTCCACGTAGGTTTGGGCGGTCCTTAATTGTTGTTCGTGATGCTTGCAGACTCAAGGGGGATCTTGCAGAGGAGCCCGAGCGACGAGTCAATGAAAGACAAGAGATGAGAAGAGAAAATAGGGAGGATGAACCAAGTGTTGGGCTGAGATTTGAGTAAAACACGGGAGAGAAATATGAGAAGTAAAAAAGGACGGCATGAGGATAGTGCTGCGTTGGGCATTGTATTTTGGGACAGTGGTTTCCCTGCTATTTTTCTATGTGGCAATGGTGAGGCAGTAGATAAGTAGTGCCACTATAGTTAATGCCCTTGTGGTGGTAGGCTAGTGTTCTTTTTTTCTTTAAAAAGGCTAAATATCTGTCGGGTTTTTAGAGCTCGGAGTGAACGTGTTGGTTACCATCAGATGCCCTGCGCGAATCTTGGCACAAGATGCCTTGACACGTCAGCGGCCGCACCCATTAGATACAGCAGTGCCTCACGTGAGTGCTCCCTAGGCCCTTTCGGTGCTTCACTGTGTACGGTGCTGAGCATGCCACATAGGCAAAAAAAATCTAATAATGCAAGAGGAGGGAGATGAGTTTGGTGACCCCAGGAAGAACGAATACCAAGCGCGCGGACCTATGCAAGACACGTAAATGAAAGAAGTTTGCCCTATGCATGAAATAGTTTAGTTATTAAACAATTAAAGGAAAGAAGCTTAGCAACAACAAACTAAGCACCTATGCATTGAGGACTTTAGAGCATCTACAACCGGACCACTCAAATCCGCCTCATACGTCCGGGCAGGTCGCTCGGTCACTGCCCCGGTCATGATTTTTTGACCCAGACGGGCCTCTCAAACGACCCTCAAACGCCCGGGCTGACCGGCACCCCCATATCCAGCCCAAATATGGGGCGGATATGGGGCACCTAGGCACACCCGCCACGTCAGGCCCGATAACCCGACCCCACCCCAAATTGCACCAAATCCCCACCCCCCGAGCTGCCGGATCCATTTGCTCTCTCCTTTGTTCTTCCTCCTCCTCGCCGTCCGGCTCGCAGCTCTGCCGTCGCGCCCGCTCCGCAGCTGTCCCCAGGCTCTCCGCCGTCAGCTTCGGAAGAGCTCTCCCGTCCTTGCCGCGGGGGGACGTTGTCGCCGGCCCGGACGCCACCGTGGTACGTCCGGCAACTCTCCGGCTCCGCCTTGCGCTTGATTTGTTCGACACATTGACCGACCGGAATTATTGTGATTTTGTTAGGTAAACGATGGATTCCGATGCTTCGTCGAATGAGGAGTATGGACCGATGGAGCTTGACCAAATGATTCAAGATGTGTTATTCGATTCATCGGATTCGGACGAAGAAGTGGACATGACCATATCACGGGGTTTGGATGCACCGGTGAAATTTGCACCACATCTCGAGGTGAGAAAGGGCTATGCATAGAACGGGAGAGGCTAGCAAATGGCGGAACGGTGAGAGTGCATATAATTCATGGACTCACATTAGTCATAGAGAATTCACACACTTATTGCGAAAGTTTATTAGCCCTCGAAGCAAAGTACTACTACGCATGCCCCTTGGGGGAGGTTGGTAGGAGTTAACCACCGCGCGCCTCCGACCTTCACGTAAAGGAAGACACTCAATAATAAATCGTGCTCCAACTTCTTAGCATAAACAGAGACTACACATGCATGCTTCGGGAATCACAAACCTTAGCACCAATATTTTACTAAACTACAATCATTCACTAGTACCTCCTACATATTACCATCTTTATATTGCAAAACTATTGCAAGGAAACAAACTTATCATATTTAGTGATCTTGAAAGTGCTAGTTATCGACTAGAGGGGGGTGAATAGGCGATTTTTATGAAAGTCTTCAAAACATGAGAGTTTCGAAGACAAACAATAGAAATGAACCTATTGATATGCAGCGGAAGGTAGACTACACTAAGCAAGCCATAGTCAAGTATACAATGAAGTGAAAGCACGAAGACTAATAGCAGCTAGATAGTAAAGATCAGGATGGAAGATAGTATGAAGCCAAACAACGATAGTAGTCACATAGTGAAGTCAAACAGGTAGTGCAAGCAGGCAATGACTTCACGAAGACAAACTGTAAGTAAAGAGAGGGAGAGGATAGAACCAGTCACTTGGTGAGGACAAAGGATTTGTTGGACCAGTTCCAGTTGCTGTGACAACTGTATGTCTGGTTAGGGAGGCTGAGATTCAACTCAGAAGACCGTGTCTTCACCTTATTCCCCTTAAGCTAAGGACACCTAGTCCTCGCCCAATCACTCTGGTAAGTCTTCAAGGTAGACTTCCAAACCTTCACAGACTTCGTTCACCGGCGATCCACAATGACTCTTGGATGCTCAGAACGCGACGCCTAACCGGCTGGAGGATTCACAGTCCTCAAGTGTAACAAGTCTTCAGGTCACGCGGACATAAAGACTTCAGCGATGCCTAACACTCTTTGCCTCTGGGTGTTTGGGCTTTGTCCTCGCAAGGATTTCTCTCTCTCAAAAGCTTCGGAGGTGGGTTGCTCTCAAACGACAAAAGCCGTGCACTAACTCTGAGCAGCCACCAATTTATGGTGTAGGGGGTGGGCTATTTATAGCCACTAGGCAACCCGACCTGATTTGTCCGAAATGACCCTGGGTCACTAAGGAAGTGACACGTGTTCCAACGGTCAGATTTCAAACACACGCGGCAACTTGACTTGGGCTACAAGTAAAGCTGACTCATCCAGCTCTGGATAAGATTTGCTCTCATTGTCTTCGCTCGAAGACATAGGATTTGGTTGAGCATCACTTCAGTCACTCTGACTTTGTTCACTGGGACCCCACTTAACAGTACGGTGGTTCCTATGACTCAACAAAGAAGAAAAGGGAACAACGAAACAAATAAGTCTTCGCACTCCATAGTCTTCACGCGATGTCTTCTCATGTCATAGTCTTCAATGTGAATATCTTCACATACCACCATTGTCTTCAATGTCTTCATACATTTTTAGGGGTCATCTCCGGTAGGTAAACCGAATCATGAGGGACTACTACCTGTGTTATCCTACAATTCTCACAAACACATTAGTCCCTCAACCAGGTTTGTCGTCAATACTCCAAAACCAACTAGGGGTGGCACTAGATGCACTTACAATCTCCCCCTTTTTGGTGATTGATGACAAACTGGTTGAAGTTTTCAACGGGGATAAAAGTATGTGAAATTATAAAGGATAAAGGTATTGTCTTCATAAGTAGCAAAGGCTCCCCCTGAAGATGTGCATATAAGTAATTTGCTTTTGGAATGCAAATGCACATGGCAGGTTGTACTTGTGGAGATCCTCTTCAACTTATGAAGACAATTCATCATGCATGATTTGATATAACGAAGATAATGACATGCATAATGAAAAATGGACGTCTGCAATATGACTTCGTGCGGGATTTATCATCACATATGCGGAATTTATCATCGCATCACAGAATAGCAAACAAGTAGTAGACGACCATCAAGTTTAAGTGTTACAACTCAAAGAACCAAATGTATCAAAAGCGGGAGTTGTAAGCACTTGGCAAAATATAAAGCAACCGCCCATATGGACCCGCTTGAAGACTATCAACTCATATGCTTCTCCCCCTTTTGTCAGTAAGGACCAAAAAGGTTTGAAGACATAGAGCCTCTACTCGTTCCCAGAAGGAGTAGGAGAAGAAGCAGGGTCGGCGTCGGGGTTTGGCGGTGCAGAAGAACTTGGTGCAGTGTCAACACGCGCTGAAGTTGAAGGTGGTGAAGTAGCATCATCTTGATCATCTATGACTCTGGCATTCACCGTTGCAGCTGAGGAGGAATAGTCAGGGTCTTCAAGAGACGGAGTTCGACACAAGACAACATTCCTTGGAGGAGTGGAATCAAACTTGAATCTTTCAGTGAAGCCATCATCTTGAAGATCTGCTTCAGCACTAAGCAATGTCAAACTCTTCCATGACCTCCGACAGGTTTCATGAGTGACAAAGGCATTCTTGGTGGCAAGATTGCGAATTCGATTGACGTCCACCAAGAGGCTTTGCATCTGCCGCTTCAACCAGTAGTGATGCTTATCCTGTTTCTGATGCAGGGCAACGAGAAGCTCTCGGTCATTGAGAACACGAGATCGCTTCCGAGGCCTTTGAGCAATAGTGCTTTCAGTGGCTTCAGTTTGAGCACGGTGAGGTAGGCGTGTATTGCCAGCCAAAGGATAAACACGAGTGACTGCCTGGACTCCTTCAATGGGCTGTGTGAAGCTTTGGTGATCAGCATTGTGAAGACAAACAGGCTCCTTGGCAGGCTCTGGGTATATGGCTTCAACTGACACATCAACCTCAGGCAAAAAGATCAGATGGTTGCGAGCAGAAGGCTGATAGTTGACAGCAGAATGAAGCTTGATAAGGCGCATAACCCATGGAGCGTAGAATTTCAGACCAAAGAGATCAGAGCCTGATGCAGCCAATTGCCTAATAAAGAAGTCTTGAGCATTGAAGCTGATGCCATTGAAGATGTAAAAGACCAATGTCTTCATCGCTCCTTCAAGCTTCGCTGCAGAAGAATGTCCTTTGACAGGCCATAGAGTTCGCCTGATGATATGATAGATGGTGTGGGGCAGATACTCTAGGTCTTCAACAAAGAACTCTCTTGGGTATTCGGCGTCGCATGGCAGAGGCTTCATCATGTTGAGCATTTGGCTCATGTTGGGCTCTGGCTTGTGGAAGATACTTTCCAATGCATTGCGGTGAAGTTGACAACCAGGCTCATATAGTTCTCCTGGAGTGGGCAGGCCAATTAGCTCAATGATGTCAAGGGCTTTGGCTTTATGATGGATATTGCCTGTCATCCACTCAAGGACCCAAGTCTTCGGATCCCTGTTGTAGCCGCGAATGTGGAGGGTAGCATAAAATTGTACCAGTAGCTCTTCATTCCAATGCTCCTTATCAGTCACAAAGTTCAGCAATCCAGCATCACGGAAGCAATCAAGGGCTTCTTCTAGGCAGGGCAGTCCAGCAATAGCTTCACAGTCAAGACGCATATGAGGAAAGATGCGCCCTTGATCATAGAGAACACAAGAGTAGTAGCTGTGCTGCTGATAGCTCCAGAACCGATCAGATGAAATTCTTGGCTTGGAATAGGGGTTCTTGGCACTATCAAAGAAAGTGTTGTGCGCAATGAAGCCATTTGCATTGAAGGACCCTAGTGAAGTGGCAGTACCTGGAAACCTGGGCAGTCTTGGCTTAGGCTTCTGGACCTGAGGCCTGTGCTCGACATGGTAATCAAATTGCAGACCAGCAGCAGGTGGAGGAACCAGAATAGGCCATCTGACAGTGACCAGCTGACCATAATTGTATGCTTGCTCGATAGTATGTGGCCTAGGAGGCGGTACAGGAGCAGGGGCAGTGGCTTCAGGCTGCAGATTTGCATCGGGTGCAGCATTGGGTTCAGGTGCCATCACTTCGGGCACCACATTAACTTCAGGCGCCACATTAGCTTCAGCCATGACAATGTCATTGGCTTCAGTGTTGGTGTTGGTGGTCGCCTCAATGTTGTTAACCTCCACTTGAGTAGCTGGAGGGTCGGACACGTTCTCCTCGAGAACAACTTCAGGGTTGGACGGGGGTGTAGCAACACGTTCTTCTTCCAATCTTGGCTCTTCTTGTTCATCGGCTGATGCAGCCGGAATATCTTTAGCCGCGTTGGCTTCAGACTCGGAGTTGTTCGTAGTTGGAGAGGCTTCAGGAAATACTTGGCGTGATACTGATTGGCGCTCTTCTCCTTCTGGAACACTCGACAGAGTGACTTGTGGCCTAGGTCCTTTACGAAGCCTGCGGAACGCTGGCGACGCTTGTGGAGATGGAGTTGGTTGGGCCACAAAGTCTTAATCTTCAAGTACCGGAGTGGTGACTTGAGTTGGGGGAGTAGCTGGTGTTTCTTCTTCACGGGGTGAGTCTTGTGGGTGATCAACCCATGAGTCATCCTGAGCAATTGGCGTCAAAGGACGACCAATGCTGATGAGTTTGCTGTTCGTGAGAACATGCGATGATATACCACATTGTGCTCGATCTGAGGAAGGACTTCATCATCTTCAACATTGTCTTGATGACCAATGTCTTCAGCTGTGGTGTGGTCAACAGCTGGAGTGTCTTCAGCTTCAGGAGCCTCTGGGGAAGCAGGCTCATGAACTATCAAACGACGCTCTTGTTTTGCAGATGCAGGACGAGCAACAAAAATTGGCTCGATGACAAGGGGCTCTGTGGGAGCAGCCCGATCTTTCTTCTTGGTTTAACGCTTCTTGGTGGGTGGAGCATCGTCAGTGGTGTTCTTGGTCTTGCGCTTTCTGGCTTTGGCTTCAGCTGCCCTTGTCTTCTGAAGCTCTGAAGCCACTGTGCGGACCTTAGGCTTCACGCCTGTCATACTGGCTGGGAAGACAATGTGAGGTTCTTCCCGCCTGGATGGTTCAGCTTGGTCCACAGTAGGCTTCTTCTGCTTGGCAGCCATCTTGGGGTCGATGCCAGGACGCCCAAGTGCCTTGCGCTTCTCAGCTTCATTGTAAGCTTGAACACACTTTGCAGCCAGAAGCTTCATTCGCTCTCGAGAACCTTTGGCTTCTTCACATTTCTTGTGAAACGCTTCCTTGAGCTCATGCAGCATGGTCTTGAAGTTTTGGACGTCTGTCACGCTGAGCTTGGCCACATGTTTCTTGAACTGAGCCTTTTCATAATCAATCTTGTGCTTCAGCTCAACAATTTTCTGAGCAAGAGCCAGCTCAAGAGCAATGGCTCCATGGAAAGAGACGCTGAGGCCAATCGGAAGTTGAAGATCATCAAAGCTGAGATTTGGGCTATCAAACCACTCGTCAATGAACTTGTTCAGAATGTCCACATCGAAGAGGGGAAGATCATTGAAGATTTCCGCCTCTTGCTTGCTCTTTATTAGCAGCTCAAGAGCATCATCGCCAAGATCGTCGTCACTAGACAGATCAATGGCGTCATTCTCATTCCTCAGAACAGCAGTAGGAGTCAGAGCTGGACCAGTGGTGTGCATGGGCTTCTTTTTCTTCTTCTCAGACTTGGAGATGCGAGAGAGATCTTCTGACTGCACACTTGGTGCAGGAGGAGCAGTGGCCAGAGGCTTCGCTCGCGAAGCTTTTGGTGCAGTGGAAGGCTTCGAAGCCTTGGGTTTCTTCAGCTTCTTGGGCTTCGATGGTGCATGTGCTTCGTTAGAATCAGCGTCATCTGCAGGTTGATCCACGGCTGTCCCTTGAAACAAAATGTGAGTGATGAGACCTTCTAGGTTGTAGAAGGGCCCAACAAGATTGGGTTCAGCTTCGCGTGTGCCATCGGCACGAGGAGCAGAGGGACCTGGGTTGAAGTCTAATCCCCGCGACTTCTTGTTCTCTTTGGCCGAGTTCTTGGCAAACTGAAAGTTACACTTGAACAGATTGTCGTCACGACACCATAGCAATGAAGATGGGTCGGCATCAGCTGGTTGTGGTCCACGGACCATGCAAGGGTAGAAGCCTTGTTCAATGGCTTCAGCTCTGGACCTGGGTGGAAGATTTTTGTACAAGATGTCTCCCCAGGGTCGCTTGATGGCATTCCTCTCAGCATACTCCTGGGTCATGAACCTGTACTTGTACCATTGTTCTGCCCAATATCTTTGAATTCATTGGATTTGGGTTTTTCGCTGATTGTAATCCTCTTCTGGATCTGTCTTGTACAGCTCATAGAGGTCTGGTGGCAAATCCTTCGATGTATTCCCACGGCGCTGTCTGCCACCCTTCCTTGCTGACTTATCTGTTGCCATGAAGTTCAGACTGAATGGCTTCAAAACTGTCAAAGGCTTCCGTCTGCTGGTCAGACAGGAACTGGCTTCGGGAGAGTTGATATGATGATGTAAGAATTCTGCAAATGAATGTAGACTATGAGAACCAAGGGATTCTCCCACGGACATGTACCTGTGACAGCATTAGAGATGCGAGGGAAGGGGAAGAGATCATATGCATTCTCAGAAGATTTTGAAGATAAATCAATTTAGAAGACATTGACCTCATAGCACGAAGACATTCACTTATATGTTGAGAGTTGGTTCCAGATTTGTACGTATCCAAGAATAAGTACAAGTGAGGAATCTAACTACGTGTGAAGCATAAGTCAATATACTTGGCATCATATGAGATGCAGAACAGGGTAGATCCAAATTTGTGGAGGCAGAAACAACTTTTGGTAGAAAGGATGAATCTATTGGATCAAAAAGACGGTAAAAAGAGAGTTTTAATTTACCACACGATGAACTGCTAGACGGAGTAGAAGATGAGGTAGAGCAGTTCGATCTTCCGTGCCCTAACTTGGTGACGGAGGACACCTACGGCGGCGGCGGAGAAGACGATGTCCGCGGCCGGCGTGAAGACGGCGTCGGAGAGGTTGCGGCAGCTAAGCGCTTCGTCGCCGGCGTCGTCGAGAGCTAGCGGTGGCGCTAGGGTTTGTCAAGGTGGAGAGGTGGAAGAAAGATTTTTGACCGCGATGGGATGTGCATTTATAGGGAGAGGGACGGCACAGCGCAATTACGCAGGTGCCCCTGGCGGTTCACATGTGAGGGACACATGGCGAACATGCAACACATTGGGAGTTGTTCCATGTTCCCATGCACGCCTGGACTGTCGGGTGGTCGTTCCGGCTTCTCCGGGTTCCAGGCAATAAGAATTGAGCATCTAAAACAGATTTAATGTTTGCCTCTGTATCTTCTGTTGACAAGGACGCAGAGAAGACATTCGACAGTTTCAACAGAATGCATATGATTTGGATAGATAGAGTTTGAGATAGGAAGTATAGAGAGGTTAGGGTCCGATCACATTCACTTAGTTCAAAATATTCAAACGAGAAGACATAGCTATAAGTGAATGCTGTAGAGGACAGAACACTAATATATGTATATATCAGAATAAAACCATATCAACATAGTGAAGATAAACATGAAGTCATGTTAATATTGAAGACAAACCAAATGCGAAGACTTAGCAAATGTAACGCCAGGAGAAACACTTCAAATAAGGTTTGGTGGTGGCGTTACCCACCGTATAGGAAGTATTAGACCCAGACACGGCGCACAATTATCGTGGCGCTCCGAAGTCGAATTCCGCATTAATGTATTCACACTCAGAGTGTAAGTCTTTATTGATTGAAGACATACATTACTTCGTGTGTTGCACATCTAAGTCATCAATATGCATAATTGTTAGGATGTGTGCCTAATCACAGGACATTCGAGGATTCCAAGATATTTAGCTCACACCGCAACTTGGAAAACCTTTTCTCATCCAAGGGCTTTGTGAAGATATCTGCCAATTGCTCTTCAGTGTTGACGTGTATGATATCAATATCTTCCTTCATGACATGATCTCTGAGAAAGTGATGACGAATTACAATGTGCTTTGTCTTCGAGTGCTGAACTGGGTTGTTGGCAATCTTGATGGCGCTTTCGTTGTCGCAGTAGAGTGGTACTTGTTTCAGATGGATGCCATAGTCCTTGAGTGTTTGCTTCATCCATAGAAGCTGAGCGCAGCAAGATCCAGCAGCAATGTATTCAGATTCAGCAGTGGAGAGTGATACACAGTTCTGCTTCTTTGAAGACCAACAGACAAGTGATCGTCCCAGAAAGTGACATGTGCCTGATGTAGACTTGCGATCCACCTTGTCATCAGCATAATCAGCATCCGAGAATCCAACTAGATCAAACTCTGAGCCCTTTGGATACCATAATCCTAATGTTGGGGTGTAAGCCAAATATCGAAGAATTCGCTTCACAGCTAAGTGATGCGATTCCTTTGGTGCCGCTTGGAATCGAGCACACATGCAAACACTAAGCATGATATCTGGCCTAGATGCACATAAATAAAGTAAAGAACCAATCATGGAGCGATATACCTTTTGATCGAACTCTTTACCATTGGCGTCAGGACCCAGATGACTCTTGGTTGGCATTGGCGTCGTATAACCTTTGCAGTCTTGCATTCCAAACTTCTTCAGGCAATCTTTGAGATATTTCTCTTGAGATATGAAGATGCCATTGCTTTGCTGACGAATTTGAAGACCAAGGAAGAACTTCAGCTCACCCATCATGGACATCTGATATTGCTCTTGCATCATATGTCCAAACTCATCACTGTATTTCTGGCTGGTGCAGCCGAAGATAATGTCATCCACATATATTTGGCACACAAACAGTTCACCATCATATGTCTTTGTGAAGAGTGTGGGATCCAGGGAACCAGGTTTGAAGCCTTTGCTCTTCAGGAAGTCTTTGAGTGTGTCATACCAAGCACGAGGGGCTTGTTTGAGCCCATACAGTGCCTTGTTTAGCTTGTACACCATATCAGGATGTTTTGGATCTTCAAAGCCAGGAGGTTGTGCAACATACACTTCTTCTTCAATCTTTTCGTTGAGAAAAGCACTCTTTACATCCATTTGATACAGCAGGATGTTGTGATGATTTGCATAGGCTAGTAATATACGAATAGCTTCAAGTCTAGCCACAGGAGCAAATGTTTCATCGAAGTCAATCCCTTCAACTTGAGTGTATCCTAAGCAACGAGACGAGCCTTGTTTCTGACAACTTGACCATGCTCATCTTGCTTGTTGCGATATATCCATTTTGTGCCTATTATGTTGTGCTTGTGGGGGCCAGGACGCTTGGCAAGTTCCCAGACATTGTTCAGCTTGAACCGTTGAAGCTCTTCTTGCATAGCTTGAATCCATTCCGGTTCCATGAAGGCTTCAGCAACTTTCTTGGGTTCAGATATTGAGACAAATGCAAAGTGCCCATAGAAATTTGCTAGCTGTGTTGCTCTTGAACGAGTGAGTGGACCAGGCGCATTGATGCTATCAATTATCTTCTCAATCTGTACTTCATTTGCAACTCGAGGATGAACTGGACGAAGATTTTGCTCTTGCTGATCATTGTCATCATTTGGAGGATTTTCTTCAGGCTGAGCATTGTCTTCAGGTTGATTAGGTGCAGAAATGATAAGTTCCTCTTCAGGTTGTGCTTCATTTGGTATGATTTCTCCAGTTTCCATGAGCTTGATGGATTCACTAGGTGGAACTTCATCTAGCACATTTGGCAGGTGCTCTCTTTGCGAGCCGTTAGTCTCATCGAACCGCACATCCACAGTTTCAACCACTTTATAGGAGTGCGAATCCTTTCCGTACAAGCATAAAACCTTCATGTGCTTTTGGTGCAAATTTTGAAATGTGATGAGGATCCTTGATCCAGCACCTAGCTCCAAATACTCTGAAGTAACTGACATTTGGCTTCTTACCAGTGAGGAGTTCATAGGATGTTTTCTTCAGAAGCTTGTGAAGATAAACACGGTTGATGACATGGCATGTAGTATCAATAGCTTCAGGCCAGAACTTTCTTGGAGTCTTGTATTCATCGAGCATCGTTCGAGCCATCTCGATGAGTGTTCTATTCTTGCGCTCCACGATGCCATTCTGCTGAGGTGTGTACGGAGCGGAGAACTCATGAGTGATGCCCAATGTATCCAGGTAAAGGTCGAGGCCGGTGTTCTTGAACTCTGTGCCGTTGTCACTTCTGATATGCTTGATCTTGACGCCATAGTTGTTCATGGCACGGTTGGCGAAGCGTCTGAAGACATCCTGCACTTCAGTCTTGTAGAGAATTATATGCACCCACGTATATCTTGAATAATCATCAACAATGACGAAGCCATAGAGACAAGCAGTAGTAGTGAGAGTAGAGTACTGAGTAGGGCCAAATAAGTCCATGTGTAGCAGCTCAAAGGGTTGAGATGTCGTCATGATTGTCTTCGAGGGATGCTTGGCCCTTGTCATCTTTCCAGCTTCGCAGGCACCGCACAAGTGATCCTTCTTGAACTTGACACCCTCGATGCCTATGACATGCTTCTTCTTTGCGAGAGTGTGTAAGTTCCTCATGCCAGCATGCCCTAGACTTCGATGCCAGAGCCAACACTCCGAAGCTTTTGCTAGACGACATACGGCAAATTGTGGACCTGCTGAGAAATCTACCATGTATAGATCATCTTTTCGGTATCCTTCAAAGACTAGAGATTTGTCAGATTCCATTAGTACAAGGCAACCTCCAAATATCACAATCATGTTCAAATCGCAAAGCATTGAGACAGACATTAAGTTGATGCCAAGGGATTCAACAAGCATCACTTTATCCATGTGCTGATCCTTTGAGATTGCAACTCTACCTAGACCCAATACCTTGCTTTTACCAGTGTCAGCAAATGTGATGTGACTCTTGTCAGATGGACGTAAGTTTGAGTCCATGAGAAGACTTCGATCACCAGTCATATGATTAGTGCATCCGCTGTCCATAATCCATTCTGAAGCATGAGGTGTCATACCCTACAGTATAGTTAGGGGGATAGGCTTCACCAAGAGTATTGTGAAGCATAAACATTTGACGGGCAAGAGGATTATCAAAGCTCAAATCAAGATTAGGACTGATAGGATGATTGGCAAACGATTCAGGAAAAAATACATAGTGAGAGCATTTGGGCATTTGATCTTGCGCCCTACAAGATGTTTTAGGACCCCGGCATTAGCATCAGACGCCTTTGATTTCCGTCTGGAGACCTTTCCCTGCAAAAGAAAGTTAATTCTTCTTAACCACCCACATCTTCAGGGGTGACTTAGAAGCAATGAGTCTAAGTGCAACATCTGAGAACTTCGGCTTTGAAGCCCTAGCAAATAGCCCCGCAGGAGGTGAATAGTACTCATATGAATAAGCATAAAAATTCTTAGTTTTACGAACATAGCGGTTTGAAGAAACACGCTCATATTCATAAGTCTGAGTATGGTTTCCCTGCAAAACATTGGCGTTAGGGTGACTCAGGTGAGTCCTCTGTCTATATGAAGCCTTTGGACCATACGAAGCCTTTGGTCTGGGATTTGTCTTCTTCCCAGGCGGTGTCATGATGACATTCATAGGAAGATTCTCAAGACAACTTTTGGGAACCCAGATCTTCTTCATAGGTGGCCCATTCCTGCAGTTAGTACCAATATACCTGGCAAACACTTCACCATTCTGATTCTTAAACAGTTTATAGTTTGCATCAAAGGATTCATCAATGATAATAGGGTTAGCACAAGTGAAGCCAGATAAGGTGGATGGATCCATTGAAGGTCCCTTTACAGCAACCCATGTGGTTTTGGGGTACTGCTCAGGCTCCCAGTAGGAGCCATCAACATTCATTTTCCTCTCGAACCCAACACCCTCTTTCCTAGGGTTTCGGTTCAGAATCTGCTTTTTGAGGACATCGCACAGTGTCTGATGCCCTTTGAGACTTTTGTACATCCCTGTTTCAAGCAATGTCTTCAACCTAGAATTTTCATCAGCAATAGTAGTGGTATCCTCAGCAGAGGGGTTAGTTACCACATCAACAGTTGAAGATATTGCAACAGTAGCAGCAGTAGAACATTCGGCAACAGAAGTAGCGTTATCATGCTCAAGGCATTTTAGACATGGTGGTTCAAATCCTTCCTGAGCGGGACTGGTCTATTGAGCACGAAGTGAGGCATTCTCTTTTTGAAGATCTTCATGAGCCGCTCTCAATTTCTCAAGCTCTTGCTTCCTTTGAAGATAATCATAGGAAAGCTTTTCATGAGTGGTTGAGAGCGTTTCATGACGACTTTCAAGTTCCTGGTACTTAACATGAAGATTTTTTATGTCTTCAATTAAGAACTGAGAACGGGTCATTTCCGCGTCCAACAGGTCATCGATTTTGTCTAACAGTTTTTGAGTATGTTCCATAGCTTTCTGTTGTTCAGTTGCAATTTTAGCAAGTTTTTTGTAGCTGGGTTTGGATTCACAATCAGAGTCATCTTCACTTGATGCTTGAAAGTAAGCATCGCATGATTTTACCTTGGCACCACGTGCCATGAAGCAGTAGGTGGGAGCAGAGTCGTCCTTGTCATTAGCATCAGCGTTGGTGACGGGGCCATTGTCTTCAGTGTTGAAGATGGACTTGGCAACGTAGGCTGTAGCTAGAGCCAGACTTGCAACGCCAGGATCGGACTCCTCCTCAGACTCCACCTCCGCCTCCTCAGAAGCAGACTCCTCCTCTGAATCCATCTCCTTGCCAACAAAAGCACGAGCCTTGCCAGATGAGCTCTTCTTATGTGATGAAGACTTGGACGAGGACTTGGAAGAAGACTTTGAGGATTTCTTCTTCTTCTTGTCATCAGAATCATATTCCTTGCTCTTCTTCTTCTTCTTGTTCTTATTCTCATTGTCCCACTGTGGACACTCAGAGATGTAGTGTCCAGGTTTCTTGCACTTGTGACATGTTCTCTTCTTGTAGTCATGAGTGGAAGCTTCATCATTTCTTGAGCTGGATCGTGAAGACTTTCTGAAGCCCTTCTTCTTAGTGAACTTCTGGAACTTCTTCATAAGCATAGCAAGCTCCTTTCCAATGTCTTCAGGATCACCAGAACTGCAGTCAGATTCTTCTTCAGATGAGGAAACAGCTTTTGCCTTCAAAGCACGAGCTCGGCCATAGTTGGGACCATAGATATCTCTTTTCTCAGATAGCTGGAACTCATGTGTGTTGAGCCTCTCAAGTATGTCAGACAGATCGAGTGTCTTGAAGTCGGGGCGTTCTTATATCCTCAGGGCAAGGGTGTCGAACGAGCTGTCAAGTGATCTCAGCAGTGTCTTGACGATTTCATGCTTGGTGATCTCAGTGGCGCCGAGAGCACGAAGCTCATTTGTGATGTCAGTGAGGCGATCAAACGTGAGCTGGACATTCTCATTGTCATTTCTCTTGAAGCGGTTGAAGAGGTTGCGAAGAACACTGATCCTTTGATCTCTCTGGGTTGAGACGCCTTCGTTGACCTTGGAGAGCTAGTCCTAGACTAGCTTCGGCGTTTCCAGAGCACTCACACGGCCATACTGTCCTTTGGTCAGATGACCACAGATGATGTTCTTGGCAGTAGAATCCAGTTGAATGAACTTCTTGACATCGGCAGGGGTGACACCTTCACCAGTCTTGGGGACACCATTCTTGACGACATACCAGAGGTCGACATCAATGGCTTCAAGATGCATGTGCATCTTATTCTTCCAGTAGGGATATTCAGTTCCATCGAAGACGGGACAAGTAGCGGAGACTTTGATTATCCCTGCAGTCGACATAGCTAAAACTCCAGGTGGTTAAACCGAATCACACAGAACAAGGGAGTACCTTGCTCTGATACCAATTGAAAGTGCTAGTTATCGACTAGAGGGGGGGGGTGAATAGGCAATTTTTATGAAAGTCTTCAAAACATGAGAGTTTCAAAGACAAACAATAGAAATGAACCTATTGATATGCAGCGGAAGGTAGACTACACTAAGCAAGCCATAGTCAAGTATACAATGAAGTGAAAGCACGAAGACTAATAGCAGCTAGATAGTAAAGATCAGGATGGAAGATAGTATGAAGCCAAACAACGATAGTAGTCACACAGTGAAGTCAAACAGGTAGTGCAAGCAGGCAATGACTTCACGAAGACAAACTATAAGTAAAGAGAGGGAGAGGATAGAACCAGTCACTTGGTGAGGACAAAGGATTTGTTGGACCAATTCCAGTTGTTGTGACAACTGTACGTCTGGTTAGGGAGGTTGAGATTCAACTCAGAAGACCGTGTCTTCACCTTATTCCCCTTAAGCTAAGGACACCTAGTCCTCGCCCAATCACTCTGGTAAGTCTTCAAGGTAGACTTCCAAACCTTCACAGACTTCGTTCACCGGCGATCCACAATGACTCATGGATGCTCAGAACGCGACGCCTAACCGGCTGGAGGATTCACAGTCCTCAAGTGTAACAAGTCTTCAGGTCACGCGGACAGAAAGACTTCAGTGATGCCTAACGCCCTTTGGCTCTGGGTGTTTGGGCTTTGTCCTTGCAAGGATTTCTCTCTCTCAAAAGCTTCGGAGGTGGGTTGCTCTCAAACGACAAAAGCCGTGCACTAACTCTGAGCAGCCACCAATTTATGGTGTAGGGGGTGGGCTATTTATAGCCACTAGGCAACCCGACCTGATTTGTCCGAAATGACCCTGGGTCACTAAGGAACTGACATGTGCTCCAACGGTCAGATTTCGAACACACGCGGCAACTTGACTTGGGCTACAAGTAAAGCTGACTCATCCAGCTCATGATAAGATTTGCTCTCATTGTCTTCGCTCAAAGACATAGGATTTGGTTGAGCATCACTTCAGTCACTCTGACTTTGTTCACTGGGACCCCACTTAACAGTACGGTGGTTCCTATGACTCAACAAAGAAGAAAAGGGAACAACGAAACAAATAATTCTTCGCGCTTCATAGTCTTCATGCGATGTCTTCTCATGTCATAGTCTTCATTATGAATATCTTCACATACCACCATTGTCTTCAATGTCTTCATACATTTTTAGGGGTCATCTCCGGTAGGTAAACCGAATCAATGAGGGACTACTACCTGTGTTATCCTGCAATTCTCACAAACACATTAGTCCCTCAACCAGGTTTGTCGTCAATACTCCAAAACCAACTAGGGGTGGCACTAGATGCACTTACAGATCTACATGAAAGTTTTTATTATATCCTTCTTGAATACCAATCATATTAGGACCAATTCCATAACTTGTGCATATTGCAATTACTATTATCAAACGCTCAAAATGATATAAGTGAAGCATGAGAATGCAACTATTTCTTTAAAATATAACCACCGCCGTTCTCTAAAAGATATAAGTGAAGTATTAAAGCAATAGCCTAGCTCAAAAGATATAAGTGAAACACATAGAGTATTCTAGCAAATCACGAATAAATGTGTGTCCCTCTCAAAAAGGTGTGTCCAGCAAAGATGATTGTGGAAAACTAAAAAGAAACAAAGCGAAGACTCATATCATGTGATTAATACAAATATAGCTCCAAGTAATTTACCGATGGTTGGTAGAAGAAAGAGGGGATGCCATCCGGGCATTCCCAAGGTAGAGTCTTGGGTGTCCTTGAATATTACCTTGGGGTTCCTTGGGCATCCCCAAGCTTAGGGTCTTGCCACTCCTTATTCCTTCATCCATCGTGATGTCACTTAAAACTTGAAAACTTTAGAAGTGGGGGAGATGAAAACAAGAGGCAAATGGGGCAAATGGAAAATGAAAGTAAATGCAAGGAGATGAATGTTTATGCGATGGTACTTGATAGTTTTCGGTGATGTCTCCCCGGCAACGGTGCCAAAAATTCTTCTTGCTACTTGTGAGCTGCGTTGGGATTTCCTCGAAGATGAGAGGATGATGTAGTACAGTAGAGATAAGTATTTCCCTCAGTTAAGAACCGAAGTTATCAATCCATTAGGAGAACCACTCAAGACCTCGTGAACAACACCTACACACAAAATAACAAATACTTGCACCCCACGCAATCAAGGGGGTTGTCAATCCCCTCGGCGGTTAATTGCAAGGATCAAGTCTGATGATGGTTGATACGTCTCCAACGTATCTACTTTTCCTAACGCTTTTCCTCTTGTTTTGGACTCTAATTTGCATGATTTGAATGAAACTAACCCCGGACAGATGATGTTTTCAGGAGAACTACCATGATGTTGTTTTTGTGCAGAAATAAAAGTTCTCAGAATGGAACGAAACTTTGCAAGGATTTTCTATATCAATGAAGAGAATTTCTGGAGCCAAGAACCACCGGAGGGGGCACCTGGGTGGGCACAACCCACCAGGGAGCGCCCCCCTCCAGGCGCGCCCAGGTGGGTTGTCCCCACCTGGTGGCCCCGCAGACCCTGAAACCGCCGCTATAAAATCACATATTTCCAGAAAAAATTAGAGAGAAATAATTATCGCATTCCACGAGACGGAGCCGCCGTCACCTCCTGTTCTTCATCGGGAGGCCAGATCTAGAGTCCATTTGGGGCTCCGAAGGGGGGATCTTTGATCTTCGTCATCACCAACCCTTCTCCATCGCCAATTCCATGATGCTCCCCACCGGGAATGAGTAATTCCTTCGTAGGCTTGCTGGTCGGTGAGGAGTTGGATGAGATTCATCATGTAATCGAGTTAGTTTTGTTAGGGCCTGGTCCCTAGTATCCACTATGTTCTGAGATTGATGTTGCTATGACTCTGCCATGCTTAATGCTTGTCACTTTGGGCTCGGGTGCCATGATTTGAGATCTAAACCGTTTATGTTATCACCATTATATCTATGTTCTAAATCCAATCTTGCAGGTTATAGTCACCTACTACGTGTTATGATCCGGCAACCCCTGAGTGACAATAGTCGGGACCATTCCCGGTGATGATCGTAGTTTGAGGAGTTCATGTATTCACCGTGTGTTAATCCTTTGTTCCATTTCTCTATTAAAAGGATGCCTTAATATCCCTTAGTTTCCAATTGGACCCCGCTGCCACGGGAGGGTAGGACAAAAGATGTCATGCAAGTTCTTTCCATAAGCACGTATGACTATTTACGGAATACATGCCTACATTATATTTATGAACTGGAGCTAGTGCCATATCACCCTAGGTTATGTCTGTCTCATGATGAATATCATCCAAAAAATTACTGATCCAATACCTATGAATTTATCCTATATTGTTTCTGCTAAGTTACTACTGCTGCTGTTACTATTGCACTTGTTACAAAACTACTACTATCACTATTACCGTTACTATTACTGCTGTCACTATTATCAAAACTATCATACTATTTTGCTAATGACCACTCTGCTGTAAATAATTAATCTCCAGGTGTGGTTGAATTGACAACTCAGCTGCTAATACTTGCAAATATTCTTTGGCTCCCCTTGTGTCAAATATATAAATTTGGGTTGAATAATCTACCCTTGAAAACTGTTGCGATCCCCTATACTTGTGGGTTATCAAGACATTTTTCTGGCGCCGTTGCCGGGGAGCATAGCTATATTTACTGAGTCACTTGGGATTATTATCAATTTATCACTATGAAGAATCTGAAGGATGCTAAGACTAAGATTTTCCCCTCTAAGACGAGGAGAGGTAAGGAACTGCCATCTAGCTCTGCTTTAGATTCACCTTCTGTTATAAGTAAACTTGCAACACCACAACATGCTATTAATCCTGATATGTTGCAAGTTATTGATGATGCTAATTCTGCTATGAATGATGCTTATGATGATGCTAGTACCTTGCATGATGATGATGTGCCACTAGGTGAATTTCTTGATGAACAAATTGCTATACTAAGACAACATGATGTTGTTGACACTGATGATGAGCTTGAAACTAAAAATCTTGAAACACCTACTAGAACTAGCCCTTCTAGACAGGAATTACCAAAGGTACCGGAAGGTTATGTTATGAATGAGGAGACAACTAGAGATATTCTTGCTTGTAAGGATGGAGATGATCTAGAGAAATTATTATGCAAGTATAAAGAAAAATCTCTGAATGCTAGAATGCAATATGATCCTAAGTTTGCTACTTCACCTGTCTTTATTGATGATAAGGATTATGAATTCTCTGTCGATCCAGATTTAATTACTTTGGTTGAATCTGATCATTTCCATGGTTATGAAACTGAAACTGTTGTGGCACATCTCACTAAGTTGAATGACATATCCACCCTTTTTGCTCATGATGAGAAATTTTGCTATCACTATATTCTCAAATTATTTTTGTTCTCATTAAAGGGTGATGCTAAAGCTTGGTACAATGCTCTTACTCCTGGTTGTGTGTGTAGTCCCCGGGATATGATTTATTACTTCTTTGAAAAATATTTCCCTCTCATAAGAAACAAGCTGCCTTACAGAAAATAATTAACTTTGTGCAAATTAAAGAAGAGAGTCTCCCACAAGCTTGGGGGAGGCTTTGCCAATTTCTTAATGCTTTGCCTGATCATCCTCTTAAGAAAAATGAAATACTTGATATCTTCTATAATGGACTAACCGATGCTTCTAGGGATTTCCTAGATAGTTGTGTTGGTTGTGTTTTTAGGGAACGAACTATTGGGCAAGATGAAGAATTATTGAATAACATATTGAAAAATTATGATGATTGGACTATTCATGAACCACCTACTAAACCCACTCCGAATAAGAGGGGTATCTTATATCTCAGTCCTGAAGATATGCAAGAGGCTAAGAAATCTATGAAGGAAAAAGGTATTAAAGCTGAGGATGTCAAAAATTTGCCTCCTATTGAAGAAATACATGTGCTTGATACACCACCGCCACCTAAGGTGGTAGAGGTAAATTCTCTAATGAAATTCACTGATAATGACAACCCTCACAATATGCACCCTAGCCAATGCCTTTATGAGTTTGAGAATTATATTAGAAAGCAAGATCACTTCAATGCAAATGTTATGAAGCAATTGAAATACAATTCTGATATGATTGCTCGCTTGAGTGACTTGTTATTTAGAATCTCAAATGATGTTAGAGGTGTAGGGAAGCATGCTTCTATGGTTCAAACTCGGTTAGAACAAGTTGCTAAATCTCAAAGAGAGTTGCTTAATGAAATGAATAATAATATAAGTGACTTTGTTGTTAGAGTAGCAGCCAGAGGAGGTAAAAGGACTCAGGAACCACTCTATCCTGAGGGACACCCAAAAAGAATTGAACAAGACTCTCAAAGAGTTAACACTGATGCACGTAGTCCTCCTAAAAAGAAAAAGAAGAGAAAAAATGATAGGACTTTGCATGCCTCTAGTGAACCTGAAATAGAAAAACCTCATGATAATGATAATGAAACTCAACCGGTAGTGAACACCCACCTTCTGATAATGAAAAACATAATGATGAGGTTCATGAAGACACTCAAACAAATAATAAAGAACCAGATAATGATGTTGAGATAGAACCAGCAGTTGATCTTGATAACCCACAACCCAAGAATACACGATATGGTAAAAGAGACTTTGTTGCTAGGAAACACGGTAAAGAAAGAGAAATGTGGATTCAAAAACCTATGCCCTTTCCACCTAAGTTAACTAAAAAGAAAGATGATGAAGAATTTGAACGCTTTGCTGAAATGCTGAGGCCAGTCTTTTTGCGTACTCGCTTGACTGATATTCTGAAAATGCCTCCTTATGCAAAGTACATGAAATACATCATCACCAATAAGAGGAAAATACCGGAAGCTTAAATCTCCACCATGCTTGATAATTATACTTTTAAAGACGGAGTACCTAAAAAACTTGGAGATCCGGGAATACCAACTATACCTTGCTCCATAAAAAGAAATTATGTGAAAACTGCTTTGTGTGATTTGGGAGCTAGTGTTAGTGTTATGCCTTTCTCTTTATATAAAAGACTTGATTTGAATAAACTCACACCTACTGAAATATCATTGCAAATGACTGATAAATCAACTGTCATACCCATCGGTATTTGTGAGGATGTGCCCGTTGTTGTTGCTAATGTTACTATTTTGGCTGACTTTGTTATACTTGAGATGCCCGAGGACGACAACATGTCGATTATCCTTGGTAGACCCTTCTTGAATACTGCAGGGGCTGTTATTGATTGCAATAAAAGCAAGGTCACTTTTCATATCAATGGTAAGGAGCATACATTGCACTTTCCAAAGAAACAATTCCAAGTGAATGGTATTAATGTTATTGAAAAATCTCCGACAATCACTATTGGAAGTTTTCAACTACCTCTACCTACTGTCAAAAACAAATATGAAATGCTTATTTTTGGGGACATTCATATCCCCGTTGAGGCAACTTAGTGATTTACGGAAGTTTTTCTTCGGTTTCATGCTAATCGAAAGTGGTTGTTAATAAGACTTGATTAACCTTATTGATGGACCATTTTTTAGAGGTATGAAGTTGATGAATTTAGTGAGCACTACCTTCTGTCCTTACCCTTTGTCTTCGGTTTTTATTAGTTAAATAAAATAAAATGCCATGTGTTGCCTGTTTTCTGAATTTCCCATGGAATAAAAAAAGGACCGAAAAATAATAGTTCTCAAAATGCTCTGAAATTTAATACGATTTTTTTCTGAATATTTAAGAAATTTTGGTGCAAATAACATCAGAGGGAGGTGCATGATATGTCTCCAACGTATCTATAATTTTTTATTGTTCCATGCTGTTATATTATCAATCTTGGATGTTGCAGTGGGAAGAGGTGCTTTGTAGTGGGTTCGATCTTACGGTGCTTGATCCCAGTGACAGAAAGGGAACCGACACGTATGTATCGTTGCTACTAAGGATAAAACGATGGGGTCTATCTCTACATAGATAGATCTTGTCTACATCATGTCATCGTTCTTATTGCATTACTCTGTTTCTCCATGAACTTAATACACTAGATGCATGCTGGATAGCGGTCGATGTGTGGAGTAATAGTAGTAGATGCAGGCAGGAGTCGGTCTACTAATCTTGGATGTGATGCCTATATAATGATCATTGCATGGATATCGTCATGATTATTTGAAGTTCTATCAATTTCCCAACAGTAATTTGTTCACCCACTGTTTGCTATTTTTGTCGAGAGAAGCCACTAGTGAAACCTACGGCCCGAGGTCTCTTTCTCATACTATTTGCCTTTGCGATCTATTTTCCTTTGCTTTTATTTTCAGATCTATTAAACCAAAATTACAAAAATACCTTGCTGAAATTTATTCCTATTTATTTTATTTGGTGTTCGATCTATCAATTTACTACAATTTTATTCACGTCCGTTTGCGCATCTTGGGGCGCTGCTACCTGAAAGGGATTGACAACCCCTTTTACACGTCGGGTTGCGAGAAGTTGTTATTTGTGTGTAGGGGCTGTTTACGTTGTGTTGCTTGGTTCTCCTACTAGTTCGATAACCTTGGTTTCACATCTGAGGGAAATACCTACCGCCGCTGTGCTGCATCATCCCATCCTCTTTGGGGAAATACCGACGTAGATTCAAGCCGCATCAAAAGGAATTTCTGGCGCCGTTGCCGGGGAGGATCTTCAACATATACTAGGTTCCTAATCACAAATCTCATCTCCTCGCAATTTACATTATTTGCCATTTGCCTCTCGTTTTCCTCTCCCCCACTTCACAAAAATTTGCCGATTTATTCGCCCCTTTTTCCGTTCGCCGTTTTCTTGTAAGATCTATCAGTGTTTTCGCTTCCTAGTCGTAATGGTTAGCGTTCCTACTCCTCCTTTGTCACCAGATTTTGAAGTTCTTTACTTAAAAAAAGCAAGGAGAAAATTTGAAAGATGCTTGGTATAGGCTTATGGAATCTTATCGTATTTGCAATTTAAAGGGGGACGCGAAGATCTTGCTTCGTAATGTTTACATAGGATTGGCTTTGCATCACAGACAACTCCTAGATTTTGCCGCTAAAGGGAATTTATTGAGCTTGATGCTAATGCTGCCTATGAAATTTTGGGAGTTCCACCTCAAAAGAAGGGGTTTTCTTTCACCCCTGAGGGAGTTCAAATGTTGGACAAACTTGGTGATTTGCATAAACATATGGTTGAAATACAGAAATATAATGAACCCCTCAAACACCTCAATGGTAGTATCAATCGCATGAATACCTTGATTACTCTTTGCAATAAGAGATTGAATATTTTGAATCTAAAGATGGTTTCTTTTCTGGAGAATTTAGGGAAGCGTAAAGAGCCTCCCGGGTTTGAGAAAACCCTTACAAAAGTTTCCAAAACTACGGAAGACAAAACTTAGATCCTTGCTTTATGCCTAGCTAAGGGCATAAAACTATAGCGCTTGTTGGGAGGCAACCCAATGATAAAATTTATTTTTGCTTTTTTGCTTTCTGTTCTTGAGTGTTAGCACAATTATGCTACTGTTATGATTGCGTTTTTTGTGTTTTAATTAGTGTTTGTGCCAAGTAAAGCCTTTAGGATCTTCTTGGGTGATAGTTGTTTGATCTTGCTGAAAAACAGAAACTTTTGCTCTCATGAAAACAATTCTCATTTTTTACCAGAGCGTGATAAAATGCCAATTCTTTTTGCAGTAGATTAATATACAAATTTCTCAGGTCGTCCTAGTTTTTCAGAATTTTTGGAGTTCCAGAAGTTTTCGAAATAGACAGATTGCTACAGACTGTTCTGTTTTGACAGATTCTGTTTTCTTTGCGTTGTGTGCTTATTTTGATGGCTCTATGGTTTTCTTTGACGAGTTTTTGCCATAGAAAAGTTGGAATATAGTAGATATAATGCAAAAACAAAATATGAATTGGTTTTTTACAGTACTTATAGTAGTGATTTGCTTTCTTTTACTAATGGATCTCACGAAGGTTTTGTTGTGTTTTGTGTGATTGAAGTTTTTAAGTTTTGGGTTATCTTATGATGGATGAAGGAATAAGGAGTAAGAAGAGCCTAAGCTTGGGGATGCCCCGGGATCCCAAGCTATAATCCAAAAGAGAGCAAGCAACTAAGCTTGGGGATGCCCCGAGTGGCATCCCCTCTTTCTTCTAACGACCATCGGTATTTTACTCGAAGCTATATTTTTATTCCTCACATACTATGTGTTTTGCTTGGAGCCCCTTGTATGATATGAGTCTTTGCTTGTTTTAATTTGTGTTTTAAGTATTGATTCCTTGCTGGACACACCTATTCGAGAGAGCCAAAATTATGTCATGACTTGTTATAATAGCTCTCTATGCTTCACTTAAATTTTTATGAGCTATGGACTTGCTCTAGTGCTTCACTTATATCTTTTTGAGCACGGCGTGCTTTAGTATTTTTGAAGAAATGCTCTCTTGCTTCACTTAGATTTATTTGAGAGTTAGTAAAATTTTCAAGAAATTCTCTCTTGCTTCACTTAAATTAATTTGAGAGAAAGAAAGAAAAATTATGCTCGTGATCTTTACTTATATTTATTTGAGCTTGTCAAAAGCAACACATAAAAATTAGTCCCAAAGTGATAGATATCCAAGAAGGATATAATAAAAACTTTTATGAAGATCATTGGACAAAATAAACTTGATTCTTAGTAATAGTTTTGAGATATGATGATGTGATATGTGAGTCATGTTGATGAGTAATTATGCTTTAGTAAGAATATTGGTGTTAAGATTTGTGATTCCCTATGCAAGCACGAAAGTTAATAGTTATGCAATGAAATTATATCCTACTTGTGGTGCATTATTCGGTGTTAATTATGCTTAATGCTCGCTTATGAGATTATCCATTTCTTGGTTGGTCGCTTCTCAATCTTTTGCTAGCCTTCATTTTGCACTAAGTATGATCACTACTTGTGCATCCAAAACCCTTTAAACTAGTTTTGCCACATGCGTCCACTATATCTACCTATATGCGGTATTCTTTTTCCATTCTAAGCAAATTTGTATGTGCCATCTCTAACTTTTAAAATAAACTTCTCTTTTGTGTGTTCGTTTTGCTCGCGGAGCGGTGAGAGGTGGCTAATATTTTCCATGCTAGATGTGTTATTATCACGATGAGTGTTTATTCACTTGTCATTGCACGAGAGTAAGGCAAAGGTATTAGGGATGCCCAGTCCCGAAATGAAAAATGAATTTACCTTATGTTGTCAAATAATAAATTCCTTGGAAAGTGTTGGTATGGAGGGCAACCGTGGACACGGCTAGCCATGGAAAGTGAAAGTATGGTTGAAAAAGGAATAAATTTTATTTTCTGTTTGGGAACTGCCTATGATATACCTAGCATGGAAAGTGTTGGGAACTCTAAGTCGTTTTCGTTGGTGGGAAGGATACACCTCCCAATTTTTTTTTATCTCTAAGTTTTTCGCTTTGAGCTCTGGCACCTCTACAAATCCGTACTTCCCTCTACGAAGGGCCTTTCTTTTACTTTATGCAAATTTTATTTTGAATTTGAGTCTCCATCCTCTCTTATAAAAGCACCAACTAGGAGGCAATATGATCATACTTGAGTATTGGGTGTAGCTAATATGCGAGTGTGTTTCATGAATGGATCAATGATTGAGCATAATGGGCTAGGGATAACTTATTTTAGTGTTGATATTTTGAAAGACATGGTTGCTTGTTGATATGCTTGAGAATTTAAGTTATCATGTCAAAACTAGACTATTGCTTTGAACAATATAGAAGTCCAAATGTCCATGCTATAAAGAAAAGAATATGATATGACATGATAGGCAGCATTCCACATCAAAAATTCGATTTTTATCACTTACCTACTCGAGGAAGAGTAGGAGTTAAGCTTGGGGATGCTGATACGTCTCCAACGTATCTATAATTTTTGATTGTTCCATGCTGTTATATTATCAATCTTGGATGTTTTATAGTCATTTTATATCATTTTTTGGTACTAACCTATTGACATAGTGCCAAGTGGCACTTGCTGTTTTCTGCATGTTTTTTACATCGCAGGAAGTCAATACCAAACGGAGTCAAAACGCAATGAAACTTTACAGAGATTTTTTTGGACCAGAAGACACCTAATGGGCCCTGGCTGTGCCTGGGGGGTGCTCCGAGGAGAGCACAACCCACCAGGGCGCGCCAGGAGGCCCACGCGCGCCCTGGTGGGTTGTGCCCACCTCGGGTGCCCCCCGGACCGCCTCTTTGCTCTATAGATAGCCCAATATTCCAGAAACCCTAGGAGAGTCGACGAAAATCAATTCCAGCCCCCGCAGAGTCCAGAACCACTAGATCCAATCTAGACACCATCTCGGATGGGGTTCACCACCTCCATTGGTGCCTCTCCGATGATGCGTGAGTAGTTCTTTGTAGACCTTCGGGTCCGTAGTTAGTAGCTAGATGGCTTCCTCTCTCTCGCTGAATTCTCAATACAATGGTCTCTTGGAGATCCATATGATGTAACTCTTTTTGCGATGTGTTTGTTGGGATCGATGAACTTTGAGTTTATGATCAGATCTATCTTTTTATATCCATGAAAGTATTTGAGTTTCTTTGATCTCTTTTGTGCATGATTGCTTATAGCCTCATATTTCTTCTCTAAGATTTGGGTTTTGTTTGGCCAACTTCATCTATTAATGTTGAAGTGGGAAGAGGTTCTTTGTAGTGGGTTCGATCTTACGGTGCTTGATCCCAGTGACAGAAAGGGAACCGACACGTATGTATCGTTGCTACTAAGGATAAAACGATGGGGTCTATCTCTACATAGATAGATCTTGTCTACATCATGTCATCGTTCTTATTGCATTACTCCATTTCTCCATGAACTTAATATACTAGATGCATGCTGGATAGCGGTCGATGTGTGGAGTAATAGTAGTAGATGCAGGCAGGAGTGGGTCTACTAATCTTGGACGTGATGCCTATATAATGATCATTGCCTAGATATCGTCATGATTATTTGAAGTTCTATCAATTGCCCAACAGTAATTTGTTCACCCACCGTTTGCTATTTTTCTCGAGAGAAGCCACTTGTGAAACCTACGGCCCTCGGGTCTCTTTCTCATATTATTTGCCTTTGCGATCTATTTTCCTTTGCTTTTATTTTCAGATCTATTAAACCCAAAATACAAAAATACCTTGCTGCAATTTATTCCTATTTATTTTAGTTGGCATTCGATCTATCAATTTACTACAATTTTATTCACGTCCGTTTGCCCATCTTGGGGCGCCGCTACCCGAAAGGGATTGACAACCCCTTTTACACGTCGGGTTGCGAGAAGTTATTATTTGTGTGCAGGTGTTGTTTATGTTGTGTTGCTTGGTTCTCCTACTGGTTCGATAACCTTGGTTTCACATCTGAGGGAAATACCTACCGCCGTTGTGCTACATCATCCCTTCCTCTTTGGGGAAATACCGACGTAGCTTCAAGACGCATCGGTGCACCAGGTGGGCACAACCCACCTGGGCGCGCCAGGACCCCCAGGCGTGCCCTGGTGGGTTGTGGTCCCCACGTGCCCCCCTCACTTATCTCTTCATCCCACATTACCACCTACCTCCAGAAAAAATCACCATTGCTCTCAAACACGCGGATTTCGATCTCTTTGCTCGAAGCTCAGTTTCCGAAACTGTTTCGGGGGATTGTTGCTTGGTATGTGACTCCTCCGTTTTTCCAATTAGTTTTTTCTTTAATGGTTTATATTTTGAATAATTAGCTACTCTTGGTGCTGCTGTAGATGAGCTTGCATGTTGAATTCTTAGAGTTTTAAGTAGTTTGTATGCTTTCTATGGCCTCTATGCGTCCCTATGAGTAGTTGGTACCAATCTTGTAAAGTTTTGTTGAGAAAATTTTGTGGACTAAAAGTTTTAGAATTTTTGTTCATAGGAAAAACATGAGTATCTTTAGGAAGTTTGCTTCCAAGAAGAACTCCAAGGGAGTGATTGGGGAGTCATCTGATAGTGATCTCCACACCCGGAGATTGGCGGAGCTACGGCCGTGTGAATGGCCGCATACCCCGTTCATGGAAGGGGCCGGAATCCTTCAAGAGTTTGCCCAATATGCTGCTAATGCCGGCCTCACCGACTTCATCGCAGCTAAATGTGAACAGTATCATCTCCTCACAAACTCCTTTGTGCAAAGTTTTAATTTTCTTTCTAGGAATAATCCCCCCGAGGTGCAGTTTAATTTATATGCTAAACCCCATCAGATACCGCTTACTGAATTTTGTGAAATATGCTTGCTTCCTTCTGATGGTAGTTTGGTAGAGCCTAGGCCCGCAGAGTTTGAAGGCTTTTATCATACTCTGACAGTGGGTGATGAGAGAGGGGTGTCGAGTATCACCGCTGCTGGTTTGCATTTTCCTGTTGTTCATTATTTTACTTTTTTTATTGCAAAATGCTTGCTTGCTAGAGAGAAGGTGGATGCACTCAGTGCCCCAGACCTTGCTGCTTTACGCCGCGCACTTGAAGGCGACAACACTTATAGGTTGGGAGCTATTGTGGCACGTCACCTTCACATTAATAAATCCAAGGGTAAAATACATGGAGGCATTTACGCCACTCGTTTGGCGGCTCACTTTAACATTCTGATACGCTTGCATGATCATCCTTTGCCCAATATTTACCTAGATTGCACGGCCATGGAACACCACTAGTTTATTGCTACTGATTACCGTAACATCCATATTCCGTATAACCTGGTTTTCAGTGTGAGAACTCGTGATATTATTCCATTGCCTGCACCTGCTTTGTTTGATCCTATTGCCAGGGGTGGATACAAGATTATGCCTGCGGATATCATCGCCTATCGGAACAACCAGGCTGCAGCAGAGGAGGAGCCTCAGCAGTGGGATCCATAGGTGCCCATTCCTCAGCAGTTCGACATGGGACCCCATGGTTTCTTCGACTACTGATTGGTTGCCAAGTTAGGCCAAAAGCTTAAGCTTGGGGGAGTATGTGTTTCACACTGACATTACATTCATGTTCACACATTTCATTCCAGTTGTCGGTGTTCACACTTTTTTATTGTATTATCCATTCTTAATTTATTTTCTCGCTTTCTTCTTGTGCGTTTGAAAAACTTTGAGAAAACCAAAAAATATTTCCTGCTTCTTTTTTATTTTCCTTCTAGAGTAGTTAGCTGTAGCACTAAATAGAAAACCCAAAAAGATTTCCTTGTTCTTATTTTGCTTGTTGGGAGCTTTCCCATGTAAATAGTTTTTCTCGTTTTTGCTTTCCCCCTTTTATTCACTTGTTCAAGAAAACCAAAAACTCCAAAAATATTTCAGTATGTTTCTCTGAATTTCTTTTTTTTTATCGAGTCGTATCGAGGGGAAGACCACGATGAAAATGTTGAGTGGCTCTCTTATGCATAATTGTTGATCTAACAAAGAGGCGATTTTACCTTGTCTTCTCCTGTTGAATAAAATGTTTGCAGATCCAGCTTAGTCCAGGGCACTCTTGCACTATTATTATTTTCATATCGTTCGGTCGTGCAAGTGAAAGGCAATAATGACGATATTCGATGAACTGGGTGTGGCAGAGAGAAACAGGTATGAACTCGACTTGTTTTGTTTTTGTAAATATGTTTAACCTAGTATCCATGATTCAGCTCATTATGATTAAACATATTTGCAATGACAATTAGAGATTATAGTTTCTCAGGCCATGCATAAGTAGCTAGGAGTGGATAATGATTTATCTTGGATATCAACATTTCATTAAAATGATTGTGATGTAGTATGATGATATGGTATCCTCCTCTGAATGTTCGAGTGGCTTGACTTGGCACATGTTCATGCATGTAGTTGAATCAAAACCAACATAGCCTCTATGATATTTATGTTCATGGTGTTCATATCCTACTCATGCTAGTGTCCAATGTTACATATGCATAATGCATGTTCATGACCGTTGTTGCTGTCTAGCTGGCCGCTTCTCAACCTATTTGCTAGCTTTCGCCTGTACTAAGTGGGAATTCTGCTTGTACATCAAAAACCTTGAACCCAAGTTATTCCAGATGAGTCCACCATACCTACCTATATGCGGTATTACCCTGCACGAGAAAAGGGCGGTAATAGGGATGCCCAGTCCCAAACTGCAAAAAGAATTGATCTTTCAAGTAATCAAACAAAAACTCCAACGGAGTCATAACCTTTACTTTATCGCTCGGGAACCGCCACTAGCGTGCTTAGCATGGAAGATATTGATAACTGATGGTCGTGAAGTAAACAAGAAGGGTGCATGTCTCAAAATATCATTTACCTCCGTTTTAAAACTTGAGCTCTGGCACCTCTTCAAATCATTGCTTCCCTCTGCGAAGGGACTATCTATTTACTTTTATGTTGTGTCATCAGCTTCTAAAATAAGCGCCGAAACCTGAGAGCACTGTTGTCATGCTGATGCATTGTGTGTAGCTAATGTTGGGTGCATCATGACTGGATCTTTTCTACCATGAATTACAATGTTTAGTCACTGCTTGAACTTTGGAGGTGTTGTGCATTTAAGTTTTGCGGTCTCAGAAAGGGCTAGAGAGATACCACTATTGCCATACTATATCATGGTTGTTTTGATAATGTGTTGCCATTTGAGATATCGTATTATTGCTCGCTAGCTGACTATGTCATTGATATGAGTTAATATAATTTTTAAGAGTTATTGTCGGCATGGTTAGTTATAATATTGGCTGAAAACCTGGGTGCTGTTTAAGCTTATTTATGCAAACAAGAGCAAAAGAGTTTGTAAAAGTTTTTCTTTTTCACTTTAAGTTTATCAACTGAATTGCTGGAGGACAAGCAAAGGTTTAAGCTTGGGGGAGTTGATACGTCTCCAACGTATCTACTTTTCCTAACGCTTTTCCTCTTGTTTTGGACTCGAATTTGCATGATTTGAATGAAACTAACCCCGGACCGATGCCGTTTTCAGCAGAACTACCATGGTGTTGTTTTTGTGCAGGAAAAAAGTTCTCGAAATGGAACGAAACTTTGCGCCCCCCTCCAGGCGTGCCCAGGTGGGTTGTCCCCACCTGGTGGCCCCGCAGACCCTGCAACCGACGCTATAAAATCACATATTTCCAGAAAAAATCAGGGAGAAAGAATTATCGCGTTCCACGAGACGGAGTTGCCGTCACCTCCTGTTCTTCATCGGAAGGCTAGATCTGGAGTCCGTTTGGGGCTCTGGAGAGGGGGATCTTCGATCTTCGTCATCACCAACCCTTCTCCATCGCCAATTCCATGATGCTCCCCACCGGGAGTGAGTAATTACTTTGTAGGCTTGTTGGTTGGTGAGGAGTTGGATGAGATTCATCATGTAATCGAGTTAGTTTTGTTAGTGCCTGGTCCCTGGTATCCACTATGTTTTGAGATTGATGTTGCTATGACTTTGCCATGCTTAATACTTGTAACTTTGGGCCCAGGTGCCATGATTTTAGATCTGAACCGTTTACGTTATCACCATCATATCTATATTCTACATCCGATCTTGCAAGTTATAGTCACCTACTACATGTTATGATCCTGCAACCCCGGAGTGACAATAGTCAGGACCACTCCCGGTGATGACCGTAGTTTGAGGAGTTCATGTATTCATCGTCTGTTAATGCTTTGTTCCATTTCTCTATTAAACGGAGGCCTTAATATCCCTTAGTTTCCAATTGGACCCCGCTGCCACGGGAGGGTAGGACAAAAGATGTCATGCAAGTTCTTTCCATAAGCACGTATGACTATTTACGGAATACATTCCTACATTATATTTATGAACTGGAGCTAGTGCCGTATCGCCCTAGGTTATGACTGTCTCATGATGAATATCATCCAACAAATTACCGATCCAATGCCTACGAATTTATCCTATATTGTTTCTGCTAAGTTACTACTGCTGCTGTTACTATTGCACTTGTTACAAAACTACTGCTATCACTGTTACCGTTACTATTACTGCTGTCACTATTAGCAAAACTATCATACTACTTTGCTACTGATCACTTTGCTGCAGATAATTAATCCCCAGGTGTGGTTGAATTGACAACTCAGCTGCTAATACTTGCAAATATTCTTTGGCTCCCCTTGTGTCGAATCTATAAATTTGGGTTGAATACTCTACCCTCGAAAACTATTGCGATCCCCTATACTTGTGGGTTATCAATGGTAGATCTATAACAACACAAAATAAAAGAACGGTAAATATATTGCAGCAAGGTATTTTTGGATATTAATATATGATAAAGATAGACCTGGTCCCATAGTTTTCACTAGAGGCTTCTCTCTCGAACAAAAAGCATACACTGGGTAAACAAATTATTGTTGGGCAATTGATAGAAAAGCGCATAGTTATGACGATATTCAAGGCAATGATCATGTATATAGGCATTACGTCCGAGACAAGTAGACTGACTCCTGCCTACATCTACTACTATTACTCCACACATCGACCGCTATCCAGCATGCATCTAGAGTATTAAGGTCATAAAGAACAGAGTAACGCCTTAAGCAAGATGACATGATGTAGACAAAGTAAACTCAATCAATATGGATAAACCCCATCATTTTATCGTTAATGGTAATAATTTGAATATGTGGCTTGTCCCATTCTGTCACTGGGATATAGATCACCGCAAGATTGACCTATTACAAAGCACCTCTCCCATTTCAAGATAAATCAATCTAGTTGGCCAAACCAAACGGGTAGATCATAGAGAAATACAAAGCTATAACAATCATGCATAGGGTTCAGAGAAGACTCAGATAATATTCATGGATAATCTGATCATAAACCCACAATTCATCGAATCCCAACAAACACACCACAAAAGAAGATTACATCAAATAGATCTGCAAGAACATTGAGGACAACATTGTATTGAAGAACAAAGAGAGAGAGAAGAAGCCATCTAGCTACTAGCTACGGACCCGTAGGTCTATGGTGAACTACTCACACTTCATCAGAAGGGTAGCAAGGTTGATGTAGAGGCCCTCCATGATCAATTCCTCCTCCGACAGAGTACCGAAAGCCTCCAGATGGGATCTCTGAAGAACAAAAACTTGTGGTCGCGGAAAAGTATTTTGGGTGGATCTCCATTAGTTTCCTGATTTTAGAGAATTTATAGAGGTGGAATTAGGTCAGACGGAGCCACGAGGGGTCCACAAGGTACTTGGGCGCGCCTACCCCCCGGCGTGCCCAAGTTCCTTGCCATCTCTTCACTTCTCGTCGGGCCTCCTCCCAAAGCTTGTAGGGTCTCTCTTGTCCAGAAAAAATTGTCAAAAAGTTTCGTGGTATTTGGGCTTTGTTTGGTACCGATTTCCTGGAAAAGCAAAAATAGCAACTTCCACTTGGCACTAAGTTAATAGGTTAGTCCCAAAAAAAGATATATAATTGCATATAAAACATCCAAGATTGATACTATAATAGCATGGAACAACCCTAAATTATAGATACATTGGAGACATATCACACACCATGGCGACGAGCTGCACGTTCTTATGGAGGTGTTAGTGGAGGTCCTTCTGGTACGCAGACCCAGTGTTCTTAAGCTCGAACGGAAAATGTTCAGCAGGGTCCGCAGCCGAGGTTGTCGCGATCGGGCCGCAATCATGTTGGATAGGTGGCAAGCATACTCGGACATTGTTCTGCGTGTCGATGACGAACACGACGTTGACGATGTGGATCACGTGTGTGGGGCGAACCGATGGGTTGATGTCGACCCGGCCCGCATCGTTCGCGATGAACGTCAGAGAGCCAAGGTTAGGCTTTCCCCGGCGAGAGGCCACCAGAGGTAGAAAAAGATCCGACCCATGATTTTTCTCTAGCAGGCGCTGCCCGTGCCTGGCCTGCCAACTGATGGAGCAGATTTCCGTCAGATCCCTCAATAGGGGTCCAAGCGCAGCTATAAGTCATGGATCGGAGGTCACACGAGGGGTTTATCCAGGTTCGAGCCTCCAGAGAGTAATACCATATGCCCTAATGGTTTTGGTTATTCATAATGGAGGAATATCTCGTGCGAGGGGTTACAATGGTGTATGATGTTGCTACTGAGAGTTTCTCCTATCTGAGGATAGATGGATCAGGGGAACCCTAGACCTCCTTTTATATAGACAGGAAAGGTCTAGGGTTTACATGTCGGATGCAATCTGGGGTGCCGCTGCCCTCTAGTCTTGGGTGTCAAGAAGGTCTTTTGGCCTCCTAGGGTTAGCATCACGCCGTGGGCCCGTTGGGCCCCCTTGTGGTTGACGAGGCCGGTCTCCTTCGCGCTAGCCACCCCCTGTACAGAACCCCGTCAATCGGCACATGGATAAAGTGACGCTTGTTTAATCTCGGATACAACCTCATGTCAGTGTCAATGCTTTATGATCTTGATACGATTGTCATCTTTGGAAAAAATCGTTGCATTGTGCTGATCGTTTTTTCGACAAATTCAAAGTCTTCGAAGGTTTTCGAAGAGGTGACTTGTACATTGTAAATTTCTCTGCAAGACCATAGCCTGCCAGATGTCTTCTCGCAAAAGCTTCAGAATGTTGGTTGTGGCATTGACGACTTGGACATGCTCGCTTGAGGAATTTGAGCACTCTCGTGAAGAAAAGACACATTGTTGGCATTGAGGGTGTCAAATTCGCCAAGGACAATCTATGTGGTTCTTCTGTGGCTGGAAGGATGGCGAGATCCAAGCACCCCTCAAACACAATCATGATCACCACTCGTCCCTTTGAATGGCTTCATATGGATCTTTTGGGTCCTACTCACTATGCCACACTAACCAATGTTGTAGCTCTATATGGTTTCGTCATAGTTCACGACTTCTCTCGTTACACCTGGGTGCATATTATTATGTACAAAATGCAGGATGTCTTCAGACGATTTTCAGACCGGGCTATGATGAATTATGGCGCCAACATCAAGCACACCAGGAGTGTCAATGGCACCGAGTTCAAGAACAAGCCGAGTTCCCAACATATATTGACCTTCTTTCTGAAACTCGATTAAAGGAATGTTGGCTTGATGCATTGATTCATGAAAGGGTGAAAGGAATTTTGTCTATTCGCTGTGGTGTCGTGTGATAGTCTTCAACTGCAGACAATTGCTTTGCATAACTTTTCTTATGGTTAAAATCTAATGAAACTACATAACATAACCATGTTCATGTTGGGGTAGAATTCACGAACATATTTCGTTTGTCATCTACCAGCTCGAGGACAAGCAGGGATTAACCTTGCGGATGCTGATATATCTTCAATGTATCTATAATCTGTGTTATGATCATGCCATATTTACATCATTTATACATAGTGCTGGCACCTTTTATATCACTTTTATTGTACCAACATATTAGTCTAGTGTCAACTATTGTTTCCTAGTGTTTTGACTCTCCGACATGCAGCGACGACTACATGCATGGGGGAGGTGCTCGGTCGGCTGAGTCTGGCGACCAAAACTATGACACAGACGAGCTACGCAATGCGCACAATGTGATGTGACCATTGGTTCTAAAACTATTGTTTCATGTTCGGAAATATTTTAGGGTGTTCCATGTTCTACACAAAAGTACAGGAATTTGGACCATTGGAATTGGATGCAACAAGTATCAGAAAAATGTATACTGGAGAAGGCGAATACGGTCGAGGTAGGAGGCGTCAAAGCACGGACAGTCGGTGAACATATGTTTTATATTGGCTCTGTTCTTGTGAAGTTTTCATCGACGACTGAAGCAGACGAAGAAGCAATCAACCCAATTTGAAAACATCCCCTTGTAGTCATTTCTTCGTTGGAAAGAATTACAGTTCAAGTTCCTACATGGCAACGTAAGAGTCAAGTATTTCTTTTGTCTAGTAGTACTAGTCACGTGGTTTATCTTTGGAGTCCAAGATCCTAACGGCATCTCTGATGCAACCAGCAAAAATTATCCTGCATCCATCCGTGGATAGGGGAGGGGTCAGTCCGTGGACACGGATGCGGGAGGCACCTAAAAAACTAGAACCAAAACCTAAACCCTATACCGGATGACCACCTCGTACGCGTGGCCGCCCTGCCCTGCTGCACCACCATCTTCGTCGGTGCCATCGTCGTCGTCCTTCCAGCGGTGCTACGACAGTGGATGGCCACGACAACCTTGTCCAGCGGCTGCCTGCCGCTCGCCGAGGAGCCGCTCCGCCTCCTGCTACATCGTGCGGAGTGCCGCCGCGACCAGTGTTGACGTGGCCTTTGAAGCCCTGGTGGTGGCATTGCCGCGGTCAACGTTGGCGGAGCAGGCGCTAAGCAACTACTCCTCGCCAATCTTGGCGAGCTTGCCATCAAGGCGGCAAGGACGCCTGGCGGCCGTCTCCGTGTTGGTCATGGAGCGGTCGAGTGCCCACGCGGCGGCGACGTCTGGGTCGTAATAGAACCCATCCGGCGCCACGTCGTTCTTGGCAAATTACGTCGGTCATACCGCTCCTGCTGTCGAGCCGGGCGCTCCGCCTCAGAGACGACGGCCGTTGAGCCCAAGGGACCACCAAGGTAGTGGAGGAGGTGGCCCTGCGCCTTCTTGATTGCGGGCGGTAACTCCTCCTTGATGGCGAGGTGGCACGGCAGCGACAACGGCGTGTCGATGTGGCCGTAGCGGCTGTGCGACGGGAACGCAGGCTCCTCCTTGACGCGGTGTCCGATCTGGACACCACGGTGGTGTGGGGCCGAGGTCAGCTCCTTCTTGACACGGCGTCCGATCTGGACGCCGCGGTTGTGCCGGGGCGAGGCGGGCTTCTCCTTCACTGGCAGGAGCGTGGATGCTTGCTCGTTCTTGACGCGGTCGCGCGGCGGGGAGGCCGGCTCCTCCTTCATGTGCGCCCGCGATGGCGGTGATGACTCCATGTCATAGAGCGACCGCTCCATCATTAAATCGATCTGACAGACGAAATCTTCGTCCGTTAGAGCGGCCTCCTTGAGGGGTCGGGGCGGCTGTTGTGGTGGCTCCTGTGGCTGCTGCGACGGCGCCTGCTCCTCCTCGTCACCGAAGGAGATGACGATTGATACATCCCCAACGTATCTATAAGTTTTCATTGTTCCATGCTATTATATTATCTGTTTTGGATGTTTTATATGCATTACTTTGCTATTTTATATGATTTTTGGGACTAACCTATTAACCTAGAGCCCAGTGCCAGTTCCTATTTTTCCTTGTTTTAGAGTTTCGCAGAAAAGGAATACCAAACGGGGTCCAAACGGAATGAAATTTTTGCGATGATTTTTCTTGGACCAGAAGACATCCAAAGGGCTTGGAGTGCAAGTCAGGAAAGCCATGAGGTGGCCACAAGGTCGGGAGGCGCGCCCAGGGGGTAGGGCGCGCCCCCACCCTTGTGGGCCCCTCGTGACTCCACCGACCTATTTCTTCTGCCTATATATTCTCAAATATCCCAAAACCTTCCAGGGGCCACAAAACCACTTTTCCACCGCCGCAACCTTCTGTACCCGTGAGATCCCATCTAGGGGCCTTTTCCGGCATCCTGCCGGAGGGGGATTCTATCACGGAGGGCTTCTACATCAACACCATTGCCTCTTCGATGAAGCACCACAGACCTATGGGTCCATAGCTAGTAGCTAGATGGCTTCTTCTCTCTCTTTGATTCTCAATACCATGTTCTCCTCGATGTTCTTGGAGATCTATTCGATGTAATACTCTTTTGCGGTGTGTTTGCCGAGATCCGATGAATTGTGGATTTATGATCAGCTTATCTATGACTATTATTTGAATCTCCTCTAAATTCTTATATGCATGATTTGATATCTTTGCAAGTCTCTTCGAACTATCGATTTGGTTTGGCCAACTAGATTGGTTTTTCTAGAAATGGGAGAAGTGCTTAGCTTTGAGTTCAATCTTGCGGTGCTCGATCCTAGTGACAGAAGGGGAACCGACACATATTGTATTGTTGCCATCGAGGATAACAAGATGGGGTTTTCATCGTATTGCTTGAGTTTATCCCGCTACATCATGTCATCTTACTTAATGTGTTACTCTGTTCTTATGAACTTAATACACTAGATGCTGGCAGGAGTCGGTTGATGTGTGGAGTAATAGTAATAGATGCAGGCAGGAGTCGGCCTGTATTCATGATCATTGCCTTAGATATCGTCATAACTTTGCGCTTTTCTATCAATTGCTCGACAGTAATTTGTTCACCCACCGTAATAATTTCTATCTTGAGAGAAGCCTCTAGTGAAACCTATGGCCCTCGGGTCTACTTTCCATCATATAAGTTTCCGATCTACAATTTTAGTTTCCTATTTACTTTCTTTGCAATCTTTTACTTTCCGTTCCATAAACTAAAAAATACCAAAAATATTACTTTACCGTTTATCCATCTATATCAGATCTCACTTTGCAAATAACTGTGAAGGGATTGACAACCCCTTTATCGCGTTGGGTGCAAGTTGGTGTTTGTTTTTGCAGGTATTCCGTAGCTTGTGCGTTGTCTCCTACTGGATTGATACCTTGGTTCTCAAAAGCTGAGGGAAATACTTACTCTACTTTGCTGCGTTACCCTTTCCTCTTCAAGGGAAAAACCAACGCAAGCTCAAGAGGTAGCAGGAAGAATTTCTGGCGCCGTTGCCGGGGAGATCTATGCCAAGCCAAGGCATACCAAGTACCCATCATAAACTCTTATCCCTCGCATTACATTATTTGCCATTTTCCTCTCATTTTCCTCTCCCCCACGTCTAAAACGATTTTTGAAAAGATTTGTCGTTCTTCCGTTCGATCTTGTGTTACCATGTGCCTTCTTTTCGCTTGCATCTTCTCTTGCTAAAAGTTTATGGATCCCCATCCACTTGCTAATCTTTTTAAAGGATCCAATTATTATGAACCAATTGCTAGTGAGTTGAGTGCACTAGATTATCTTTATGGAGTTTTGCTTGAAATCCATGAATCTAAAAATTGTGATGAAGTGCTTTATAAAGTGATTCACAATAGATCTTTGAATGAAAAGCATGATTGCAATGATGTTACTATAAATTCTATTAATTTCAATTGTGCTAATAATATGCAAAACCCTAAGCTTGGGGATGCTAATTTTGCTATGTCTACTACTTGTTGCAGTGATCATGATTGGGGTGATTCTTCTTATAATCTTGAAAATTTATTTAAGCCCCATGTTGAATATGAGATTGATAAAAATGTTAGTAATAATACTGAAAGTGGGTTTGGAAGAGTGTTAGCTTTAGATCCCACATATTTGGATAATTTTCAATCTTATGAAGTTTTTGATAAAAGTGGGTTCGGAGAGGTCATGACTTTATTTATGATAATCCCACTATTTCGGAAGAGTGTCAACTTTTTATGCATGTGGGTCATGAAGAGAAAATTTTATGTGATAGCTATATTGTTGAATTTTATTATGATCCTACATGTAATTATTATGAGAGAGGAAAATATGGTTGTGGAAATCTTCATGTTACTAAATTACCTCTCGTCATGTTGAGATTGCTATTGTTTCTATCTTCTTCTTTGCATATGCTAGGATTTGCTTCCTTGGCAATTTGTTTGCCTATAAGATGCCTATGAATAGGAAGTATGTTAGACTTAGATGTGTTTTTCACATGCTACAGGATGCTCTCTTTGTGTTTCAATTGCTATCTTTCATGTGAGCATCATTAAAATTATCAATGCCTAGCTAAGGGCGTGAAACAATAGTGCTTGTTGGGAGGCAACCCAACTTTATTTTTCTTTTTTTCTTTTTACGTTCTGTTTTGCTTTAAATAATTCATCTAGCCTCTGGTTAGATGTGATTTTGTGTTTTAATTAGTGTTTGTGCCAAGGAAGACCTTGGGGATAGCTTACGTTAATAGTTGATTTGATCTTGCTGAAAAAACAGAAACTTATGCACTCAGTCTTAGAATTTTTAAAATCACAGGAGCGTCTAAAAATTCTGAATTTTTTACATTAGATTTACATACAAATTGCTTAGGTCATCCTAATTTTTCAGGATTTTTGGAGTTACAGAAGTATGCGAACTATTCAGATTACTACAGGCTGTTCTGTTTTTGACAGATTCTGTTTTTCGCGTGTTGTTTGGTTATTTTGGTGCATCTATGGCTAGTATCGGGGGGTATGAACCATGGAAAAGTTGGAATACAGTAGATATTACACTAATATAAATAAACAACGAGTTCACAATAGTAGCAAAGCTGGTGATTTATTTTCTTATACTAATGGAGCTTATGAGATTTTCTGTTGAGTTTTGTGTTGTGAAGTTTTCAAGTTTTGGGTAAGGATTTGATGGACTATGGAATAAGGAGTGGCAAGAGCCTAAGCTTGGGGATGCCCCGGAAGGCATCCCCTCTTTCATCTTCGTCTATCGGTAACTTTACTTGAGGCTATATTTTTATTCACCACATGATACGTGTTTTGTTTGGAGCATCTTGTATGATTTGGGTCTTTGCTTTAGTTTGCCACAATCATCCTTGCTGTACACACCTTTTGAGAGAGACACGCATGAATCGTGATTTATTAGAATACTCTATGTGCTTCACTTATATCTTTTGAGCTAGGCAAATTTGCTCTAGTGCTTCACTTATATCTTTTTAGAGCACGACGGTGGTTTTATTTTATAGAAATTGATGAACTCTCGCACTTCACTTATATTATTTTGAGAGTCTTTAAAACATCATGGTAATTTGCTTTGGTTATAAAATTAGTCCTAATATGATAGGCATCCAAGAGGGATATAATAAAAACTTCCATATAAAGTGCATTGAATACTATGAGAAGTTCGATTCCATATGATTGATTTGAGATATGAAGATGGTGATATTAGAGTCATGCTAGTAAGTAGTTGTGAATTTTAGAAATACTAGTGTTAAGGTTTGTGAGTCTCGTAGCATGCACGTATGGTGAACTGTTATGTAACGAAGATGGAGCATGAGATATTTTGATTGTCTTCCTTATGAGTGGCGGTCGGGGACGAGCGATGGTATTTTCCTACCAATCTCTCCCCCCTAGGAGCATGCGCGTAGTACTTTGTTTCGATGACTAATAGATTTTTGCAATAAGTATGTGAGTTCTTTATGACTAATGTTGAGTCCATGGATTATACACACTCTCACCTTTCCGCCATTGCTAGCCTCTCTAGTACCGCAAAACTTTCGCCGGTACCATAAACCCACCATATACCTTCCTCAAAACATCCACCATACCTACCTATTATGGCATTTCCATAGCCATTCCGAGATATATTGCCATGCAACTTTCCACCGTTCCGTTTATTATGACACGCATCATCATTGTCATATTGCCATGCATGATCATGTAGTTGACATCGTATTTGTGGCAAAGCCACCGTTCATCATTTTTTATACATGTTACTCTTGATTCACTGCACATCCTGGTACACGCCGGAGGCATTCACATAGAGTCATATTTTGTTCTAGTATCGAGTTGTAATTTTTGAGTTGTAAGTAAATAAAAGTGTGATGATATTCATTATTAGAGCATTGTCCCATGTGAGGAAAAAAAAGAGAGAAAAGGCCAAATAAAAAAAGAGAAGGCCCAAAAAATGAGAGAAAAAGAGAGAAGGGACAATGCTACTATCCTTTTGCCACACTTGTGATTCAAAGTAGCACCATGATCTTCATGATAGAGAGTCTCCTATATTGTCACTTTCATATACTAGTGGGAATTATTCATTATAGAACTTGGCTTGTATATTCCAACGATGGGCTTCCTCAAAACGCTGTAGGTCTTCATGAGCAAGCAAGTTGGATGCACAACCACTTAGTTTTCCTTTTTGAGCTTTCATAAACTTATAGCTCTAGTGCATCCATTGCATGGCAATCCCTACTCACTCACATTAATACCTATTGATGGGCATCTCCATAGCCCGTTGATACTCTTAGTTGATGTGAGACTATCTCCTTCTTTTTGTCTTCTCAACCACCATATTATATTCCACCTAAAGTGCTATATCCATGGCTCACGCTCACGTATTGCGTGAAAGTTGAAAAAGTTTGAGAACGTTAAAAGTATGAAACAATTGTTTGGCTTGTCATCGGGGTTGTGCATGATTTAAATGTTCAGTGTGATGAAGATGGAGCATAACCACACTATATGATTTTGTAGTGATAAGCTTTCTTTGGCCATGTTATTTCGAGAAGCCTCTAGTGAAACCTATGGCCCTCGGGTCTACTTTCCATCATATAAGTTTCCGATCTACAATTTTAGTTTCCTATTTACTTTCTTTGCAATATTTTACTTTCCATTCCATAAACCAAAAAAATATCAAAAATATTACTTTACCGTTTATCCATCAATATCAGATCTCACTTTGCAAATAACCGTGAAGGGGTTGACAACCCCTTTATCGCGTTGGGTGCAAGTTGGTGTTTGTTTGTGCATGTATTCCGTGGCTTGTGCGTTGTCTCCTACAGCATTGATACCTTGGTTCTCAAAAGCTGAGGGAAATACTTACTCTACTTTGCCGTATCACCCTTTGCTCTTCAAGGGAAAAACCAGCGCAAGCTCAAGAGGTAGCAACAATCTCCTTCCGGCCGCCGTGGACGCTGACATGCCCGGAGAGCGTCTGCGGCGGCGCCAAGAACCGCCAGAGGAGGAGCCTCAGCCTACTCCGCCTACCAGCGCGGAGCACCATGGCTTTGGCATTGCCGCATCTTGGGTCAAAGAGGGGGAGGGAGGGGGAGGGCACAGAGATGGGGGAGGGGAGGGGGCCAGGGCTCAGGGAGGGGGTGGTGCAGCTGTGTGCAACTCCGACGCAAAACTTAAATTTTCGCGGCGAGGACCAGGTGAAGGGCCGGTCAGCAGTTTCAATGCGGCGCAACGGCCGGAGTTGGTTCCTCGGGAACAGGCATGCACATTGAAGCGGCGGCTGCCGAGATGTCACGTCGGTCAACGCCACCCTCCCTCCCTCCCTCCGGTCATATCGCGATGTCAATACCGGTTTCCGCATCTCTGGCTGGCATGAATGCGGCACGGTAAGCGGTGCGTGCATCGAAAGGAAAGCATGGGAGAGGCGGGTGACGGGTTTTTAGTGGGCCAGGGCAGTCAGAAGAAGGCTTGGGATTGGTCCGGACTCCCGCCAACCTCCCCATGTTTGTCTCCGGTTTGTGGGAGAAATCGTGTCCGAACTACTCCGCGGACCAATATAGGTCGGCGTTGGATGGCTTCCGTGATCCAAACAACGCGGTCCATACAGTTGCGGGAGGTTTACGGGTCTACCTTGAAGATGTCCTTACGTGATCAATCTTGCCAGTTTATTAATTAGATAAGCTTTGTTTAGTTTAATTAGGAAAGAGAGATAGTCCAAATCAAAGTTACCTTGCATGTTGGGTCGATTCGATCTGTGACGCCTATAAAAAGGGCTGGCTACGACCATTGTACACACGTTATATCTTCTACATGTTAGACAATATGTGTATCGCCTATTAACCAACCTTCTTTGGGTTTCATTGTCGGTGTCAAAACCGGCAGATCTCGGGTAGGGGGTCCCGAACTGTGCGTCTGAGGATCAATGGTAACAAGGGACGATGGGACACAATGTTTGCCCAGGTTCGGTCCCTCTTAAAGAAGGTAAAACCCTACGTCCTGCTTGATTGTATTCAATGGGTATAGGGGTTACAAGAATTGATCTACCTCGAGATCGTAATGGCTAAACCCTAGCTGTCTAGCCTATGACAATTCTAATAGCCTCTATGGACTAGACCCTCCGGTTTATATACACATCGGAGGAGTCCAGGGTTGTACAGAGTCGATTTGTGGGGGAAGGAAATAACATATGCGGACACCAATCTTGCCATCCACGCATATAGGAGTCCTACCCGGACACGGGGGGAAGTCTTCTACTTTTATCTTCACGGCCAATCAGTCCGGCCCATATCAAATAGTCCGGACACCCGAGGACCCCCTAATCCAGGACTCCCTCAGTAGCCCCTGAACCAGTCTTTGATGATGATGTGTTTGGCACGCGGATTGTCTTCGGCATTGCAAGGCGGGTTCGTTCACTTAAATATTTCAAGATAACTCTCTGCAAAGGATCTGTATCCGGCTCTGTATAACTAATACAACCCTTAGCCACGAAGGCAAAGTATGAAAATAAAAACAGTGCTTTAGCTGACAACTTTTTCAGCGAAGCGTCACATCTGGCTCTTTAACATTTCGAACCATTCTCACGCCTCCCGTTTCGTGTTTCGAGGCATAGCCTCCATTGGCACGTCTTGTCAAAACAAAGATCGTGCCCGCCCGTTGCGGGATCCTCTCAATACGGTTTTGGGTAATCGAACCGCACCATTTGCATGATTTCTTCGGGAACATGCGAGATTTAAGGCTCGAGAGGGGGGGGGGGCGTTTGGTATTTCTCCTGCCTATAAGAGGGTAAAGATTCCTCCTCTTTCCCCATGCCTTCTTCCAGCTCCTGCCTTCCCTTCCTCCGAGCTCCAACGCCCAAAATCTCAATCGTTCCCACCGCCACCAGCCTCCCCAGCCATGTCTCGATCCGGTTCCAAGGGCAAGTGGGAGGCCTCCTGCGTCACCGAGAAGGACGTGAAGGAGCTCCGAGGCGCGGGCTATCTATCTGCAGACATTGCACACAGGCTCCCTGCCAAAGATCAGGTCATCCTCACTCCGGAGCCTGGCGAAAGGGTCGTATTCATCCCTCATTTCCTCTGAGGGCTGGGGTTTCCCCTTCATCCCTTCGTATGGGGCCTTATGTTCTATTACGGGCTAGATTTCCATGATCTAGCCCCGAATTCCTTCCTCCACATATCGGCGTTTATCGTCGTGTGTGAGGCTCTACTCTGCATCCCCCCACATTTCGGCTTATGGTTCAAGGTCTTCAATCTAAAGCCGAAGGTGGTCGATGAGCAGCACGCGGACTGCGGCGGTGCTATGGTGAGCAAGCTTCCCAATGCCGTCTGGACCAAGGGGGCTTTTGTGGATACTGTCAAGGTGTGCCAGCTGCTACCTCTTGAGAACTGCATTGGTTTTTCCCTTGAAGAGGAAAGGATGCTGCAGAAAGGTGCGTAAGTATTTCCCTCAGTTTTTGAGAACCAAGGTATCAATCCAGTAGGAGACCACGCTCAAGTCACTCGTACCTACACAAACAAATAAGAACCTTGCAACCAACGCGATAAAGGGGTTGTCAATCCCTTCACGGCCACTTGCAAAAGTGAGATCTGATAGAGATGATAAGATAATATTTTTGGTATTTTTATGATAAAGAGTAAAAGTAAAGAAAGCAAAATAAACGGTAATAAAAATAACGGTAGATTAATATGATAGAGAATAGACCCGGGGGCCATAGGTTTCACTAGTGGCTTCTCTCAAGATAGCATAAGTATTACCGTGGGTGAACGAATTACTGTCGAGCAATTGATAGAATTGAGCATAGTTATGAGAATATCTAGGCATGATCATGTATATAGGCATCACGTCCGTGACAAATAGATTGACTCCTACCTGCATCTACTACTATTACTCCACACATCGACCGCTACCCAGCATGCATCTAGAGTATTAAGTTCATAAGAACAGAGTAACGCATTAGGTAAGATGACATGATGTAGAGGGATAAACTCAAGCAATATGATATAAACCCAATCTTTTTATTCTCTATGGCAACAATACAATACGTGTCGTTTCCCCTACTGTCACTGGGATCGAGCACCGCAAGATTGAACCCAAAGCTAAGCACTTCTCCCATTGCAAGAAAGATCAATCAAGTAGGCCAAACCAAACTGATAATTCAAAGAGACTTGCAAAGATAACCAATCATACATAAAAGAATTCAGAGGAGATTCAAATATTGTTCATAGATAATCTTGATCATAAACCCACAATTCATCGGATCTCGACAAACACACCGCAAAAGAAGATTACATCGAATAGATCTCCAAGAGAATCGAGGAGAACTTTGTATTGAGATCCAAAGAGAGAGAAGAAGCCATCTAGCTAATAAATATGGACCCGAAGGTCTGAGGTAAACTACTCACACATCATCGGAGAGGCTATGGTGTTGATGTAGAAGCCCTCCGTGATCAATGCCTGATAATCCCCAAGTGCACGGAATCATCGTAGCAATTTCCAAAGGTGGAAGTGATAAGTATGGAGTGTCGAACCCACAAGGAGCTAAAGGTAAGATCAATATTCTCTCAAGCCCTATTTGCCACTGATACGACTCTACGTACACCAAACACTACAAAAAATAATACACTTCCGTGATGATACGTGTTTGTCACAGTAGGTCACGTTTTCTGTCATGCATGTACATCCATGACAAATTTATGACAGAATCAAGATAGTCATACCTGTGCTGTCGTAGAAGTGTTCCATGACATTGCCAAAATTATCATCACGGAAGTGTCCACTTCCATGACGATAAATCGTGCGTCACAGAAGTGCTTTCGTCAAGGGTGACCGACACGTGGCATCCACCGTAACGGAACGCCGTTAAGCTATTGGGTCGGATTTTGGATCTGGTAACCCGTTAACAGCCACGACCAATGCCGATTTTCCATGTGTAAAATTCTCATTGGGTGACGGATCCACCCGTCAGCTCCGCCTTGGCACAGGTGTCACTCATCCAACGGTCGAGATGGGCCTATGATATGTTGACACGTGGACCGGCCCAAAAGTGGCCCACAAAGTTTAAATGGGCCGGCCCAACCGAAGGCCCATAAGATTTAGCGGACCATAATGGGCCGGCCCAGCTAAAGGCCTACAAAATTTAGCGGACCATAATGGGCCGGCCCAGCTAAAGGCCCACACGATTTTGCAGACCATAATGGGCCGGCCCAACTAAAGGCCCACAAGATTTTGTGGACCACAATGGGCCGGCCCAGCTAAAGGCCCACAAGATTCTGCAGACCATAATGGGCCGGCCCAGCTAAAGGCCCACAAGATTTTGCGGACCACAATGGGCTGGCCCAGCTAAAGGCCCACAAGATTCTGCAGACCATAATGGGTCGGCCCAGCTAAAGGCCCAACATTCTCTGTCAAATCGGCCCGTCAACGGCCTGTCCTAAACTTGTCATCAACGCGACCCATGGTCACTTCTGGCCCGTTAACAGTCCGCTAAGTAATTAGGCCGAATTACGGCCCGGTGTATTTCCGGCCTGTTAAAGGTCCGACTTCATTTGGGCCCATTTACAGGCCATCAAAACTTTCGGCCCATAAACGACCGTGAAGGATTTGGGTCATATTCGGCCATGTCTGACATTCGGCCTGTTAGAGGCCCACTATAGCTTTGGGCCACTTTCGGCTTGTTGTCATTTTCGGCCTGTTAACGCCGGACGTAAACCATGGGCCATATGTGGCCCAACGTCATATCGGGCCCATTAACGGCCCATATAAAAATGACGATAATCTAGCCCGACCGAAGTTCCGGCCTGTTAAAGGCCCGTGTATTAGGTCGGCGCATTTACGGCCCGTCCGAATTTCGGCCTGTCAAAGATCCGCATCGTAAATGGGCCACCATTTTGGCATGCTAAGTCCAGTGGGTTATTTGGCACAATCAGGGCCCAATCTCACTTTCGGTCTATTAAAGGCCCATGCTTTTTATGGGCTCGAGATATTTACACCTGTAAACAGCCTATTTTTACTGAGGGCCCAAATTATGTTTAGGCCTGTTAAAGGCCCACTATGGGCACAGGCCTACCAGAAAAATATGAAAGGTTATGCTGATTTAGGCCCAGATATTTTTAGTGGGCTACATGCCAATTTCGGTCCGTAATCGTTTTTAGCCCAATTGGAATGGGCCCGACGAATGTTGGCATGTTGGGCTCCTACGAAGCTTTCGACCGAATACATTACTAAGATAAACCTACACTATACAAAAATAGCGTCGTAATTACTGCAGCCTGAGGCAGCATCATAAATGTTGTATCACAACAAAATAAATTCCAACCATACAACAAAAGGGCTGTTGGCATAAAGTTTACAGTCCTTCCAGATAAAAGCACCATCAGATGTATAGAAGCACAGATCATTTGACCTGAGTACTAATGTTTCAGGCTGTAGAATCTGATGGAGCAGCACGATCTCCACCTTTTTTCGCCATTGCTCTTGAACAACGAAGCGAACGTCTGATAGTCTGGTTTCAAAACCATTCATATCTTGATGACATTTCTCAACCACTATTCTTGTTTCCGAAACAACGTCCATTAGGGATTGGACTTGTGTCTGGAGCACAAATATATCACTCTGTCTAGCAGGAAGATTTTGTTCAGTAGGCGATTTGGACGAGGTTACCTTGACAACCAACCCAGAATTATGCAGGAAGGTGCTTTTTGCACTGTTAGTGGAGAGGTACCGACGCACTGCAGCAAGAGGTGACATTGTGCCTGTAGTAGCCTCGTCACCTTCAGGTGGTTGTGGCTGTTCAATCATTTGTTCCATAGCTTCCTGAAAGTTTGAACTTGTAGATTAGTGTACCAGATAAGTTACTAATGAGAGAAAAACAAACAAAGTAGGTTAAACGTTTATACATAACTTATTTTGGTGAACTACTGTAATACATTAGCATGTATTGTAGTGCCAACTACATAATAAAATCACTTTCGGAACATATGTCCATGTAGCATGCCTACTGTATTGTCTATTTCCTCACATTCGTTGACATCTAAGGATAAAGAGACATGGTTTAAAGTAGGATGAACATAGTATGACATCATTCATATCATGGGCAAACAGATATAAAACAAACAGGCTATTTTATCATTGTGTGCGCACGTGAGCATAACAACTAGATTACAGATCAAGACCAAAAGAATATCCTTCATCTCTTTTAAACCATGTAAGGTGAAATGATACGTTAAGACAACTGTGAATAAAAGTGAACAGAGTAACTGACATTGGCTGCAAACCAAGTAGTTAAATGAACACATCACAGTACCAATCAGTTCAAGGCAGGAGGAGTAAGGACTTACAACAGCGGCTTGAACTGGTGTGCTCATGCCCTTCATCTTGCTGGTGTGGCAATCCTTGAAGATTTGCACTGCATTCGGTTCAGGTTCTTTTTGGTCCGCACGGGCTTTCCTCTGTATTTGGAACAAGTCAATATAGATACGATCATATGGCACAAAAAAGAAGGAAGTAGCAGCTATTTACAAGAGCCTCGCAGTGTGCAATATAGCTACGAGATCCTGTTGTCTGTTGGAATTTCACTTTAGAACGGTTGGTTTTGTTCTTTAAACAGTTAGCCTAGAAGAAGATACATTTGTAAGGCACATACATAAATACAAGTTCAATATGTGGTCTGATCAAATACATATAGCCTACCTGATACTTTGGATCAGACCAGTGTTTAACGAGGGCTGTCCAATCTTCATCTGTAATATATTCCACTGGAGATGTTTGGGCGATTTCATTGTTAGCCTTGCCTTCAAAGTGAGATTTTCTAAGGTGGTACCGATACTGTCGCGGAGCAGACTGAAAAACATGAGTGCATGCTTGTTTAGTTGCATCATCTTTCGGATCCAACTTGGACCTCATCTGTTGAAAAAATAATGTGAGTCTTATTAGGAGGAAGCAAGAAAGTATGGGACAGAGCAAGACAATATTACTAATTGTGATGAATGACATTACTTACGGATAAATGGTCAAGGAAGGTGTTAAACTAGGTTCTCATTCCTGTACTGGATCCACGTTGGGAGGATACGTGCATGACACCTAACGGCAACGGCTGCCTCTGACACTAACTTGGCTGACTCTATAGCATCAAGTGGCCTTTTTTAACCTGCCTCAAAATGGATCTTCATTCTTCCTCCTTTAGATTTTGTTAATCTGTCAAGCATTATCCCTGATGTCTGTTTCCGCTTGCGCCGTGGTGCTAGTTCAACAACGAATATGGAAAGTGTTAGTGTACATCAAGCTGTGAGAGTACATATAAAGGAGCATGCAACTGCAACTTCACTCGGTCAGGCACCGTCTTGGTGTTGATGCTCATGAGGTTCATCTGATCTTGCCAAGTCCTGTTGTGTCAGCAGTGCTTTGGAAGTAGTGTTAGGTGTGAAGGCAGCTTGGGAACTGGCCAGTTCCGGAGCAAACGAACGAGTAACTGGTTGAGATGCTGGTACAGTTGAAGCGGATGCTGTAGCTGGTGGAGCAGGTGATACTGTGTTTGTAGATTTAGCCGGTGGACTTGGACCTTCTACATTGCACTATAAGTACCAGCAGAATCTCGACGGCAGAACCTTTTCCGTTTCACCCGACGAGTAACAGCACTCCCTACTATATTATTTTCCTTGCTCTTTTTTGACTTTGCCATGTCAAGCTGTACCTACAACACAAAATAATAAAATCACTCTTCAGAACTCATTGATGCATGATACAGACAAGCAATACTTTGATGTAAGACAACGGTATGATGATGGAATATGTAAAAAAACAGGACCACATGACATATTCACAGCTACGATGTGCAAACTAAGCAGAAGGATTTTCAAGAAAATAGAAGTAATGCAAGCTAGACACCATATGAAAGATGCAACCAATATTACTCTGCCAAGTTAAAAGTGTCTTGTCATAAGTGGCAATTCGAAAAATTAGAAGCAGTACAACGTAGAAATCTTTTGGGAACGTAGCAGAAATTCAAAATTTTCTACGCATCACCAAGATCAATCTATGGAGTTTACTAGCAACGAGAGGGAAGGAGTGCATCTACATACCCTTGTAGATCGCGAGCGGAAGCGTTCAAGAGAACGGGGTTGATGGAGTCGTACTCGTCGTGATCCAAATCACCGATGATCCTAGCGCCGAACGGACGGCACCTCCGCGTTCAACACACGTACGGAGCAGCGACGTCTCCTCCTTCTTGATCCAGCAAGGGGGGAGGAGAGGTTGATGGAGATCCAGCAGCACGACGGCGTGGTGGTGGAAGTAGCGGGATTCCAACAGGGCTTCGCCAAGCGCTGCGGGAGGAGGGAGATGTGTCACGGGAAGGAGAGGGAGGCGCCAGGGCTTAGGTATTGCTGCCCTCCCTCCCCCCCACTATATATAGGGCCAAGGGAGAGGGGGGGCGCAGCCTTGGCCCTTCCTCCAAGGAAGGGTGCGGCCAGGGAGGAGTCCATCCTCCCCAAGGCACCTCGGAGGTGCCTTCCCCCTTTAGGACTCTCCCTTTCCCTTATCTCTTGGCGCATGGGCCTCTTGGGGCTGGTGCCCTTGGCCCATATAGGCCAAGGAGCACACCCCTACAGCCCATGTGGCCCCCCAAGGCTGGTGGACCCCCTTGGTGGACCCCCGGACCCCTTTCGGCACTCCCGGTACAATACCGATAAAGTGCGAAACTTTTCCGGCGACCAAAATAAGACTTCCCATATATAAATCTTTACCTCCGGACCATTCCGGAACTCCTCGTGATGTCCGGGATCTCATCCGGGACTCCGAACAACTTTCGGGTTCCCGCATACTAATATCTCTATAACCCTAGCGTCACCGAACCTTAAGTGTGTAGACCCTACGGGTTCGGGAGACACGCAGACATGACCGAGACGACTCTCCGGTCAATAACCAACAGCGGGATCTGGATACCCATGTTGGCTCCCACATGCTCCTCGATGATCTCATCGGATGAACCACGATGTCGAGGATTCAATCAATCCCGTATACAATTCCCTTTGTCTACCGGTATGGTACTTGCCCGAGATTCGATCGTCGGTATCCCGATACCTTGTTCAATCTCGTTACCGGCAAGTCTCTTTACTCGTTCCGTAACACATCATCCCGTGATCAACTCCTTGGTCACATTGTGCACATTATGATGATGTCCTACCGAGTGGGCCCAGAGATACCTCTCCGTTTACACGGAGTGACAAATCCCAGTCTCGATTCGTGCCAACCCAACAGACACTTTCGGAGATACCTGTAGTGTACCTTTATAGCCACCCAGTTACGTTGTGATGTTTGGTACACCCAAAGCATTCCTACGGTATCCGGGAGTTGCACAATCTCATGGTCTAAGGAAATGATACTTGACATTAGAAAAGCTCTCAGCAAACGAACTACACGATCTTGTGCTAGGCTTAGGATTGGGTCTTGTCCATCACATCATTCTCCTAATGATGTGATCCCGTTATCAACGACATCCAATGTCCATGGTCAGGAAACCGTAACCATCTATTGATCAACGAGCTAGTCAACTAGAGGCTTACTAGGGACATGGTGTTGTCTATGTATCCACACATGTATTTGAGTTTCCTATCAATACAATTCTAGCATGGATAATAAACGATTATCATGAACAAGGAAATATAATAATAACCAATTTATTATTGCCTCTAGGGCATATTTCCAACAGTCTCCCACTTGCACTAGAGTCAATAATCTAGTTCACATCATCATGTGATTAACACTCACAGGTCACATCACCATGTGACCAACATCCAAAGAGTTTACTAGAGTCAACAATCTAGTTCACATCACTATGTGATTAACACTCAATGAGTTCTGGTTTGATCATGTTATGCTTGTGAGAGAGGTTATTAGTCAACGGGTCTGAACCTTTCAGATCCGTGTGTGCTTTACGAATATCTATGTCATCTTGTGGATGCTACCACGCGCTACTTGGAGCCATTTCAAATAACTGCTCTACTATACGAATCCGGTTTACTACTCAGAGTCATCCGGATTAGTGTCAAAGTTCGCATCGACGTAACCCTTTACGACGAACCCCTTTTCACCTCCATAATCGAGAAAATCCTTAGGCCACTAGATACTAAGGATAAGTTCGACCGCTGTCATGTGATCCATTCCCGGATCACTATTGTACCCCTCGACCAACTCATGGCAAGGCACACTTCATGTGCGGTACACAGCATAGCATACTGTAGAGCCTACGTCTAAAGCATAGGGGACGACCTTCGTCCTTTCTCTCTCTTCTGCTGTGGTCAGGTCTTGAGTCTTACTCAATACTCACACCTTGTAACACAGCCAAGAACTTCTTCTTTGCTGATCTATTTTGAACTCTTTCAAAATCATGTCAAGGTGTGCGTTCTTTGAAAGTATCATCAGGCGTCTTGATCTATCTCTATAGATCTTGATGCCCAATACGTAAGCAGCTTTATCCAGGTCTTCCTTTGAAAAACTCCTTTCAAACAACCCTTTATGCTTTCCAGAAATTTCACATCATTTCGGATCAACAATATGTCATTCACATATACTTATCAGAAATGTTGTAGCGCTCCCAATCACTTTATTGTAAATACATGTTTCTAACAAACTTTGTATAAACCCAAAAACTTTGATCACTCCATCAAAGCGTATATTCTGACTCCGAGATGTTTGCCCTAGTCCATGGAAGGATCGCTGGAGCTAGCATACCTTTTAGCATCCTTAGGATCGACAAAACCTTTCTGATTGTATCACATACAACCTTTCCTTACGAAAACTGGTAAGGAAACTTGTTTTGACATCCATCTGCCAGATTTCACAAATGCAGCTAATGCTAACACGATTCCGACGGACTTAAGCATCGCTACGGATGAGAAAATCTCATCGTAGTCAACTCCTTGAACTTGTGGAAATACTCTTTGCCACAAGTCGAGCTTCATAGACGGTAACATTACCGTCCACGTCCGTCTTCTTCTCAAAGATCCATTTATCTCGGATTTCATGGCTTCTAACCATTTGTCGGAATATGGGCCACCATCGCTTCTCCATAGCTCGTAGGTTCAGTATTGTCCAACAACATGATATCTCAGACAGGATCACGTATCACTCTGAAGTAGCACGCATCCTCGTCGTCCTACGAGGTTTGGTAGTGACTTGATCCGAAGTTTCATGATCACTATCATAAGCTTCCACTTCAATTGGTGTAGGTGCCACAGGAACAACTTCCTGTGCCCTGCTACACACTAGTTGAAGTGACGGTTCAATAACCTTATCAAGTCTCCACCATCCTCCCACTCAATTCTTTCGAGAGAAACTTTTCCTCGAGAAAGGACCCGTTTCTAGAAGTAATTACTTTTGCTTCCAGATCTGAAATAGGAGGTATACCCAACAGTTTTTGGGTATTCTATGAAGACGCATTTATCCGCTTTGGGTTCGAGCTTATCAGCCTGAAACTTTTTCACATAAGCATCGCAGCCCCAAACTTTTAAGAAATGACAACTTAGGTTTCTCTAAACGGTGTCGTCTCAACGGAATTGCGTGGTGCCCTATTTAAAGTGAATGCGGTTGTCTCTAATGCCTAACCCATAAATGATAGTTGTAATTCGATAAGAGACATCATGGTATGCACCATATCCAGTAGGGTGCAGTTATGATGTTCGGACACACCATCACACTGTGGTGTTCCAGGCGGTATTAATTGTGAAACACTTTCCACAATGTCTTAATTGTGTGCCAAACTCGTAACTCAGATACTCATCTCTATGATCATATCACAGACATTTTATCCTCTTGTCATGACGATCTTCAACTTCACTCTGAAATTACTTGAACCTTTCAATAATTCAGACTTGTGTTTCATCAAGTAAATACACTCAGCATCTACTCAAATCATCTGTGAAGTAAGAACATAACGATATCCACTGCATGCCTCAGCACTCATTGGACTGCATACATCAAAATGTATTACTTCCAATAAGTTGCTCTCTTGTTCCATCTTACTGAAAACGAAGCCTTTCAGTCATCTTGCCCATGTGGTATGATTTGCATGTCTCAAGTGATTCAAAATCAAGTGAGTACAAACGATCCATTTGCATGGAGTTTCTTCATGCATATATACCAATAGACATGGTTCGCATGTCTCAATCTTTTCAAAAACGAGTGAGTCCAAAGATCCATCTACATGGAGCTTCTCCATGCGTTCTGTACCAATATGACTCAAATGGCAGTGCCACAAGTATGTGGAACTATCATTACTATTTTATATCTTTTGGCACGAACATGTGTATCACTACGATCGAGATTCATTTTAGGTGCAAGACCATTGAAGGTATTATTCAAATAAACAGAGTAACCATTATTCTCCTTAAATGAATAACCGTATTGCGATAAACATAATCCAATCATGCTCAATGCAAACACCAAATCTCGATGGTAGAGGGAGCATGCGATGCTTGATCACATCAACCTTGGAAACACTTCCAACACACATCGTCATCTCACCTTTAGCCAGTCTCCATTTATTCCGCAGCTTTTATTTCGAGTTACTAACACTTAGCAACCGAACCGGTATCTAATACACTGGTGCTGCTAGGAGTACTAGTAAAGTATACATTCATATAATGTATATCCAATATACTTCTGTCGACCTTGCCTGCCTTCTCATCTACCAAGTATCTAGGGTAGTACTGCTTCAGTGACCGTTCCGCTCATTACAGAAGCACTTAGTCTCGGGTTTGGGTTCAACCTTGGGATTCTTCACTAGAGCAGCAAATGATTTGCTGTTTCATGAAGTATCCCTTTTGCCCTTGACCTTCTGGAAACTAGTGGTTTTACTAACCATCAACAATTGATGCTCCTTCTTGATTTCTACTTTCGCGGTGTCAAACATCGCGAATAGCTCAAGGATCATCATATCTATCCCTGATATGTTATAGTTCATCACGAAGCTCTAATAGCTTGGTGGTAGTGACTATGGAGAACCATCACTATCTCATCTGGAAGATTAACTCCCACTCGATTCAAGCGATTGTGGCACTCAGACAATCTGAGCACTTGCTCAACGATTGAGCTTTTCTCCCTTAGTCTGCAGGCTTAAGAAACTTGTCAGAGTTCTAATACCTCTTGACGTGGGCACTAGTCTGAAATCCCAATTTTAGTCTTCAGAACATCTCATATGTTCTGCGACGTTTCAAAACCGTCTTTAGTGCCATAATTCTAAACCGTTAGCATTACGCACTGAACTATCACGTAGTTATCAAAACGTGTATGTCAGATGTTCCGCAACATCTACAGACGACGCTGAGGTTCAGCACACCGAGCGGTGCATTAAGGACATAAGCCTTCTGTGCAGCAATGAGGACAATCCTCAGTTTACGGACCCAGTCCGCATAATTGCTACTACCAACTTTCAACTAAATTTTTCTCTAGGAACATATCTTAAACAGTAGAACTAAAACGTATGACATAATTTGCAAGGACCTTTTGACTATGTTCATGATAATTGAGTTCATCTGATTAATGAACTCCCACTCAGATAGACATCCCTCTAGTCATCTAAGTGATACATGATCCGAGTCAAACTAGGCCGTGTCCGATCATCACGTGAGACGGACTAGTCATCATCGGTGAACATCTCCATGTTGATCGTATCTACTATACGACTCATGTTCGACCTTTCGGTCTCTTGTGTTCCGAGGCCATGTCTGTACATGCTAGGCTCGTCAAGTCAACCTAAATGTTTCGCATGTGTTCCGAGGCCATGTCTGTACATGCTAGGCTCGTCAACACCCGTTGTATTCGAACGTTAGAATCTATCACACCCGATCATCACGTGGTGCTTCAAAACAACGAACCTTTGCAACGGTGCACAGTTAGGGGGAACACATCTCTTGAAATTTTAGTGAGGGATCATCTTATTTATGCTACCGTCGTTCTAAGCAAATAAGATGCATAACATGATAAACATCACATGCAATTAAATAGTGACATGATATGGCCAATATCATCTTGCTCCTTTGATCTCCATCTTCGGGGCACCATGATCATCTTTGTCACCGGCATGACACCATGATCTCCATCATTGTGTCTTCATGAAGTTGTCACGCCAACGATTACTTCTACTTCTATGGCTAACGCGCTTAGCAATAAAGTAAAGTAATTTACATGGCGTTATTCAATGACACGCAGGTCATACAAAAAATAAAGACAACTCCTATGGCTCCTGCCGGTTGTCATACTCATCGACATGCAAGTCGTGATTCCTATTACAAGAATATGATCAATCTCATACATCACATATATCATTCATCACATCTTCTGGCCATATCACATCACATAGCACATGCTGCAAAAACAAGTTAGACGTCCTCTAATTGTTGTTGCAAGTTTTTACGTGGCTTGTATAGGTTTCTAGCAAGAACGTTTCTTACCTACGCAAAAGCCACAACGTGATATGCCAATTTCTATTTACCCTTCATAAGGACCCTTTTCATCGAATCTGTTCCGACTAAAGTGGGAGAGACAGACACCCGCTAGCCACCTTATGCAACTAGTGCATGTCAGTCGGTGGAACCTGTCTCACGTAAGCGTACGTGTAAGGTCGGTCCGGGCCGCTTCATCCCACAATGCCGCCGAAACAAGATAAGACTAGTAGCGGCAAGAAGAATTGGCAACATCTACGCCCACAACTGCTTTGTGTTCTACTCGTGCATAGAAACTACGCATAGACCTAGCTCATGATGCCACCGTTGGGAACGTAGCAGAAATTCAAAATTTTCTACACATCACCAAGATCAATCTATGGAGTTTACTAGCAACGAGAGGGAAGGAGTGCATCTACATACCCTTGTAGATCGCGAGCGGAAGCGTTCAAGAGAACGGGGTTGATGGAGTCGTACTCGTCGTGATCCAAATCACCGATGATCCTAGCGCCGAACGGACGGCACCTCCGCGTTCAACACACGTACGGAGCAGCGACGTCTCCTCCTTCTTGATCCAGCAAGGGGGGAGGAGAGGTTGATGGAGATCCAGCAGCACGACGGCGTGGTGGTGGAAGTAGCGGGATTCCAACAGGGCTTCGCCAAGCGCTGCGGGAGGAGGGAGATGTGTCACGGGAAGGAGAGGGAGGCGCCAGGGCTTAGGTATTGCTGCCCTCCCCCCCCCCACTATATATAGGGCCAAGGGAGAGGGGGGGGCGCAGCCTTGGCCCTTCCTCCAAGGAAGGGTGCGGCCAGGGAGGAGTCCATCCTCCCCAAGGCACCTCGGAGGTGCCTTCCCCCTTTAGGACTCTCCCTTTCCCTTATCTCTTGGCGCATGGGCCTCTTGGGGCTGGTGCCCTTGGCCCATATAGGCCAAGGAGCACACCCCTACAGCCCATGTGGCCCCCCAAGGCTGGTGGACCCCCTTGGTGAACCCCCGGACCCCTTTCGGCACTCCCGGTACAATACCGATAAAGTGCGAAACTTTTCCGGCGACCAAAATAAGACTTCCCATATATAAATCTTTACCTCCGGACCATTCCGGAACTCCTCGTGACGTCCGGGATCTCATCCGGGACTCCGAACAACTTTCGGGTTCCCGCATACTAATATCTCTATAACCCTAGCGTCACCGAACCTTAAGTGTGTAGACCCTACGGGTTCGGGAGACACGCAGACATGACCGAGACGACTCTCCGGTCAATAACCAACAGCGGGATCTGGATACCCATGTTGGCTCCCACATGCTCCTCGATGATCTCATTGGATGAACCACGATGTCGAGGATTCAATCATCCCGTATACAATTCCCTTTGTCTACCGGTATGGTACTTGCCCGAGATTCGATCGTCGGTATCCCGATACCTTGTTCAATCTCGTTACCGGCAAGTCTCTTTACTCGTTCCGTAACACATCATCCCGTGATCAACTCCTTGGTCACATTGTGCACATTATGATGATGTCCTACCGAGTGGGCCCAGAGATACCTCTCCGTTTACACGGAGTGACAAATCCCAGTCTCGATTCGTGCCAACCTAACAGACACTTTCGGAGATACCTGTAGTGCACCTTTATAGCCACCCAGTTACGTTGTGACGTTTGGTACACCCAAAGCATTCCTACGGTATCCGGGAGTTGCACAATATCATGGTCTAAGGAAATGATACTTGACATTAGAAAAGCTCTCAGCAAACGAACTACACGATCTTGTGCTAGGCTTAGGATTGGGTCTTGTCCATCACATCATTCTCCTAATGATGTGATCCCGTTATCAACGACATCCAATGTCCATGGTCAGGAAACCGTAACCATCTATTGATCAACGAGCTAGTCAACTAGAGGCTTACTAGGGACATGGTGTTGTCTATGTATCCACACATGTATTTGAGTTTCCTATCAATACAATTCTAGCATGGATAATAAACGATTATCATGAACAAGGAAATATAATAATAACCAATTTATTATTGCCTCTAGGGCATATTTCCAACAAAATCAATGCAAGATGCAACCACTATCAAACTACCATGTTAAAAGCGTCCAATCATGAGTGACTGATGCGGGATACACAACAGCAGTACTTTGATGTAAGAACATGGTATGATAGATAGATGCAGTGTATTCTAGACACAAAAAGCCATGTCATATGCACATGTATAACGTATAAAATCAACAGGTGCAATTTAATCAAAATAGAAGAAATACAGGCTAGACAACATATGCAACATGAAACCAATTATCACACTGTCAACTTAGAGCAAGCACCTGCGATGGTGGAGTACGGGAGATGAACTCATCATGTAGACTTGGGACTTCAACTTCATTAGCAGTAGCAGTGGCAAATCTAGAGAGTCTCTGTTTGCGTCGGTGCGGAGGACCACCAACATCCCCTAACTTACTCTTTTCCTTCCTATTTTCTGATATTGCCTTATGAAGTCAAAACCACAAGAAGATGAATAAAATTAGCTGTGCATAACTGGTTGATGCATGATACAGACGAACACTACTTTGATGTAAGGCAAGCGCAGGATAGGAGGATGGAATATATACAAAAAAGACAGCGTTTCATATTCACACGTACGATAGGAGGATGGAATATGTATGAAAAAACAGTAAGCGGAAGGCATTTCAACAAAATTAGAAGAAATGAAAGCTAGGCACCACATGAACATGCAACCAATATCACTCTATCAGGTAAAAAGTGTCTCATCGTAAGTGCCATTTCAAGAAATTAGAAGCAGTACAAGCTAGAAGACAATGCAAGATGCAACCTACATCACAATCCCAAGTTAAATGTGTCTTATGGGTAAGTGATCGTTGCAGGTATAAGTTGTAAGCTACGCAGATGCAATTCAACATAATCAGAAGCAATACAAACTAGACATCATACGGAAAACGCAACCACGTATAACAGTTCCAAGTAAGAGCAAGCACCTGTGATGGTGGAGTAGGGGAGATGTGCTCATCATGTACACGTATGTTCTAGAAACAGGAACACGTGTCATATTCATAGGCATTATGTGTAAAGTAAGCAGATGCAATTCAAGTTAGAAGCAATACAAGCTAGACATCATACGCAACATGCAACCACATATAATAGTGTCAAGTTAGAGCAAGCACCTGTGATGGTGGAGTAGGGGAGATGTGCTCATCATCTACACAGCTACGTTGACTGTCCAGCCTTGTGTTGTCTTGCGAATCTTGTCGGGAGGATGGCGGAGTAGAATCTGTAGAGACCCCCTGTTTGAGTTGCTCCGAAGGACCACCCTCATCCACTACCGGACTAATTTCCTTCAATTGTAATGATTTTGCATTGTGAACTCAAACCGATAAGAAAAAGGAATAAAATTCGCTCTTCAGAACTCATTCATGCATGATACTGACGAACACTACTCGGATGAAAGGCAAACACATGATGCGAGGATGGAATATGTATGAAAAACAGGATGGTGTGACATATTCACACCTATGATGTGGTAGCTAAGCAGAAGGCATTTCAACAAATTAGAAGCACTGCAAGCTAGACACCATATGAAAGATGCAACCAATATCACTCTGCCAAGTTCAAACAGTATGGCGTTTCTACAAATTAGAACCAGTACATGCTAGAAATCATATGCAAGACACAACCAATATCACAGTGGCGACTTAAAGGTGCCTTATCATAAGTGACTGATGCGGGATATGCAAGAATAGTAGTCTGATGTAGAAACAGGAACACATGTCATATTCACAGGCATTATGTGTAAAGTAAGCAGATGCAATTCAACAAAGTTAGAAGCAATACAAGCTAGACATCATACGCAACATGCAACCACATATAATAGTGCCAAGTTAGAGCAAGCACCTGTGATGGTGGAGTAGGGGAGATGTTCCCATCATCTACACAGCTACGTTGACTGTCTAGCCTTGCGTTGTCTTGCGAATCTTGTTGCGAGGATGGCGGAGTAGAATCTGTAGAGAACCTCCGTTTCAGTTGCTCGGAAGGACCACCATCATCCAATGCCTTGCCAATTTCCTTTAGCTTTATTGATTTTGCATTGTGAGGTCATACCGACAAGAAAAAGGAATATCATTCGCTCTTCAGAACTCATTCATTCATGATACTGACGAACACTACTCTGATGAAAGGCAAAGTCATGATACGAGGATGGAATATGTACGAAAAAATGGACGGCTTGACATATTCACACCTATGATGTGGTAACTAAGCAGAAGGCACTTCAACGAATTAGAAACACTGCAAGACACCATATGGAAGGTGCAATCAATATCGCTCTGCCAAGTTAAAACTGTCTCGTCATAGGTGGCGTTCATCAAACTAGAAGCAATACATGCTAGAAATCATCTTCAAGACGCAAACCAATATCACACTGCCAACTTAAAGGTGTCCCATCATAAGTGACTGATGTAGGAAACACAAGAAGAGTAGTTTCATGTAAGAACATGGTGTGATAGACAGATATAGTATGTACCAAAAACAGGAAAGCGTGTCATATTCACATGTATCATGTGTAAGCTAAGCAGATGCAGTTTACACTAATTAGGAGCAATACGAGCTAGAAACCATATGCAACATGCAACCAGATATCACACTGCCAAGTTAGAGCAAGCACCTTGGATGGTGGAGTAGGGGAGCGGAGCCTTGGACCTTGTAATGCACTATCAGTACAAGGAGAATCGGTATAGATGCTCCGTTTACGTTGCTGCAGAGGACCACCATCATCGCCTTCCTTACTCTTTTCCTTCCTCTTTCTTGATTTTGCCTTGTCAAGTCAAACCCACAAGAAAAAGGAATAAAATTTGCTCTTTAGAACTCATTGATGCATGATACTGACGAACACTACTTTCATGTAAGGCAGCCGCATGATAGGAGGATGGAATATGTATGAAAAACAGGACGGCGTGACATATTGACATGCATGATGTATAAAGTGTAAACTAAGCACAAGGTGCTTGAACTTGTTAGAATCGATGCAAGCTAGAAACCATATGAAAGATGAAACCAATATCACTCTGCCAAACTAAAAGGGTGCCCTAACAAATGTATTTGACCAAATTAGAAGCAATAGATGGCAACAGGCTAGAAATAATATGCAATACGCAATGAATAAAGGTGACTCATCGTAAGTTATTGATGCTGGATACAGAAGAGAGGTAGTTTCATGTAAGAACAAGGTTAACACATAGATGTAGTGTGTACCAAAAATAGGAAGGCATGTCATATTCACAGGTATAGTGTGTAAACTAAGCAGATGCAATTTACCCTAATTAGAAGCATTACAAGCTAGACACCGTATGCAACATGCAACCACATATCACACTGCGAAGTTAGAGCAAGCACCTGTGATGGTGGTGTAGGGGAAGTGCGGTCTTCAGGTACAGAGCTACGTTCAATATCTTCATTTAGGCTTGCTGTTTCTTGAGAATCATGTGGAGAGGATGAAATTGCATTCTTTATAAGAGTATTGCGTCTCATATTAACCCACGCGCGTGACTGTCTCATCATAAGCGATAGACGCAGGATACACAAGAACAGTAGTTTGATGTAAGAACATGGTGTGATAGGAAGATGTAGTATGTAGCAAAAACAGGAAGGCGTGTCATATTCACATGTATAATGTGTAAGCTAAGGAGATGCAATTTAACAAATTAGGAGCATTGATGAGGGATACACAAGAAAAGTAGTTTGATGTAAGAACACGGTTAATAGAAAGACGTAGTATGTACCAAAAACAGGAAGGCATGTCATATTCACAGGTATAATGTGTTAACTAAGCAGATGCAATTTACCCTAATTAGAAGCATTACAAGGTAGACACCATATGCAACATGCAACCGCATATCACACTGCCAAGTAAGAGCAAGCACCTGCGATGGTGGTGTGGTGGAATTGCGGTGATCAACTAGAGAGCTACGTTGACTATCTTCATTTAGCCTTGCTGTTTCTTGAGAATCATGTGGGGAGGATGACACTGCACTCTTTAAACGAGTAGGGCGTCTCACAGTAACCCACTCGGGTGACTGTCTCATCATAAGTGATTGACGAGGGATACAAAAGAGCATTAGTTTGATGTACGAACATGGTTAATAGACATATGTAGTATGTATCAAAAACAGGAAGGCATGTCATCATCAAAGGTATAATGTGTAAAGTAAGCAGATGCAATTTAACCAAATTGGAAGCAATACAAGCTAGACACCATATGCAACATGCAACCACATTTGACATGGCGAAGTTAAAGCAAGCACCTGGGATGGTTGTGTGTGGCAATTGAGATCATCAACTGCAGAGCTACGTTTACTGTCTCCAACTGCTGATACTGCACCCATTAGAGCGCTGAAACGCTTAGTGCTTATCTTCGAATTACACTTGAGCGACTTCTGTCTTTTCTTTTCTGCATTCATCAACACTGTGTCAGAGTCTGAAATACCCATGCATAAAAAAACAATAGTGTGAGTATGGGTGAAGTGTGTGCACAATTAGTATAGTGTAAAGGTAGCAGATAGCAGGTCAGTGAGAAATAAATGACGGGAGACATATAATAGCTCTACAACATGCGTGGCACACTAAATTACTACAGGATTCTATGAAAATAACAGTCGACTGAAAGCAAATAGGTCAGTCCATTTTTTCTGCACCGTCCGATGTACAAAGAACGGGCAGATCGCCTTCATCTACCTCCAGCCAGTCAGTGTTGACGATCTTCCTCGAAACGCCAGCGACCACCGGCCCAGTATTCCTCCCCTGCCTGCGCCCTCCCCTCGACCTCACTGCACCGCCGTGCTTGGCACCGCCCCCCGGCCATCCATTCAAGCCCCGCCGACCTCCAGATCGGGCGCAAGCAGCTCCTGCGCCCCACACCCCTATGATAGACACCGATGCGCCGCTTCCCCAGGGAACAGGCGGACTAGGTGCTCCGCGCGCTTAAGCGGGTGCTGCTTCTTTTAATTGCGGTTCGACTGACCCTGAATTGAAATCCAGGCGGGCAACTGACCTCTAGCATGGGTAGGCGCCCACGGCGTATGAATGCTTCTCGGAGGGGGTTGAGACTGGTGTCTTGGTGAAGTTACAAACCTACCCCAGTTTAGACCTTTGGACATCCGGCCGATAGGCTACATGGGCCAGAGTCAGGACAATAATTTCCTACCACCAAAACATTAGTCTCATGCGGTTTCGGGTGACCAGAGGCCTATTTGGCGCTTCGTTCAATATTTGGGAGCAGAAGCATTAACGTTTTCGGTTCTCTTGAATTGAACTTTCAGGATTTGTCAAACTTCACAAATCTTTACTCTTGAAAATCCTAAAGCTACGATTATTTTGGAATGGAGGGGATACATTTGAATATACATTGTACACGAGTATATATTAAAAAATATGCAACTTACCTCAGTTCATGCATGGTTCCAGATATAATCTCCTTGGTTGGAAAAAAAGGTAGATATGCGTATGAATATATATAGCATGTTCAAACTCACAACAAAGATTGATGCCCCCTTTTACATCTGATTTACAAATGCCATTATCTCGGGTTCAAATAGATGAATGCACTTCCTATGAATTCGAATCTTCGAAAACCCCTTTATGTTGAATTCGACATGTATTCTATTTCGTAGCTAGCAATTTGGAATGTATCCATGCAAGTGACAAATGTATAAAGTGCTTCACACTAACAACATGGAGTGCACTAATTAATGTTTATATATGAATTGCAAAAGCATCCATTGCCTGTATTTCAAACCGCTCTCACTCTATGGATCGATAATATGAAATAAACACATGCATATGCTAGAATTCAATAGAGTATGGGTGTCTGATAGACCGATTTTCGTCCATACGCAATTTGCAAAATTCATGATCTCATCCAAAAATAATAATGCCATTTATATTTTAATTTAATGCGTAGAACCGCCTTTTACACGTAGATGCACTACGCCTCGCCCCGTTCTCACAAACGCGTTATATATATCTCTATCTAACGCATAAGTGCACACACTTTATATGCATCGGCATTTCTCTTTCACACATGCTCACAATCTCTCTCTGGGTGTCATGGTGTCTCACGCACATGCTCTCTCTGTTTCTCTCTCTCTTTCTGACTACTATGTACCACTCTTTTCACTAACCTCAGTTGGAAAACACTATTTCTCTCACATGCATATATACACATGCACGGTCTCTACTAGCCCTCTATACGCACATATATGTGCCTACGTGTCTCCCGCACGCAGATTATCTTTAGGCCTCTCTCGCACACATTCCCCCCCCCGACACACCTCTCTCTTGGTAGTTGGCAGATATGATTTCATCATATCATTCGGTAGGATATCCCTGGCTGTTAGGCTGGATGGTAATACGAGGCAAAGTTTTACCCTAGTTCGAATCGGACCCTTGCAGTTGAAGAAAGAGCCTACTCCTGGTACTGTATATTAGTGATAGGGGTGTGTAAAAAGTACACGTGAATACCAGGCATTGTGCGTGTGTGTATACTATCGACGAACTAGCCCCCAAGCTTGTATAACATACTAAGGGCCTAGGGTTACAAATCATATATAGTCGGCTTATCACCAGTGGGGATAGAGTCCTCCGCGACTCTGGTAGCTTCGTGTTGTACGCCGAGTCCTCCACATGGGTCTTCATATAACACGTCTCGGTCCAACCTATATGTGGCACAGGATGGAACCGACCCATGAGTCTTCATGTTGACCCACCACAACAAGAAATGATGTGCCCACCACACCGCACACGCAATCGGCCACTAAGAAAATAAGCATATACAATAGTACAACGGTATCTAGCTCACGATACATCTCCATATTTTGTTGATGACACTGACGGACTTTGCATTTGATGCATGCTCCATATTTTGTTGACGACACTTACGGTCATTGTATTTGAAGCGAAAGCACGATATGGTCACTGGACTTCAGAATAAGCTCATAACGGTCACCACATACATTTTGTCGTGCTAACCAACATGTGGTTGGATGGTTAGAGGACAGTGGTTTCTCGAGCCCACCAAGGTTAAAGTCCCGGTGCTCGCATTTATCTTGTGTTAATTTCAGTATTTTTCGGCGATGTACGTTCAGTGGGAGGAGACGTTCCACTCGACTACGAGGCACCTATGGTGACTTCGTAAAATATCAAGATCATATATGCTGGCCCACTCTCTCGAAGGTGCTCATAGGGGTAGGGTTCGCGTGTGTGCGCTTATAGCGGTGAGTGCTTGCGCGTATATATGAGCCCTTGCGTCTGTACTGTGTTAAACAAATACATATCATGATTATACGGTCACTGGCTCACCCGTACAACTCCGTATTTTGTTGATGACACAATCAATTGACCAGTCAAACTTTCCACGCGGCGCAACTAGTGTTGCACCATCGGGGCGCGTAACCATGGGGCCCACCTGTCAGCCCGTATATGGAAGAAAGAAATGGTAGTTTGAGTCTGTACTGTGTTAATAAAATAGGAGTACATTTTAGGGTGATCATACGGTCACTGGCTCACCATACAGCTCCGTAATTTGTTGATAACATGATCAATTGACCAGTCAAACGGTCCACATTCAGCAGCGCACATTACCATAGGGCCCACCCGTCAGCGCGTATATGAAGGACATAAATGGTAATAAATTAGTGGTCGGTGGGTATTCGAAGTCGTGAGACCTCTGGTTGGCAGTCATCGGCGGTTGGGGGGGCGTTCATTGGGCGGTGGGGTGGGGATCCCTGGAGAAAAAGCTCGGCGGGGGGGGGGGGGGGTAGAGGGATGGCCGGTGCGGCGGCGGACCGGCGGTGGGGAGTGGTTTCGGGGAGGGCGGGCCGGCCGCGGGCGGCGGGGGCTGGCGGTTCGGCCGGTGGTGGCTGGCGGCTCAAGGGGGGGTGGAGTTTGATGATAAACTGGAGGCCCTTGATTTCGTATCCAACGGCTGGAAAATCTAATGACCAGAGATGAAAATGTCAGTCGACTGACGTGTAGCCTCACCCCGCATGTACACATGCACGCACGCAAGACACGCACGCATGTAGGCGTGCAACACCGACACGTACACACGCACGCATGCTGGCGTGCAACACTGGATTGTACACATGCACTCACGAACACACGCACGTACGCACCCATGCATGCAACACTGAAACGTACCCTTGCACGCACGCAACACTCACACGCCTGCATGCACACAGCACACGACGCAAGACACACGCTCAACCTATACGTGCATGCACCCTTTGTTAAGGACATGGATTGTTACGGGTATTAATCAATCTTATTTGTGATAAGCAGAACATTGATGTTTGCAGCGGTCTTTATGAATCACAACGTATCGAACGGGCTATTAACATAGTAGGCTTATCTACATGAAAAAGATGACGTCACACTCAATGAACAATCATCGGTTTATGAAATGCCCGCTTCTGACCGCCCTGGCCCACCAAAGGTTCCTCTGCTGTGCGCTGCCTGCGTTGGGTCACTGACATGCAGGCCATGCACCCAAAGAGCCCACACGTCAGTGGAAGAACGGCGCAGTGTCCTAGGTCAGAGTCGAGGGCGCCACTCGCGGCACGCCCGGCTGAACACGCCTCCGTGCCGCATTCAAACGCCTCCATGAAACCCGCCCGTGTGGAAGCCGAGAAACCCACTCTGGACATACGTCCGTTCATGACCGGGCCGGCGTTAAACGCACCGCCGACCGAGCTCCTCCCGTCTGCCGTCTATTTAATCTCCTATTTAAACGAGGCCAAACGCCGGCCAAGAATCGCACACCTCCGCCGCTCCCCTATCTCCTCCACCATTTTGTCCACTCTTACAATGGCTTACGAAGAGTAGTTATTCCGCATCCAAGCCGGCTGGGTAGCCCGCCGGATACGAGCTATGCAGCTCGCTGATCCACCTCCCTCCCCTCGCCCGACGGAGCCAGTTGCCGCCCCAAGCCGGCGCGCGGTTCAGCAACTCGCCGCTCCAGGCCAGCTCGACGAGGAGCGGCGCACGGGCGTCGTTGCTGCCGTCCACGCTGCCGCCTCGTACCGCGTCTCCCGTTTCTGTGGCCGAGACTCCCATGCCGGCGGCCGCGCCATGCAAGCAACGACAGAAGCCAGGTGCGCGGAGAGCGACGAGTCGGTGGCCAGCGCCTCCGCGTCCGCCGCCATCATCGAGGAGAAGTAGAACACAGGAGGCCGCCGCCGCTTGGGTCCCATGAAGGCCACCGCGGAGGCGACGCCGGCGTACACAACAGGTGTCTTGCCGGATCCTTTTGTTGCGAGGACCTTCGTCGACCCTGCATGGGCTCCACGGAAGAGGGGAATGTTAGGATGAACTCGAGCCGGTGCCGGCCATGGCGAAGTAGTGGCCGGTGATGAACTCGAACCGGTGCCGGCCACCATCATCTTCAGCACCAGCCAATGATATCAGTTGGGCAGTGGGGAAGCGAGCCGTCCTTTGCGCTGAAGCATATACCTCCGGGGCTCTCGGCAGTCCGGTGATCGTGCTGCCGGACATGAGGAACACAAATCGATCGGCGGGCGACCATTTAGGCCATGTATTATATACCTGTGCTGTCCAGAACTAGCACCGCGTAGTTCATTTGAATGTAATGAAATCCGTCATGTTTGTATGAAAATCCGGTATTTTATATGATTTCTGTCGTTGTTTATATGAAATATCAGTTTGTCTACGTGTTTGCGTGAATTTCGTCCGGTTGGTTGAGTTGCTGTCATAATGTGTGCGGCTACGGTTGGATGGCGTAATTTGCGGGTCGCCGGTCGGTCTGCGGGCGGCTCGGGCGGCGTTGTGGGACAAAAAACACAGCTCGTGCAAGCACGTCTCCAACGTGCACGCTGGAGGATGCATGATAGCATGAGCACCCGAGCCATTCCTCGTTCATCGGTGGCAAAGGCACCGGTGGACAAAAGGGTCGCCAATATTTTGGCTACCCCGGGCAAGATCCAAACAGCCCCTCCTAACAGATTCAAATCCCTCGCTCGCCATGGAATTTTGCCATGTGTTGTTTTCATGGACTAGCAAGATGCCCGTGCATTGCACGGAACATCAAGATGCATTTTTTTTACAAACTCCCGCATGCATGCAAGGGATAATTAATGTCCTCCTTTGCTAGTACCACGAGGCAAACACCATTAATATTGCATCGACTAGTGTTAGTGGTCTTGTATATCTGCAAATTGTAATTTTGATAGTGGCCCCTTGTATATAAAAATGGAGGGAGAAAGATGAGAGATAAGGTGAGGAGGAGTGGGGCGTGGTGGTGACTGGTGGTCGGACTGGGCGGAGGCATGGGGATGGACGGCGCATTATGTCTAGGTTTGTATCTCTCTGACACACACCCACGTAGGTGGGGGACGTGCACGAAGAGAAGAGGTGCACGCACGGCGCACGTACTCCCGTCTCTTTCCCAACCACACCCGCGCGGGTACACGGTGGAGCTCATTTCTGTACGAAAAAGGCAGCCCACGTGGTAATTTGGCACGTGTACTGGTTGTCCACTTGGTGGAGGGAGGATCGTCTACCACGGGTGAACAAACAAATTGTGACTTAACGCGTTATGTCAAATTAAAAAAAGAGGCAAACCATGTGGGGCCTACCTTAGAGGCAAGGCTCTATACACTGGAGTACTTTTGATGTGTCCCGTCAACTCGCAGAACGAGGAGAAGCTTGCTTAGTACGCCGTCTCCCCCGCCCACGGGCGCGGTTGCTCACAGGATGAGGTGAAGCTTGCTTACGAGTAGTAGTAGTACTACTACTACTACTGTACGCCATTACGCCCGCTCCCTCGCCCACGCGCGCGGTGGCTCGCAGCACGAGGAGAAAATTTTACTACTCCCTCTGTTTACTCCTCGTCCCTACTACGTACTTTGGTTAGTACTCCCTCCATTTACTTATACAAGGCCACTATAAAAAAATACATTTTGCATCTATACAAGGCCACAAATAGTAATCGAGACAAAAGTTACTACTCCCTCCTTTCCAGTTTATGGCTCAATTTCAAAATATCTCCAACCAAGGTAGACGGTGAGTGGTCAAATTAATTTCGTAGTTTGCACAAGTAATTAGTACGCTCGTTTTTCTCAAGAAGTTATGTTTACCGAGGCATTAATTAGAACGAATGCCACGACCGTATCGTGGTCGCGCCTACCACGACCGTCGCGTCGCTCGTGCGGTCGCGCCCTTGGAGATTTAACACGGTGCGTTAGGCTATCTGATGTTGGCATGTCATACATAGTCATCACTTAGTCACTCATACTACAACAAGGTTTTGGCTATAAGGTTGGCTATAAGTGTATTTTTTTACTTCTCTCTATCTCTTTCTTCGTACTCCCTCCGTCCCATAATATAAGAACGTTTTTGACACTAGTGTAGTGCCAAAAACGTTCTTATATTATGGGACACAGGGAGTACTAGTATTTATTGCATTTGCCAAGGAGTGACCTCTTCCAATGAAATGGTGTTGCTAAGTTTGCTTCATTTAATTAGCTATAGACTCAAAATTGTCTTTTCACCTAGGTACACGCGCTTAGCACCGTTTCTTCCTTGGGTCACCAAACTAGTCTCTCTCTTCTTGATTAACTTGCCACATCAGACTTTATGCCTATGTGGCAAGCTTAAGCACCTGTAGGAGCAAGTAAAAGTAAGTACAATAGTGCGCTTTACATGGTATTTTTGCATATGTGGAGGAAAGGGAGGCAAGGAAAAAGTGGAGAAGTGGGCTCTCATGCAAGAGCCAACCTCTACTACATGGTGGAGCATTGGGAGAGGCACCTGTATGGAGGTGGTCAGGAATCAGGAGACTCACGCCGGTTGTAGCGCTGCAGTTAAATTGATAATGGCAAGTCAAATCACGGGGCCCCACCTGTCCAGCAGTAACTCGGTGTCAAATCACACAGCCCTACGTTTGCAGCAGCCTACTCCCTTGTCTTCTCGCGTCTCCGTCGAACCGACTAGGCAGAACTGCCCCGCCTACCGCGCAGGAAAAGCCCCGCCCTCGACTTTTAAATACAACTACATCCGCTTAAGAATCCAATGATATACTTTTTGTGACATAGTAACTCATATTTAGTTAGTTAAATGGATGACCTAGAACTATGTGCCGAGACGCTTAAAAATAAAAAAACCGAGACGGAGAGGGTAGTTTAGCACGTATCTTTTTAGATCAATATAGTCGGGATTCACCAAGGAGCAAAACCAAGTGGTAGGCTGCTCCTGTCGTGTTGGCGTAGCAACTCAAGCAGGGTCAGTCCGCACACGAAATGGCGACACACTTAACAGGACCCCTTTGGCCGACATGTGGCTCATCCACCGTCTTGTTCCACGTGCGATGCACCAAATTACAGTTCGGAGCAGCGGTTGGAATTGGAGGCACCCCGGTCGTAGCGCCGCAGTAGTAGAAAATGAGCGATGAGGGGTCAAATCACAAAGCCCGACCTTTCCCGCATTAAGCTGGACGGACAAAGCAACCATCATTTCACTCTAGGGCGCAAGAGCATAAAGAAAAGAGAAAACAATGATGCGTGCGGCAGCTACCTAGGGCACCCTAGGGTAGGGGTCTCCACTACAGATCCTTTTTTTTGAAAGCGCCTCCACTACAAATCGGCTTCTCCCTCGTCCTCTTGAAGAAAACCGATGATGAGTGCGGCGGTAGGGTTTGTAGGAGTACTACGGCGTGCGAGGCCACGTCGTAGTAAACGGGTTCGAGTCGACGCCTTAAATATGTGTGGGCCGCTTGGTTTTATGGGAACGAGGCAGCATTTTGGGTTCGGGGACCAGTGGGGATATAGTACGTACAAAAAACTGTGGACGTAGGTTCGACCGAAAGGCAATGATGCATGGGCCCTGCATTTTGATATACCCGGGGCCGCGTGAAATTTGCTACTCTACTCAAAACTAGTAAGGTACACATGTATTGAACGCATGAGATTTCGAAACCAAATTATGAATAAATACACACTATAGCATGTAAAGCTTTGAGTCATATATGCATGATGTAGATGTTCGTTTAGTTCTTATAGTTCATCTCATTCAAAATCAATTAGTTTTATAAAAATGTTAAGATTCATGGGGTTGTGCATTGTAAATCATGAAGTAAAAAACAAATAATGGCAATTCATTTAGAAAAAAATAATCAATTATGATACAGAAGATTCTAGAACAAAGGAGAAGTGCTTGTGTTTTGAGGTTTGTGCATTATGCTTAAGTTCAACCATGGAGTCTTCTAAATTGTACATGTGGCAGATCTGGTGGAATGTTGATGATATCCAATGGCCGGTAATGCTCGGATTTGCCTATCTCTGCACTGTCGGGTTAGCTTCATCCAGCGACCATCTTTCAAAGTTATTGGCACACTATATAGTTCTTGTGCCATAGTTGCATGTTTTGGAAAAAAAACTACTAGTGGGTTGTACTATCTATTTAGGAATAGAATATGTATACATGGAAGTTGTAGGGAAAGAGATGACATGGAGCATCTCAATTCCTATGAGTAGGGATTGGAAAAAAGATGTCATTTGGTTCACATCATAGGAACTTTTCTATTGAATCTAGAGATGACATGTATCTCAATTCCTATGAGGAGGGATTAGAAAAGAGATGTAATTTGGTTCATATCATAGGAACTTTTCTATTGAACATACGCTAATGTTTATTTTCCTTCGAAATTAAGGGAGTATAGGAATCCATTCATATGAACCAAGTGGCTCTAAAGCCATAGAAATGATATCATGTCTATTCCTATGAACCAATTGGCTCTAAAGGAAAAAATCCTATAAAAATCATATCATATAGAGTTCCTATGATATTCCTCGACACTAAAGGATGCTTGAAATTGCTGTGGGTGATACGATGGTCTTTCTTTGTAGACTCCTCACCCATCTTTATAGTTACCTCTCGAAGATGAATGAAATGATATATACATGGTATTCTACATGTGCAATTTGGTACACGAAAACTCGGTAAAAGTTTGCGAGGTTCGAATTTTCAATAAAGCTATATGCACTGCATTTCAGAACGGAGGGAGCATACGGCACTTGCTAACGCTCACGTGGAAGATTTGTGTGTAGGAGGAGTGGCTGTTCTGTTAAATGACATGGCAAAACTGACACTGTCGGATGCCGATCTAACGGTTCTTACGGCGTTCGTCAGGAAAAGGCTTGTGGCGAACGTTTGTCGGATAATGATTTACGGACACATTCATTGCATTGATATGTGCCCCCTCTCTCTCACGCACACGCACCCTCACGAGTCACGACTCTCCCGAGTCTTCTCGTAGACTCGCACATCGCACCCACCGTCTATCTGCAGGTAGACGTCACACACATATGTGCTCTTCACACCCTACCCTCAGAACTTCTAAAAAACAAAAGACGGCGCGCACATTTTATTTTAGCTCACACGTCACACACTTATACTATTACTCTTGCGGCGAACGTTCCTTGGGCATAGTATATTGTACTCTCACGAAGAGAAGCGGTGCACGCACGCACTAGTTCTCTCACACCCACTCGCGGGCACACGTAGGAGCGCATTTTTTAAGCTGGTACAACAAAATCACTCCACTATACGTAAATGCAGGAGCCTTAGCGCTTGCTTTACTAGGGTTCCTCTCGTTCACTCTCTCATGCTCTCCAGATCTAAGCAACACATAGGTGGCCGGACTCTCTCTCAGCTCACGGCTGGTCACAAATCCGGCCGGACAACCTCGACCGGGGCAGGGGTGTAGGTGCATTGTTCACGCTGTCGGCGCCGGCTCGGGAGGGCCTCCGACCCCTTCTTCCTCCCTGCGGTATTGTGGCCAAGATGCGGCCTCCCGACCCGTCTTTGCCACATGCCGACGACCCTCAGGTATATATTCCTTTGAAACCTGCCTTGCTCTACTTCCCAGCTCCCTTCGTGTGGATCCTTTTCTACTTCCGTCCGCTGTTCCAAAGCCACCTAGACTTCTACTATTATTAGAAGTAAAGCTAGTTCATACAGTCGACTCAAAGACTCAAAGCGTTGGTTCAAACAGGGAAAAAAGTGGGAAAGCTGTAGCATGAATCTAGGACTTGGTTCTAAGAGGAAACGGGGGAAAGTAGTAATATCTGTCACTGTTTAAATAACTGTATTTCGTATTTGCGCAAACAGGGATGTTTGTCTCCATATCGTTTCGGGATGTCTGTCTCCGTGTCGTTTCTATCTGTAACGCCCGGATAATCAAGCTACAGTAATCCCACGCTAATGGTGCCACGTCACCACAGTTACTGTTGCTAATCTGCCGTTAGGTCAAACCGTTTCAAAATTCAAATTCAAATTAATGTCAACAATAAAAGTTTTTCAAAATTGAAACAAAAATGTTCGGTGGGTGCCGAATATTACAAGGGTAATTATAGTAAAGAAAACATATTTTTATAAAAGGCCTAAATAATATAAAATGATTTAAAACAGAAAAGTAAAGAAGTAAAAGAAAAAGAAATTACAAAACAGAAAACAAAAAAAGGAGAAAACCCCCTGGGCCATGGCCCAACTGGGCCAACCCATCAGGCCCAGCCGGCCACCCACTTCCCCCCTTATCCACTCACCACCCCCACCCACTCCACCGACACCCCCACTTCCCCCCACGAAAATATCTCCTTCCCCCCTCTCCCCCGATTGGATCGGGATCGAGAGGAGGAGACCACCGCGCCTCGCGACCACCGCCGACGCCTCGTCCTCGTCCGCCGCCCGGAGTCGCCTGGACCTCGCCGGACCCCCCTCGCCGGCCTGCTTCCCTCTACGCGCGACGTCCCCGACCTCCACCTCGCGCCCCGCTGCCACTCCCCTACCGGCAATGTGAGCCCCGCCACCGCGCTCGTCTTTGCGCGAGCCCTTCCCCCTCTCCTACACTCTCCCTCGCCCCCGCGCTCACCGTGGCCCTCGCGCCCGTTGGCCGCGCCCGGGCTCGCCCCTGGTCGCGCCCGCGACCGCGCTCACCGCGCCCCGCGACCACCGCCCCGCCCTCCGGCTCCCGACGTTTCCCCTGCTCCGGCCACCTCGGCCATGGCCTCGCCCTCCCCCGTCTCTCCCTCTGTCCCGTGGCCGCGCCATCGCGCCCGCCCCACCGCGCCACTCTGACCACACCTGCGCCACCCCGCGTCTCGCTCCGGCCGGCGCCCCATGGCCCCGTGCCTCGGCGCGCCTCGTCCCCGCCATCTCCTCCTCCCGTGGCCGCGCCACCGCGCCCGCCCGCGCGCCAATGGCCGCACCGGCGCCACCCCTCGCCTCCGCCCGCCGTGGCCCCTGGCCGCGCCGGCGAGCCCCGCCATCGGTGCCCTGGCGCCCTCGTCCCGCCCTGCGGGCGAGCGCTCGCTCGGGTGCGCCCGCACCCGCTGGACCAAACCCGCTGTGGCCAGGGCCACTGACCACTGGGCTAGTGGCCCCTGGCCCTATGACATGTGGGGCCCCACCCCCCAGAACGTTTGTTAAAAAATGATTTAAAAAATTTAAATTAATAAAAATAAATAAATAAATAATAAAGATAATTAATTAACTTAATTAATCCTGTTAATATTAACTAATTAAGATTAATTAACTTAATAACTAATTAACCTAATTAACTACTGTTAATTAGCTAACAGCCCCTGATAGGTGGGACCCACCTGTCAGGTTGACCAGGTCAACGGTCAACGTTGACTGCTGACGTCATGCTGATGCATTAATTAAATTTCGAATTAAATTAATTTATTAAATTCTAAAAAGATTTAAATCTTTAAAATTTAATATAAAATAAATCGTAGCTCGGATGGAAAAACTTTGTACATGAAAGTTGCTCAGAACGATGAGACGAATCCGAATACGTAGTCCGTTTGTCAGCCACACGTTCCTAGCATAGCTAACATGGAACTTTCCCCCTCCGGTCCGTCTGTCCAAAAACGCGAAACATCGGGAATACTTTCCCGGATGTTCCCCCCCTTCGCCGGTACCACCTACTGCCGCGTTAGGGCACACCTAGCACCGCTCATTGTCATATCACGCATCGTCATGCTTATGTTTGCATTGTATTTACTGTTTCTTCCCCCCTCTTCTCTCCGGTAGACTACGAGACCGACGCTACTCCTGCCCAGTTCGACTACGGAGTTGACGACCCCTCCTACTTGCCAGAGCAACCAGGCAAGCCCCCCCCCTTGATCACCAGATATCGCCTATTCTTCTCTATACTGCTTGCATTAGAGTAGTGTAGCATGTTACTGCTTTCCGTTAATCCTACCCTGATGCATAGCCTGTCCTTGCTTCTACTGTTGTTACTTTTACCTGCTATCCTACATGCTTAGTATAGGATGCTTGTTTTCCATCAGTGGCCCTACATTCTTGTCCGTCTGCTGTGCTATACTATCGGGCCGTGATCACTTGGGCGGTGATCACGGGTATATACTTATATACTATATACATGACACCTGTGGTGACTAAAGTCGGGTCGGCTCGTAGGAGTACCCGCAAGTGGATCTTTGTGGCGGAGCGACAGGGCAGGTTGAGACCACCTAGGCGAGAGGTGGGCCTGGCCTTGGACGGCGTTCGCGGTTACTTCGACATAACACGCTTAACGAGTTCTTGGTATTTGATCTGAGTCTGGCCATTTGGTCTATACGCACTAACCAGCTACGCGGGAACAGTTATGGGCACTCGACGTCGTGGTATCAGCCGAAGCCTTCGTGACGTCAGCGACCGCGCGGCGCGCGCCGGATTGGACTGGAACGCCACTAGGCTAGGTTTGCTTCCGGCCGCGTACGCAACGTGCAGGTGTGCAATGGGCGATGGGCCCAGACCCCTGCGCGCATAGGATTTAGACCGGCGTGCTGACCTCTCTGTTGTGCCTAGGTGGGGCTGCGACGTGTTGACCTTACGAGGCCGGGCATGACCCAGAAAAGTGAGTCCGGCCAAATGGGATCGAGCGTGTTGGGTTATGTGGTGCACCCCTGCAGGGAAGTTTATCTATACGAATAGCCGTGTCCCTCGGTAAAAGGACGACCCGGAGTTGTACCTTGACCTTATGACAACTAGAACCGGATACTTAATAAAATACACCCTTCCAAGTGCCAGATACAACCCGGTGATCGCTCTCTAACAGGGCAACTAGGAGGGGATCGCCGGGTAGGTTTATGCTATGCGATGCTACTTGGAGGACTTCAATCTACTCTCTTCTACATGCTGCAAGATGGAGATGGCCAGAAGCGTAGTCTTCGACAGGACTAGCTATCCCCCTCTTATTCTGGCATTTTGCAGTTCAGCCCACTGATATGCCCCTTTACACATATACCCATGCATATGTAGTGTAGCTCCTTGCTTGCGAGTACTTTGGATGAGTACTCACGGTTGCTTCCGTCCCTCTTTTCCCCCTTTTCTTTCTACCTGGTTGTCGCAACCAGATGCTGGAGCCCAGGAGCCAGACGCCACCGTCGACGACGACTCCTACGACACTGGAGGTGCCTACTACTACGTGCAGGCCGTTGACGACGACCAGGAGTAGTTAGGAGGATCCCAGGCAGGAGGCCTGCGCCTCGTTCGATCTGTATCCCAGTTTGTGCTAGCCTTCTTAAGGCAAACTTGTTTAACTTATGTCTGTACTCAGATATTGTTGCTTCCGCTGACTCGTCTATGATCGAGCACTTGTATTCGAGCCCTCGAGGCCCCTGGCTTGTATTATGATGCTTGTATGACTTATTTATGTTGTAGAGTTGTGTTGTGATATCTTCCCGTGAGTCCCTGATCTTGATCGTACACATTTGCGTGCATGATTAGTGCACGGTCAAATCGGGGGCGTCACTATCCGCGCAATCAAAAGCACACACCTCAGTTTTAGTACAACTGCGCAAAATGAGATGGCTATCCCTCGTTGTCGTCGTCTAACCTCCCGTCTTCAAGGTATCCCTACATTGGTAGTAACTAAGGTAGAATGACCAACACAATCTAAAAGAAGCTGATTCGTACGTTTTACTTCCTGATTGCAGTGCAGGGACGAGCGAAAACAACTGCATCCTAGTACGGAATGCACTTTCTACCAGTTCATCCATGGACCGAGGACTAGCTGGCACGGCTGCATGGCGGTTTTTCGGACAGGTGCGCGGACAAGAGGCATTGTGGTCTGCTTATTTCTGCAAATAGCGGTGCTTAAATTTAGTGGAATGCACAAGCATTTCAGCTGGTCAGTACACTGCATGGTTCAGTTCAGCATTCCAGCTGAGACCACAATTATAATTGGTTATTCTGGAATGAGAGAACCTAACCCTGGATGGTGGCAACAAGAAAAAGCCAGAGTGAACTCCAGAAATTTAAGCCTGCCGGGAGGCCCTTTGCTCATAGAAGCCTTGCTTATTTTTTCCTGATTTGTAAACCTTCTCACAACTTTGTCTTTTGCTGTGAACTAGTATATGTTTGTTATGTTCTATGAATCATTGAGATGTATAAAATTGCTTAACTTATGCTTTTCAAGTTTTTTATGAAGACCAGTTTAATGTGAGTGTTCCACATGAGCGCTGGACTAGCGTGTGAACGTTTGGAATTTATTACATTGTGGCCTCAATTAACTGCATGAACCACTGTAACAAGATACATAGTTGCTTATATGTCAGACAGCAGATTGTTGATTGTTAGCTGGTCGATAGCCTAGTGTTGAAGCGAGCTGAGCCAATGTGCCGTGTTTTACACAACTGCTTACAAGTGGGGTAGCACCAACAGTGTTTAAAAGTACTTATGTATACGTCGGCGCACGGTTCTCGAATGAGTGCTCTATTTCATCAAAACACACACTGTGATAAACCGTGACAACTTATGCCTTACCATGCCATATTCATGAAAAAACTAGTGAGGACGCATCTGTTTCGGCAACAATTACGATGGTTCTCACATGATTCATGGGCATACAAAAGTAGCAGTAGTTCCCATAGACGGATTCAAACAGAGTACTAGCCCCAGAGGGGTCGATAACAGGCAAGGTTCGGATAATTAGACACAATCCAAACTACTATTAAACACTAGCTGGGGCAACTATTTCATGCCTCGATCTAATTTGGGCTGGACACAAGACAGACCTTGCCATGAACATCATCGAGGACGTCCCGCAGCAGCTCAATCCTGTGAACCTTCATGAAGACAACCTTGTGGCCTTGCCACTGATAAACTTGTTTGTGGAGGCATGCCACGTCATCTTCCTGCGTAAGCTTGACAAGAACAGTATGCCTCACAAACGAAGGAGTAGCTTTGAACTTCTTGTGCTTCAGTACACCCTGGACAACACGCCTGACAACAGTGAGGCTGGAATGCAACTCTTCATTGGTATAACCGCAAATGGCTTCCAGGATCCAACAGCCTAAGAACTCTGTTTTCCTAGTGCGTATATTCAGGCCGTCCGCCTCATAGCGAGTGACCTGTACAACCACACAATCCTTGTCTGCATCAGGGCTCTAATTGAAACAGAAACAAATTCTGAATTACTTTTCAGTATAAGAAACACAAGTTATTTAAACCACTATGTATAGCATGGCATCGAAGCTAATAAAATTTTGCATTATTAATCACCACATACTTCCTTTTCTATAAAAAAATCACCACATACTTAGATGAATAACCACAATCGAGATCGTCAAAGAAGGAAATCACCTTGGGCAGCTCAGCGGGGGGGGGGGGGGGGGGACACATCCTCGAAGGGGGCAAACTGCTCCTGCAGTGCAACGGGGGCTGTAACCTCAAACGGGGCGTTGACCATCTCAGTAGTGGCCGTGAGCGTATCTTGGGTCCTCTCGGTGGTTGCCTCCATCTTCTTGGAGCTCTCTGTCTCGTGGGGATCAGCCTCCCGCGTCTGCTCCAATATCGGCAGATCTTTGCCTGGTTCTCCTTGGTCCATCATGAAACTGATGAATACTAGGAGACCACTAAAAGGAAAACACAATCGCAATGACAATGAAACAAAAAAGAGAGTGAGGATCGGTTACTGCTTTGCAAATGTTCTTTTTTTTCTCTGAATGAAAATATACCAACATCACGGATCCGCTTACCTTCCCTTCGTTCGGAGAGAAGAACAGTGGCAGATGCGAGTGTTGCCTTTCTTGAAGACGGTGAGGGAGAAGGGGATTCAGCGAAGAGTGAAATGATGGTTGCTTCGTCCGTCAAACTTAGACTGCGGGGTGGTGGGGTTTTGTGATACGACGGCTCGTTACTGCCGCGCTATGACCGGGGTGACTCTCCGCCTGCATACTGCCTTCTAATTTGGTGGATGGCATTTGGGCCCGTGCGCTGCATGGCCAGCATGTCGGTGAACAAAAGTATAACGGCATTCAGTAGAGGGAGACATTTCAATGACCTAGGAGGAGCCAGAAGCGGTAGAGTGTCTCCACTGTACTAGTAGTAATTGTTTTTCTGGGTAGCTGTAGAGTGTCTACACTGTACTAGTAGTAATTGTTTCTCTGGGCCCAAGACAAAACAGCCCATCCACACTAGTAAATAGTAAAATCAATTCAAAAGCCCATATATTTACTGAATGAGAGGCGCTACCCACACCCAGCACACCCCCCCCAAAACCTGGGTGCTCTTCTTCCTCCTCGCTCCCACCCACCTCACGTCAGCTCGCTCCACTCGTACCCCCAAATTCCTCACCTCACTCCTACAGAAAACCCCAGCTCCCCTTCTTCCTCACTCCTACAGAAAACCCCCAGCTCCCCTTCTTCTTCGCTCGCACTACAACTAGGCTCGTCATTCGTTACTCTGCTCAAATCCGTGAGCGCAACGCCCTCGAGGAAAATGGAGTCGGCTGACCCCAGCGCCAAGAAGATGAGGCTCCCGCTAGCGGCGACGCCTGTTGTAGATCCCGCACCCGGCAGCGCGGGGAGAAGCGGCAACCCCACCCCCACCGGATCCCAGGAACCCGTAGAATCTCGGGTGGACCGCATCAGCGATCTCCCGGACGCCGTCCTTGGGGAGATCATCTCGCTTCTCCCCACCAAGGATTGCTGCCGCACCCAAGTCCTCTCAATTCGGTGGCGCCCTCTATGGCGCGCCGTGCCCCTTAATCTCGACTGTCGTCAGCTATCTCTCTTCAATGATTTTGAAATCCCCAGAGCCATCGTCTCCTCCCACCAGGGCTCCGTTCAAAGCCTCTGCATCCCGTCATGCTACCTGAGCAAGCATACCATGCCCTGCACGGTGGACGCCTGGCTAAAATCCCCTGAATTCACAGAACTATAGCTGCTTGAGTTCTACTATTCCCCTGGAAATCACATACCACATACCGAACGCCATGAACTTGTGCCCTCAGCACCGATGTCCATCTCGCGGTTTTCGTCCTCTCTCCACACCGCCACCTTTGCGCTGTGCTACCTACCAGACAATCTGGTACTAAACCTTCGACTCCCATTTCTCAAGAAACTTTCACTTGTGCAGGTTTGTATATCGGAGGCCTCATTGCACAGCACCATCCACTCCATTTTCCCTGTGCTGGAGTGCTTGGTGCTTGTTTTCACAGTTAGAATCGGTTGCCTCCAAATAAAGTCGCCTAACCTTGTAAGAATTGGAATTTCTTTTGACGGAAGGCAGCTCATCATCCAAGATGCCCCTTCACTTCAAAGGTTGATCCTTGATTCTAGTTATTCATCGTTGCAAATAACCGTCCTCTCTGCGCCTAAACTGGAGACCTTGGGTGTAATACATGATCTCTGTGCTCATTTCAATATGGTGTTTGGCTCCACAGTTCTTCAGGTACTTTATATTATCATCTACACTTGTAACCATAAGCTGCATTTTAAATTTCTGCGCATAATTTATATATCATCTTGGAGTACACATTTTGTACTAATATTATGTTCTATGCTCAATGACGAGTTTCTCCATGGATGGCCTATCAATGGTGCTGGATTCTGTCAAGATCTTATATATCCAAATGAATAGTTTTGATCTGAACAAGATTATTGGCTTGCTGCGATGCTTTCCATGTCTGGAGAAGTTGTATATAAAGGTGATAATTTCACGCACATTGGAAGCCCGCATATAGTGTACTAGAATTAACCGTTCAGCTGTTGCTCTTTCGATACTCTTCTTTTAGACCTTAACTGTTTTCAATCTTCATGTCTATTTAGGCAACAGGACGGGGTAAGAAAGTTATAACCAATTGTTGGATCCGTAAGCATCGGGATTTTCTCACTTCTCATGAGATTCGATTGAAGACAATAACGCTAGAACGATATGTAGCCAACCGTGCAAACACAAGATTTGTCACATTCTTCCTGCTGAATGCGAGGTTACTATTGTCCATCAGGCTTAAGTTTATCAGCAGCATGGTTTTGACGGATGGGTATGTCGAAGAGCAAAAAAAGGAGTTTCAGGTGGGCAAAAGAGCTTCTGAACGTGTCGGGCTTCTATTTACAACATATTGTGGTCATAATCCAGTAAATTTTAGGACCCAGGATGTTCATTCTATGGACCTAACCGGTCCATTTGACTGTGACTGCCAAAAACAGTGCTGGAGTTAGATGTTGTTGCCCTTTTCAATCTGGTTTTTTTGTAAACCTGATGAACAATTAACCCTCGTGCTTTTGTACAGTTTGTAAGCTGGAGTTAGATGTTCCTGCCCTTTTCAACTCGGCTGTGACTGTCATATTTTCTTTGAAACAAGGCAAATGGCTTGCCATTCGTTTAATTTACAGTGAAATATTGTAACAAATCCCAACCAAGGGAAATAACATCACTCTCGCCGGCTGCTTGAGCTCACTGTGCATTACAGAAGCCAAGTGATTAGCCCCCACCAGCACCCACAAACTTATTTCGAACTAGCACATCGAATGGGCTGTAAATTTTCATAGGAAAGGCTGCATGACCGTGACAGATTTGGATTCTGACTTTTGGGACCCGCGAGGAAATAGCCTATCCAAGGTGGTGTCGACTTACTAGCCAGTCAACAAACGATTCTGCCTACCAGCCGTTGGATTGACATCCAACATCTGTCGTGTATCTTCAATCTCTTGTCTTCTTCTTCCTCTAGCCGCCCAAACCAAACCACCCCGTCGGCTCGGCCTGCTCCCGCCTCCCATGGCTGGCTGCGCCTCCGCCGCCCTACCGTACGTACCCTCCAACGTTGGCAAGTCCCTTCCTCTATTCCCCCACACGTCCTGTTATTCTCCAGCGACGTCAGCCCCAACACGCACTCGCGCCCGAACCAGTCAACCCTCGTACTCCCCTCCGCCTGCGACTGGACTAGCGCATCTTCAACGGCTCCTGTTCGTTCCGTCCGAGGCCTCGCCGTCGTCCTCCGCCTTGCGGCCTTGGTTCGCTCGCCGTGCGCGGTGCGCCGCCCTCTTGCGTTGTCAACGTCGTCAACAACCGAGAGGAACAAGGAGATGATTGTACGTGGAGAGGATGACAGTAGGGACCCACCGGCGTCATGGCAGTCCGCAAGCAAGTGCCTCTATTGTACAAGCCCAAAAATATGGTTCCTCCTAATGGTTGGACATCTGGGGCTCACGCCATTGTCAACGTAGTCAATAAACGAGAGAATTACACTACGAGCGGCTGACACCAGGGACCCAGCAAGTCGCGCAGTTTTTTTTGAGGAACAAGCAGTTGTTATTTATACTAGTTTTAGCGATGGGTCAGGGTAACAACGGGGCTGTGCGGGGGCCGTGGCCCGTCTAGCCAGGGTTTTGTTTATGTTTACCACATCATGAGCCCAGTTGTGTTTTTTTCTTGCTGAAAATGGCTAGCCCGGTTCTATTTTTTTTTAAGAAATACCCAAACAAGGCCTACTTGCTTTATCGGCCCTGCTGGGTTGCAAATCTTTCAAGACGAGGAGAGTTTCATTCGGTTTGCCCAGAAATGGGCTGTACATTTTTAAAACACATCAAACCGGGAATTAGTTTCAAGTTTTTTTCATTACAAGATCTTAAATTCCATTGATTTTTATGCGTGGACAATTATTTGGATTTTATATTTATATAAATTATTTTTCAAAATAGTTTGAATGTGAATCGATATTTCAGGATTAAAAACAGTTAACCGCACCAAAATATGCAAAATTTCGTATACTTTTTAACCGTGGCCACAATATGGGGTGTAATGCTAACAAAAAGAAGATGGGCTCCAAAAAAAATTCTTAAGAATTAGCAAATGGGCTGTACATTATTAGAAATAATGGCAGATGGGTTGTATGCTGTTTTCCACAGATTTGAGGCTGACTTGTGCGCCTACTACAGGTTGACGCGTATGCTTTCATAAAAAAAAGGCTGACGCACACGCAACGCCCTGTCAACTTAGTCAACACACGAGAGCAGTGACTGTTGGATGCCCATCCAACGGCTGTCGTGCTTCTTCAATCTCTGCTCTTCATGCTCCAGCCGCTCAAACAAGCGCCGGCGGGACTACCTGTTCCCTCCTCCCGCGGCCGGCTATGCTGCCGCGCAGGCCTCACGGCCCCACCGTACTCCCATCGCTGGCCTAGCCAACCCTCTACTCACCCACACATGCTGTTATTCTCCGGCGACGGCAGACGAACCAGTAAACCCTCGTACTCCTCCGCGTGGGAAACAACTGACGAGTATTCCCTGGCTCCGTGTCGTTCCCTTCCTAGGCCTCGCCGTCGTCCACCATCCTGGTGCTCTCGGCGCGGCCTGGTCAACGTGGTCAATGAACGACATCCATCGGAAGTGGACTGTACGTGGAGAGGCTGACAGCTGGGTCCACGGTCGTGTTGGGGATCGTTGCCGAAATTAAAATTTTCTACGCATCACCAAGAACAATCTATGGAGTCTTCTAGCAACGAGACGGAAAAGAGTGCATCTACATACCCTTGTAGATCGCGAGCGGAAGCGTTCAAGTGAACGGGGTTGATGGAGTCGTACTCGTCGTGATCCAAATCACCGATGACCGAGCGCCGAACGGACGGCACCTCCGCGTTCAACACACGTACGGTTGGGGAAGATGTCTCCTCCTTCTTGATCCAGCAAGGGGGAGGGAGAGGTTGATGGAGATCCAGCAGCACGATGGCGTGGTGGTGGAAGCAGCGGGGATCTCGGCAGGGCTTCGCCAAGCTCAGCGAGAGGGAGAGGTGTCACGGGAGGGAGAGGGAGGCGCCAGAGGCTTGGGTGCGGCTGCCCTCCCTCCCCCCTCTTTATATAGGGGTCCAGGGGGGCGCCGGCCCCTAGAGATCCCATCTCAAGGGGGGCGGCGGCCAAGGGGGGACTTGCCCCCCAAGTCAAGTGGGGCGCCCCCCCCCACCCTAGGGTTTCCAACCCTAGGCGCAGGGGAGGCCCAAGGGGGGCGCACCAGCCCACCAGGGGCTGGTTCCCTTCCCCACTTCAGCCCATGGGGCCCTCCGGCATAGGTGGCCCCACCCGGTGGACCCCCGGGACCCTTCCGGTGGTCCCGGTACAATACCGGTGACCCCCGAAACTTTCCCGGTGGCCGAAACTGGACTTCCTATATACAATTCTTCACCTCCGACCATTCCGGAACTCCTCGTGACGTCCGGGATCTCATCCGGGACTCCGAACAACTTTCGGGTTACCGCATACTAGTATCTCTACAACCCTAGCGTCACCTAACCTTAAGTGTGTAGACCCTACGAGTTCGGGAGACATGCAGACATGACCAAGACGACTCTCCGGTCAATAACCAACAGCGGGATCTGGATACCCATGTTGGCTCCCACATGTTCCACGATGATCTCATCGGATGAACCACGATGTCGAGGATTCAATCAATCCCGTATACAATTCCCTTTGTCAATCGGTACGTTACTTGCCCGAGATTCGATCGTTGGTATCCCAATACCTTGTCTCGTTACCGGCAAGTCACTTTACTCGTACCGTAATGCATGATCCCGTGACCAAACACTTGGTCACATTGAGCTCATTATGATGATGCATTACCGAGTGGGCCCAGAGATACCTCTCCGTCATACGGAGTGACAAATCCCAGTCTCGATTCGTGCCAACCCAACAGACACTTTCGGAGATACCCGTAGTGCACCTTTATAGCCACCCAGTTACGTTGTGACGTTTGGCACACCCAAAGCACTCCTATGGTATCCGGGAGTTGCACAATCTCGTGGTCTAAGGAAATGATACTTGACATTTGGAAAAGCTCTAGCAAACGAACTACACGATCTTGTGCTATGCTTAGGATTGGGTCTTGTCCATCACATCATTCTCCTAATGATGTGATCCCGTTATCAATGACATCCAATGTCCATAGTCGGGAAACCATGACCATCTGTTGATCAACGAGCTAGTCAACTAGAGGCTCACTAGGGACATGTTGAGGTCTATGTATTCACACATGTATTACGATTTCCGGATAACACAATTATAGCATGAACAATAGAGAATTATCATGAACAAGGAAATATAATAATAACCATTTTATTATTGCCTCTAGGGCATATTTCCAACAGTTTCCCACTTGCACTAGAGTCAATAATCTAGTTACATTGTGATGAATCGAACACCCATAGAGTTCTGGTGTTGATCATGTTTTGCTCTAGGGAGAGGTTTAGTCAACGGATCTGCTACATTCAGGTCCGTATGTACTTTACAAATATCTATGTCTCCATTTTGAACATTTTCACGAATGGAGTTGAAGCGACGCTTGATATGCCTGGTCTTCCTGTGAAACCTGGGCTCCTTGGCAAGGGCAATAGCTCCAGTATTGTCACAGAAGAGAGTCATCGGGCCCGACGCATTGGGAATCACTCCTAGGCCGGTAATGAACTCCTTCACCCAGATTGCTTCTTGTGCTGCCTCTGAAGTGGCCATGTATTCCGCTTCACATGTAGATCCCGCCACAACGCTTTGCTTGCAACTGCACCAGCTTACTGCCCCACCATTCAAAACATACACGTATCCGGTTTGTGACTTAGAGTCATCCAGATCTGTGTCGAAGCTAGCATCGATGTAACCCTTTACGACGAGCTCTTCGTCACCTCCATAAACGAGAAACATATCCTTAGTCCTCTTCAGGTAATTCAGCATATTCTTGACCGCTGTCCAGTGTTCCATGCCGGGATTACTTTGGTACCTTCCTACCAAACTTACGGCAAAGTTTACATCAGGTCTGGTACACAACATGGCATACATAATAGACCCTATGGCCGAGGCATAGGGGACGACACTCATCTTTTCTCTATCTTCTGCCGTGGTCGGGCATTGAGCCGTGCTCAATTGCACACCTTGCAATACAGGCAAGAACCCCTTCTTGGACTGATCCATATTGAACTTCTTCAATATCTTGTCAAGGTACGTACTTTGTGAAAGACCAATGAGGCGTCTCGATCTATCTCTATAGATCTTGATGCCTAATATATAAGCAGCTTCTCCAAGGTCCTTCATTGAAAAACACTTGTTCAAGTAGGCATTTATGCTTCCAAAGAATTCTATATCATTTCCCATCAATAGTATGTCATCCACATATAATATGAGAAATGCTACAGAGCTCCCACTCACTTTCTTGTAAACACAGGCTTCTCCATAAGTCTGTGTAAACCCAAACGCTTTGATCATCTCATCAAATCGAATGTTCCAACTCCGAGATGATTGCACCAGCCCATAGATGGAGCGCTGGAGCTTGCATACCTTGTTAGCATTCTTAGGATCGACAAAACCTTCCGGTTGCATCATATACAATTCTTCCTTAAGAAAGCCGTTAAGGAATGCTGTTTTGACGTCCATTTGCCATATCTCATAATCATAGAATGCGGCAATTGCTAACATGATTCGGACGGACTTCGGCTTCGCTACGGGTGAGAAAGTCTCATCGTAGTCAACCCCTTGAACTTGTCGATAACCCTTAGCAACAAGTCGAGGCTTATAGATGGTCACATTACCATCCGCGTCTGTCTTCTTCTTAAAAATCCATTTATTTTCTATGGCTCGCCGATCATCGGGCAAGTCAGTGAAATTCCATACTTCGTTTTCATGCATGGATCCTATCTCGGATTTCATGGCTTTTAGCCATTTGTCGGAATCTGGGCCCGCCATTGCTTCTTCATAGTTTGAAGGTTCACCGTTGTCTAACAACATGATTTCCAGGACAGGGTTGCCATACCACTCTGGTGTGGAACGTGTCCTCGTGGACCTCCGAAGTTCAGTAGTAACTTGATCCGAAGTACCTTGATCATCATCATTAGCTTCCTCTCTAGTCAGTGCAGGCACCACAGGAACATCTTCCTGAGCTGCGCTACTTTTCGGTTCAAGAGGTAGTACTTCATCAAGTTCCACTTTCCTCCCACTTACTTCTTTCGAGAGAAACTCTTTCTCCAGAAAGGACCCATTCTTGGCAACAAAGATCTTGCCTTCGGATCTGAGGTAGAAGGTATACCCAATGGTTTCCTTAGGATATCCTATGAAGACGCATTTTTCCGACTTGGGTTCGAGCTTTTCAGGTTGAAGTTTCTTGACATAAGCATCGCATCCCCAAACTTTTAGAAACGACAGCTTAGGTTTGTTCCCAAACCATAATTCATACGGTGTCGTCTCGACGGATTTCGACGGAGCCCTATTTAAAGTGAATGCGGCAGTCTCTAAAGCATAGCCCCAAAATGAGAGCGGTAGATCGGTAAGAGACATCATAGATCGCACCATATCCAATAGAGTGCGATTACGATGTTCGGACACACCATTTCGCTGAGGTGTTCCAGGCGGCGTGAGTTGTGAAACTATTCCACATTACCTTAAGTGTGTGCCAAATTCGTGACTCAAATATTCCCCTCCATGATCTAATCGTAAGAACTTTATTTTCCTGTCACGTTGATTCTCAACCTCACTCTGAAATTCCTTGAACTTTTCAAAGGTCTCAGACTTGTGTTTCATTAGGTAGACATACCCATATCTACTCAAGTCATCAGTGAGAGTGAGAACATAACGATAGCCACCGCGAGCCTCAACACTCATTGGACCGCACACATCAGTATGTATGATTTCCAATAAGTTGGTTGCTCGCTCCATTGTTCCAGAGAACGGAGTCTTGGTCATCTTACCCATGAGGCATGGTTCGCACGTGTCAAATGATTTGTAACCAGGAGACTCTAAAAGTCCATCAGCATGGAGCTTCTTCATGCGCTTGACACCAATGTGACCAAGACGGCGGTGCCACAAGCATGTGGGACTATCATTATCAACCTTACATCTTTTGGTATTCACACTATGAATATGTGTAACACTACGTTCGAGATTCATTAAGAATAAACCATTAACCAGCGGGGCATGACCATAAAACATATCTCTCATATAAATAGAACAACCATTATTCTCGGATTTAAATGAGTAGCCATCTCAAATTAAACGAGATCCTGGTACAATGTTCATGCTCAAAGCTGGCACTAAATAACAATTATTGAGGTTTAAAACTAATCCCGTAGGTAAATGTAGAGGTAGCGTGCCGACGGCGATCACATCGACCTTGGAACCATTCCCGACGCGCATCGTCACCTCGTCCTTTGCCAGTCTCCGTTTATTCCGCAGCTCCTGCTTTGAGTTACAAATATGAGCAACCGCACCGGTATCAAATACCCAGGAGCTACTACGAGTGCTGGTAAGGTACACATCAATAACATGTATATCACATATACCTTTGGTGTTGCCGGCCTTCTTGTCCGCAAAGTACTTGGGGCAGTTCCGCTTCCAGTGACCACTTCCCTTGCAATAAAAGCACTCAGTCTCAGGCTTGGGTCCATTCTTTGGCTTCTTCCCGGCAACTGGCTTACCGGGCGCGGCAACTCCCTTGCCGTCCTTCTTGAAGTTCTTCTTACCCTTGCCTTTCTTGAACTTAGTGGTTTTATTCACCATCAACACTTGATGTTCCTTTTTGATCTCCACCTCCGCTGATTTCAGCATTGAATATACTTCAGGAATGGTCTTTTCCATCCCCTGCACATTGAAGTTCATTACAAAGCTCTTGTAGCTCGGTGGAAGCGACTGAAGGATTCTGTCAATGACCGCGTCATCCGGGAGATTAACTCCCAGCTGAGTCAAGCGGTTGTGTAACCTAGACATTTTGAGTATGTGCTCACTGACAGAACTATTTTCCTCCATCTTACAACTGAAGAACTTGTCGGAGACTTCATATCTCTCGACCCGGGCATGAGCTTGGAAAACCATTTTCAGCTCTTCGAACATCTCATATGCTCCGTGTTGCTCAAAACGCTTTTGGAGCCCTGGTTCTAAGCTGTAAAGCATGCCGCACTGAACGAGGGAGTAATCATCAGCACGCTGCTGCCAAGCGTTCATAACGTCTTGGTTCTCTGGGATGGGTGCGTCACCTAGCGGTGCTTCTAGGATATAATCTTTCTTGGCATCTATGAGGATGATCCTCAGGTTCCGGACCCAGTCCGTATAGTTGCTGCCATCATCTTTCAGCTTGGTTTTCTCTAGGAACGCGTTGAAGTTGAGGGCAATGTGGGCCATTTTATCTACAAGACATATTGTAAAGATTTTAGACTAAGTTCATGATAATTAAGTTCATCTAATCAAATTATTCAATGAACTCCCACTCAGATAGACATCCCTCTAGTCATCTATGTGAAACATGATCCGAGTCAACTAGGCCGTGTCCGATCATCACGTGAGACGGACTAGTCAACATCGGTGAACATCTTCATGTTGATCGTATCTTCTATACGACTCATGCTCGACCTTTCGGTCTTCCGTGTTCCGAGGCCATGTCTGTACATGCTAGGCTCGTCAAGTCAACCTAAGTGTATTGCGTGTGTAAATCTGGCTTACACCCGTTGTATTCGAACGTTAGAATCTATCACACCCGATCATCACGTGGTGCTTCGAAACAACGAACCTTCGCAACAGTGCACAGTTAGGGGGAACATTTTCTTGAAATTATTGTGAGGGATCATCTTATTTAAGCTACTGTCGTTCTAAGCAAATAAGATGTAAAACATGATAAACATCACATGCAATCAAATCGTGATATGATATGGCCAGTATCATATTGCTCCTTTGATCTCCATCTTCGGGGCGCCATGATCATCTTCGTCACCGGCATGACACCATGATCTCCATCATCGTGTCTTCATGAAGTTGTCACGCCAATGATTACTTCTACTTCTATGGCTAACGTGTTTAGCAATAAAGTAAAGTAATTTACATGGCGTTATTACACGCAGGTCATACAAAAAATAAAGACAACTCCTATGGCTCCTGCCGGTTGTCATACTCATCGACATGCAAGTCGTGATTCCTATTACAAGAACATGATCAATCTCATACATCACATATATTTCGTTCATCACATCCTTTTGGCCATATCACGTCACAAGGCATATGCTACAAAAACAAGTTAGACGTCCTCTAATTGTTGTTGCATGTTTTTACGTGGCTTCTATAGGTTTCTAGCAAGAACGTTTCTTACCTACGTAAAACCACAACGTGATATGCCAACTTCTATTTACCCTTCATAAGGACCCTTTTCATCGAATCCGATTCGACTAAAGTGGGAGAGACAGACACCCGCTAGCCACCTTATGCAACTAGTGCATGTCAGTCGGTGGAACCTGTCTCACGTAAGCGTACGTGTAAGGTCGGTCCGGGCCGCTTCATCCCATGGTGCCGCCGAAACAAGATAAGACTAGTAGTGGCAAGAAAGTTGAAAACATCTACGCCCACAACAAGTTTGTGTTCTACTCGTGCATAGAAACTACACATAAACCTGGCTCTGATACCACTTTTGGGGATCGTTGCAGAAATTAAAATTTTCTACGCATCACCAAGAACAATCTATGGAGTCTTCTAGCAACGAGAGGGGAAAGAGTGCATCTACATACCCTTGTAGATAGGGAGCGGAAGCGTTCAAGTGAACGGGGTTGATGGAGTCGTACTCGTCGTGATCCAAATCACCGATGACCGAGCGCCGAACGGACGGCACCTCCGCGTTCAACACACGTACGGTTGGGGAAGACGTCTCCTCCTTCTTGATCCAGCAAGGGGGAGGAAGAGGTTGATGGAGATCCAGCAATACGACGGCGTGGTGGTGGAAGCAGCGGGGATCTCGGCAGGGCTTCGCCAAGCTCAGCGAGAGGGAGAGGTGTCACGGGAGGGAGAGGGAGGCGCCAGAGGCTTGGGTGCAGCTACCCTCCCTCCCCCCTCTTTATATAGGGGTCCAGGGGGGCGCCGGCCCCCAGAGATCCCATCTCAAGGGGGGCGGCGGCCAAGGGGGGACTTGCCCCCCAAGTCAAGTGGGGCGCCCCCCACCCTAGGGTTTCCAACCCTAGGCGCAGGGGAGGCCCAAGGGGGGCGCACCAGCCCACCAGGGGCTGGTTCCCTTCCCCACTTCAGACCATGGGGCCCTCCGGGATAGGTGGCCCCACCCGGTGGACTCCCGGGACCCTTCCGGTGGTCCCGGTACAATACCGGTGACCCCCGAAACTTTCCCGGTGGCCGAAACTGGACTTCCTATATACAATTCTTCACCTCCAGACCATTCCGGAACTCCTCGTGACGTCCGGGATCTCATCCGGGACTCCGAACAACTTTCGGGTTACCGCATACTAGTATCTCTACAACCCTAGCATCACCTAACCTTAAGTGTGTAGACCCTACGGGTTCGGGAGACATGCAGACATGACCGAGACGACTCTCCGGTCAATAACCAATAGCGGGATCTGGATACCCATGTTGGCTCCCACATGTTCCACGATGATCTCATCGGATGAACCACGATGTCGAGGATTCAATCAATCCCGTATACAATTCCCTTTGTCAATCGGTACGCTACTTGCCCGAGATTCGATCATCGGTATCCCAATACCTTGTTCAATCTCGTTACCGGCAAGTCACTTTACTCGTACCGTAATGCATGATCCCGTGACCAAACACTTGGTCACATTGAGCTCACTATGATGATGCATTACCGAGTGGGCCCAGAGATACCTCTCCGTCATACGGAGTGACAAATCCCAGTCTCGATTCGTGCCAACCCAACAGACACTTTCGGAGATACCCGTAGTGCACCTTTATAGCCACCCAGTTATGTTGTGACGTTTGGCACACCAAAAGCACTCCTATGGTATCCGGGATTTGCACAATCTCATGGTCTAAGGAAATGATACTTGACATTTGAAAAAGCTCTAGCAAATGAACTACACGATCTTGTGCTATGCTTAGGATTGGGTCTTGTCCATCACATCATTCTCCTAATGATGTGATCCCGTTATCAATGACATCCAATGTCCATAGTCAGGAAACCATGACCATCTGTTGATAAACGAGCTAGTCAACTAGAGGCTCACTAGGGACATGTTGTGGTCTATGTATTCACACATGTATTACGATTTCTGGATAACACAATTATAGCATGAACAATAGACAATTATCATAAACAAGGAAATATAATAATAACCATTTTATTATTGCCTCTAGGGCATATTTCCAACAGGCCGCACGCAAGGAAATGCCTCCTTATTACGCGCAAAATAATGATTCCTCCACCTGACAGCTAGGACCCACAGGAAGGGCCTCTGTATTTCACGAAAAAAACGTTCCCCCCGCTCACAGGTCGGACCCACCAGCTATATCTTCGCACGCAAGGAAGTGCCTCCTTATTACGCCCAAAAAATGAATACCCCCCTGCTAGCTGGGACCCACCATATTGTTGGGCTAACTTGTGGGCCTACTAAGTTGACGGGGACGGGGGGCTTTGTCAACTTAGTCAATACTCCAGTGACCGTATGATGTCCATCCAACAGCCATAGTGCTTCTTCAACCTCTGGTCTTCTTTCTCCAGCCGCCCAAAGCAGCGCCGGTCGCGCCGCCTGCTCCTGCCTCCCGTGGCCGGCTGTGCTACCGCGGAGGCCTCACCGCCCCCATACTACTCCCACCACTGGCCAGGCCATCCCTCCACTCACCCACACCCCCTGTTATTCTGCGGCGACGGCAGCCTCACACCTCAGCCGAACCAGTGAACGCTCGTACTCCTCTCCGCGTGGGCATCCACTGCCGCGTCTTGCTCGGCTCCGCGTCGTCCCCTTCCTAGGCCTCGCCGTCGTCCACCGCCGTGGTGCTCTCGGCGCGGCGTGGTCAATGTGGTCAACGACCGACTTCCATCAGAAGAGTACTGTATGTGGAGAGGCTGACAGCTGGGCCACGGCAGCCGCAAGGAAGTGCCTCCTTATTACGCGGAAAATAATTATTCCTCCACCTGACAGCGGGGACCCACCGGACGGGCCACCAGTATTTTGCGAAAAAATCGTTTCCCCCTGACAGCTGGGACCCACCGGACGGGCCACCGTATTTCGCAAAAAAACGTTCCCCCCGCTGCCAGCTCGGACCCACTGGAAGTGCCTCCTTATTACGCACAAAAAAATGAATACTCCCCCGGCTAGCTGGGACCCACCTTGGTGGGAGGCTGACTTGTGGGCCTACTAAGTTGACGGGGACGAAGGGCTTTGTCAACTTAGTCAATATGAACGATTCTAGCTCCAGTGACCGTACGATGTCCATCCAACGGTCGTAGTGCTTCTTCAACCTCTGGTCTTCTTCCTCCAGCCGCCCAAAGCAGCGCCGGTCGTGTCGCATGCTCCTGCCTCCCGTGGCCGGCTGTGCTGCCGCAGAGGCCTCACTGCCCTTATTATTCCCACCGCTGACCAGGCCCTGCGGCGACGGCAGCCTCACACCGCAGCCGAACCAGTGAACCCTCGTACTCCTCTCCACGCGGGCTTCCACTGCCGTGTCTTCCCCGGCACCGTGTCGTCCCCTTCCTAGGCCTCGCTGTCGTCCACTGCCATGGTGCTCTCCGCGCGGCGTGGTCAACGTCGTCAAGGAACTACTTCCATCGGAAGAGTACTGTACGTGGAGAGGCTGACAGCTGGGTCCACGGCCACAGCCCAGTTTTTTTGTGATTTGCCAAGTAAGTCGCTTTGTCAGGCCTGTTGGGCTGCAAATCTTTCAAGACGAGGAGAGCTTTCATTCGGCTGGCCGAGAAAATGGCCCATCAGTAATGAGAAATGGGCTATACATTTTTAAAACACATAAAACCGGCAATTAGTTTCAAATATCTTTTTTTTCATTTCAAGATTTTAAATTACATTAATTTTTATGCGTGGAGAATTTGTTGGATTTTATATTGATATAAATTTATTTTAAAATCAGTTTGAATGTGTATTGAAATTTCGGGATTAAAAACAGTTTGGACCGCACCGAAATATGCAAAATTTCATATAACCGTGGCCACAATATGGGCTGTAATGCTAACAAAAAGAATATGGGCTCAAAAAAACCTTAAGAATTAGCAAATGGGCTGTAAATTATTAGAAATAATGGCAGATGGGCTGTATGCTGTTTTCCATAGATTTGAGGCTTTCCTAAAAAAAGGTTGACGCACAAGCACCGACTGTTGGATGTCCATCCAACAGCCGTCGTGCTTCTTCAATCTCTGCTCTTCCTGCTCCAGCCGCTCAAACAAGCGCCAGCTGGACTGCCTGCTCCCTCCTCCCCGCGGCCGGCTGTGCTGCCGCGCAGGCCTCACCGCCCCACCGTACTCCCATCTCTGGCCTAGCCATCCCTCTACTCACCCACACCTGCTGTTATTCTCCGGCGATGGCAGACGAACCAGTAAACCCTCGTACAGTCGTACTCCCCTCTGCGTGGGAAACAACTGCCGAGTCTTCCCTGCCTCCGTGTCGTCCCCTTCCTAGACCTTGCCGTCGTCCACCGCCGTGGTGCTCTCGGTGCGGCGTGGTGAATGTGGTCAACGACCGATTTCCATCGGAAGAGTACTGTGCGTGGAGACGCCGACAGCTGGGTCCACCGCCGCAGCAAGGAAGTGCCTCCTTATTACGCGCAAAATAATTATTCCTCCACCTGACAGCGGGGACCCACCGGACGGGCCACCGTATTTCGCAAAAAAAAGTTTCCCCCCTAACTTCTGGGACCCACCAGCTACACCTTCGCACGCAAGGAAGTGCGTCCGGGCAAAAAAAACAAAACAATTCGCCCCCTGACTGCTGGGACCCACAAGCTACATCTTCGCACGCAAGGAAGTGCCTGACAGTCGTGACCCACCTGGTCGAAGCGTACGTAGCGTTGTCATTCTGGTCGCGAACATGTACGTACATATATACTGGTGGATGTAGAGGCGCGCACGTGTCGTAGTAGAGGCGCGCACGTAGCATGTACACGTACGTACAGCGGCCAGGGTGCAAGAAAGAAAATACGGCCACGTATGTGCACATACGGGCAGGGTCTCGAACGCCTACTCGCGCATATGTACGGCGAGGGCTCGTTGACATGGCTGGGTCGGAACGGAGAAACAGCGTCGTCGTCGTGTTCATGGGGAGGCAACGGAATGCTTCGTGTTCATGGGGAGGCAACGAAATGCGTCGTGTTCATCGGGAGGCAACGAAACGCGTGGGAGCCAACCGGCTGGGTCGGAACGGAATGCGTGGTCGTGTTCATCGGGAGGGCTTGGACGGAACAGGCGATGGAAATGAGGCTTGGCGTACCGCAGAACGGAGGAAACGGCCTTGTGTTCGACCGGCCACGTTCGAAACGGGATCCTGTTCATCGGGAGGGGTCTGGCGTACCGCAAAACGGACGAAAGGGACCTCCTATGGTCAAAACAGGGGTCCTGTTGATCGGGAGGGGTGTGGCGTACTGCAAAACGAACGAAACGGACCTCCTACGGTCAAAACAGGGGTCCTGTTGATCGGGAGGGGTGTGGCGTACCGCAAAACGGACGAAACAGACCTCCTACGGTCGAAACGGGGGTCCTGTTCATCGGGAGGGGTGTGGCGTACCGCAAAACGGGACTCCACGGGATACTGTTCATCTCCACCGTCGACCTCCTCCAGCCTCCACGGGCTACCGTCGACCTCCTCGAGCCTCCACGGGCTCCTGTTCATCCAGCCTCCACCGCGCGCTACTCCACCGGCTACTGTTCAACCACCCCTCCACGGGCACCCCTCCACCGTCTACTGTTCATCCAGCCCTCCGCACCACGGGGTCCTATTCAACCACCCCTCCACGGGCACCCCTCCACCGTCTACTGTTTATCCAGCCCTCAACACCACGGGGTCCTATTCATCCAGAGGCAACGCCACCGCTCATTGTTCATCCACACCCCCCCCCCGCAACGCTCACTGTTCATCCCAGAGGTAGCATCGATCGGCTTCAGTTGGCAGCAGTAGCGAAGGAATCGCTCGATCGGGTTCAGTTAACAGCCATCGATCGATCGCTCGGGTTCAGTAACGCGTAGCCTGCAGTGCAATCCCTCGGGTTCACTTAGAGCCCAACGCCTTGCTCGGGTTCAGTTAGAGCCAATGCCTCGCACACACGCGCGTACGTGTACGAGAGAAACGCGCATCGCTCGGCCCCCGACCTCCCACCATAACAGGGAACTCGCCGAAATTTTCCTCGCCCTCACTTCTACCACGGTTTTTTCCGTCATGGACGACCCAAAGAATGTCATCCAGCTGCGTCTCCGGCCCACCCAGGACGAAAAGCCCATTTACTGTCACGATTTTTTGTCATAGAAGTAGGAGCCCACCACATCTATGATGATACCGGGTTTTGTCACAATTATCGTCATAGAAGTGTCATATGTATGACAGAAAAAAATTCGTTCGGCCCAAAATGTCACGGATGTGTCTTTTTTTTGTAGTGAAACGTTTGCTTCCAACTAGAAACGAGAAATAAAACTACGTTGTGGGTATGAAGAGGATAACTTTGTATGATATCGGAGAGCTAAAATATAAAAGTAGGTGCTGTTATCATAAAGTTAGAATATATTAGTAAATATTATAAATAGCGAGTGTGGAATAATGATGGGTCAGTGTGCGGAATTATCCTAGGCAATCGTTAACAAGACCGGTAATCACTATTGCAATTTCATATGAGGGAGAGGCATAAGCTAACATACTTTCTTTTCTTGGATCATATGCACTTATGATTGGAACTCTAGGAAGCATCCGCAACTACTAAAGATCATTAAGGTAAAACCCAACCATAGCATTAAAGCATCAAGTCCTCTTTATTCCCATAGGCAACAACCCCCTTACTCGGGTTTGTGTTTCAGTCACTCACCAACCCACTATAAGAGAATCATGAACGTATTGCAACACCCTACAGCGGGAATCCCTCATGCTTGCGCGACACGGAGGGCACAATAGGACAACACCAAAATAAAACATACAACTCATACCAATCTAGATCATCAATCAACCCAAAGAAAAAGGATATCTACTCAAAACATCAGAAGATGGCAACACTTCATTGGATCATAATATGTGGCATAAAGCACCATGTTCAAGTAGGGATTACAGCGGGGTACGGGAGAGTGGACCGCGTAAAAGAGATGAGGATGGTGATGATGGTGGTGATGTTGATGAAGACGATCACCACGGTGATGATTCCCCTCTCGATGGCACTCCGGCACCACCAAGAGAGAGGAGGAGAGGTTCTCCCCCTTGTGCTTCCTCCTCCATGGCCTCCCCCATAGATGGGGAGAGGTTCTCCCTCTGGTCCTTGGCCTTCATGGCGATGATGGCCCCTCCGGGATCCTCATCCATGGCCTCCGGTGATGATGGCCCCTCCGGCAGGGTGCAAGAGAGGGCCTAGATTGATTTCTCGTGTCTACAGAGGCTTGCAGCGGCGGAACTTCCGATCTAGGTTATTTTCTGGGAGTTTCTGTATTTATAGGAATTTTTGGCGTTGGTTTCACGTCAGGGGGGTCTCCGAGTCGTCCAGGAGGCAGGGGCCCACGCCCAGGGGGGTGGGCGCGCCCCCCACCCTCGTGGATAGCTCGGGACTCTTCTGGCCCAACTCTTTTACTCCAGGGGCTTCTTTTGGTCCATAAAAAATCATCAAAAATTGGCACGTCAATTGGACTCCGTTTGGTATTCCTTTTCTGTAAAACTCAAAAACAAGGAAAAAACAGAAACTGGCACTGGACTCTAGGTTAATAGGTTAGTCCCAAAAATCATATAAAATAGCATATAAATGCATATAAAACATCTAAGATGGACAATATAATAGCATGAATACTTCATAAATTATAGATACGTTGGAGACGTATCAGCATCCCCAAGCTTAATTCCTGCTCGTCCTCGAGTAGGTAAATGATAAAAGAAATAATTTATGAAGTGTGAATGCTAGCAGGTGCACAAGTTTGATCAATGATAGTTTCAATCACCTTTTCTAGCATCATTATATGTCATAACAGTAGCTCAGCTCATAAAACTTTTCATGATCAAGTAACAAGCTATTCACATGTTAAAGTATAGATCATAAACTTTCTTGAAAACTAACAAACAATGCTCTTAGTCATCAAACAATTGCAATTCATCTTATTTTCAGGAAGGGTCTATGTCAGAGCTTTGATTTAGCAAACTCCGCATACTCAACTATCATTTAATCTTTCACAATTGCTAACACTCACGTGATATTTATGGGTTCAAAGTTTTAATCGGACACAGAGAAAGATAGGGGCTTATAGATTCGCCTCCCAACCTTTTACCTCAAGGGTAATGTCAACAATAATAGTTCATGATAACTTACATCCAATTGGATATATATATCAGGATCTTTCCAACGCAATGTGCTTGCCAAAGGATAAAATGTAAAAAAGGAAAGGTGAAGACCACCATGACTCTTGCATAAGGTAGAAGATAAAAGTAAAAGATAGTCCCTTCGCAGAGGGAAGCAGAGGTTGTCATGCGATTTTATGGTTAGATGCACAAAATCTTAATGCAAAAGAATGTCACTTTATATTGCCACTTGTGATAGGGACCTTTATTGCAGTCCGTCGCTTTTATTGCTTCCATATCACAAGATCGTATAAAGCTTATTTTCTCCACACTAATAGATCATACATATTTAGAGAGCAATTTTTATTGCAAGTACTGATGACAACTTAGTTGAAGGATCTTACTCAATCCATAGGTAGGTATGCTGGACTCTCATGGCAAAACTCGTTTTAAGGGATGTTCGGAAGCACAAGTAGTATCTCTACTTGGTGCAAAGAATTTGGCTAGCATGAGGGGGAAAGGCAAGCTCAGCATGTTGGATAATCCATGACAATATACTTTATTTCGGATATAAGAAAACATAACCCATTACGTTGTCTTCCTCGTCCAACATCAAACTTTTAACATGTCATATTTTAATTAGTTCTCACAATTGCAAAAGATGTCCAAGATAGTATATTTATATGTGAAATCTCTCTTCCTTCAATATTCTTTTCATGAATTGTTCAAGTGACCAATTCTACGTTTGCTAACTTTCAATAAGTTTACTACCTATACTTATTATGTGTGAAGTCATTACTCCCCATGTTATAAGCATATGAAACATATATAAATTCAGATTTATGACATTCAATTCATTCAACCATTTACTCATAGGATATGCGTGAAGCACATGAGTAAATGACAAACTACTCCAAAAGATATAAGTGAAGAACACTGAGTAGTCAAATAATTAACTAGCCATGGGAGGATTCTTTTTCATTCAATATTTCAGATCCAATGATTTTATTCGGACAACAAGTAAAATTGAAAATACGCTCAAAGCAAAACACATATCATGTGACGAATAAAAATATAGCTCCGAGTAAGGTATACCGTTAGTTCTGAAGACGAAAGAGGGGATGCCTTCCGGGGCATCCCCAAGCTTAGGCGCTTGAGTCTTCCTTGAATATTACCTTGGGGGTACCTTGGCATCCCCAATCTTAGGGTCTTTCCACTCCTTATTCTCCTCATATCGATATCTCACCCAAAGCTTGAAAACTTCAATCACACAAAACTTAACGGAACTTCGTGAGATAGGTTAGTATGATAAAGAGTAAACCATTCACTTCGGTACTGTCAAAGACAAGGTTCATAATTGTTATCACACAATGCCTACTTTACCATATCATTTCTACAATTTATATAGAGAAATATAATCCATGGAAACTAGAAAACAAGCAAACTATGCAATGAAAACAGAATCTGTCAGAAACATAACAGTCTGTAATGATCTGAACGGCAACCATACTTATGCTACTCCAGAAATTATGAAATAAATTGGTGGACATGAGGAATTTTTCTATTAATATTATTCAAAAAGAATCAACTCAAAATCACTCTTCTGTAAAAAAAATGGTAGCTAATCTCGTGAGCGCAAAGTTTCTGTTTTCTACAGCAAGATCACATTAACTTTCACCCAATTCTTCCCAAAGATCTTACTTGGCACTTTATTGAAACAAAAGCTATAAAACATGATTAATACAGTAGTTTAATCACGTAAACACACAAAAACAGTAGGGGTAAATATTGGGTTGTCTCCCAACAAGCGCTTTTCTTTAATGCCTTTTAGCTAGGCATGATGATTTCAATGATGCTCACATAAAAGATAAGAATTGAAACATAAAGAGAGCATCATGAAGAATATGACTAGCACATTTGAATCTAACCAACTTCCTATGCCTAGGGATGTTGTGAACACATAATTTATAGGAACAAGAATCAACTAGCATAGGAAGGAAAAACAAGTATAACTTCAAAACTTTAAGCACATAGAGAGGAAACTTGATATTATTGCAACTCCTACAAGCATATATTCCTCCCTCATAATAATTTTCAGTAGCATCATGAATGAATTCAACAATATAACCATCACATAAATCATTCTTTTCATGATCTACACGCATAGAAATTTTTCTACTCTCCACATAAGCAAAATTCTTCTCATTCGGAATAGCGGGATCACTAGTTCCTAAAGTTGACACTCTTCCAAACCCGCTTTAGATGATAGTATTATTCATACTCCAAAAGATATAAGTGAAGTTCATGGAGCATTCTACAATTAATATAGACTAACCAATGTCCAAGCTCAAAATATATAAGTGAAGCACACAAAGCATTCTATAAAACCATACTCAAAAGATTTAAGTGAAGCACAAAGAGCAATTCTACAAGATCATACTTAAAAGATATAAGTGAAGCACATGAAGTATTCTATAAATTGATGAAGGGCTATCTCATACTAGCATGGTTCTTAAAAAAATAAAAACACAAAGAACACAAATCATGTGAACAAAACAAAAACCAAGGTATACCGATAATTGTTGAAGAAGAAAGATGGGATGCCAACCGGGGCATCCCCAAGCTTAGATGCTTGAGTATCCTTGGAATATTTACTTGGGGTGCCTTGGTCATCCCCAAGCTTGAACTCTTGCCTCTCTTTATTCTTCTCACATCGGTAACTCCACGTTCTTCGAACACTTCATCCACAAAAACTTAACAAAAACTTTGTGAGATCCGTTAGTATATTAAAGAAAATCACTACCTCTAGGTACTGTTGCAAACCCTTTACAATTTCATATTAGAACTATATCTACTGTATTCCAACTTCTCTATGGTTCGTACCCCCCGATTCTACCCATAGATTCATCAAAATAAGCGATCAACACATGGGAAACAGAATCTGTCTAAAACAGGACAGTCTGTAGTAATATGGAGGTTTAGTAAACTTATGTAACTCCAAAAATTATGAAAAAAAATTACATAATTAATGTGAAAAAAGTTTCAGACCCATTTGACTTTCCAGTAAAAAATGTAAAATCACGCGCTACAGCCAAAGTTTCTGTTTTTGTTCTGCACATAGTAAACAAGCAATCTAATCATCCTAAAACCAAAGCTTGGCACATAATTTTTATAATACAATGGATATACACAAGGGGATAATTATTTACAGAGAAACTTCCATGAAAAATTCTACATTGTTTCCGTGAGCATGAACACAAGTGCTCAAGGTCGACCCTCACTTGTTCAATGCATAACTTTCCAATCACTTCTCTTTTTGAAAAACTTTTTAGGCATGAGAGGCAAGTAAATTTTTTTGTATTTTCATTCTTTAAAAAAATTTATGTTTCACCCACAACTAAACAGAAACAATAAGGAAAAAAATCTACTTAGTGAAGAAATCAAACCAGCACACACGAGAATATCAACCCCACGCTATTGCTCCCCGGCAACGGCGCCAGAAAAGAGCTTGATAATCCCCAAGTGCAGGGAATCATCGTAGCAATTTTCAAAGGTGGAAGTGATAAGTATGGAGTGTCGAACCCACAAGGAGCTAAAGGTAAGATCAATAATCTCTCAAGCCCTATCTGCCACTGATACGACTCTACGTACACCAAACGTTTGCTTCCAACTAGAAACGAGAAATATAACTACGTTGTGGGTATGAAGAGGATAACTTTGTATGATGTCGGAGAGCTAAAATATAAAAGTAGGTGCTGTTATCATAAAGTTAGAATATATTACTAAGTATTATAAAGCGAGTGTGGAATAATGATGGGTCGGTGTGCGGAATTATCCTAGGCAATCGTTAACAAGACCGGTAATCACTATTGCAATTTCATATGAGGGAGAGGCATAAGCTAACATAATTTCTCTTCTTGGATCATACGCACTTATGATTGGAACTCTAGCAAGCATCCGCAACTACTAAAGACCATTCAGGTAAAACCCAACCATAGCAATAAAGCATCAAGTCCTCTTTATTCCCATACGCAACAACCCCCTTACTCGGGTTTGTGTTTCAGTCACTCACCAACCCACTATAAGCGAATCATGAACGTATTGCAACACCCTACAGCGGGAATCCCTCACGCTTGCGCGACACGGGGGGCACAATAGGACAGCACCAAAATAAAACATACAACTCATACCAATCTAGATCATCAATCAACCCAAAGACAAAGGATATCTACTCAAAACATCATAAGATGGCAACACATCATTGGATCATAATATATGGCATAAAGCACCATGTTCAAGTAGGGTTTACAGCGGGGTACGGGAGAGTGGACCGCGTAAAAGAGATGAGGATAGTGATGATGGTGGTGATGTTGATGAAGACGATCACCGCGGCGATGATTCCCCTCCCAATGGCACTCCGGCACCACCAAGAGAGAGGAGGAGAGGTTCTACCCCTTGTGCTTCCTCCTCCATGGCCTCCCCCATAGATGGGGAGAGGTTCTCCCTCTGCTCCTTGGCCTTCATGGCGATGATGGCCCCTCCGGGATCCTCATCCATGGCCTCCGGTGATGATGGCCCCCTCCGACAGGGTGCCAGAGAGGGCCTAGATTGATTCCTCGTGGCTACAGAGGCTTGCGGCGGCGAAACTTCCGATCTAGGTTTTTTTCTGGGAGTTTCTGTGTTTATAGGAATTTTTGGCGTTGGTTTCACGTCAGGGGGGTCTCCGAGTCGTCCACGAGGCAGGGGCAAACACTCAGGGGGTGGGCGCGCCCCCACCCTCGTGGACAGCTCGGGACTCTTCTGGCCCAACTCTTTTACTCCATGGGCTTCTTTTGGTCCATAAAATATCATCAAAAATCGGCACGTCAATTGGACTCCATTTGGTATTCCTTTTCTGTAAAACTCAAAAACAAGGAAAAAACATAAACTAGCACTGGACTCTAGGTTAATAGGTTAGTCCCAAAAATCATATGAAATAGCATATAAAACATCTAAGATCGATAATATAATAGCATGAATACTTCATAAATTATAGATACGTTGGAGACCTATCAGCATCCCCAAGCTTAATTCCTGCTCGTCCTCGAGTAGGTAAATGATAAAAGAAATAATTTATGAAGTGTGAATGCTAGCAGGTGCACAAGTTTGATCAATGATAATTTCAATCACCTTTTCTAGCATCAGTATATGTCATAACAGTAGCTCATCTCATAAAACTTTTCATGATCAAGTAACAAGCTATTCACTTGTTAAAGTACAGATCATAAACTTTCTTGAAAACTAACAAACAGTGCTCTTAGTCATCAAGCAATTGCAATTCATCTTATTTTCAGGAAGGGTCTATGTCAGAGCTTTGATTTAGCAAACTCCACATACTCAACTATCATTTAATCTTTCACAATTGCTAACACTCACGTGATATTTATGGGTTCAAAGTTTTAATCGGACACAGAGAAAGATAGGGGCTTATAGATTCGCCTCCCAACCTTTTACCTCAAGGGTAATGTCAACAATAATAGTTCATGATAACTTACATCCAATTGGATATATATATCAGGATATTTCCAACACAATGTGCTTGCCAAAGGATAAAATGTAAAAAAGGAAAGGTGAAGACCACCATGACTCTTGCATAAGGTAGAAGATAAAAGTAAAAGATAGGCCCTTCGCAGAGGGAAGCAGAGGTTGTCATGCGATTTTAAGGTTGGATGCACAAAATCTTAATGCTAAAGAATGTCACTTTATATTGCCACTTGTGATAGGGACCTTTAATATGCAGTCCGTCGCTTTTATTGCTTCCATGTCACAAGATCGTATAAAGCTTATTTTCTCCACACTAATAGATCATGCATATTTAGAGAGCAATTTTTATTGCAAGTACTGATGACAACTTACTTGAAGGATCTTACTCAATCCATAGGTAAGTATGCTGGACTCTCATGGCAAAACTCGTTTTAAGGGATGTTCGGAAGCACAAGTAGTATCTCTACTTGGTGCAAAGAATTTGGCTAGCATGAGGGGGAAAGGCAAGCTCAGCATGTTGGATAATCCATGACAATATACTTTATTTCGGATATAAGAAAACATAACCCATTACGTTGTCTTCCTCGTCCAACATCAAACTTTTAACATGTCATATTTTAATTAGTTCTCACAATTGCAAAAGATGTCCAAGATAGTATATTTATATGTGAAATCTCTCTTCCTTCAATATTCTTTTCATGAATTGTTCAAGTGACCAATTCTACGTTTGCTAACTTTCAATAAGTTTACTACCTATACTTATTATGTGTGAAGTCATTACTCCCCATGTTATAAGCATATGAAACATATATAAATTCAGATTTATGACATTCAATTCATTCAACCATTTACTCATAGGATATGCGTGAAGCACATGAGTAAATGACAAACTACTCCAAAAGATATAAGTGAAGAACACTGAGTAGTCAAATAATTAACTAGCCATGGGAGGATTCTTTTTCATTCAATATTTCAGATCCAATGATTTTATTCGGACAACAAGTAAAATTGAAAATACGCTCAAAGCAAAACACATATCATGTGACGAATAAAAATATAGCTCCGAGTAAGGTATACCGTTAGTTCTGAAGACGAAAGAGGGGATGCCTTCCGGGGCATCCCCAAGCTTAGGCGCTTGAGTCTTCCTTGACTATTACCTTGGGGGTACCTTGGCATCCCCAATCTTAGGGTCTTTCCACTCCTTATTCTCCTCATATCGATATCTCACCCAAAGCTTGAAAACTTCAATCACACAAAACTTAACGGAACTTCGTGAGATAGGTTAGTATGATAAAGAGTAAACCATTCACTTCGGTACTGTCAAAGACAAGGTTCATAATTGTTATCACACAATGCCTACTTTACCATATCATTTCTACAATTTATATAGAGAAATATAATCCATGGAAACTAGAAAACAAGCAAACTATGCAATGAAAACAGAATCTGTCAGAAACATAACAGTCTGTAATGATCTGAACGGCAACCATACTTATGCTACTCCAGAAATTATGAAATAAATTGGTGGACATGAGGAATTTTTCTATTAATATTATTCAAAAAGAATCAACTCAAAATCACTCTTCTGTAAAAAAAATGGTAGCTAATCTCGTGAGCGCAAAGTTTCTGTTTTCTACAGCAAGATCACATTAACTTTCACCCAATTCTTCCCAAAGATCTTACTTGGCACTTTATTGAAACAAAAGCTATAAAACATGATTAATACAGTAGTTTAATCACGTAAACACACAAAAACAGTAGGGGTAAATATTGGGTTGTCTCCCAACAAGCGCTTTTCTTTAATGCCTTTTAGCTAGGCATGATGATTTCAATGATGCTCACATAAAAGATAAGAATTGAAACATAAAGAGAGCATCATGAAGAATATGACTAGCACATTTGAATCTAACCAACTTCCTATGCCTAGGGATGTTGTGAACACATAATTTATAGGAACAAGAATCAACTAGCATAGGAAGGAAAAACAAGTATAACTTCAAAACTTTAAGCACATAGAGAGGAAACTTGATATTATTGCAACTCCTACAAGCATATATTCCTCCCTCATAATAATTTTCAGTAGCATCATGAATGAATTCAACAATATAACCATCACATAAATCATTCTTTTCATGATCTACACGCATAGAAATTTTTCTACTCTCCACATAAGCAAAATTCTTCTCATTCGGAATAGCGGGATCACTAGTTCCTAAAGTTGACACTCTTCCAAACCCGCTTTAGATGATAGTATTATTCATACTCCAAAAGATATAAGTGAAGTTCATGGAGCATTCTACAATTAATATAGACTAACCAATGTCCAAGCTCAAAATATATAAGTGAAGCACACAAAGCATTCTATAAAACCATACTCAAAAGATTTAAGTGAAGCACAAAGAGCAATTCTACAAGATCATACTTAAAAGATATAAGTGAAGCACATGAAGTATTCTATAAATTGATGAAGGGCTATCTCATACTAGCATGGTTCTTAAAAAAATAAAAACACAAAGAACACAAATCATGTGAACAAAACAAAAACCAAGGTATACCGATAATTGTTGAAGAAGAAAGATGGGATGCCAACCGGGGCATCCCCAAGCTTAGATGCTTGAGTATCCTTGGAATATTTACTTGGGGTGCCTTGGTCATCCCCAAGCTTGAACTCTTGCCTCTCTTTATTCTTCTCACATCGGTAACTCCACGTTCTTCGAACACTTCATCCACAAAAACTTAACAAAAACTTTGTGAGATCCGTTAGTATATTAAAGAAAATCACTACCTCTAGGTACTGTTGCAAACCCTTTACAATTTCATATTAGAACTATATCTACTGTATTCCAACTTCTCTATGGTTCGTACCCCCCGATTCTACCCATAGATTCATCAAAATAAGCGATCAACACATGGGAAACAGAATCTGTCTAAAACAGGACAGTCTGTAGTAATATGGAGGTTTAGTAAACTTATGTAACTCCAAAAATTATGAAAAAAAATTACATAATTAATGTGAAAAAAGTTTCAGACCCATTTGACTTTCCAGTAAAAAATGTAAAATCACGCGCTACAGCCAAAGTTTCTGTTTTTGTTCTGCACATAGTAAACAAGCAATCTAATCATCCTAAAACCAAAGCTTGGCACATAATTTTTATAATACAATGGATATACACAAGGGGATAATTATTTACAGAGAAACTTCCATGAAAAATTCTACATTGTTTCCGTGAGCATGAACACAAGTGCTCAAGGTCGACCCTCACTTGTTCAATGCATAACTTTCCAATCACTTCTCTTTTTGAAAAACTTTTTAGGCATGAGAGGCAAGTAAATTTTTTTGTATTTTCATTCTTTAAAAAAATTTATGTTTCACCCACAACTAAACAGAAACAATAAGGAAAAAAATCTACTTAGTGAAGAAATCAAACCAGCACACACGAGAATATCAACCCCACGCTATTGCTCCCCGGCAACGGCGCCAGAAAAGAGCTTGATAATCCCCAAGTGCAGGGAATCATCGTAGCAATTTTCAAAGGTGGAAGTGATAAGTATGGAGTGTCGAACCCACAAGGAGCTAAAGGTAAGATCAATAATCTCTCAAGCCCTATCTGCCACTGATACGACTCTACGTACACCAAACGTTTGCTTCCAACTAGAAACGAGAAATATAACTACGTTGTGGGTATGAAGAGGATAACTTTGTATGATGTCGGAGAGCTAAAATATAAAAGTAGGTGCTGTTATCATAAAGTTAGAATATATTACTAAGTATTATAAAGCGAGTGTGGAATAATGATGGGTCGGTGTGCGGAATTATCCTAGGCAATCGTTAACAAGACCGGTAATCACTATTGCAATTTCATATGAGGGAGAGGCATAAGCTAACATAATTTCTCTTCTTGGATCATACGCACTTATGATTGGAACTCTAGCAAGCATCCGCAACTACTAAAGACCATTCAGGTAAAACCCAACCATAGCAATAAAGCATCAAGTCCTCTTTATTCCCATACGCAACAACCCCCTTACTCGGGTTTGTGTTTCAGTCACTCACCAACCCACTATAAGCGAATCATGAACGTATTGCAACACCCTACAGCGGGAATCCCTCACGCTTGCGCGACACGGGGGGCACAATAGGACAGCACCAAAATAAAACATACAACTCATACCAATCTAGATCATCAATCAACCCAAAGACAAAGGATATCTACTCAAAACATCATAAGATGGCAACACATCATTGGATCATAATATATGGCATAAAGCACCATGTTCAAGTAGGGTTTACAGCGGGGTACGGGAGAGTGGACCGCGTAAAAGAGATGAGGATAGTGATGATGGTGGTGATGTTGATGAAGACGATCACCGCGGCGATGATTCCCCTCCCAATGGCACTCCGGCACCACCAAGAGAGAGGAGGAGAGGTTCTACCCCTTGTGCTTCCTCCTCCATGGCCTCCCCCATAGATGGGGAGAGGTTCTCCCTCTGCTCCTTGGCCTTCATGGCGATGATGGCCCCTCCGGGATCCTCATCCATGGCCTCCGGTGATGATGGCCCCCTCCGACAGGGTGCCAGAGAGGGCCTAGATTGATTCCTCGTGGCTACAGAGGCTTGCGGCGGCGAAACTTCCGATCTAGGTTTTTTTCTGGGAGTTTCTGTGTTTATAGGAATTTTTGGCGTTGGTTTCACGTCAGGGGGGTCTCCGAGTCGTCCACGAGGCAGGGGCAAACACTCAGGGGGTGGGCGCGCCCCCACCCTCGTGGACAGCTCGGGACTCTTCTGGCCCAACTCTTTTACTCCATGGGCTTCTTTTGGTCCATAAAATATCATCAAAAATCGGCACGTCAATTGGACTCCATTTGGTATTCCTTTTCTGTAAAACTCAAAAACAAGGAAAAAACATAAACTAGCACTGGACTCTAGGTTAATAGGTTAGTCCCAAAAATCATATGAAATAGCATATAAAACATCTAAGATCGATAATATAATAGCATGAATACTTCATAAATTATAGATACGTTGGAGACCTATCAGCATCCCCAAGCTTAATTCCTGCTCGTCCTCGAGTAGGTAAATGATAAAAGAAATAATTTATGAAGTGTGAATGCTAGCAGGTGCACAAGTTTGATCAATGATAATTTCAATCACCTTTTCTAGCATCAGTATATGTCATAACAGTAGCTCATCTCATAAAACTTTTCATGATCAAGTAACAAGCTATTCACTTGTTAAAGTACAGATCATAAACTTTCTTGAAAACTAACAAACAGTGCTCTTAGTCATCAAGCAATTGCAATTCATCTTATTTTCAGGAAGGGTCTATGTCAGAGCTTTGATTTAGCAAACTCCACATACTCAACTATCATTTAATCTTTCACAATTGCTAACACTCACGTGATATTTATGGGTTCAAAGTTTTAATCGGACACAGAGAAAGATAGGGGCTTATAGATTCGCCTCCCAACCTTTTACCTCAAGGGTAATGTCAACAATAATAGTTCATGATAACTTACATCCAATTGGATATATATATCAGGATATTTCCAACACAATGTGCTTGCCAAAGGATAAAATGTAAAAAAGGAAAGGTGAAGACCACCATGACTCTTGCATAAGGTAGAAGATAAAAGTAAAAGATAGGCCCTTCGCAGAGGGAAGCAGAGGTTGTCATGCGATTTTAAGGTTGGATGCACAAAATCTTAATGCTAAAGAATGTCACTTTATATTGCCACTTGTGATAGGGACCTTTAATATGCAGTCCGTCGCTTTTATTGCTTCCATGTCACAAGATCGTATAAAGCTTATTTTCTCCACACTAATAGATCATGCATATTTAGAGAGCAATTTTTATTGCAAGTACTGATGACAACTTACTTGAAGGATCTTACTCAATCCATAGGTAAGTATGCTGGACTCTCATGGCAAAACTCGTTTTAAGGGATGTTCGGAAGCACAAGTAGTATCTCTACTTGGTGCAAAGAATTTGGCTAGCATGAGGGGGAAAGGCAAGCTCAGCATGTTGGATAATCCATGACAATATACTTTATTTCGGATATAAGAAAACATAACCCATTACGTTGTCTTCCTCGTCCAACATCAAACTTTTAACATGTCATATTTTAATTAGTTCTCACAATTGCAAAAGATGTCCAAGATAGTATATTTATATGTGAAATCTCTCTTCCTTCAATATTCTTTTCATGAATTGTTCAAGTGACCAATTCTACGTTTGCTAACTTTCAATAAGTTTACTACCTATACTTATTATGTGTGAAGTCATTACTCCCCATGTTATAAGCATATGAAACATATATAAATTCAGATTTATGACATTCAATTCATTCAACCATTTACTCATAGGATATGCGTGAAGCACATGAGTAAATGACAAACTACTCCAAAAGATATAAGTGAAGAACACTGAGTAGTCAAATAATTAACTAGCCATGGGAGGATTCTTTTTCATTCAATATTTCAGATCCAATGATTTTATTCGGACAACAAGTAAAATTGAAAATACGCTCAAAGCAAAACACATATCATGTGACGAATAAAAATATAGCTCCGAGTAAGGTATACCGTTAGTTCTGAAGACGAAAGAGGGGATGCCTTCCGGGGCATCCCCAAGCTTAGGCGCTTGAGTCTTCCTTGACTATTACCTTGGGGGTACCTTGGCATCCCCAATCTTAGGGTCTTTCCACTCCTTATTCTCCTCATATCGATATCTCACCCAAAGCTTGAAAACTTCAATCACACAAAACTTAACGGAACTTCGTGAGATAGGTTAGTATGATAAAGAGTAAACCATTCACTTCGGTACTGTCAAAGACAAGGTTCATAATTGTTATCACACAATGCCTACTTTACCATATCATTTCTACAATTTATATAGAGAAATATAATCCATGGAAACTAGAAAACAAGCAAACTATGCAATGAAAACAGAATCTGTCAGAAACATAACAGTCTGTAATGATCTGAACGGCAACCATACTTATGCTACTCCAGAAATTATGAAATAAATTGGTGGACATGAGGAATTTTTCTATTAATATTATTCAAAAAGAATCAACTCAAAATCACTCTTCTGTAAAAAAAATGGTAGCTAATCTCGTGAGCGCAAAGTTTCTGTTTTCTACAGCAAGATCACATTAACTTTTACCCAATTCTTCCCAAAGATCTTACTTGGCACTTTATTGAAACAAAAGCTATAAAACATGATTAATACAGTAGTTTAATCACGTAAACACACAAAAACAGTAGGGGTAAATATTGGGTTGTCTCCCAACAAGCGCTTTTCTTTAATGCCTTTTAGCTAGGCATGATGATTTCAATGATGCTCACATAAAAGATAAGAATTGAAACATAAAGAGAGCATCATGAAGAATATGACTAGCACATTTGAATCTAACCAACTTCCTATGCCTAGGGATGTTGTGAACACATAATTTATAGGAACAAGAATCAACTAGCATAGGAAGGAAAAACAAGTATAACTTCAAAACTTTAAGCACATAGAGAGGAAACTTGATATTATTGCAACTCCTACAAGCATATATTCCTCCCTCATAATAATTTTCAGTAGCATCATGAATGAATTCAACAATATAACCATCACATAAATCATTCTTTTCATGATCTACACGCATAGAAATTTTTCTACTCTCCACATAAGCAAAATTCTTCTCATTCGGAATAGCGGGATCACTAGTTCCTAAAGTTGACACTCTTCCAAACCCGCTTTAGATGATAGTATTATTCATACTCCAAAAGATATAAGTGAAGTTCATGGAGCATTCTACAATTAATATAGACTAACCAATGTCCAAGCTCAAAATATATAAGTGAAGCACACAAAGCATTCTATAAAACCATACTCAAAAGATTTAAGTGAAGCACAAAGAGCAATTCTACAAGATCATACTTAAAAGATATAAGTGAAGCACATGAAGTATTCTATAAATTGATGAAGGGCTATCTCATACTAGCATGGTTCTTAAAAAAATAAAAACACAAAGAACACAAATCATGTGAACAAAACAAAAACCAAGGTATACCGATAATTGTTGAAGAAGAAAGATGGGATGCCAACCGGGGCATCCCCAAGCTTAGATGCTTGAGTATCCTTGGAATATTTACTTGGGGTGCCTTGGTCATCCCCAAGCTTGAACTCTTGCCTCTCTTTATTCTTCTCACATCGGTAACTCCACGTTCTTCGAACACTTCATCCACAAAAACTTAACAAAAACTTTGTGAGATCCGTTAGTATATTAAAGAAAATCACTACCTCTAGGTACTGTTGCAAACCCTTTACAATTTCATATTAGAACTATATCTACTGTATTCCAACTTCTCTATGGTTCGTACCCCCCGATTCTACCCATAGATTCATCAAAATAAGCGATCAACACATGGGAAACAGAATCTGTCTAAAACAGGACAGTCTGTAGTAATATGGAGGTTTAGTAAACTTATGTAACTCCAAAAATTATGAAAAAAAATTAAAAATTTGAAAAAAAATTACATAATTAATGTGAAAAAAGTTTCAGACCCATTTGACTTTCCAGTAAAAAATGTAAAATCACGCGCTACAGCCAAAGTTTCTGTTTTTGTTCTGCACATAGTAAACAAGCAATCTAATCATCCTAAAACCAAAGCTTGGCACATAATTTTTATAATACAATGGATATACACAAGGGGATAATTATTTACAGAGAAACTTCCATGAAAAATTCTACATTGTTTCCGTGAGCATGAACACAAGTGCTCAAGGTCGACCCTCACTTGTTCAATGCATAACTTTCCAATCACTTCTCTTTTTGAAAAACTTTTTAGGCATGAGAGGCAAGTAAATTTTTTTGTATTTTCATTCTTTAAAAAAATTTATGTTTCACCCACAACTAAACAGAAACAATAAGGAAAAAAATCTACTTAGTGAAGAAATCAAACCAGCACACACGAGAATATCAACCCCACGCTATTGCTCCCCGGCAACGGCGCCAGAAAAGAGCTTGATAATCCCCAAGTGCAGGGAATCATCGTAGCAATTTTCAAAGGTGGAAGTGATAAGTATGGAGTGTCGAACCCACAAGGAGCTAAAGGTAAGATCAATAATCTCTCAAGCCCTATCTGCCACTGATACGACTCTACGTACACCAAACGTTTGCTTCCAACTAGAAACGAGAAATATAACTACGTTGTGGGTATGAAGAGGATAACTTTGTATGATGTCGGAGAGCTAAAATATAAAAGTAGGTGCTGTTATCATAAAGTTAGAATATATTACTAAATATTATAAAGCGAGTGTGGAATAATGATGGGTCGGTGTGCGGAATTATCCTAGGCAATCGTTAACAAGACCGGTAATCACTATTGCAATTTCATATGAGGGAGAGGCATAAGCTAACATAATTTCTCTTCTTGGATCATACGCACTTATGATTGGAACTCTAGCAAGCATCCGCAACTACTAAAGACCATTCAGGTAAAACCCAACCATAGCAATAAAGCATCAAGTCCTCTTTATTCCCATACGCAACAACCCCCTTACTCGGGTTTGTGTTTCAGTCACTCACCAACCCACTATAAGCGAATCATGAACGTATTGCAACACCCTACAGCGGGAATCCCTCACGCTTGCGCGACACGGGGGGCACAATAGGACAGCACCAAAATAAAACATACAACTCATACCAATCTAGATCATCAATCAACCCAAAGACAAAGGATATCTACTCAAAACATCATAAGATGGCAACACATCATTGGATCATAATATATGGCATAAAGCACCATGTTCAAGTAGGGTTTACAGCGGGGTACGGGAGAGTGGACCGCGTAAAAGAGATGAGGATAGTGATGATGGTGGTGATGTTGATGAAGACGATCACCGCGGCGATGATTCCCCTCCCAATGGCACTCCGGCACCACCAAGAGAGAGGAGGAGAGGTTCTACCCCTTGTGCTTCCTCCTCCATGGCCTCCCCCATAGATGGGGAGAGGTTCTCCCTCTGCTCCTTGGCCTTCATGGCGATGATGGCCCCTCCGGGATCCTCATCCATGGCCTCCGGTGATGATGGCCCCCTCCGACAGGGTGCCAGAGAGGGCCTAGATTGATTCCTCGTGGCTACAGAGGCTTGCGGCGGCGAAACTTCCGATCTAGGTTTTTTTCTGGGAGTTTCTGTGTTTATAGGAATTTTTGGCGTTGGTTTCACGTCAGGGGGGTCTCCGAGTCGTCCACGAGGCAGGGGCAAACACTCAGGGGGTGGGCGCGCCCCCACCCTCGTGGACAGCTCGGGACTCTTCTGGCCCAACTCTTTTACTCCATGGGCTTCTTTTGGTCCATAAAATATCATCAAAAATCGGCACGTCAATTGGACTCCATTTGGTATTCCTTTTCTGTAAAACTCAAAAACAAGGAAAAAACATAAACTAGCACTGGACTCTAGGTTAATAGGTTAGTCCCAAAAATCATATGAAATAGCATATAAAACATCTAAGATCGATAATATAATAGCATGAATACTTCATAAATTATAGATACGTTGGAGACCTATCAGCATCCCCAAGCTTAATTCCTGCTCGTCCTCGAGTAGGTAAATGATAAAAGAAATAATTTATGAAGTGTGAATGCTAGCAGGTGCACAAGTTTGATCAATGATAATTTCAATCACCTTTTCTAGCATCAGTATATGTCATAACAGTAGCTCATCTCATAAAACTTTTCATGATCAAGTAACAAGCTATTCACTTGTTAAAGTACAGATCATAAACTTTCTTGAAAACTAACAAACAGTGCTCTTAGTCATCAAGCAATTGCAATTCATCTTATTTTCAGGAAGGGTCTATGTCAGAGCTTTGATTTAGCAAACTCCACATACTCAACTATCATTTAATCTTTCACAATTGCTAACACTCACGTGATATTTATGGGTTCAAAGTTTTAATCGGACACAGAGAAAGATAGGGGCTTATAGATTCGCCTCCCAACCTTTTACCTCAAGGGTAATGTCAACAATAATAGTTCATGATAACTTACATCCAATTGGATATATATATCAGGATATTTCCAACACAATGTGCTTGCCAAAGGATAAAATGTAAAAAAGGAAAGGTGAAGACCACCATGACTCTTGCATAAGGTAGAAGATAAAAGTAAAAGATAGGCCCTTCGCAGAGGGAAGCAGAGGTTGTCATGCGATTTTAAGGTTGGATGCACAAAATCTTAATGCTAAAGAATGTCACTTTATATTGCCACTTGTGATAGGGACCTTTAATATGCAGTCCGTCGCTTTTATTGCTTCCATGTCGCAAGATCGTATAAAGCTTATTTTCTCCACACTAATAGATCATGCATATTTAGAGAGCAATTTTTATTGCAAGTACTGATGACAACTTACTTGAAGGATCTTACTCAATCCATAGGTAGGTATGCTGGACTCTCATGGCAAAACTCGTTTTAAGGGATGTTCGGAAGCACAAGTAGTATCTCTACTTGGTGCAAAGAATTTGGCTAGCATGAGGGGGAAAGGCAAGCTCAGCATGTTGGATAATCCATGACAATATACTTTATTTCGGATATAAGAAAACATAACCCATTATGTTGTCTTCCTTGTCCAACATCAAACTTTTAGCATGTCATATTTTAATTAGTTCTCACAATTGCAAAAGATGTCCAAGATAGTATATTTATATGTGAAATCTATCTTCCTTCAATATTCTTTTCATGAATTGTTCAAGTGACCAATTCTACGTTTGCTAACTTTCAATAAGTTTACTACCTCTACTTATTATGTGTGAAGTCATTACTCCCCATGTTATAAGCATATGAAACATATATAAATTCAGATTTATGACATTCAATTCATTCAACCATTTACTCATAGGATATACGTGAAGCACATGAGTAAATGACAAACTACTCCAAAAGGTATAAGTGAAGAACACTGAGTAGTCAAATAATTAACTAGCCATGGGAGGATTCTTTTTCATTCAATATTTCATATCCAATGATTTTATTCAAACAGCAAGTAAAATTGAAAATACGCTCCAAGCAAAACACATATCATGTGACGAATAAAAATATAGCTCCGAGTAAGGTATACCGATAGTTCTGAAGACGAAAGAGGGGATGCCTTCCGGGGCATCCCCAAGCTTAGGCACTTGAGTCTTCCTTGAATATTATCTTGGGGTGCCTTGGCGTCCCCAATCTTAGGGTCTTTCCACTCCTTATTCTCCTCATATCGATATCTCACCCAAAGCTTGAAAACTTCAATCACACAAAACTTAACGGAACTTCGTGAGATAGGTTAGTATGATAAAGAGTAAAGCATTCACTTTGGTACTGTCAAAGACAAGGTTCATAATTGTTCTCATTCAATGCCTACTATACCATATCATTTCTACAATTTATATTGAGAAATATAATCCATAGAAACTAGAAAACAAGCAAACTATGCAATGAAAACAGAATCTGTCAGAAACAGAACAGTCTGTAATGATCTGAACAGCAACCATACTTATGCTACTCTAAAAATTATGAAATAAATTGGTGGACGTGAGGAATTTTTCTTTTAATCTTCTGCAAAAAGAATCAACTCAAAATCACTCGGATGTAAAAAATGGTAGCTAATCTCGTGAGCGCAAAGTTTCTGTTATTTACAGCAAGATCACATTAACTTTCACCCAAGTCTTCCCAAAGGTCTTACTTGGCACTTTATTGAAACAAAAGCTATAAAACATGATTTCTACAGTAGCTTAATCATGTAAACACACAAAAACAGTAGGGGTAAATATTGGGTTGTCTCCCAACAAGCGCTTTTCTTTAATGCCTTTTAGCTAGGCATGATGATTTCAATGATGCTCACATAAAAGATAAGAATTGAAACATAAATAGAGCATCATGAAGAATATGACTAGCACATTTGAATCTAACCAACTTCCTATACCTAGGGATTTTGTGAACACATAATTTATAGGAACAAGAATCAACTAGCATAGGAAGGAAAAACAAGTATAACTTCAAAACTTTAAGCACATAGAGAGGAAACTTGATATTATTGAAACTCCTACAATCATATATTCCTCCCTCATAATAATTTTTAGTAGCATCATGAATGAATTCAACAATATAACCATCACATAAAGCATTCTTTTCATGATCTACAAGCATAGAAAATTTTCTACTCTCCACATAAGCAAAATTCTTCTCATTCGGAATAGCGGGATCACTAGTTCCTAAAGTTGACACTCTTCCAAACCCGCTTTAGATGATAGTATTATTCATACTCCAAAAGATATAAGTGAAGTTCATGGAGCATTCTACAATTAATTTATACTAACCAATATCCAAACTCAAAATATATAAGTGAAGCACACAAAGCATTCTATAAGACCATACTCAAAAGATTTAAGTGAAGCACAAAGAGCAATTCTACAAGATCATACTTAAAAGATATAAGTGAAGCACATGAAGTATTCCATAAATTGATGAAGGGCTATCTCACACTAGCATGGTTCTTAAAGAAAAAGAAAAACACAAAGAACACAAATCATGTGAACAAAACAAAAGCCAAGGTATACCGATAATTGTTGAAGAAGAAAGATGGGATGCCAACCGGGGCATCCCCAAGCTTAGATGCTTGAGTATCCTTGGAATATTTACTTGGGGTGCCTTGGGCATCCCCAAGATTGAACTCTTGCCTCTCTTTATTCTTCTCACATCGGTAACTCCACGTTCTTCGAACACTTCATCCACAAAAACTTAACAAAACCTTTGTGAGATCCGTTAGTATATTAAAGAAAATCACAACCTCTAGGTACTGTTGCAAACTCATTCCAATAAGATATTAGAACTATATCTACTGTATTCCAACTTCACTATGGTTCATACCCCCCGATACTACCCATAGATTCATCAAAATAAGCGATCAACACATGTGAAACAGAATCTGTCTAAAACAGGACAGTCTGTAGTAATCTGGAGGTTTAGTAAACTTCTGTAACACCAAAAATTATGAAATAAAATTAAAAATTTGAACAATTTGTACATAAGTAATGTGCAAAAAGTTTAAGACCCATTTGACTTTCCAGTAAAAAATGTAAAATCACGCGCTACAGCCAAAGTTTCTGTTTTTGTTCTGCACATAGTAAACAAGCAATCTAATCATCCTAAAACCAAAGCTTGGCACATAATTTTTATAATACAACGGATATACACAAGGGGATAATTATTTACAGAGAAACTTCCATGAAAAATTCTACATTGTTTCCGTGAGCATGAACACAAGTGCTCAAGGTCGACCCTCGCTTCTTCAATGCATAACTTTCCAATCACTTCTCTTTTTGAAGAACTTTTTAGGCATGAGAGGCAAGTAATTATTTTTTTGTATTTTCATTCTTTTTAAAAAAATTGTATGTTTCACCCACAACTAAACAGAAACAAAAAGGAAAAACAAAATCTACTTAGTGAAGAAAGCAAACAAGCACACACGAGAATATCAACCCCACGCTATTGCTCCCCGGCAACGGCGCCAGAAAAGAGCATGATAATCCCCAAGTGCAGGGAATCATCGTAGCAATTTCCAAAGGTGGAAGTGATAAGTATGGATTGTCGAACCCACAAGGAGCTAAATGTAAGATCAATATTCTCTCAAGCGCTATCTGCCACTGATACGACTCTACGTACACCAAACGTTTGCTTCCAACTATAAACGAGAAATAAAACTACGTTGTGGGTATGAAGAGGATAACTTTGTATGATATCGGAGAGCTAAAATATAAAAGTAGGTGATGTTATCATAAAGTTAGAATATATTATTAAATATTATAAATCGCGAGTGTGGAATAATGATGGGTCGGTGTGCGGAATTATCCTAGGCAATCGTTAACAAGACCGGTAATCACTATTGCAATTTCATATGAGGGAGAGGCATAAGCTAACATACTTTCTCTTCTTGGATCATATGCACTTATGATTGGAACTCTAGCAAGCATCCGCAACTACTAAAGATCATTAAGGTAAAACCCAACCATAGCATTAAAGCATCAAGTCCTCTTTATTCCCATACGAAACAACCCCCTTACTCGGGCTTGTGTTTCAGTCACTCACCAACCCACTATAAGCGAATCATGAACGTATTGCAGCACCCTACAACGGGAATCCCTCACGCTTGCGCGACACGAAGGGCACAATAGGACAGCACCAAAATAAAACATACAACTCATACCAATCTAGATCATCAATCAACCCAAAGAAAAAGGATATCTACTCAAAACATCATAAGATGGCAACACATCATTGGATCATAATATGTGGCATAAAGCACCATGTTCAAGTAGGGATTACAGCGGGGTACGGGAGAGTGGACCGCGTAAAAAGAGATGAGGATGGTGATGATGGTGGTGATGTTGATGAAGACAATCACCGCGGCGATGATTCAACCCCCCGATGGCACTCCGGCACCACCAAGAGAGAGAAGGAGAGGTTCTCCCCCTTGTGCTTCCTCCTCCATGGCCTCCCCCATAGATGGGGAGAGGTTCTCCCTCTGCTCCTTGGCCTTCATGGCGATGATGGCCCCTCCGGGATCCTCATCCATGGCCTCCGGTGATGATGGCCCCCTCCGGCAGGGTGCCAGAGAGGGCCTAGATTGATTTCTCGTGGCTACAGAGGCTTGCGGCGGCGGAACTTCCGATCTAGGTTATTTTCTGGGAGTTTCTGTATTTATAGGAATTTTTGGCGTTGGTTTCACATCAGGGGGGTCTCCGAGTCATCCATGAGGTAGGGGCCCACGCCCAGGGGGGTGGGCGCGCCCCCACCCTCGTGGACAGCTCAGGACTCTTCTGGCCCAACTCTTTTACTCCAGGGGCTTCTTTTGGTCCATAAAAAATCATCAAAAATTGGCACGTCAATTGGACTCCGTTTGGTATTCCTTTTCTGTAAAACCCAAAAACAAGGAAAAAAACAGAAACTGGCACTGGGCTCTAGGTTAATAGGTTAGTCCCAAAAATCATATAAAATAGCATACAAATGCATATAAAACATCTAAGATGGATAATATAATAGCATGAATACTTGATAAATTATAGATACGTTGGAGACGTATCAATGCCCCCTCCGGCGGAGCGTCGGAAAAGGCCCCAAGATGGGATCTCACCGGTACAGAAGGTTGCGGCGGTGGAAATAGGGTTTCAGCTCCTCTTCTGATGTTTCCAGGGTATATGAGTATATATAGGTGAAAGAGGTCGGTCAGGAGAGCTACGAGGGGCCCACCAGGGTGGGGGCGCGCCCAGGGGGCACACGCGCCTCCCTGCCTCGTGGCGTCCTCGTTGATTGCTTGACGTCCACTCCAAGTCCTCTGGATCACGTTTGTTCCGAAAATCACGTTCCCGAAGGTTTCATTCCGTTTGGACTCCGTTTGACATTCCTTTCCTTCGAAACACTAAAATAGGCAAAAAAACAGCAATTTGGGCTGGGCCTCCGGTTAATAGGTTAGTCCCAAAAATAATATTAAAAGTGTATAATAAAGCCCATTGAACATCCAAAACAGATAATATAATAGCATGGAACAATAAAAAATTATAGATACGTTGGAGACGTATCAAGCATCCTCAAGCTTAATTCCTGCTCGTCCTCGAGTAGGTAAATGATAAAAACAGAATTTTTGATGTGGAATGCTACTTAGCATAATTTTCAATGTAATTATTTTTATTGTGGCATGAATATTTAGATTCGAAAGATTCAAGATAATAGTTTAATGTTGACATAAAAAGAATAATACTTCAAACATGCTAACCAAGCAATTATGTCTTATCAAAATAACATAGCCAAAGAAAGCTTATCCCTACAAAATCATATAGTTAGGCCATGCTTCAACTTCGGCACACAAAACGTTCTCATCATGCATAACCCCGATGACAAGCCGAGCAATTGGTTCATACTTTTTAACGCGCTTCAGCCTTTTCAACCCTTACGCAATACATGAGCGCAAGCCATGGATATAGCACTATGGGTGGAATAAAGTATAATGATGGGGGTTATGTGAGAAGACAAAAAGGTAGAAGATCTCACATCGACGCGGCTAATCAATAGGCTATGGAGATGCCCATCAATTGATGTCAATGTGAGGAGTAGGGATTGCCATGCAACGGATGCACTAGAGCTATAAATATATGAAAGCTCAACAAAAGAAACTAAGTGGGTGTGCATCCAACTTGCTTGCTCACGAAGACCTAGGGCATTTTGAGGAAGCCCATCATTGGAATATATAAGCCAAGTTCTATAACGAAAAATTCCCACTTAGTATATGAAAGTGACAACATAGGAGACTCTCTATCATGAAGATCACGGTGCTACTTTGAAGCACAAGTGTGGACAAAGGATAGTAACATTGTCCTTCTCTCTTTTTCTCTCATTTTTTTCTTTTTTTCTTTGGGCCTTCTCTTTTTTTTGCCTCTTTTTTTTCTTTTCTTTTTGTCCGGAATCTCATCCCGACTTGTGGGGGAATCATAGTCTCCATCATCCTTTCCTCACATGGGATAATGCTCTAATAATGATGATCATCACACTTTTAATTACTTACAACTCAAGAATTACAACTCAACACTTAGAACAAAATATGACTCTATGTGAATGCCTCCGGCGGTGTACCGGGATATGCAATGAATCAAGAGTGACATGTATAAAAAATTATGAATGATGGCTTTGCCACAAATACAATGTCAACTACATGATTATGTAAAGCAATATGACAATGATGGAGCGTGTCATACTAAACGAAAACGGTGGAAAGTTGCATGGGAATATATCTCGGAATGGCTATGGAAATGCCATGATAGATAGGTATGGTGGCTGTTTTGAGGAAGATATAAGGAGGTTTATGTGTGATAGAGCGTATCATATCACGGGGTTTGGATGCACCGGCGAAGTTTGCACCAACTCTCAAGGTGAGAAAGGGCAATGCACGGTACCGTAGAGGCTAGAAAATTGTGGAAGGTTGAGAGTGCGTATAATCCATGGACTCACATTAGTCATAAAGAACTCATATACTTATTGCAAAAGTTTATTAGCCCTTGAAGCAAAGTACTACTACGCATGCCCCTAGAGGGATAGATTGGTAGGAAAAGACCATCGCTCGTCCCCGACCGCCACTCATAAGGAAAGCAATAAAAGAACACCTTATGCGTCAAAATTGTAACACAACTTTTACCATACGTGCATGCTACGGGACTTGCCAACCTTAACACAAGTATTTCTCAATTTCAAAATTACTCAACTAGCATACTCTAATATTACCACCTTTATATCTCAAAACACTTATCAAGTATCAAACTTCTCATGATATTCAATGAACTCAATATGGAAGTTTTTATTATACTCATCTTGGATGCCTATCATATTATGACTAATTTCACAATTAAAGCAAATTACCATGATGTTTAAGACTCTCAAAATAATATAAGTGAAGCATTAGAGATCAATAATTTCTATAAAATAAAACCACCACCGTGCTCTAAAAGATATAAGTGAAGCACTAGTGCAAAAACTATATAGCTCAAAAGATATAAGTGAAGCACATAGAATATTCTAATGAATTCTGAATCATGTGTGTCTCTCTCAAACAGTGTGTACGACAAAGATGATTGTGGTAAACTAACAAGCAAATACTCAAATCATACAAGACGCTGCAAGCAAAACACATATCATGTGGTGAATAAAAATGTAGCCCCAAGTAAAGTTACCGATAGACGAAGACGAAAGAGGGGATGCCTTCCGGGGCATCCCCAAGCTTAAGCTTTTGGTTGTCCTTGAATTTTACCTTGGCGTGCCTTGGGCATCCCCAAGCTTAGGCTCCTGCCACTCCTTGTTCCATAATCCATCAAATCTTTACCCAAAACTTGAAAACTTCACAACACAAAACTCAACAGAAAATCTCATGAGCTCCGTTAGCGAAATAAAACAAACCACCACTTTAAGGTACTGTATTGAACTCATTATTTATTTATATTGGTGTTAAAACTACTGTATTCCAACTTCTCTATGGTTTATAAACTCTTTTACTAGCCATAGATTCATCAAAATAAGCAAACAACACACGAAAAACAGAATCGGTCAAAAACAGACAGTCTGTGGTAATCTGTATCTAACGCAAACTTCTGTAACTCAGAAAAATCTACCAAAATAGGAACATCTAGATAATTTGTTTATTGATCTACTGCAATTGGAATCAGTATTTTATCACGTTCTGGTGATTTTAAACAATTGTTTTCGTGAACAGAAAGTTTCTGGAATTTTCAGCAAGATCAAATAACTATCATCCAAGAAGATCCTATAGGTTTAACTTGGCACAAACACTAATTAAAACATAAAAACACATCTAACCAGAGGCTAGATCAAAGATTTATTACTATACAGAACCAAAAAGCAAGAAACTAAAATAAAATTGGGTTGCCTCCCAGCAAGCGCTATCGTTTAACGCCCCTAGCTAGGCATAAAAGCGAGGATAGATTTATGTATTGCCATCTTTGGTAGGCAATCCATAAGTGGCTCTCATAATAGATTCATAAGGTAATTTAATCTTCTTTCTAGGGAAGTGTTCCATGCCTTTCCTTAACGGAATTTGGAATCTAATATTCCCTTCCTTCATATCAATAATTGCACCGATCGTTCTAAGGAAAGGTCTACCAAGAATAATAGGACATGAATGATTGCAATCTATATCAAGAACAATAAAATCTACGGGAACATAATTCCTATTTGCAACAATAAGAACATCATTAATTCTTCCCGTAGGTTTCTTGATAGTGGAGTCTGCAAGGTGCAAGTTTAAAGAGCAATCATCAAATTCACGGAAACCTAACAGATCACACAAAGTTTTTGGAATCGTGGAAACACTAGCACCCAAATCACACAAAGCATAGCATTCATGATCTTTAATTTTAATTTTAATTGTAGGTTCCCACTCATCATAAAGTTTTCTAGGGATAGAAACTTCCAACTCAAGTTTTTCTTCATAAGATTGCATCAAAGCATCAACGATATGTTTAGTAAAGGCTTTCTTTTGACTATAAGCATGAGGAGAATTTAGCACAGATTGCAACAAGGAAATACAATCTATTAAATTATCATAGTTGAATTCCTTGAAATCCAAAATAGTGGGCTCATTGCTATCTAAAGTTTTAACCTCTTCAATCCCACTTTTACCACTTTTTGCATCAAGATCTAAAAACTCCGAATTATTGGGACGCCTTTTAACTGAAGTTGACTCATCTCTAGTCCCATCATTATCAAGATTCATATTGCAAAACAAAGATTTAATAGGGGACACAACGATTACTTTTAGATCTTCATCTTTATTCTCATAAAAAAATTCCGGTTTAGCGGCCATCTTATTAATTAAGGTGGCTTGCTTATCCGAAATCTCAGCTATTAATTTTTCAAGATGAGCAATCTGAGATTTCAAACCATAGAATTCCTTAGACATATCATCAAGCTCTTTATTCATGTACTCCATAAAGCCTTTTTGTTCCTTAAGCTCGTTTCTAAAGAAATTATTATGCTCAAATTGTAAAGTCATGAAACTTCTGATGTTGCTTTCAATCTCTTCCGACCTTTTAAGGTGAAGATCACCAAATCTAGGTAGGGCCATAAGGGCAGCAAGCAACAAGAGGCAAGCAAAAATAGGCTAAGGGAAAATAGGGCGAATAAAAGGGCAAGGGTGAAGTGGGGGAGAGGAAAACGAGAGGCAAATGGAAAATAATGTAATGCGAGGGATAAGAGTTTATGATGGGTACTTGGTATTTCTTGACTTGTGCGTAGACTCCCCGGCAACGGCGCCAGATATCCTTCTTGCTACCTCTTGAGAACTGCGTTGGTTTTTCCCTTGAAGAGGAAAGGGTGATGCAGTAAAGTAGCGTAAGTATTTCCCTCAGTTTTTGAGAACCAAGGTATCAATCCAGTAGGAGACCACGCTCAAGTCCCTCGTACCTACACAAATAAATAAGAACCTTGCAACCAACGCGATAAAGGGGTTGTCAATCCCTTCACGGCCACTTGCAAAAGTGAGATCTGATAGAGATGATAAGATAATTTTTTTTGGTATTTTTATGATAAAGAGTAAAAGTAAAGAAAGCAAAATAAATGGTAATAGAAATAACGGTAGATTAATATGACAGAGAATAGACCCAGGGGCCATAGGTTTCACTAGTGGCTTCTCTCAAGGTAGCATAAGTATTACCGTGGGTGAACGAATTATTGTCGAGCAATTGATAGAATTGAGCATAGTTATGAGAATATCTAGGAATGATCATGTATATAGGCATCACGTCCGTGACAAGTAGACCGACTCCTGCCTGCATCTACTACTATTACTCCACACATCGACCGCTATCCAGCATGCATCTAGAGTATTAAGTTCATAAGAACAGAGTAACGCATTAGGTAAGATGACAAGATGTAGAGGGATAAACTCAAGCAATATGATATAAACCCCATATTTTTATCCTCGATGGCAACAACACAATACATGTCGTTTCCCCTACTGTCACTGGGATAGAGCACCGCAAGATTGAACCCAAAGCTAAGCACTTCTCCATTGCAAGAAAGATCAATCTAGTAGGCCAAACCAAACTGATAATTCGAAGAGACTTGCAAAGATAACCAATCATACATAAAAGAATTCAGAGGAGATTCAAATATTGTTCATAGATAATCTTGATCATAAACCCACAATTCATCGGATATCGACAAACACACCGCAAAACAAGATTACATCGAATAGATCTCCAAGAGAACCAAGGAGAACTTTGTATTGAGATCCAAAGAGAGAGAAGAAGCCATCTAGCTAATAACTATGGACCCGAAGGTCCGAGGTAAACTACTCACACATCATCGGAGAGGCTATGGTGTTGATGTAGAAGCCCTCCGTGATCAATGCCCCCTCCGGCGGAGCGCCAGAAAAGGCCCCAAGATGGGATCTCACGGGTACAGAAGGTTGCGGCGGTGGAAATAGGGTTTCGGCTCCTCTTCTGATGTTTCCAGGGTATATGAGTATATATAGGCGAAAGAGGTCGGTCAGGAGAGCTACGAGGGGCCCACGAGGGTGGGGCGCACCCAGGGGGCAGGCGCGCCTCCCTGCCTCGTGGCCTCCTCGTTGATTGCTTGACGTCCACTCCAAGTCCTCTGGATCATGTTTGTTCCGAAAATCACGTTCCCGAAGGTTTCATTTTGTTTGGACTCCGTTTGATATTCCTTTCCTTCGAAACACTGAAATAGGCAAAAAACAGCAATTTGGGTTGGGCCTCCGGTTAATAGGTTAGTCCCAAAAATAATATAAAAGTGTATAATAAAGCCCATTGAACATCCAAAACAGATAATATAATAGCATGGAACAATCAAAAAATATAGATACGTTGGAGACGTATCAGCAGCAGGAGTGGTTCTACATCACCGAACCCCGCGACGCCAAGTGGGCGGCCACACCTGTCTTCTGATCCGGACCCCCTACGAGGCTCACCTCGTGGACCACCAAGGGCCTGGATTGGGGATCGGCGGAGGTGCAGATGCTGCAAAAACGCATCACCAACATGATAGGAAAATACACCGGTCTCACAAACGTGATTCAGGTGATGCTCTTCCGCCGCACTCTCCCTTGCCAACTCCGGGCCTCTCACATGTGGGAGTTCAATCCGGAGGAGCCACGGACCCTGAAACGCTTCTTCGGCACAACGCACGAAGATATTTGGAAGCAGCTCTTCAAGGCCCAAAAAACGTGGCCGAAGAAGACCGAGGACATCGGACTCGACGTCAAGAATCCAGCCTCAGTGGTAAGCATGACCTTTCCAAAGATGTATCCGGTCAGAATTTTGAATATAATGTAAATCACATTGCCTGTCTTTCGTACAAGGCTGGACGGCAAAGGAGGAGCGGATCAACTGTCCGGCGCCGCTGCCTGAAGATCCAGCCACACCCCGGCTAACAGAGATGCTGGTCCTGGTGTCGTACCAGGCGCCAAAGAAGTAGGCCAAGAAGAAGAAGGGCAAGGAGGCCAAGGGCGGCCCCCGCCACAAGGGTCCTTCGGACACTATGTCCGAAGAGACCGAAGCCCCCTCCTCCCACGAGGGAGACGAGGAAGAGGAAGAGGAGGAGGAGGATGTGGAAAGTGACTCCCCTCGTAAGGGGAGGAAGAAGAAGAGAGCGGCCTCCGAAGACCCGAAGGGGGAGGCGTCCAAGCCGGGGAAGTTGATCCTCCAGGACAGTTCGGACTCAGATGCTGAACTGGTCCCCAAAAAGCCTCCTAGGGCGAAGCCCCTGGCCGAATCGTAAGTAGTTAGATACTCACTGTTTATCTTCGGTTTTCCATTTCTATTATCTATTTTGTTGTGTGCCTTTCAGCCCTCCATGCGAGCTTCCGAACACCCAGTTATCGGAGGGGAGCTCTCTGCCACCCGAGATGGCAGAGAGCGAGACGCTGCCACGAGCCCCCTCGCCTATCACCATGGACGACACTGAGGTGTTGTCCCGAAGGACCTCTCCTGGCTGCGGAGGGGCAGGCAAGGCTGTTGAGAAGGCGCCCGAGGTTAATACCTCAGTTGCCAAAGGCATAGGGGAGGCGACCCCTATGACAACCAATGGTGGGGATCCCCAACAATCCGGGCCCTAGCCGGACACCATTCCGGAGACCTACGGCTTCGGGATCAGGTGAGCAAGCCCCTTCAAAAGAGGGGGGAGGAGCATCAGCTCCATCGGTGACCTCTGCTAATCCAGAGGCGCCGAACGCTTTAGCAGAAGCACTGCCACATGCTTCCATCGTGGAGGAGCACCGCACCCTGATGGGTGTGGTGGTCAGGGTGCGGTGGTTGAGAAGGTTCAGTTTGCCATGAGCGGACTGAACGAAGCCTTTACCAGCCTACTGACAGGCTCCGAGGTATGCGACGTAATGCTCTAAACGCTCTTCCATATATAGAAGAATATACCTGTACATAGAGAGTAGCCCCTGAGGCTCTGTCCGGTGTGAAAGAAACCGGACAGAGGATCCACAAAAAATTCGGGAAAGCTAACATACTTCCCTGTTGGCAGCAACCGCCCAGGCCGCAGAAGTTTCCGAACTCAGTCGGAAGCTTAAGTTGGCGGATGAAGAAATCGACCGCGTTAACAAGCGGTTCGATGAGACGCAAGGTATGCATATAGTGTTAAAAGTTTAGTTGTATATCATAAGTGACTAGAGATTAACTCGTGTAATGCTTTTGATTATGAGCATAGTTGGTGCAGCCGAGGTCGAGACCCTCAAAGGCGCCCTTGCTCAAGCCCAGAAAGAGGCGAAGGCAAACAAGGCAGCCGCTGACAAAGCGGCTGCCGAACTGGAGATCGAGCAGGCCACCCGCCGTAAACACGAAGCTCGGGTGGCCGAAGTCGAGCAGGAGCTGAAGGACGCCATCAGCAAATGCGAGGATTTAGAGGAGAAGACTTTGGCCCAATCATCCGAACTTGCCAAAGCCCTCCAGGAGGCTAAAGAGGTGCGGGTTGAGTCTCGGAGTGCTCGCGAAGAGATCTGTCAGTCGAAGTAGATAGCTGCTGGTAAGGCCTTTCTTTTGCAGAGTATATTTGGAGGTCAAAGATATGCTCTGCTCACTCGAGTATGGAGTTCTCCAGACGCGTTTGCGGATCTTCCGAGGAGTGCCGCCGATGCCGCACGGTTCTTCCGAGCCCAGGAGGGGAACTCGACCGAGAAGCTGTTCTGGTCGCAGTATCTTGCGTCGGAGCACCCAACGCCCCTGAACGACCAGCTGAAGCAGCGGATGGAGCTGCATAGGGTGGCCGGCTTGGCCATGGAGGATCTAACAGTCCGTCTTTGGCCAGCCGAACCAATTCCCAGTAGCTACTTCGGTTTGGTGAGGTGGCTCATCGACGCGCTGCCCCGGGTTGATGCTGTGAAGCACTCGGCGTGCATAGAGGGTGCTCGGATGGCCTTCGCCCGTGTCAAGATGCATTGGGCAAAGATGAAGGCCACCGACGTGGCGACCGCAGGCCCACCCGAAGGCAAGGACCACCGCAAGCCGGAGAGGTACTTTGAGACATCCTGGCGGGGCCCGAATAGTAGAGGGCCAATGCTTGAAGGACATTATATTTGAGTAGATGTATTCGGGTTGTGAAAACTATGTTTGTGAACCCAGGCTTGTAATATATTTGCGCCTTTTATGTTAAGTGATTTCCCTCCTGTGCGGTCGTTTAATTCTGAAAGTTCCCAGTCGTCGGCTTCAACCCCCACATAGATGCTACGGGGGTGTTCGGCGTACCGCGTTACCACACTTTATCCAACGTCTTGGTCCATGAAGGAGGTGTCCGTGAGGTGAACCAGGCAATCAGACTATGCGGCTTTATTACTTTCACTTAGCCATAGGAGTTTGATGGTGTGGCTAAGTACTAGCCCCTTGTGCGTGTGCGGCAATCCACCTAAGGTGCCTTTTCCACGTGATTGGACGAAGACCAGCCCCTCGTATAACACGGAGTAAATCACTAACGATTTGTAGTAAGTCACCGAATTGCCGACCAGCTTCTCGCTTTATCATGACAGTCAGTTTTCGGCTTTCTCTACTAAGGTATTTGACCGGACGAACCAGAAATACAATCGCAGTAGTTCTCCCTTTACTACCTTAGCCGAACGAGCGGAATGTAAGGTGGTAAGCACAGGAGCTGGGCAACCCAACTATAGACCAAAGACATGGTTCAGAGCCGATGCATATAGTGCAATATTCGGGACGCCGAAGAGTACCCTATAGGTGTTCAGACTTGAAAACGTGCAGAGCCGAATATAGCCCCCGGTGTTAAGGCCGGACTAAAGCACGTGTGGCAACCTGCAGTAAGGAGGGAATACAGATGACAAAATGAAACTATACCAAACAAAAGTGGTGATCAACTGTTTCCTTTATATCCTGGATAATGCGTCGAGATGTGCTATTACAGATAATGCCATGAATATCAAGGCTATTTTACATGCCGAGAGTTTACACAAGGGAAAGTTTTTCACAGGGCCTAAAAGCAGTGGTCTTGAAGATCCCGGTGGTGCCCTGCCGCATGTTTGCGCCGTTTCTCCTTGGTGAGAAATCCTTTAAGAGGAAAAGTCGATGGTCATCTATAAGAAAGGGGAGCCTGGAAAAGGCCCTTGTACGACCGTAGGGTAGGTAGGTTTTTAATGAACCTGTAGTACAAAAAAAGAAAAAAGAGAAAGAAGGTTGAGGTCCGAATAGGGTCAAGCCGTATTATAGACCTTTTCCGCATTATGCCTCCGGCGCTGCCCAAGGTATTTTAAGTGCATAATTATGCATGCACGGTACATATGCCGCAACCTTATGGGGCGATCGGCAGAGGCTGAACTGCTATTAAAGCTCTGGATCCGCCGAGTTGTCATGCTATAATGTGGATCGGACTCGCTTGGCAGTGTCAGGGGTCTTAATGACCGATGAGTTGCTCGGCTTGATGAGTCTGTTCTGTACTTCGGCTGGAAGGGCCGCGGTGTGCTCCTCAGTACGGATGGAGCGCTCCATATTTCCATTGTCTGTGATGACGCTGCAAGGTCCAGGCATTTTGAGCTTTAGGTAAGCATAATGTGGGACTGCATTAAAGCGGGCGAAAGCAGTTCTTCCAAGCAGCGCGTGATAACCACTGCAGAAAGGGACTATATCGAAGATTAGTTCTTCACTTCGAAAGTTATCTGGAGATCCGAATACTACTTCCAGTGTTAAGGAGCCCGTGCAGCGGGCCTCTACGCCAGGTATCACTCCTTTAAAGGTAGTGTTACTGGGCTTGATTCTTGACGGGTCAATACCCATCTTACGGACAATGTCTTGATAAATCAGGTTGAGACTGCGGCCTCCGTCCATAAGGACTCTAGTGAGATGGTATCCGTCGATGATGGGATCGAGTACGAGGGCCGCCGAACCTCTGTGACGGATACTAGTTGGGTGGTCCCTGCGTTCGAAGGTGATCGGACAAGCCGACCATGGGTTGAATTTTGGGGCGACAGGCTCTACGGCGTAGACGTCCCTTGTGCGTGCTTGCGCTCCCTCTTTGGGATGTGTGTGACATATATCATGTTCACTGTTTTCACCTCTGGGGGAAACTTCTTCTGTCCCCCTGTGTTCGAAGGGCGGGGCTCATCATCGTCCTCGCTTTGAGGTCCTTTCCCCTTATGTTCGGTTACCGGCCCGTTTAAAAACCCAGCAGTTTCTGTTGGTGTGGTTAGCAGGCTTGTCAGGGGTGCCATGAATCTGGCAGGGCCTATATAGTATTTTGTCCAAATTGGATGGACTGTCTCTATTTCCTTTGAACGGCTTATTCCGCCGATTGGGTTTGGAGCCGCTGAATCCGGCGTTTACCGCCGTATCCTCAGTTTCTTCGTTGTTGTTCCGACGCTTATTTTTGCTACGTCCTGGCCTTCCATTGCCATCCCTGGCCTCAGAGGTGCCGGGGTCACTCGTGCTGCTGCTTCTACGAGCCAACCAGCTATCTTTGCCCGCACAGAAGCAGATCATAAGTGCAGTAAGAGCTGCCATAGTTTTTGGCTTTTCCTGACCGATGTGTCGGGCGAGCCATTCATCACGGACGCTGTGCTTAAAGGCCGCTAAGGCTTCGGCGTCCGGACAGTCGACGATTTGGTTCTTTTTGATTAAGAACCGAGTCTAGAGTTTGCGGGCTGACTCTCCGAGGTTGCTGGACTATGTGACTAAGGTCATCAACGTCCGGTGGCGGGACATATGTGCCTTGGAAGTTGTCTCGAAAAGCATCCTCCAAGTCCTCCCAACTGCCAATGGAGTTCTCTGGGAAGCTATTCAACCAGTGTCATGCTGGTCCTTTTAGCTTTAGGGGAAGGTATTTAATGGCGTGGAGATCATCACCGTGTGCCATGTGAATATGGAGAAGAAAATCTTCAATCCAGATGACGGGATCTGTTGTTCTATCGTATGACTCAATGTTCATAGGTTTAAACCCTTCCGGAAACTGGTGCTGCATTACCTCATCGGTAAAGCACGTGGGGTGTGCGGCGCCTCTATATCGGGCAACATCACGACGGAGTTCGGATGACATCGTGTTCGGTTCTCGATCCGAACTTGGTTATGCTTGTCGCGCTAGGCTTGATGGCCGTCATCTCATGTTGGAGCACGTCCCCTTGATCCGTAGATTGATCTGGTAGTCGGCTCTATTGTCCAGGTCCTGACGTAAGTCGTACGCGTAGCCCGGAGCCGCTGCCTCTTTGCCTCTACGGCGAGGTGGTGCGGGCTGGTATTCGGTATAATTAGCCGCTTTGTCCCATCCACGTGGTGGACGGTCCGGTTCATCAGCATGATTGTATCTTGACGGTATTGGCTCAAGGGCCTCGTTGTCGAATTGTGGTAGTAGCCTGCACTTTGGGTAGCTCTTTGTCGGGCGCTCGAGGCCATATTCTTCGGCAGCCAGGACCTTGGTCATCTGTCGTTGAGCGTATCCTGTTCGGCTTGAAGTTGTTGCTGTTTATTTTTCAGGCTCCTCACAGTGGCGATGAGCTATCGCTTAAAGCGTTCTTGTTCGAGGGGTTCCTCTGGCACGATGAAATCTTCATTACGAGGCTAACGTCCTCCTCGGAGGTCGGTAGATAGTTAGTATCTTCCGAATCCTCATGATCGAAAAGTTCATCTGGGTTGACTTGTCCCTCTTCCCATTCATCCTGCTCGAACGCAGGTTCGACGGGGTGGTCGGAGTCTTCGGCATTGTCCGGAGTGTCATTATCTCCGGTGCTGGTATTACTTTCCTTTTCCCGACGCGATCGTGAGCGGAGCCGCTAACATCGGCGCTTTGGTGGTGCCTCGACGGGCTTGTCCTCAATCGGATCTTGAGTGCCATCGTCGTCCTTCTTGTCGGGCGTATCCACCATGTACACGTCGTAAGTAGAAGTGGCCGTCCAACGCCCAGTGATAGGCGGGTTTTGGCCTGGTTCGGCCCCGGTATCGTCGTCCATGCCATCGATGTCTTCGGAGGCGTAGTCTAGCATGTCGGTTAGGTCCTCGACAGTGGATATTAAGTGGGTGGTGGGAGGGGCGTAAATTTCCCCGCTCTCAGCCCCCAGTTCGGACTAGGCGTAGTTCGAAAGTGACGCTTCCGTGATGGCGAGAGACTGCATTAGGTCCAACGCCTCGTTTAGGAGCGAAAGCTGGACAGGTGATTGAGGACCTGCGGAGCTGGGTCCGGTAATCACCACTTGACCGAGCTCGGTAGACGCAGACCTCATGAGTTCGGAGTTGACATCTAGAGACGAGTCCGGCTTCCCGGTGACAGGGAGAGTCATGTTTGACTCCGAGCCCGTTGACAGCATAGTCACCTCTGGGTCTCTAGAGGGAAGCTCCGTAATGGGAGAGAGTCCGGTGGGGTTTATCCTCTGGTGTTCGGACAGAGTGGCCCGCTCTGGATCTAAGGCCAGGGAAGGTACAAGAGTCGATCCTTGAGCGGAATCTGATGGTGGATCCGACGGGCTTCCTTCATGTAGATGAGGAGCGGCGGCCGAGGCCGAGAACCCTTCGAAGACCAAGTATCCTCGGATATGAGTGATGTAATTCAAGCTTCGAAACCTGATCTGGTGACCAGGGGGTGTAGCTGTCGATCTGCTCGAGGTGACCACTTGAACTGGCACGCAAAGCGAAGCCACCAAACACAAAGAGTTGGCCGGGGAGAAAAGTCTCCCCGGAAATAGCATCATCATCGATGACAAGTCGAGCCATCGATCCTTCTGGCGACGACACAGTGGAACTCTCAATGAAAGCACCAATGTCGGTGTCAAAACCGGCAGATCTCGCATAGGGGGTCTTGAACTGTGCGTCTGAGGATCAATGGTAACAAGGGACGATGGGACACAATGTTTACCCAGGTTCGGGCCCTCTTAAAGGAGGTAAAACCCTACATCCTGCTTGATTGTATTCAATGAGTATAGGGGTTACAAGAGTTGATCTACCTCGAGATCGTAATGGCTAAACCCTAGCTGGGTAGCCTATGGGAATTCTGATAGCCTCTACGGACTAGACCCTCCGGTTTATATACACACCGGAGGGGTCTAGAGTTGTACAGAGTCGGTTTGTGGGGGAAGGAAATAACATATCCGGAGTCCTACCCGGACACGGGGGATAGTCTTCTGCTTTTATCTTAACGGCCCATCAGTCTGGCCCATATCAAATAGTCCGGACACCTGAGGACCCCCTAATCCAGGACTCCCTCAGTCATCATTATTTTTTTGTGTGAATTTTCTACATAAAAGTTACACTTGGCATGAGGTCCGTCGTTCTCGATGGGTTGCGCACTGGTTACGTCTACTTCGACGGGAGGTTCCTCATGTGTCAGAGTGATTGTTCGTTGGTCGTCGTTACCCCGACTTCAGGTTGCGCGTATTGGTCACGTAATTGGGAGTATTATTATATCGATGGATCTTGGAGGAGTTTGTTGCATCGTAAAAGATCGGGACGAAACATCGGCACGTCCAAGGTCTTGCCCATAGCACAATGTCGCACGTTGAACGATGGCACAGGCACAAGCTGGGGTGGATGGGCCAATCGCTCGCGAAGAGGTCGAGCGACGTCGTTAGTACGGGGTTGATGGCGATGATGCTACAAGTTGAGATCGACCATACCGAGGGCATCGACGACATTCTCGGATGTCTAGGAGCACATCGGACATGTCGCCTTGGACAAGGGAGGGTTGCACCAGCAAGGAGCTACGTGGTGGCGCCGATGAGTGATGGCTCTAAAATATAGCACTTTGCCATGACCATTTCACTTAGATTATTGCAAGGTTTTCGCCGGTTTTTGTCTTTTTAACTAACGAATATCTTCACAGCCTTATATAATGACGGTGTTTGCTGGTCTCCTTATCCCTCATTGTTTGTTCAATGTATTCTTTATACTCGGCAGACAATGTGCAAGAGAAGGAATAAGTCACAAATCGTTTTTTGTCATGCTATCCTTCATTTTTTGTTGTCTACTGGTTTTCTTGATAAATACTCCCTCCATCCCATAATATAAGAACATTTTCAAGTTAACATAGCTTAAAAAACGTTCTTATATTATGGGATGGAGGGAGTAACAAATATGTGCGGGGTGCTCTTTCAGCTCTTTCTCTAAAATAGTCCCTTGTCATTTGTCATCAATACCCTATTTTAACTAATTTTCTATAGGGTGCTTTTCCGGTATTTTTGTGGAACTATGTGCCCCGCTTCAATACCACGGTGTATCCTCAAACCATTAGGGCACTCCAACACAGATCACCAAAACATCTGTTCATGTCTAAATCATATGGTATAAACACTTTTAGCTATCTAACACGAAGCACCAAATCGGTCTAGACCAATCGACGATCCTCACGCGCGAAATCACACAAACCATCCTCAAACTGTGGGGAGATGGGATCTGCGGAAGTCCAGGAGTCTACCCGACGCACTGTCAGTTGGCTCGCTTCTCCCCACAGCCCACATCTTCCACTCGTCTCTTTCTCCTTGCAGTCCGCTTAACTTCATAGGCCAATTTAGTCCCGGTTTGTTTGGGCTTTTGCTTTTACTTTTGCGGCTTTTTCACTTTCCTCAAAAAGCCATAGAAGCTCATGTTTAGGAGTTTTTATGATTTTTTGATCAAAGTGGAAAAGCTGCAAAAGCAGAAGCAAAAGTCTAAATAAACAAGGCCTTAGAGCAACTCCAACGGGGCGATCTATTTCGTCAGCTGGCGTTTGTTTGGGTCGGCGCAGACACAAAAGGCGGCCCAACGCGCCGACCCAAACGGACGCGCGTTCGCTTGGCGTCCACATGCTGACCCATTTCCGGCCCAATTTTTAGCCGGATTTGCGTTGGCGCGGAGACGAGACGGACGCGCGTGCGCGCCTACTCCTTCCCCGGGCCCGCTGGTCGGTGGCAGCCTCCACCATTTCCCTTCATTTTCCCCAAACCCTCCTGCCCCCGCGCGCTCCCGCCCCACCCCCACCATGGACGACGACCTCGACCTCGACGCCGCCGCCGGCCTTGCCTCCCTCGCCTTGTCCGGCATGACGATCGCCCCCTCCGGCAAAGGCAAGCCTTGCGGCCCGCGCAAGACCACCGCCGCGCCCAAGCCAAAGAAAGCGCTGACGCCCGAACAACGGGCAAGGGAGTAGGCCAAGAGGAAGGGCCGGAGGCACACCACGGACGCGAGGATGAAGTCATCGCGGTTGCCGCCGCCGCCGCCGCGCAGCAGGAGGTCACCAACGCCCGCGTCGCGGCGGCAACGAGGGAGGCGCTCTATATGCTAGGGTTAAACCCTAGCCAGCACGGCCTCGTCAACGCCGCCATGGCCGCGGCCAGCACCAGCTCATCAGCGTTTCCTCAGATGGTGCTGCCCGACTCGCCCCGTGCGTCGGCTGGCACCCCGATGCCCGGCTTTCGCGTGTACCCGCACGCCTCCCGCCTCTCCGGGGAGTGCTCGCCCGACGTGAGCATGGTAGAGCTTTCCACGCCCGCGCCCGCGCCCATCGACTTCAACGCCACACCAGTGGCCGGTGGCTCATCATCCGGAGGCGCGAGGAAACGCGCGCGACAGATGCCGGCCGACGTGCTGCCGGGCGCCTGCAACCTGTTCGACGGAATGCCGACCGCCAGCGACGAGGCCTACATGCAGAACCTCATCTTCGAGGGCGGTGCGCCGACCGCTGGTTATGATCCCGACGAGACACAAAGCCAGGACGGCTGCGGGGCGTTCACGCCGGCCGCTGGCTATGATCCTGATCAGGCGGCCTTCATGTGTGATCAGGTCGGCATGGACCTGGACGACTTCCCACTTGACCACTAGTTTCTGGACGACTACGGGCAAGGGGAAGAGGATGAGTGCGACATCGAAATTTAGCCTTTGTTCGGGTACGAGCTCGCCAACCAAGCCGCCGGGCCGAAGCCGAAGCGCAAGAGCAAGTGGACGAAGTCATACACGGCGGCCGAGGACAAGCTTCTTTGTGAGTGTTGGTGAGACATTGGACAAGACCCCAAGACGGGGGCCGAACAAAAGCATTCAACTTTTTGGATTCGTGTCCACCGGGAGTTTCATGAGCGCAAGAAGTTTCCGCCTTACCAAATAGTGAGCACGCGGGGTGGGTGTTCATTTTCAAAGCGATGAAGGATGATCCAACAAGAGTGCAACAAGTTTGTGCCACTCTTGAGAGCGTCAGTGCCCGCCCCCTGAGCGGCATCGGCATGCAAGACATGGTATGCTAGCAAGCCGCCCTCTTTTGTGTCTTCAAGTTTATGCTTGCGTGTTCATTTGCATACCGTATGCTAATATGCTTGCATGAAATACATTTGTAGGCGTTTCAAGCTTTGGAGGCATTCAAGGTCCAACACAATGGCAAGTGCTTCAACCTCTCCCAGTGCTTTAGGGTCATCAAAGTCGAGGAGAAGTTCAAGGCGCAATATCCCGCCCTCAAGTCGCGTGGGGGGAAGCAAGCTATGGAGGAGGTTGGGGACGGCGAGCCGGCACGGCCGCGAGGGAAGACCAACTCCAAGAAGAAGGACAAGCGGGATGCGGCATCGAACGCCTTGATCGCAAGCGTGGAGGGCATGATGAACGAGAAGGGCTCAAGGGAGGAGGAGCGCCGGCGTTTCAAAAAAGAGCAAATGAACGCCTTCATGGAGATCCAAAGGAGGAGGCTTGAGATGGACGCGGAGAAGCAAGCCAAGATGTTTGAGATGGAGGCGGGGAAGCAAGCCAAGATGCTAGAGATCGAGGCCGCCAACGCCAAGACCAATGCGAAAGAAGTGGATCTCGCGAGCATGATGACCGGGGTGGAGATCATGATGGTGGATCTCAACACCGTGTCGCCAAGGAAGAGGTCGTGGTTCGAGAAGATGCAGGCCGACATGCTCAAGTTCACCGACAAGTGATCTCATGGCAGCGAGCGCCTTCCTTTTTTGTATGTCGGCTTGTGTGCTAGCATGACCACGGGGCCGCGATGGCGTGGTCGAACTCAAGTCCCACCCCTTTTTGTGTGTTGGCATGTGTGTCGGCCGCTAGCGAGTGCGCCAGCATAAACTGTGTGGTGATATTTTTTGAAGCCGACATTGTATGCTGGCGCTGGCATGATCTATGACCGCGGGCCTTTTTTTAACGAAAACACTAACGCCCACATGTGTGGGCGTTAACCAACTCGCCCACACGCCTCCATCGCCGTCTAGCGCTTTTTGCACGAATCTTGGCATGAAAAGACTGAATTTGTGTGCCACGTAGGACAACTCGTGTGTGTGGCGTGTGAGGGAGTTCGCCCGCACGCCGTTTTCTCTCCGCGGTCAATGGTTCGCCAGTCGGGGCGTGCGATGAAACTGATGTCGCGCCCGCACGCCACGCACCACTTCTGTTCTCCATCTCCCACGACTGCCCATTCTCCCACTCTCCCACACCCAAGTTGTCATTTGCCATGTCTTTTGAGGGGTACATGGCAACTGCCCTATTTGTGATTGTAAACAGATGGCAACTCTCTTTCATCCGAATATGTTATTGTTGCCACGTCTGTTTGTAGCGCTACATGGCAACTGTCTAGTGTTAGTAGGTGGCAACTCCTAAAGATACCACCATCGCCCACATGCCCGTCTCCTCTCCCACACACCAAAAGCTATCAGTTGCCATGTGTTTTTGCAGGATACATGGCAACTGCCTCTAGCATGCTTGTAAGCAGACGGCAACTCTCTCTTTACCCGAAACATGTTTTTTGCCATGTTTTTTTAGTGCTACATGGCAACTGTCCAGTGTTAGTAGGTGGCAATTCGTAAAGTTTTTCAAATCATGGTAACTGTAGTAGACCAGACCATACATGTCAACAGCTGCAGTTGCCCAAAAATGGCCTCCGGCACTTTGACCTAAGATGGCAACTGCAGTTGAGCAACCATGGCAACTGTAGTTGTCCGACATGGCAACTGTAGTTCAGCAACATGACAACTGTAGTTCAGCAACATGGCAACTGAAGAGGGTCCGGAACATGGCAATCGCGACGGGACGCGTGGTTACAGACACGCGGGGCGTGTGACACACGGGGCGTGTGGCTCGCAGGCGGGGAGGGGCGACGGCCGAGATGAGTCGTGCGGGCCGTGTGCTCGCTCGCCCGTACGTGCTCGTGCGGGGCGATTGCGCTGCACCGGACGTGCGGTCTGTGGCTGCGCGCGCCCGGACGCGGTCGTGCGGGCGGGGTCGTCTCCGTGCCACACAGGGCGTGCAGCACAACCACCCGATACACCACACGTGTGGCAGTTATCGACGTCCTTTTTTAAAATTGAGTGCGCACATAAAATGGGTCGGGGCATTGGACGCACTGCCGATCCAAATGTAAAACAGGACGGACACCGGACAGGCGGCCGATCAAACAGATAAAAAACGGACAAATACGCCCTCCGTTTGGATCGGTGTTGCTCTTAGTGATCAACGTTTATTCCCTCAAAAGGAAAAAATAGTGATCAACGTTTAGACCACACCCACAGCGCAGCAGCCTGGCCGCTCCCTGTAGCGACCACTGGCCACCGGGAGATACGACGAGATACGCACTGTAGCTAGCTGAGTTGTAGGGACTGGAGAACAGCGGTCACTGTTCTCCTGGCCTCTTCTTGTATGTTGTGACCGCAGCGTACGTACTTGCATTGTCGCGCATCTTGCCAATTGCCATGCCCCCATGCACCACTATGCTCTGCGGCGTCTCTGTTTTTTTTTTTGCTGGTTCTTTGATTTAGAGTTGTCTATCTATTATTTCGTGTGATTCGGGCTCCATTTACTGTACGTGTACTGTGCGCGGATGACGTAACGCGGATCCGATGCCTGATTGCCTGCCGAAGCGGAAAATCTACCGTTTCCGTGATGTACCGGCTGACCGCTAGCTGCTCGTCCAGTCTAAAAATTAGTGCAACACCGTGTGATATAAAAAGCTAGTCATTTTGTTTTAAGAATACACAGCTATCTACCTGCAAAAAAAAGAAAATACACAGCTATCAAACCTGTTAATACGGTACACGAGGTCCCATCAGAGTCAGCTTTTAGTCAGATGCTACAGGTTTTGCTTGCATCTGCTGCCATTCTCTCTTTTTTCTCTTCCAAACTATTCATCCATTTATTTCACCTTTAGTAACTTAAATCATTCATATCTCATAAACCAAAATTCCGATTCTAAAACTTTTTATATATTTGAACTCCTGACGCAAAAATCGTTAAAACAAGACCGATTTTAGATGTATTTTTATTTGGTTTGAAATTCATGAAACATATTTCACATAAATCATATCTATTTCAATATCACTTTTTAAAAAAATATTTCACTTTTCTCAAATAAATTGTTACACATTTCAGTTACATATTATTTTCATTTTCAGAACCCACATTTCACTTTTCACTAGCTTGTTTCACAAAAATTACACCTATTTCAATTTCGCAATACTGAAAAAGCAAATTTCGCTCTTTTGAAGTAAATCGTTACACGTTTCATATTTTTCAATTTCACAAGTTAGAGATTTTAGTTTCACATTTTTTTCACTTTCAGTAGGTGCATTTTACTTTTTTTTGACTGGAAACTGTAGGGAGAACCCCCCACGGCATTTAACTTTTATTCAAAATAGATAATCTCTACTACCTAAAAGAAACGTAAGGTTCCCTCTCCCCTCTTACGTTGACCCCTTTCGTCCGACTCCCCGTCCCCGCATCGCTCCTCCCACCCCAGGTCGTCGTTCCACCTGGTTTTCTTTTCCTCGGTTTTTTTTTCTCAAACCGATTTTGGTGCGTCAAGAAAGGAAATCTGTAACCCGGCCCGCTCCTCATGCCATCGTCTACTGCCCCATTAGCATTCCCGTAAGGGTTTCCATGCCCCTAGAGCGGCGGCGGCCGCTCACACTTTCGCCAAGGCGTCGGCCATGGCGCTCCCCAGCGGCGGGCTCGAGGGGATCTGGGCAAAGCGCGTGCCGCGGTGGAAGCAGCTGCCCTCGGCGACGGCGGCGCGGACGTCCGAGTTCTCCACCCTCTTATGCCATCGGACCAGCAGCAACACCGGATCCGGCCGCTCGAGGTGGACGGTGTTGGAGCCAAGGTGTACTCCCTGACCAACGCACCTCCCTTTGCATGACGGCGTCGCTACTCCAACTTCCCTCACTGATGATACTCTTCAATTGTCGGCTCGTACTACCACCAACTTCTCTACGCAGGTACTACACTCAATCTGGTTGCTCCCGCCCTCCGCATGGCGAAATTAGATTTTCGTGCATGGCTGTTAGATAGGCAGAGATCATCAGATGAGAAGGGTTCATGCATACAGCGAGCGCGGTGCACGCACACATGCATGTCATCTTGACTGCAAGTGCAATTAGCCTGTCCATCGGCCTCGTGCATGTGACTGCACATGCCATGTGGTCCTTGATCATTAACTCAGTGATCAAATTACTATGGTTAACTTCAGGAGAAAAAAATTATTGTGATTTCTTCATTCAGGAATCTGGAGAAAATTATTATGCACTAGCACTAATATGGTTACCTTCGATGGGCTTATTGCCTGCATGTGCTTTTTCAAGTTTGTTTGTGTGTTTTCTCTTCTGGTTGTTCCTTTTCTACAAGTGTTGTCATATAAACAGAAATGAAACTCTTATTTCAGATGTATAGATAAATGTGAGTCGGCCTTCAAACTTGCCAAAAACGGGTATGGACATAGATTTAAGGGTTATCATTCACTTAAATCTCGACGAAAATGATATCTGTTTACATTCGGAACTGAGATAAATAGGAATCATTTTGTTCATGATACTTGGTTACATGAGCTTTTTCTCTTCTGTGTAGGCCAAAATTGTACAAAGTTATCTCCTGAAGTTATATCGAAGGTGAATTCTGTGAGGTAACCATCTAAATTAGTTTTTAATATTTGTTATAGGCTCTTCGTGTTGAAAGGTTTTCGCTTGGTCAATCTCTTACCTTAGTATTTCAAGAATCAATTTATAAATGTTGCAGTAGTAGGGGATGAGACTGTTAAAAATAGGGACAATGGTGTAAAACTAAATTGGCACTATTACCCGGACGCGGGTGAACAGTAAAATCAAAACTAAATAAAAAATTCAAAAAAATCCAATTTTTTTGGGGAGAAACATTGACAAAAGTTCTAAGTGCTTGCAAAAATTCGTCATGAAATCACATTCCTAGAAGGCATGGCAAAAAAAACAAAAATAGTACTCTGAAAAAGCTACTTTCAAAAGCATTTTGAAGCACTGAATTTGTTTTTTTCCCACGCCTTACAGGAATGTGATTTCATGATGAATTTTTGCAGGCACTTAGAACTTTTGTCAATGTTTCTCTAAAAAAAATTGGAATTTTCTGATTTTTTTTATTTTTTTTGATTTTACTGTTCACCGAGCTCAAATGAGCTCGGGAGCAGAAAGGCACTTTCGCTATTACCCGCTTCCATACATTTGGACTAATGTTCTGTGTCCATTTTAGGTTCTGAAAAATGAAATGCGGTAAAAAGTAAAGCTCAGTTGCAGCAACATGTTTAGACTACAATGAAGAGGGGTCATTGTTGATCAGCCTGCAAGGTCAATAACAATGTTAGTTGATAATGGTTCTTAATATGGATGAGAATCATAAAAGATATATTTTTCCACGATTGATAATGATCACCTAATGCTTAGACCCCGGTGCAACGCACGGGCAATTACCTAGTACAATGTACAAAGATTACAAGTGGTAATCAGAACATAAAAAAGAACGAAGAAAGCGAACTAAGGTACTAAAATCACATCTATTTCAATTGCACATTTATGAAATAACTTATTTCACTTTTTTGAAATAAAAATGTTACAGACTAACAAATAATTAGTTTCACAAGTAGACATTTGAGTTTCATATTTGGGTTTAATATGTTCATGTGAAAAATGTTATTCACATATTTCTAGTGAACTATGTTAGTTTCAGATTTTTCTAGTGAAATGGGTTTATTTCACATATGAAATGTGGAACGTTGAAAATTAAATGTGTTTGAAATATATCTAAAATTGGTCTAGTTTTAAAGTTCTTCACTCTAGGAGTCCAAATATATAAAAAAAATTCAAAAACGAGTCTATAGTTCAAAAGATATGGTTGATTAAAATTGTCTTAGAGGAAATAAAGTCTATGAATTTGTTCCGCGGGTAAAGTGAGAGAAGAGTCTTGCATGCGTATCGTCCCTGATAAAAAGTGTACTTTGGGGTCCATTATGCTGTCACTGATTTGACTAAAAATAAAGATACAAAAATATACCAGTGCTATACATCTAGATGGGCCATACCGTTTCACGAATATCAGAAAAAGTGAACGGCCTCAGATCCATCAGTACATCACGAAAACGCTCAAAATGACTTTCTCGGTTGCCTGCCCGTGTGCGGCTTCGCGAGTCGCGACGAGCTGGAGGAAGAGAAGCGACACTGGTTCTTTTGTAAATGTTAGGGCATCTACAACGCGCACCACTAAAATGGAAACCATGCGCGGTGACGCGTCCGCGGAACAGTGGTACAACAGCCGGCAATCCAACCCTGTATATGTAATGTCCGGACACGTTTCAAAAGGAATTTGAATAAATGGATAAATTTCATGCAAACTGGACCGAATTCATTACATGTCCTACATATTTTTGCCAAACAAAAGTGGCTGACACTTTTTTAACCTAATCTAAATGTTTGCCAGCCGTGGCGGCGGCCATGTTCCACGTCTTATCTTCTCCATATCCGCCAAGCTCACCGACCATGAGCCCCAGTGGAAGGGCAGAATAAGATGCGGGCACGCCCCACATGGGACACCAGGCATGCCCATGTCTTATCTCCTACTCTGCCTCGTCGGAGTCCGTCGTGCCGGTGGCGCCAGACATGGACGGGCCGACCATGTGGTCACTGCGGCGAGGCGCAAACCGCTGGGGCGGGGCGGCCGGCGCGGAGCTGACATCTATTGCCGTCCGCGCTTTTTTTGTTCACCTCTGCGCTGAGCTCCGCGAACAAGGCGTATCTCTCTGCCTGCAGGATGCACATTCGGCATTGCTCGCGGCGAATGTCATGAGCGACGAGCATGGATTGGTAAAACGTCCGCTACTCATGCAGGAAGTTCGGATCCTCTGTGACCATAGCTATGACATCATCGTCATTCGCTTGCTCATAGACGATTTGCCACTCTGCGGTTCGGGGCTCATCGAGGAGCCGAAGGTTGTATCCCGCACCTGCCGGAACGCCGACACAGGTGGCCCCGACTACTCTTTCACCATGACGACATTGAAGTGCGCTTGCGTGGGCAAGGGCCCGACTCATCGTCTGATGCCTTCTCCATTGTCTGGTCCTCATCGCTAACCTCTGAGAAGCTCGTCGGTAAGCCGACCTCAATCCGTCACGCGTGACGACCCTGCCAGTCGGGGCAATTCCAGTCAACTCTTACTTCAGCTTCGTTAGGAGTTTCTCCCACGTCGCTCTAGAGCTGGCGGTCATGGCGGACGTGTTGGGGAACGTAGTAATTTCAAAAAAATTCCTACGCACACACAGGATCATGGTGATGCATAGCAACGAGAGGGGAGAGTGTTGTCCACGTACCCTCGTAGACCGAAAGCGGAAGCGTTTTATCAACGTTGTTGATGTAGCCGTACGTCTTCACAATCCGACCGATCCAAGTACCGAACGCACGGCACCTCCGAGTTCTGCACACGTTCAGCTCGATGACGTCCTCGCCTTTCTCGATCTAGCAAGAGGGGCGAAGTAGTAGATGAGTTCCGGCAGCACGACGGCGTGGTGACGGTGTTGGTGAAGAACAATCTCCGCAGGGCTTCGCCTAAGCACTACGAAAACTATGACGGAGGGTAAACTAGAGGGGACGGGGTTGCCGGCACACGGCTTGGTGTTTCTTGATGTTTCTTGGGTGCTAGCCCTACCCCTCTATTTATATGTTGAGCCTTGGGGTCGAAACTTGGAGTACAAGCCTTCACAAAGTCGGTTTCACCCGAAAGGCAAGAGTCCTTCTCGGACTCCAGGGCCAGACGCCAGGGTTCCCGGCGTCTGGACCCAGACGCCAGGGACCCTGGCGTCTGGCCCCTGGACTCCGCAAAACTTCCTTTTGCACTTTCCAAAAACCTCGTGGGCTTTCCCCTTTGGCCCAGATAAAGTGTTCTCGTGCCCAAACATTTCGGGAAACATCCGGAACCCTTCCGATGGATTCCGGAACCTTTCCGGAGATCAAACACTACTATCCACATATCAATCTTTACTTCCGGACCATTCTAGAGTTCCTCGTCATATCCGTGATCTCATCCAAAACTCCGAACAACATTCGGTCACCAACATACATAACTCATAGTACTATATCGTCAACGAACGTTAAGCGTGCGGACCCTATGGGTTCGAGAACTATGTAGACATGACCGAGACACCTCTCTGGTCAATAACCAATAGCGGGACCTGGATGCCCATATTGGCTCCTACATATTCTACGAAGATCTTTATCGGTCAGACCGCATAACAACATACGTTGTTCCCTTTGTCATCGGTATGTTACTTGCCCGAGATTCGATCGTCGGTATCTCAATACCTAGTTCAATCTCGTTACCGGCAAGTCTCTTTACTCGTTCCGTAATACATCATCCCGCAACCAACTCATTAGTTGCAATGCTTGCAAGGCTTATAGTGATGTGGATTACCGATTGGGCCCAGAGATACCTCTCCGACAATCGGAGTGACAAATCCTAATCTCGAAATACGCCAACCCAACAAGTACCTTTGGAGACACCTGTAGAGCACCTTTATAATCACCCACTTACGTTGTGACATTTGGTAGCACACAAAGTGTTCCTCCGGTAAACGGGAGTTACATAATCTCATAGTCATAGGAACATGTATAAGTCATGAAGAAAGCAATAGCAGAATACTAAACGATCGAGTGCTAAGCTAACAGAATGGGTCAAGTCAATCACATCATTCTCCTAATGATGTGATCCCGTTAATCAAATGACAACTCATGTCTATGGCTAGGAAACTTAACCATCTTTGATTCAACGAGCTAGTCAAGTAGAGGCATACTAGTGACACATTGTTTTGTCTATGTATTCACACATGTATCAAGTTTCCGATTAATACAATTCTAGCATGAATAATAAACATTTATCATGAAATAAGGAAATAAATAATAACTTTATTATTGCCTCTAGGGCATATTTCCTTCAGTCTCCCACTTGCACTAGAGTCAATAATCTAGTTCACATCGCCATGTGATTTAACATCAATAGTTCACATCTTTATGTAGTTAACACCCATAGTTCACATCGAGATGTGACCAACACCCAAAGGGTTTACTAGAGTCAGTTATCTAGTTCACATCGCTATGTGATTAACACCCAAAGAGTACTAAGGTGTGATCATGTTTTGCTTGTGAGAGAAGTTTAGTCAACGGGTCTGCCACATTCAGATCCGTATGTATTTTGCAAATTTCTATGTCAACAATGCTCTGCACGGAGCTACTCTAGCTAATTGCTCCCACTTTCAATATGTATCTAGATCGAGACTTAGAGTCATCCAGATCGGTGTCAAAGCTTGCATCGACGTAACTCTTTACGACGAACCTTTTGTCACCTCCATAATTGAGAAACATATCCTTATTCCACTAAGGATAATTTTGACCGCTGTCCAGTGATCTACTCCTAGATCACTATTGTACTCCCTTGCCAAACTCAGGGCTGAACCTATGGCTGAGGCATTACCATTATGCATCACCATTATACAATAGATCTGGTACATAGCATAGCATACTTTATAGAACCTATGGCTGAGGCATAGGGAATGACTTTCATTCTCTTTCTATCTTTTGCCGTGGTCGGGTTTTGAGTCTTACTCAATTTCATTCCTTCTAACACAGGCAAGAACTCCTTTCTTTGACTGTTCCATTTTGAACTACTTCAAAATCTTGTTAAGGTATGTACTCATTGAAAAAACTTATCAAGCGTCTTGATCTATCTCTATAAAACTTGATGCTCAATATGTAAGCAGCTTCACCGAGGTCTTTCTTTGAAAAACTCCTTCAAACACTCATTTATGCTTTGTAGAATAATTCTACATTATTTCCGATCAACAATATGTCATTCACATATACATATCAGAAATGCTCTAGTGCTCCCAGTCAATTTCTTGTAAATACAGGCTTCACCGCAAGTCTGTATAAAACTATATGCTTTGATCAACTCATCAAAGCGTATATTCCAACTCCGAGATGCTTGCACCAGTCCATAGATGGATCGCTGGAGCTTGCGCACTTTGTTAGCATCCTTTGGATCGATAAAACCTTCAGGTTGCATCATATATAACTCTTCTTCCAGAAATCCATTCAGGAATGCAGTCTTTACATCCATTTGCCAGATTTCATAAAATGTGGCAATTTGCTAACATGATTCGGACAGACTTAAGCATCGCTACGAGTGAGAAGGTCTCATCATAGTCAACTCCTTGAACTTTGTCAAAACCCTTTTTGACAAGTCTAGCTTTGTAGATAGTAACACTACTATCAGCGTCCGTCTTCCTCTTGAAGATCCATTTATTCTTAATGACTCACCGATCATCGGGCAAGTCAATCAAAGTCCATACATGGATCCCATCTCAGATTTCATGGCCTCAAGCCATTTCGCAGAATCTGGGCTCATCATCGCTTCCTCATAGTTCGTAGGTTTGTCATGGTCTAGTAACATGACTTCCAGAAAGGATTACCGTACCACTCTGGTGCGGACCATATTCTGGTTGTCCTACGAGGTTTGTTAGTAACTTGATCTGAAGTTTCATGATCATCATCATTAGCTTCCTCACTAATTGGTGTAGAGATCACTAGAACCGATTTCTGTGATGAACTACTTTCCAATTCGGGAGAAGGTACAATTACCTTATCAAGTTCTACTTTCCTCCCACTCACTTCTTTCGAGAGAAACTCCTTCTCTAGAAAGGATCCATTCTTAGCAACAAAATATCTTGCCTTCGAATATGTGATAGAAGGTGTACCCAACTGTCTCCTTTGGGTATCCTATGAAGACGCATTTCTTCGATTTGGGTTTGAGCTTATCAGGTTGAAACATTTTAACATAAGCATCACAACCCCAAATTTTAAGAAACGACAGCTTAGGTTTCTTGCCAAACCATAGTTCATACGGTGTCGTCTCAACGGATTAGACGGTGCCCTATTTAATGTGAATGTAGCTGTCTCTAATGCATAACCCCAAAACTATAGTGGTAAATCGGTAAGAAACATCATAGATCGCACCATATCTAATAAAGTACGGTTATGACGTCCGGGCACACCATTACGCTGTGGTGTTCCAGGTGGCGTGAGTTGCGAAACTATTCCGCATTGTTTCAAATGAAGACCAAACTCGTAACTCAAATATTCTCCTCCACGATCAGATCGTAGAAACTTTATTTTCTTGTTACGATGATTTTCCACTTCACTCTGAAATTATATGAACTTTTCAAATGTTTCATACTTTATGTTTCATCAAGTAGATATACCCATATCTGCTCAAATCATCTGTGAAGGTCAGAAAATAACGATACCTGCCGCGAGCCTCAATATTCATCGAACCACATACATCAGTATGTATGGTTTCCAACAAATCTGTTGCTCGCTCCATTGTTCCGGAGAACGGCGTTTTAGTCATCTTGCCCAAGAGGTATGGTTCGCAAGCATCAAGTGATTCGTAATCAAGTGATTCCAAAAGCCCATCAGCATGGAGTTTCTTCATGCGCTTTACACCAATATGACCTAAACGGCAGTGCCACAAATAAGTTGCACTATCATTATTAACTTTGCATATTTTGGCTTCAATATTATGAATATGTTTATCACTACGATCGAGATCCAACGAACCATTTTCATTGGGTGTGTAACCGTATAAGGTTTTATTCATGTAAACAGAACAACAATTATTCTCTAACTTAAATGAATAACTGTATTGCAATAAACATGATCAAATCATATTCATGCTCAACGCAAACACCAAATAACACTTATTTAGGTTCAACACTAATCCCGAAAGTATAGGGAGTGTGCGATGATGATCATATCAATCTTGGAACCACTTCCAATACTCATCGTCACTTCATCCTTAACTAGTTTCTGTTCATTATGCAACTCCCGTTTCGAGTTACTACTCTTTAGCAACTGAACCAGTATCAAGTACCGAGGGGTTGCTATAAACACTAGTAAAGTACACATCAATAACATGTATATCAAATATACTTTTGTTCACTTTTCCATCCTTCTTATCCGCCAATTGTTTGGGGTAGTACCGCTTCCAGTGACCAGTCCTTTTTGCAGTAGAAGCACTCAGTATCAGGCTTAGGTCCAAACTTGGGCTTCTTCACTTGAACAACAACTTGCTTGCCATTCTTCTTGAAGTTCCCCTTCTTTCCATTTGCCCTTTTTCTTGAAACTAGTGATCTTGTTAACCATCAACACTTGATGCTCTTTTCTTGATTTCTACCTTCGCCGATCTCAACATCGAGAAGAGCTCGGGAATTACTTTTGTCATCCCTTGCATATTATAGTTCATCACGAAGTTCTACTAACTTGGTGATGGTGACTAGAGAATTTTGTCAATCACTATTTTATCTGGAAGATTAACTCCCACTTGATTCAAGCGATTGTAGTACCCAGACAATCTGAGCATATGCTCACTGTTTGAGCTATTCTCCTCCATCTTTTAGCTATAGAACTTGTTGGAGACTTCATAGCTCTCAACTCGGGTATTTGCTTGAAATATTAACTTCAACTCTTGGAACATCTCATATGGTCCATGACGTTCAAAACGTCTTTGAAGTCCCGATTCTAAGCCATTAAGCATGGTGCACTAAACTATCAAGTAGTCATCATATTGAGCTAGTTCATAACGTCTGCATTTGCTCCTGCAATAGGTCTGTCACCTAGCGGTGCATCAAGGACATAATTCTTCTGTGCAGCAATGAGGATAATCCTCAGATCACGGATACAATCCGCATCATTGCTACTAACATCTCTTAACATAGTTTTTCTCTAGGAACATATCAAAATAAACATAGGGAAGCAACAACGCGAGCTATTGATCTACAACATAGATATTCTAATACTACCAGGACTAAGTTCATGATAAATTTAAGTTCAATTAATCATATTACTTAAGAACTCCCACTTAGATAGACATCTCTCTAATCCTCTAAGTGATCACGTGATCCAAATCAACAAAACCATGTCCGATCATCGCGTGAGATGGAGTAGTTTCAATGGTGAACATCACTATGTTGATCATATCTACTATATGATTCACGCTCGACCTTTCGGTCTCAGTGTTCCGAGGCCATATCTGCATATGCTAGGCTCGTCAAGTTTAACCTGAGTATTCCGTGTGTGCAACTGTTTTGCACCCGTTGTATTTGAACGTAGTGCCTATCACACCCGATCATCACGTGGTGTCTCAGCACGAAGAACTTTCGCAACGGTGCATACTCAGGGAGAACACTTGTACCTTGATAATTTAGTGAGAGATCATCTTATAATGCTACCGTCGATCTAAGCAAAATAAGATGCATAAAAGATAAACATCACATGCAATCAATATAAGTTATATGATATGGCCATCATCATCTTGTGCTTGTGATCTCCATCTTCGAAGCACCATCGTCACCGGCGCGACACCTTGATCTCCATCGTAGCATCGTTGTCGTCTCGCCAACTTATGCTTCTACGACTATCGCTACCGCTTTGTGATAAAGTAAAGCATTGCAGGGCGATTGCATTGCATACAATAAAGCGACAACCATATGGCTCCTGCCAGTTGCCGATAACTCGGTTACAAAACATGATCATATCATACAATAAAATTTAGCATCATGCCTTGACCATATCACATCACAACATACCCTGGAAAAATAAGTTAGACGTCCTCTACTTTGTTGTTGCAAGTTTTACGTGGCTGCTACGGCTGAGCAAGAACCGTACTTACCTACGCATCAAAACCACAACGATAGTTCGTCAAGTTAGTGCTGTTTTAACCTTCTCAAGGACCGGGCGTAGCCACACTCGGTTCAACTAAAGTTGGAGAAACTGACACCTGCCAGCCACCTGTGTGCAAAGCACGTCGGTAGAACCAGTCTCGCGTAAGCGTACGCGTAATGTCGGTCCCGGCCGCTTCATCCAACAATACCGCCGAACCAAAGTATAACATGCTGGTAAGCAGTATGACTTGTATCGCCCACAACTCACTTGTGTTCTACTCGTGCATATAACATCTACGCATAAAACCAGGCTCTGATACCACTATTGGGGAACATAGTAATTTCAAAAAAAATCCTACGCACACACAGGATCATGGTGATGCATAGCAACGAGAGGGGAGAGTGTTGTACACGTACCCTCGTAGACCGAAAGCGGAAGCGTTTTATCAACGCGGTTGATGTAGTCGTACGTCTTCACGATCCGACCGATCCAAGTATCGAATGCACGACACCTCCGAGTTCTGCACACGTTCAGCTCGATGACGTCCTCGCCTTTCTCGATCCAGCAAGAGGGGCGAAGTAGTAGATGAGTTCCGGCAGCACGACTGCATGGTGACGGTGTTGGTGAAGAACAATCTCCGCAGGGCTTCACCTAAGCACTACGAAAACTATGACGGAGGATAAACTAGAGGGGACGGGGTTGCCGGCACACGGCTTGGTGTTTCTTGATGTTTCTTGGGTGCTAGCCCTACCCCTCTATTTATATGTTGAGCCTTGGGGTCGAAACTTGGATTAAAAGCCTTCACAAAGTCGGTTTCACCCGAAAGGCAAGAGTCCTTCTCGGACTCCAGGGCCAGACGCCAGGGTTCCGGCGTCTGGACCCAGACGCCAGGGACCCTGGCGTCTGGCCCCTAGACTCCGCAAAACTTCCTTTTGCGCTTTCCAAAAACCTCGTGGGCTTTCCCCTTTGGCCCAGATAAAGTGTTCTCGTGCCCAAACATTTCGGGAAACATCCGGAACCCCTTCCGATGGATTCTGGAACCTTTTGGGAGATCAAACACTACTGTCCACATATCAATCTTTACTTCCGGACCATTCCGGAGTTCCTCGTCATATCCGTGATCTCATCCAAAACTCCGAACAACATTCAGTCACCAACATACATAACTCATAGTACTATATCGTCAACGAACGTTAAGCGTGCGGACCCTACGGGTTCGAAAACTATGTAGACATGACCGAGACACCTCTCTGGTCAATAACCAATAGCGGGACCTGGATGCCCATATTGGCTCCTACATATTCTACGAAGATCTTTATCGGTCAGACCGCATAACAACATATGTTGTTCCCTTTGTCATCGGTATGTTACTTGCCCGAGATTCGATCGTCGGTATCTCAATACCTAGTTCAATCTCGTTACCGGCAAGTCTCTTTACTCGTTTCGTAATACATCATCCCGCAACCAACTCTTTAGTTGCAATGCTTGCAAGGCTTATAGTGATGTGCATTACCGAGTGGGCCCAGAGATACCTCTCCGACAATCAGAGTGACAAATCCTAATCTCGAAATACGCCAACCGAACAAGTACCTTTGGAGACACCTGTAGAGCACCTTTATAATCACCCAGTTACGTTGTGACGTTTGGTAGCACACAAAGTGTTCCTCCGGTAAACGGGAGTTGCATAATCTCATAGTCATAGGAACATGTATAAGTCATGAGGAAAGCAATAGCAGAATACTAAACGATCGAGTGCTAAGCTAACGGAATGGGTCAAGTCAATCACATCATTCTCCTAATGATGTGATCCCGTTAATCAAATGACAACTCATGTCTATGGCTAGGAAACTTAACCATCTTTGATTCAACGAGCTAGTCAAGTAGAGGCATACTAGTAACACATTGTTTTGTCTATGTATTCACACATGTATCAAGTTTCCGGTTAATACAATTCTAGCATGAATAATAAACATTTATCATGAAATAAGGAAATAAATAATAACTTTATTATTGCCTCTAGGGCATATTTCCTTCAGGACGTGGTGTGGTGCAGGTCGTGTCGGGTGAGGGGGCAACATTTAAATAGTGGTTACATGCAAGGCCAAGCGGCGGGCTATGTTAATGAACGCTAGAGTGGGTTTCTCGGCCCCCTCACTTGTTTAATGCCGGCAGGAGGACGGACGGGAGACAGTTTGAATGCAGTACACAGTCGTCCTATCCAGGCCGGTCACACGTCTTTGGCATTGGAACAGGCGCGGAGGCCAGGCGACGCTCTACCCTGATGTGTTGCTTCAATGCTGGGTCCAAAGAGAAGTCGTGTCTGGTGTGGGCCAACATAAAGCGGTGCTAGTGCTTTGGAGCATCGCTGACTGACATGAAAGCGCGTCAACCGTTTCGCTCGGGATAGGTTTTTGGGTTGGTCTGGGGTATCGAACGCATGTGTGCCACTGCTCCGGACACTTGCAAAGCCCCCTTGGTTTGCATCCAATTTAGGGTATTTTGGACAACCGGACTAGTCCGCCGATCGATAGGGTAACCGTGTTGGAAGGCATACTGCGTCCGGACAACTTTGTTCGGACATATGCGAGCTATTTGAGGGTCCACATTCGAGATGCCTTTCGAGCATCTACAGCCAGGTGCCTCAAACCATCCTCAAACGCTCGGGCAGTTGGACGGGTCATTGATCGATAAAAAAACCGACCCACCCGGGTGCCTCAAACCAGCCCCAAACGCCCGGGCCTTCCAGCACCCCTCATATCCAACCCAAATATAGGGCGGATATGAGGTGGCCCGGCGCATCTGCCATGTCAGCCCGACCCACCACCAACCCCTCATATACCCCCTCGGATGAACCCTAGATCTCAGTCAGCTCAGCCCAATCCACCCTCTCCGTCCCCTATTCTTCCGAATTCGCCCCCTCCTCTCCCCAATCCGATCCATGGCGGATGACCGCAGCAGCTCCGGCTCTGGCGGCGATGAGAGCAGCGTCGTTGTGCTCGCTCCCGGCATCCCATAGAGCAACTCGCGGCTAGATCAGGGCGGCAGTAGCAACGACGGCTCGAGGGGCTACGCGTCATCCCCCTTCGCCCGTCGTCACAATGCAGACGACATTGCCAGGCCCTCCCGTCCGTGCGCAACACCGTGGGAGTGCCGCTCACTCCGCTCTAGTGCAAGTATGCCACCCCGCCCCATCTCAACCACCTCTGGAGGGCATCCACGGCTACCATTGGGTGCTCATGCGCTCGGCGCCACTGAGCCGGTTGAGGACGCCCAAGTTGGAGGCACAGGTCGCATGGCATGAGCGGCAATGCGTGAGGGATAGGCTAGCGGCGGGTCTAGCGTTGGCATGGGGCCGAGCAATCACACGCTCGTGCCGGTCGATCCTGAGGACGGTCCCATCGCGTCTGTCCTCTGCCACACCCTAACAATGGCGGAGTCGGACGTGCGACGGCTCTAGCGGATGAACGCCAAAGTGGTCCGGCTCGCCATCGAGCTGTCGGAGTGTGAGGCGACGGTGACGGGGATGATGAAGGCGAGGAGGCACACCGAGGAGCGGGAGCGCTTGCTCCATAGGCTAGTCAGGGTATGGATGGACATGTCGGACGACGCATAGGACATCAGTGACGCATCCACATCCATCTCCTACGACGAAGACCCCCAGGTGGCCGACGCCTACACCGGCCTAGAACAACGCTGCTGACCGCAAGGGGAAGATGGCGGCGAGGAAATGGTGATTTGCTCCACCCTTCCCCGTATAAATTAGTTATTTTCTTATGTTTAAGTATTGTCCGACTCATGAAAACTGTTTTTGTGTCCGATGATCATATATGTGAATTATGCCTGATTTCAATATGTTTGTTGCTCAGGCATTGGTGTACGTAGGTTAAATTGCGTACGTTGCATGTGTTTCATGGATATGAGGGACATGATTTGTTTTTGAAACCCGGCAAACGATTTGCCATTTTCATTGAATAAGTAAGAAGGTTGTGGAGAAAAGGCTGAATTATAAAGCATCAACCTCGCGACATTGAATTATGCAAAAGCTTCGCCAGTGAGACACCACAAATTACACTCCTCTTTGATCCTGGCGAAAATGCTTCACTCCAGCGAGATACCACAAATTACACTCGACTTTGATCCTGGCGACAATAACTTCAACTAGCACCGCCATATTGAGGAAGACCCTTTGCGTTTCGTTCCTTCCATATTTACCACAAAACGAGTAGAATGAGGGAGATGAGCGGCTGATGTGGAGCATCCTTCCATCATCCCCATGGAATCTACACCAACACATCAGCACCACGTGGACCCATGACAAGAGCTAGAGCATGCGCAATGGAAACCGAGGTGAACTCCTTCCTACTTGACATGCATATGGACACGAGTGGAACTTGGTTGCTACCTCACCAATATGCACTATGTATCATTAGGTACGAAGATGAACATCACCAAGGAGAAAGAGAAGCACCCCAAGACCTCGAGGAAGAAGAAGGAGGCCAAAGGGAGCAAGGCTGCAAGTCCCAGGCGACCCCGTGCGCACGGGCACCCGAGACCCCATGCCCACGGGCTACCCAGGAAGCGGGAGCTGTAGCACCCCGGGCTACCCATGATGGATAGGTCTACTTCTTCGGCTAACCCACTCTTCGAGGATCAAGATGACGAGGGCGACTGCGTCACCAAGAATAACTCTTCATGCACAATGAGCTCTACATCAAGAGAGTGAAGCTTTGGGTGATCGCATCGAGCAACTCGCCACCGACCTACGATAATCGAAAGCAAGACAACGGGACTATTTAGACGCCAAGCTCTCCAAACAAATGGAAGAATTCCGCAAAACGATCGTGAGCTGCTTGTCTTCCTCGACCTCTTCACCCAGACGGCGCCACTCAAGTCGCTAGTCGTCGTCATATTCTTCTTCCAATGCGAGTCCTCCTCGACGCGACGACACTCAAGATCGCCACGCGCAAGAAAATCCGTTCCAAGGAAATGGCCTACAAGACCGAGTTCAAGCACGTGAGAAGGCGCGATGCCAAGAACGAGAAGCCATGGATCAAGAGGAACCACCACCACATCGTTCACGTCAAGAATCTCAAGACGGTGATGCAATCCGGCAAGAGCAACAAAGTCGTGAAGCTCAAGCTCAAGCGGCTCAAGACGCACTCTGAGAGTTCACTCGAGCCGTTGCTCAATGCAACCATCAAGTACGTGAGCAAGAGGAAGCACTTCGTCAGGCACGACTAGAAGAAGCCGCCCGACGTGAAGAGAAATTAGAACGACAAAACCAAGCGCATATGCCTCGACCTCCTCCTCGTTAAGAATGTTATCTCGAAGAACGAGTGCTTGAAGATCCTCCTCCACGTCAAGAGTGACATCAAGCGGAATGTGTGCTAGAAGACCCCCCATGCCACGTGCGACATCAAAACAACCACTATGAGAACACCGCTACGGCAAGCTCAAGTTCACCATGCCCAAGTTCTCAGGAAGCAATGATCCCAAGGAGTATCTCTCATGGGCATTAAAAGTCGACAAGATATTCCGTATTCACAACTACAACAACGAAAAGAAGATCACCATGGCCTCCCTCGAGTTTCAAGACTACATCCTCATTTGGTGGGAGCAAGTGATCGAGCGACGCCGCGAGAATAGTGAGCCACCCATCACGACTTGGACACAAATGCAGGACATCATGCGAGCTCGTTTCGTGCCTACACACTACACCCGGGATCTTTTCAAGATGTTACAACTTCTCAAGCAAGGCACGAAGACGATGGAAGAGTACTACCAAGCAAGGTTGTCAGAATCGCGATTCTGTTATGCGATTCTACGACTTTACGACCCAAACTAACCCCTATGATTCTACGATTTTAGTTCATAGAATCTATGTTTCTACGATCCTGATAGTAAAGATTCTACGATTTGCGATCCTACCATCGGAGCTCTGATCCAATTCAAAATCGCGATTCGGACAACCTTGCTACCAAGAGCTGGAAATTGCCATCATAAGAGCCAATGTCAAAGAAGATGATGAGCAAACAATGGCACGCTTCTTGAATGGCCTCAACCACCCAATAAGGAAGATTGCCGATTTCCAACCGTACTCCAACCTTCTCGAGCTAGTTCAACAAGCGACTAAGGCGGAGAGACAAGTAGAAGAATAATTCCAATACGCCAAGTACTCATCCAAGACCTACGGCTCATACACACAAGCTACCTCAACTACGACACCTCCTACCTCGACTAGAGCATCACCAAATACCGGCGACAATTCAAGTTCCAAGCAAGCGACACCTTCCTCGACTCGTCCTCCGGCAAGCACCTACAATAACAAGACTCCCTCATCATCGGTGCCACCGGATGATCCCATCAAGACAGGTTATCTCAAGTGCTTCACATGTGGTGGACGTGGACACAAGTCCTTCCAATGCACCAACCGGCGCACCTGCAAATGATGATGGCACATACGACTCCATGAGTTAAGACAAGATGGAATCCCTCAAGGATGTCACCATGCACCATCAAGTGAATGAAGAAGAAGATGCTCAAATATACTCGGACAATGATTCAATTCCCGCCCTCGTGGTCTCCAAGGTCTTGACACTTATACACCAACAAGACGAAGATCAACATTGCCACATCTTCCATACCAAAGCGGGCATCAACGGACGTTCCATGAAATTCATCATAGACGAAGGAAGTTGCCACAACTTGGCAAGTGACGACGTATGTTCCAAGCTACAATTGGTCAAGAAGAAGCATCCTTGCCCCTACAAGGTCAAATGGCTTAGCTATTCCTGCACCATTCAAGTGGAGCACACCATGCAAGTTTGATGACCCACAAGTATAGGGATCAATCATAGTCCTTTCTATAAGTAAGAGTGTCGAACCCAACGAGGAGCAGAAGGAAATGACAAGTGGTTTTCAGCAAGCACTGAAATTATGAGTAACGAGTAGTTTGATAGGAAGATAATACGAGCAAGTAACGATAATAGTATCAAAAGTGCAGCAAAGTAGCCCAATCCTTTTGAGGCAAAGGACAGGCCAAAACGGCCTCTTATAATAAGCAAAGCGTTCTTGAGGGTACACAGGAATTTCATCTAGTCTCTTTCATCATGTTGGTTTTATTTGTGTTCGCTACTTTGATAATTTGATATGTGGGTGGACCGGTGCTTAGGTGCTATTCTTACTTGAACAAACCTCCTACTTATGATTAACCCCCTCGCAAGCATCCGGAACTATGAGAAAAGTATTAAAAATAAATTCTAACCATAGCATTAAACTTTTGGATCCAAATCAGTCCCTTACGGAATAGCGCATAAACTAGGGTTTAAGCTTCTGTCTCTCTCGCAACCCATCATCTAATAACTACTCCACAATGCATTCCCTTAGGCCCAAATATGGTGAAGTGTCATGTAGTCGACGTTCACATGACACCACAAAGGGAATCACAACATACCATCAAAATATCGAACACATATCAAGTTCACATGATTACTTGCAACAAGATTTCTCCCGTGACCTCAAGAACAAAAGTAACTACTCACAAATGATAATCATGCTCAAGATCAGATGGGTATTAAATAGCATATGGGATCTGAACATATAATCTTCCACCAAATAAACCATATAGTAATCAACTACAAGATGTAATCAACACTACTAGTCACCCACAAGTACCAATCTATAGTTCCGGTACAAAGATTGAACACAAGAGATGAACTAGGGTTTGAGAGGAGATGGTGCTATTGAAGATGTTGATGGAGATTGCCCTCCCCAATATGGGAGAGTTATTTGTGATGATGATGACAATGATTTCCCCCTCCGGGAGGGAAGTTCCCCCGGCGGAATCGCTCCGCCGATGGGCAAAAGTGCTCCTGCCCAAGTTCCGCCTCGAGATGGCGGCGCTTTGTTCTGAAAGTCCTCCCCTTATTTTTTTCTAGGTCAAAATGACTTATATACCAGAAGAGGGGTACCAGAGGTGAGCCGAGGAGGGCAGAACCCACCAGGGTGCGCCTGGGGTCCCTGGCGCGCCCAGGTGGGTTGTGCCCACCTGGTGGGACCCCTCTGGTACTTATTGGCTCCAATATTTCTTATATATTCCATAAAAAATCTCTGTAAAGTTTTAGCTCATTTGGAGTTGTGCAGAATAGGTAGCCTGATGTAGCTTTTTCAGGTCCAGATTTCCAATTGCCGGAATTCTCCCTCCTTGTGTGAACCTTGCATATTATGAGAGAAAAGGCATTAGAATTACTCCAAAAAGCATTATTATACATAAAAACAATATAAATAACAGTAGGTAAACATGATGCAAAATGGACGTATCAACTCCCCCAAGCTTAGACCTCGCTTGTCCTCAAGCGAAAATCGAAATCGAAAAACATGTCCACATGCTTAGAGAGGGAGGTGTCGATAAAAACAAAATACGGACATAGAAGAATCATGTATGTTATTATGGAAGCAACAAACTTTAACGTAACACTTTTATCATAGAACTTTTATCATAGACTTCTCATGAATGAGTAACAATTCATCACAACATCGAAGTATAAAGCATAAACTCTATTGAGAACCAATAAACTATGTTCTCAGTCAACTTTGCAACTACAATTCATCATCTTTTCAGGAAGGGTCGCGTATCGGAGCATTTAGGCAAGTCTACATACTCAACCATCATATAGTCTTCTATGATTGCTAACACTCACCGCATACACATGAGCAAAACGTTTCAACCCGACACATAGAAAGATAGGGGCTTATAGTTTCGCTTCCCAACGTATTCACCTCAAGGGTGATGTCAACAATAATAACTCATGCCACCCATATCCAACTGGATATATGTGCCGAGATCTTTCCTCACCACATGATGCTTGCCAAAAGAGAAAATAAAAAGGAATAGAGAGAAAAACCTCGACTCCTGCATGAAAGTAAATACATAAAAGTAAAAGATAGGCCCTTCGCAGAGGGAAGCAGAGGTTGCCATGCGCTTTTTGTTTGTATGCTCAATCTATTAGTGCAAAAGAACGTCACGTTATATTGCCCCTTATGATAGCAACCTTTATTATGCAGTCTGTCGCTTTTATTCTTTGCCATCACAAGTTCGTACAACGCTCAATTTTCTCTTAGACTAAATGATCTAACACTTTTAGAAGCAATTTTTATTGTCTTATTGCACCGATGACAACTTACTTGAAGGATCTTACTCAATCCATAGGTAGGTATGGTGGACTCCCAAAATAAGATTTGGGTTTAAGGGTTTTTGGATGCACAAGTAGTATTTCTACTTTTTTTTGGAGGAGGAGGAGGAAGTAGTATTTCTACTTAGTGCGGAATTTTTGGCTAGCAAAGATAGGGGCAAGCACCACATGTTAAAGGATATATGACAATATAACTTCTATGTGAATATGAATAAACATAAATCATTACGTTGTCTTCCTTGTCCAACGTCAACAATTTTGGCATATAATAATTTGATGGGGGATCACAATCACAAAAGATGTCCAAGATAGTGTATTTGCTTGTGAATCTTCTATTCCATTATTAATTCTTTCATGAATTGCATCATTGACTAATGCTATGTTTGTAAATCTCCAATAAAATTTTCTACTTATGCTCTTCCTTATGTGATGTCACTACTTACCATAAGATTAGCATATGATCTTTTTCATTTATTTCCTTTCTTTTTATTGAACATGAAAGTAAAGAAAACAAAACTCAAACTAAACTTTATTATATATCTCGCACACGATTACAAGCATAGACCACTAAGCAAACTCTCAAAAAGAAAGGATCGGACTAAACTTTTATTCATCTAAAGCAAAAGATAAGTATGGATCGAACTAAGATAAGTAAATGCAAAATGTAGTGGAGGTGATACGATACCAGGGCACCTCCCCCAAGCTTAGCACAAGCCAAGGGGAGTGCCCATACCCGATACTCAAGTTTCATTTGGTGATGAAGAAGGAGCTGGTGGTGATGATGTAGAGGGTTTGTCCTGCTTCCTTATCTTATGCTTGAGGATGGATTTTTACTCCTTCAATTCACCGATCTCCTGCTCAAGCTCCAATACCTTTTTGCATAAATCTTGCTTGTTTTCCTGCAAAAGACGAAAGGGGATAAACTGGATCTTAGGCTTCTTTGCTTTGTTGGGGAGACTTGACTTCTTGAATTCCACGTGCATGTCCCCAGGTTGAGGCAATGGGACTTCATCCTCATTTGAGCTTGTCTCTTCCTCCCCTTTAGGATCATAGTCTTCCTCTTCCTTCGAAGTCCAACTATAGTGCTCCACATCCCAATAAGCCTTGGGGTTTGTGATATAATCAACAACATAACTCTCACCTTTCGAGTCTTGGGATGACATATTTTCAGATTTGTCAAGAAAACAACAAGAAAATAAAACAGAAGGTTTCTCCATGATACGGTGGTCAATAGGATCGGGGGGTATATAAAGATTTTTTATCTTGGGAAACAAGCAAACGGAAGAAAAACAAAGTCCGGAAGGTACCCGAGGTGGGCACAAGACACCAGGGCGCGCCTGGCAAGGCGCGCCCAGGTGGGTTGTGCCCACCAGGGTGACCTTCCTGGTTGTTTCTTATTTTCCAATTTTTGTTATATTCCAAAACTGACAAAAAATATTTTTGCGTATTTTTCGGAGTCCGTTTACTTACAGTCTCACGTACCTCCTCCTTTTCACGATTCTGGAGTGTTCCGGAATGTTTCCTTTATGTGTTCTTTCGGTGTCATTTGTATAATATTGCTTTCAACATTAATAGGCGCACCTGAGATATAATGTTTTATTCTTTGCCCATTTACAACCTTCGGGTTGGTACCTTCGGCATTGTTTATTTTGATAGCTCCAGATCGATAAACCTCCTCGATAACATAGGGTCCTTCCCATTTGGAGAGGAGTTTTCCTACAAAGAATCTGAAATGAGAGTTGTACAAAAGAACATATTCTCCAACTTTGAACTCACGCTTTTGGATTCTTTTATCATGCCAGCTTTTAACTTTTTCTTTAAATAACTTGGCATTTTCATAAGCTTGGGTTCTCAATTCATCTAATGAGCTAATATCAAATAACCTCTTTTCACCGGCAAGTTTGAAATCATAGTTGAGTTCTTTAATTGCCCAATATGCTTTATGTTCTAACTCAAGAGGCAAATGACAAGCTTTTCCATAAACCATTTTATAAGGTGGCATACCCATAGGATTTTTATATGCTGTTCTATATGCCCAAAGTGCATCATCTAATTTCTTAGACCAATTCTTTCGGGACCTATTGACAGTCTTTTGTAAAATTAATTTTATTTCTCTATTGCTAAGTTCAACTTGACCACTAGACTGAGGATGATAAGGTGATGCAATTACATGGTTAACATCATACTTAGCAAGCATTTTATGGAAAGCACCATGAATAAAGTGTGAACCACCATCAGTCATTAAATATCTAGGGACTCCAAACCTTGGGAAAATAACTTCCTTAAGCATTTTAATAGAGGTGTTGTGACCAACACTACTAGTTGGAATAGCTTCTACCCACTTAGTAACATAATCGACAGCAACCAAAATATATGTATACCCATTAGAGGAAGGAAAAGGTCCCATGTAATCAAAACCCAAAACATCAAAAGGCTCAACAGCAAGAGAATAATTCATAGGCATTTCCTGACGCTTACCAATATTACCAATTCTTTGACATTCATCAGAAGATAAAATAAACTTACGGGCATCCTTGAAGAGAGTAGGCCAATAAAATCCCACCTTGTGAGCAGTTATGTCTCCCGCATGATGCCCTCCATAAGCTTCGGAGTGACATTTCCATAGGATTTGTCCCTGTTCATGCTCAGGTACACAACATCTAATAATACCATCTACTCCTTTATAAAGATGTGGGTCATCCCAAAAGTAATGTCTTAAATCATAGAAGAATTTTTTCTTTTGTTGGTATGTGAAGCTAGGTGGTATATGTTTAGCAACAATGAAATTAGCATAGTCAGCATACCAAGGAGTGTTATGAGAAACATTTATTGTAGCTTGCTCATCAGGAAAACTATCATTAATAGGTTGTGGGTCATCAAGAATATTTTCTAGCCTAGACAAGTTATCAGCCACGGGGTTCTCAACTCCTTTTCTATCAGTGATATGTAAGTCAAATTCTTGTAGCAACAAAACCCACCTAATGAGTCTAGGTTTAGCATCTTTCTTTTCCATAAGATATTTTATAGCAGCATGATCGGTGTGAACAATTACTTTAGAATCAACAATGTAAGATCTGAATTCATCACAAGCAAAGACCACTGCTAAGAATTCTTTTTCAGTAGTAGCACAATTTTGTTGAGCACTGTCTAGAGTTTTACTAGCATAAAACTCTTTGTCCTAGAACAGCACCAACAGCATAATCACTAGCATCACACATAATTTCAAAAGGCAAGTTCCAATCAGGTGGTTGAACAATAGGTGCAGAAATCAAGGCTTTCTTAAGTGTTTCGAAGGCTTCTACACAATCATCATAAAAATAAATGGAACATACTTTTGTAAAAGATTTGTAAGAGGCCTAGAAATTTTAGAGAAGTCTTTAATAAACCTCCTATACAAACCAGCATGACCAAGGAAACTACGAATACCTTTGATATCTTTAGGACATGGTATTTTCCGAATTCTATCAACTTTAGCTTTATCCACCTCAATACCTCATTTAGAAATTTTATGTCCCAAGACAATACCTTCACTAATCATAAAGTGGCACTTCTCCCAATTCAAGACAAGATTAGTTTGCTCATATCTCTGCAAAACTCGATCAAGGTTGCTGAAGCAATCATCAAAAGAAGTTCCGTAAACGGAGAAATCATCCATGAAAACCTCAACAATCTTTTCACAAAAATCAGAGAATATAGCAGTCATACATCTTTGAAAGGTAGCAGGTGCATTGCATAAACCAAAAGGCATACGTCCATAAGCATAAGTTCCAAAAGGACAGGTAAAGGTGGTTTTCTCTTGATCAGGTTGTGAGACAGGTATTTGAGAAAAACCAGAATATCCATCAAGGAAACAAAAATGTGTGTGTTTTGACAATATTTCTAGCATTTGATCAATAAAAGGGAGAGGGTAATGATCTTTTCCAATAGCTTTATTTAATTTTCTAAAATCAATTACCATTCTATAGCCAGTGACAATTCTTTGCGGAATAAGTTCATTCTTATCATTAGGAACAATAGTAATACCTCCCTTCTTAGGGACACAATGAACGAGACTTACCCATTGATACGTCTCCAACGTATCCACTTTTCCTAACGCTTTCCCTCTTGTTTTGGACTCTAATTTGCATGATTTGAATGAAACTAACCCCGGACTGACGCTGTTTTCAGCAGAACTACCATGGTGTTGTTTTTGTGCAGAAATAGAAGTTCTCGGAATGGAACAAAACTTTGCGAGGATTTTTTTATATCTATAAAGAGAATTTCTGGAGCCAAGAGCCACCGGAGGGGGCCACCTGGGTGGGCACAACCCAGCAGAGCATGCCTGCCCTCCCAGGCGCGCCCAGGTGGGTTGTCCCCACCTGGTGGCTCCACAGACCCTGAAACCGACGCTATAAAATCCTATTTTTCCAGAAAAACCAAGGAGAAATAATTATCACGATCCACGAGATGGAACCGCCATCACCTCCTGTTCTTCATCGGTAGGCCAGATCTCGAGTCCGTTTGGGGCTCCGGAGAGGGGATCTTCGTTCTTCGTCATCACCAACCCTTCTCCATCGCCAATTCCATGATGCTCCCCACCGGGAGTGAGTAATTCCTTCGTAGGCTCGCCGGTCGGTGAAGGGTTGGATGAGATTCATCATGTAATCTAGTTAGTTTTGTTAGGGCTTGATCCCTAGTATCCACTATGTTCTGAGATTGATGTTGCTATGACTTTGCCATGCTTAATGCTTGTCACTTTGGGCCCGGGTGCCATGATTTCAGATCTGAACCATTTATGTTATCAAAATTATATCCATGTTCTAGGTCCGATCTTGCAAGTTATGGTCACCTACTACGTGCTATGATCCGGCAACCCCGGAGTGACAATAGTCGGGACCACTCCCGGTGATGACCGTAGTTTGAGGAGTTCATGTATTCACAGTGTGTTAATGCTTTGTTCCGGTACTCTATTAAAAGGAGGCCTTAATATCCCTTAGTTTCCAATTGGACCCCGCTGCCACGGGAGGGTAGGACAAAATATGTCATGCAAGTTCTTTCCATAAGTACCTATGACTATTTACGGAATACATGCCTACATTATATTTATGAACTGGAGCTAGTGTGGTATCGCCCTAGGTTATGACTGTCACATGATGGATATCATCCGACAAATTATCGATCCAATGCCTATGAATTTATCTTATATTGTTCTTGCTAAGTTACTACTGCTGCTGTTACTGTTGCACTTGCTACAAAATTACTGCTATCACTATTACCATTACCGTTGCTGCTGTCACTATTATCAGAACTATCATACTACTTTGCTTCTGATCACTTTGCTGCAGATAATTAATCTCCAGGTGTGGTTGAATTGACAACTCAGCTGCTAATACTTACGAATATTCTTTGGCTCCCCTTGTGTCGAATCTATAAATTTGGGTTGAATACTCTACCCTCGAAAATTGTTGCGAACCCCTATACTTGTGGGTTATCACCCATCTACTATCAGCTCTAGGATAGATTATACCTACTTCCAGAAGCTTCAGTATTTCAGTTCTTACCACTTCTTTCATCTTAGGATTTAAATGTCGTTGGTGATCAACGATGGGTTCAGCATCAGGTTCCATGTTAATTTTGTGATGACAAAGAGTGGGACTAATGCCCTTTAAATCATCAAGAGTATTCCCAATAGCAGCTCGGTGCTTCTTCGGAACCTTTAATAATCTTTCTTCTTGATGTTCTGCTTTAGATTCATCTTCTGTTATAAGTAAACTTGCAACACCACCACATGCTATTAATACTGATATGTCGCAAGTTATTGATGATGCTACTTCTACTATGAATGATGCTTATGATGATGCTAGTACCTTGCTTGATGATGATGATATGCCACTTGGTGATTTTCTTGATGAACAAATTGCTAGAATAAAACAACATGATGTTGTTGAGTCTGATGATGAGCTTGAAACTGAACCTCCTGAAACACCTGCTAGAACTAGCCTTCCTAGATATGAATTGCCTAAGGTACCGGAAGGTTATGTTATGAATGAGGAGACAACTGGAGATATTCTTGCTTGTAAGGATAGAGATGATCTAGAGAAATTATTATGCAAGTATAAAGAAAAACCTCTGAATGCTAGAATGCAATATGATCCTAAGTTTGCTACCTCACCTATCTTTATTGATGATAAGGATTATGAATTCTCTGTCGACCCAGAGTTAATTACTTTGGTTGAATCTGACCCTTTCCATGGTTATGAAACTTAAACTGTTGTGGCACATCTTACTAAGTTGAATGACATAGCCACCCTTTTTAATCATGATGAGAAAACTCGCTATTACTTTATTCTCAAATTTTTTCCGTTCTCATTAAAGGGTGATGCTAAAGCTTGGTACAATACTCTTGCTCCTGGTTGTGTGCGTAGTCCCCAGGATATGATTTATTACTTCTCTGGAAAATATTTCCCTGCTCATACGAAACAAGCTGCTTTACAGGAGATATTTAACTTTGTTCAAATTAAAGAAGAGAGTCTCCCACAAGCTTGGGGGAGGCTTTGCCAGTTACTTAATGCTTTTCCTGACCATCCTCTTAAGAAAAATGAAATACTTGATATCTTCTATAATGGACTAACCGATGCTTCTAGGGACTTCCTAGATAGTTGTGCTCGTTGTGTTTTTAGGGAACAAACTATTGGGCAAGATGAAGAATTATTGAATAACATATTGAAAAATTATGATGATTGGACTCTTCCTGAACCACCGGTTAAACCCACTCCAAAGAAGAGGGGTATATTATATCTCAGTCCTGAAGATATGCAAGAGGCAAAGAATTCTATGAAGGAAAAAGGTATTAAAGCTGAGGATGTAAAAAAATTACCTCCTATTGAAGAAATACATGGGCTTAATACACCACCACTGCCTAAGGTGGTAGAGGTAAATTCTCTAATGAAGTTCAATGATAATGGCAATCCTCACAATATGCACCCTTCTACTGTCATCACGGCCACTTGTAGTAGGGCGGTTGGGTTGGGAGGTGGCGGGTTGGAGTTGGCTGCCGCTTGCTGCGCTGTTGAAGTCCCCGGGCCGACTGCTGCTGCCCCCGGGCCGGGTTGTGAAGTCCCCGTGCCGGGTGCGACTGCTGCAGTCTCCGAGCCTCTTGCTGAAGTCCCCGGGCCGGCTGCTACAGCCCCCGGGCCGGGTTTTGAAGTCCCCGGGGCGGGTGCGACTGCTGCAGTCCCCGTGTCGCCTGCTGAAGTCCTCGGGTCGGCTGTTGCAGCCCTCGAGTCAGATCTGACTACTTCGGGAGCAGCCGACACGAAGATGGACTTGGATTCTGGAGAAGGCTTGATAGACGGCTTGCGGAGGCACTGAAGGGAGACGCCGACTGGTATTGCTTGACGGGTGGAGCCGATCCATGCCATGGTATCAGCTGGCCCGTTTTCGTTCCGTGGCACGTGAAGGAACTCGCACCCCTCAAAGTATCCGCTGAGCTGCTGGACGAGGAAGGGGTAACTTGCCATATTTGCATCCTTGGCGTCCCAGTCACCAGACGACTGTTGGACCACCAAGTCTGAGTCACCGTACCACAGGATCCGGCGGATGCCGATCTCTTTGGCCAGCCGGAGGCCGTGTACTAGCGCCTCATACTCGGCCACTTTGTTGGAGGCGGCAAAGTGAATTTGCAATGTGTATCTGAGCTTGTCGCCTTTGGGATAGGTGAGGACAATGCCGGCTCCCAAGCCGGTGCGCATCTTCGAGCCATCAAAGTGCATCCGCCAATGAGTGGAGTTCGGAGCTGGCGGCAGGTACTGGGTCTCGGCCCAGTCGACGAGGAAGTCGGCCAGTGCTTGGGACTTGATGGTGGTGCGTGGCTGGTAGAAGATGGTGTAAGGGGCCAGCTCGATGGCCCATTTGGCCACCCGGCCTGATGCATATATGTTGCCTATGATCTCAGCAAGTGGGGCAGTGCAGACAACCGTGATTGGGTGCTCTTGAAAGTATGGCTTCAGCTTCTTGGCGGCAAAGTGCACGCCGTAGCACATCTTCTGGTAGTGGGGGTAGTTCTGCTTGGAGGTTGACAGCACCTCCCTCAAATAGTACACAGACCTCTGGACCGGCTGTGCTCTGCCGTCTTCTGGGTGCTCTACTAACAGGACAGTGCTGACCACCTGGCTGGTGGCGGCGATGTACAGGTACATGGGTTCTTTACCAGTCGGAGTTGCCAGGACAGGTGGCATGGTCAACATCTTCTTCAGCTGGAGAAAAGCCTCATCCGCCTTGTCGTTACACTCAAAGTGAGTGGTTTTCTTCATGAGCTGGTACAGGGGAAGGGCCTTCTCGCCCAGCCGACTGCAGCTGATGGATGCCAAACAACCGGTGAATTTCTGGACGTCTCGCAGTCGGGTGGGCCTCTCCATCCTCTCGATGGCTTTGATCTTCACAGGGTTGCACTCAATGCCGCGTTCTGAGACCAGGAAGCCAAGGAGCTCGCCGGCTGGTACTCTGAAGACGCATTTCTCTGGGTTGAGCTTGATTTGAAAACGGCGCAGATTATCAAAAGTTTCCTTGAGATCTTCCAAAAGGGTGCCGCGCTTCTCCGTCTTCACCACAATATCGTCTACATAGACGTGGGCATTTCTGTCGAGTTGTTTGAGGTGGCACTTCTGCATGCAACGCTGAAACATGGCACCGGCATTTCTCAAGCCGAATGTCATGGTCAGGTAGCAGAAGGCTCCGAATGGTGTGATGAAGGCGGTCTTCAGGCGGCCTGCCGGGTTCAACTTGATCTGGTGGTAACCTGAGTAGGCATCCAAGAAACTCAGCAGCTCGCATTCGGCTATGGAGTCTATCACTTGGTCAATCCGAGGCAAAGCAAACGGATCCTTGGGGCAGGCTTTGTTGAGACTGGTGTAATCAATGCACATGCGCCACTTGTTGTTGTTCTTCAGTACAAGGACTGGGTTGGCAAGCCATTCTGGAAAGAAGACTTCCATAATGAAGCCGGCTGCTAGAAGCCGGGCTATCTCTTCACCAACAATTCTTCACTTCTCTTCCGACAGTCGGCGGAGGGGTTGTTTGACTGGTTTGGCATCTACTCTAACATGTAGCTTGTGCTTGGCGAAATCCGTCGGAACACCCGACATGTCTTTGGGAGACCATGCAGAGATGTCCCGATTCTCACGGAGGAAATCGACAAGCTCGCTTTCCTATTTGCTATCGAGGTTGGTACCTACGATGGCGTGCCTCTCCGGGTTCTCAGGGTCCAAGGGGATCTTCTTTGTTTCTTTGGCCGACTGGAAGGAGCCCTGGGTCTTTGACTCTTTGGGCTCTGGTGACAGGTCCGGCTGCTTGCTGGCCATGGCCACCACCCGGTCCAGGAGCTTCTTCTCAGCAGCAATCACAAGGGACTCGGCCAGCCGGCGGCTAGCAGCGGCACAGGCGGCCGACTTCTCATAGTCTCCGGCTATTTGTGATAATGCCCTTGGTTTCCAGCATCTTCATCTTGAGGTAAGCATAATGTGGCACCGCCATGAATTTGGCTAGAGCTGGTCGGCCTAGGAGTTCGTGGTAGGGGCTCTCCAGGTCAACCACCTCGAACCAAATTGCCTCGCAGCGGAAGTGATCTTTGTCTCCAAAGAGGACGTCTATCTTGATCTTGCCGATTGGTGAGCAGGAAAGGCCAGGCACAATGCCATGGAAGACAGTCCGACTAGGACGGAGCTTCTTCTATTTGATGCATAACTTCTCCATGGTATCGCGGTAAAGGATGTTGATGCTAATACCGCCGTCTATCAGAATCCTGGAGAAACGAGCAGCTCGCCTCTCGGTTGCAAGGGTGGCATCCAACACCAGGGCATAGGAACCTGAAGAAGGCATTACTTCCGGGTGGTCAGCTCGGCTCTAGCTGATGGGCTTCTCGGACCAGTGTATGAACTCTGGGGTACTTTAGGCAACGGCATTCACTTCATGGTGCTGCTGACGTCGGCTGTGCCTGTCTCTAGCCACGCTGGTGAAGACAACGTAAGCTCCATGCTCTTCAGGGAATTCATCTTGGATGGCGCCGACTGCTGGACGGGCCGCCGGCTGGCCAGTAGGCGGGGGTGGCAGCAGTCCTTCGCCCTTGGAGATTCGGGTGAGCCAGTGGCACTTCCGGGTGATGTGGTTGGACGGCTTTGCGCCGCTGTGAAACTTGCAGGGAGCATCAAGGGTCTGCTCATAGGAGAAGGCGGGCAGCCAAGCCGGCTTGCCGCCCTTCTGACGTTTGGGGCCGGGTTGTCCTTCCGGCTGCTGGCCCTCAACTGTCGCCACCTGCCGGCTGGTGGAAGCCGGCTGCGGGGCCTTGCGCTTGTTGTCGTTCTGCGGCTGACGCCGACTGTTGTCACCAGTCAGCGTCCGAGGAGCCGGAGGGAGTACCTTCCCGGAAGCGTCCACTCGGAGCTCCAACTTCATGGAGGAGTCGGCAGTGGCGTACTTGTCTGCTATGATCAGCAGCTCGTCGAGTGTGGTCGGCTCGTCGCAGAGGAGTCGGTGCCCTCTCGGCACCCGGCGGTGAAGTACTAAATGGCTTGCACCTCATGCACCCCTTCGCAGGAGTTGCGCAGTTCGGCCCACCGCGTCAAGTAGTCGCGGGTGGACTCATCCGGGCCTTGAACGCATAGCGAGAGCTAGCGGGGCTTGGGCGGCCGCTTGTAGGTGCTGGTGAAGTTGCGGATGAAGAATTGAGTGAAATCTACCCAGCTATTGATGCTGCGGGGCTTCAGGCTGTTCAGCCATGTCCCGGCCGTGCCCTGGAGCATGAGCGGAACGTACTTCACGGCAACGCGCTTGTTGCCGTTTGCTATGTTAACGGCTGTGGAGTAGTCGACCAACCAATCTTCCGGCTTAACGGAGCCGTTGTACTTGGGCGTGTCTCGTGGAAGCGAGAACCCTTTGGGGAAGGGCTCGTCGCGAATGCGGAGGCCGAAACAGGGCGGGCCCATCGCGTCTTCTTCTTCTAACGCCAGGGATCGAGCGAGGCGGCCGATCCGGTGGTGGGCATCATTTTCTCCGACTCCTTCTCGGCGGCCCAGCCGGTTGCCGAGAGTCGGGTGCTCAACAGCCGGCGGGAAGGCGCGCCTCTCCCCACGAGGAGGAGGAGGCGGATAGTCGTCCCGTCGTTCCACTGCTCGTGGGCGGCCATCTTGGTCGCGCTCGATGGTGAGGCATGTGCGGCTATGGCTAGCAGCCGGCTCTCGGTCTCGTCTGTCGCAAACGTCGCCTATCGGCGTCCGGGAGGTTGCGCCTTGCTCTCAGCGAGGGGGCGGGTTCTCAACCCGCTGGCCAGGTTCTTCTGCACGGCGGGCGGCTTCTTGCTACTCGGCAGCCGCATCGAGGAGCTGCTGGACGCGCGCCGTCATGCATCGTTGCTCGTCACCCTCCAAGTGATCCAGCTCGTCTGCCGCCGCCTGGGTAGCACATATGTTCTCCACAGGCGTGGTGTAGATAGGGCGGTCTACTCCCAGCATGCTGGCGATGGCATCGCCGCGCTGGCGGACCGTGCCCATGCGGCTGGGCTCGCCACCAGCCGGCGTGCCGCCGACAGCACGGTCGATCTCACGCTGGTAGGCCTCACAGAGGCGTCTCATGGTGGCCAGCTTCTTGGCGTTCTCAACGAGCGAGACGCGGCAGGCTTCTAGCGTCTCGTCGTTGGCGTCTGCTATGATGGGTGCGGACAGATCCCGCAGCGCCGCCTGCAGCGGGTCCTGGGCGGCCCCGCCAGAGGCCCCATCGTGGCTGATGACGAGCACCTCTATGACGGTGCTGCCACCACTGTCCGCGCGAGGTAGCGGGTTGTCGATGACCACCACGTTGGTGGGGAAGGCATCGAGGGATGTTGTGTCGGAGTCGACAAGCATCGGGTCGGTAGAGTCGATCGACTCTAGGTCGGAGGCCGGCTCGTTGGCAATGTGGAGCTTGCCGAGGAGGTTGACGAGGCAGCTCTCGGAGCTGGCTACTCCCGCGTCAGGCGCGGGCTTGTCGGAGAGGCGGACCTCGCCGATGAGATCAGCGAGGCAGCTCGCCGCGCAGGCGACTTCCACGCCATGCAGTGCTATCTGAACAATGGTGGCTACAAGCTTGCTCCTTGAGCTGTTTCTCTAGAGGAGGAAGAAGAACAAGGCTGGCCCTAGCTTCACTCTCTCTCTATGTGTGTGTGGTCTCTATGAGGCTGAACCCTTTGCATGGGCGCCCTGGGGGTTTATATAGGCCTACCCCCAGGGGTACAATGGTAATCTGGCCGGGTGTAGGACTCGGCTGTCAGTGTCCGTGGTCGCCGGCTTCTCCACCGGCCGCTGGGGCCCGCCGGCTGTCTCGTACTTTACCGACAAGCCGCGCCCGCCGCTTGCGGGTCCTGCCGGCTGCTAAGTATTGTGGCCGTGCCACTGATGATGCATGCTTTGTCGGGGAGAGCATGGCTATAGTGCCGCCGCCTGGTGGGCGTTCACTGTAGCCACTCCCCGTCTCTTCTGATTAATGGCGCACAGACTCCGAGGGAGGGGGAGGGCCGCCTGCTGGGAGTCGGCCTCCCCTGCGCCGACTGGTCAGGGCTCACCGCCTTCTGGCTTCTCACAGACAAGTAAGGCCCGCCGCCTGCGGGCCGTACCGACAGCCTGTAGTAGGAGCATGGCCTCCTCTGCCATGGGTGACGTCATGGGCTGCATGGAAGCAGTGTTGCGCCGGGCGAGGGATGTCCGCCCAGTACGCTGCACTATGGCCACGCTCCGCCCTGGATTCGGGGGTGGCAGGCTGCAATGTAGCCACGCCCCGTCTCGTCGTGATTATGTGGGTGCTAACTTCGGGGGAACGGAGGAGGCCGCCTGCTAGGAGCCGGCCTCTCTGGAGGCCGCCTGCTAGGAGTCGGCCCACCTCGCGGCTGTCATTTGGGGATTGCCGCCATCTGGTAGTCGGCCGCTTGGACCAGCCGGCTCCAAGAAGGCGGCTCTTCATCTTTGAGGCTTGAGGGGCGCAGCTGGCCCCGATGTCTTGAAATACAATGGGGAGCTGATGAGGCTACCCGTGGTCATTTACTCCGACATGGTGTTTTGGGCTTTGTCCTCGCAAGGATCTCTCTCTGAAAGGCTTCAGAGGTGGGTTGCTCTCAAACGACAAAAGTCGTGCACTAACTCTGAGCAGCCACCAATTTATGGTGTAGGGGTGGGCTATTTATAGCCAGGAGGCAACCCGATATGATATGTCCGAAATGACCCTGGGTCACTAAGGAACCAACACGTGTCCAACGATCGGATTTCAAACACACGCGACAACTTGGCTTGGGCTACAAGCAAAGCTGACTCGTCCAACTATGGATAAGATTTGCTCTCATTATCTTCGCTTCGAAGACATAGGATTTTGGTTGAGCATCACTTCAGTCATCTGACTTTGTTCACTTGGACCCCACTTAACAGTACGGTGGTTCCTATGACTCAATAAAGAAGAAAAGGAAACTACGAAAGAAACTATGTCTTCACACTCCATAGTCTTCAAGTGAATGTCTTTAGATGTCATTATCTTCAACATGAATGTCTTCACGAACCACCATTGTCTTCAATGTCTTCATACATTTTTAGGGGTCATCTCTGGTAGGTAAACCGAATCAATGAGGGACTACTACCTGTGTTGTCCTACAATTCTCACAAATATATTAGTCCCTCAACCATGTTTGTCGTCAATACTCCAAAACCAACTAGGGGTGGCACTAGATGCACTTACACTCTCCCCCTTTTGGTGATTGATGGCAAACTGGTTGAAGTTTTTAACGGGGATAAAAGTATGTGAAAGTTAAAGTACATGGGCATTGTCTTCATAGGTTGGAAGAGGTCCCCCTGAAGATGTGCATATAAATGTTTTGCTTTTGAATGTAAATGCACATGGCAGGTTTTGCTTTGGGAGATCCTCTTCAGCACATGAAGACAATTCATCATGCATACATAAAAGTAATGAAGATCATGGAATGCATAATGAGAAATGGGCGTCTGTAGAATGACTTCATGCGGGATTAATCATCGCATCATAAGGTAGCAGCAAAAGTGGCAGACGACCATCGTTTAAGTGTTACAACTCAAAAGCCAACAGTTTCAAGAACGAGAGTTGTAAGAACTTAGCAAAAATAAGCACCCGACCCATATGGACCCGCTTGAAGACTATCAACTCATATGCTTCTCCCCCTTTTGTCAGTAAGGATGAAGGTTTGAAGACATAGAGTATCTACTCGTTCCCAGTCGGTGAAGATGTTGGGGCAGCAGGGTCGACGTTGTAGTTGGGCGGTGCAGAGGGGCCAGATGCAGAATCGTGATGTAGTGAAGCCATCGTTGGTGAAGTGGTGTCGTCCTATTCATCTATGACTCGCGCAACAACAGTTGGAGCTGAAGAGGAATATTCAGAATCTTCAAGGGAAGGAGTTGGTCGCCAACTTGCTGATTGGGGAGGCCTGGAGTCAAACTTGAAACGTTCCGTGAAGCCATCTTCTCGAAGATTGTCTTCAGAACAGAGCATTGTGAGGATCTTCCAGGACCGCCGACAAGCTTCATGTGCAACAAAAGAATTCTTGGTTGCAAGGTTGCGAATTCCATTGACGTCAATGAGCAGACTCTGCATCTGGCGCTTCAGCCAGTCATAATGCCTATCCTGCTTCTGGTGAAGTGATACAAGAAGCTCTCTGTCATTGAGGACACGAGCACACTTCCGAGGCCTTTGAGCTACGGTGTTGGCTGTTGCATCAGTGTTTGCATGATGCGGCAGACGAAGCTGACCAGCAAGGGGACCAGTAGGAGCAGGAGGATTTGGCACATGAACACCTTCAATAGGAGTGAAGCTTTGAAAGGCAGCATTGTCTTTGCGTATTGGCTCCTTGGCAAGCACAGGATAAATAGCTTCATGAGACATGTCTACTTCAGGCAAGAATACAACATGGTTGCGCGCTGAAGCTTGATAGTTGATGGTTGAGTGAAGCTTTACCAGTCGCATGACCCATGGAGCATAAAACTTGCGGCGAAATAGATCAATGCCAGAAGCTGCCAATTGTCGAATGAAGAAATCTTGAGTGTTGATCCTAATGCCATTGATGATGTAGAAGACCAATGTCTTCATGGTGCCTTCAAGCTTGGCGTTAGGACAATGTCCCTTGATTGGCCATGGAGTATGCCTCAGAATGTGATAAATGGTGCGGGGCAGGTACTCGAGGTATTTGACATAGAACTCCTTGGGATATTCAACATCAATGGGCAATGGCTTCATCATGCTGAGCATCTGACTCATATTGGGCTCATGACTTTGGAATACACTCTGCAATTCTTGCACATGAAGCTGACAACCTGGCTCATACAGATCACCAAGAGTGGGCAGGGAAATTAGCTCGATGATATCTTGAGCTTTGGCTTGATGATGGACATCCCCTGTCATCCACTCAAGGACCCATGTCTTTGGATCCCTGTTGTAGCCTGATATGTGTAGAGTGGCATAGAATTGCAGAAGAAGTTCTTCATTCTAGTGCTCCTTGTCAGTGACAAATGGGAGCAGCCTAACTTCACGGAAGCAGTCTAGGGCTTCTTCAAGGCATGGCAGCCCAGCAATGGCATCACAGTCAAGACGCTTGTGGGAAAAAATCCTGTCTTGATTGTAGAGAATGCAAGAATAGTAGCTCCTTTGCTGATGGCTCCAGAACCTGTTAGATGAAATCTTTGGCTTCCTGAAGGGGTTCTTGACGTTGTCGAAGAAAGTGTTGTGCTCTCTGAAGCTTAGCACACTGAAGGATCCTTGTGTAGTGACATCACTTGGAAGCCTTGGCAGCCTGAGCTTTGGCTTCTGCGTTTGAGGCCTTTCCTCCACGTGATAGTCATATTGGGGACCTGGAGCAGTGGGTGGTGTCAAGAGAGGCCACCGAAGAGTAACGAGCTCACCATGATTGAATGCACATTCCATGGTGTGAGGCACAGGGGGTGGAACGGCCACATCCAAGGTGGATGGCTGTCCATTGTCTTCCGTGGCGGCAATGACTTTGGGCTGCACAATATCTTCAACCATGAGAACGTCATTGGCTTCATTAGTGGTGGTGGTGACATCCGCATTTTCCTCAACATCAGTGGCTTCATGGACTAGGGGGTCTGGCACAATCACTTCTTCTTCTTGAACAACGGGATCAGCGGTAGGGGGAATAGTTTCATCGTCTTCTTCTTTTTCTTCATCGGCTGATGTAGCCAGAATGTCTTCAGCCGCTTCGGCTTCAGATTCTTGAGTAGTCACTGAAGGGATAGCTTCAGGGAACACTTGATGTGCTACTGAGCTTGTGTTTTGCACATCCTCTTCAGGGATGCTGGACATGGAGACCGTTGGCCTAGGGCCTCTGCGAAGCCTTCGGAAAGAGGGCGACGCCTGTGGTGAAGGAGTGGTCTTCTCCATGTCTTCTGGTGTATCTTGCAGGGTCTCAAGCACTAGAGTGGTGACATGAGCGGGTGGAGTGCGAGGAATGACTCCATGCAACGGGGAGTTGGGGTGTTGCTCTTCCCAGAATACATCTTGTGTGATTGGCGTCATGGGACCGCCAATGTTTATCAGTTCACTGCTCAAAGGAGCAGGCGATGATACCGGGTTGGGCAGGATCTGAGGAAGGACTTCATCATCTTCAACATTGTCATCATGACCAATGTCTTCAGGTGCGGTCGAGTCAGGAGCTGGAATATCTTAAGACTCATGAGCCTCTGTGGAAGCAGACTCATTGTAGGATCGAAAGTATGTCTAGAGGGGGGGGGTGATTAGACTACTTGACCAAATAAAAATCTAGCCTTTACCCAATTTTAAGTCTTGGTAGATTTTAGCAACTTATCACAAGTCAAGCAATCAACCTACACATGCAAATCTAAGAGCATAGCAGCGGAATGTAAATCATTTGTAGGATCGAAAGTATGTCTAGATGGGGGGTAATTAGACTACTTGACCAAATAAAAGTCTAGCCTTTTCCCAATTTTAAGTTTTGGCAGATTTTAGCAACTTATCACAAGTCAAGCAATCTACCTACACATGCAAATCTAAGAGTATAGCAACGGAATGCAAATCATTGCATATGTAGGTAAAGGGGAGGAGTTTGGAGGGAGCAAACGCAATGTAGACACGGAGATTTTTGGCGTGGTTCCGATAGGTGGTGCTATCGTACATCCACGTTGATGGAGACTTCAACCCACGAAGGGTAACGATTGTGCGAGTCCACGGAGGGCTCCACCCATGAAGGGTCCATGAAGAAGCAACCTTGTATATCCCACCATGGCCATCGCCCACGAAGGACTTGCCTCACTTGGGTAGATCTTCACGAAGTAGGCAATCTCCTTGCCCTTACAAACCTTGGTTCAACTTCGCAATCTTGACGGAGGCTCCCAAGTGACACCCAACCAATCTAGGAGACACCACTCTCCAAAAGGTAATAGATGGTGTGTTGATGATGAACTACTTGCTCTTGTGCTTCAAATGATAGTCTCCCCAACACTCAACTCTCTCACAGATTTGGATATGGTGGAAAGATGATTTGAGTGGAAAGCAACTTGGGGAAGGCTAGAGATCGATCAAGATTCTTGTGGTTGGATTGGAATGTCTTGGTCTCAACACATGAGTAGGTGGTTCTCTCTCAGAAAATGAATGTTGGAAGTGTAGGCACGTTCTGATGGCTCTCTCCACAAATGGAGGAAGGGTGGAGGGGTATATATAGCCTCCACACAAAATCTAACCTTTACACACAATTTACCAAACCCGGTTAGACCGATTTAGTTCAAAATGTGAACGTTAGGATTTTCGGTGGGAACGACATGACAACTCGGTGGGACCGATTTCATTAGGGTTAGGGCATAACATAATCTCAGTGAGGTCGATCACATGAACTCGGTGAGACCGATTTCTGTAATAGGCAAATAGAGAGTTGGTCAGGCAAACTCGGTGGGGTCGATTGCTCATTTCGGCGACACCGAAACATTACAAAAAGGAAACAGAGAGTTTGCATTGCGAACTCGGTGGGACTGATCGCTCATCTCGATTAGACCGAAACGTTACGAAGGGAAACAGAGAGTCTGCAATCCCATCTCAGTGAGACCGAGATCCCTATCGGTGAGACCGAACTGATTAGGGTTTCTGGCTATGGCTATGTCAAATGAACTCGGTGGTGCCGGATGGATCAAATCGGTGCGGCCGAGTTTGACTTTTGGTTTGGGACATATGTGGATATGAGAAAGTGGTTGAGGGCTTTTGGAGCATATCACTAAGCATTTTGAGCAAGCAAGCCATTAAGCAAGACCTCATCCCCTTTTAATAGTATTGGCTTTTCCTATGGACTCAATGTGATCTTGGATCACTAAAATGAAAATGTAGAGTCTTGAGCTTGAGCCAATATGTGTCCTTAGCATTTTGAGGGGTCCACATCTCTAGTCGATGCCATGCCAATCATTGAACTTTCTGAAATGATCATCTTGAAAGAGTATTAGTTCAATGAGCTATATGTTGTTAGGAATTACCAAAACCACCCAGGGATTAGTTGCACTTTCAATCTCCCCCTTTTTGGTAATTGATGACAACATATAGATCAAAGCTTCGACAAATGATAATAAGATTGAAATTTATCGTGCCTTTGATAAGTATATGATAAGCAAGAGCTCCCCCTAAATTTGTGCATTATTTAAAATTTGCTTTTGAATGCAAATGCACAATCGATTAGGATCATGGATTACTCTTCCATGTCACATACATCTTGGTGGAGAGCTCAAAATGATAGAATATGAATTATGCACTCATCACCAAGGCAAAGTGAATGATCATACAAGAGAGATAAATAATATCATCATTCAAGCGCAAGCATTAAAGTATTATATGCTCAAACACATGACCATTCAAGTATCTCACACACATAAACATTGAGTATCATCCAAGCAAGCACACAAAAAATACCAAACATGTAGCAAAATAGATAGCAAAAAAGCAGCAAGCTCTCTTTCTCGAAGCCTATGATCTATACACTTTCTCCCCCTTTGGCAACAAGTTACCAAAAAGCTTGAAAATGCATAGTGGTATGCGTCTCTCTAGGCTTGATCTTGGGGAGGTGTCGGTGTCAAAACCGGCAGATCTCGGGTAGGGGGTCCCGAACTGTGCGTCTGAGGATCGAAGGTAACAGGAGACAGGGACACGATGTTTACCCAGGTTCGGGTCCTCTTGATGGAGGTAATACCCTACTTCCTGCTTGATTATCTTGGATGAATATGGGGTAACAAGAGTTGATCTACCTCGAGATCGTAATGGCTAAACCCTAGATGTCTAGCCTGTATGATTATGATTGGCCCTACGGACTAAACCCTCAGGTTTATTTAGACACCGGAGGGACCTAGGGTTGTACAGAGTCGGTTTACAAAAAAATGAATCTTCATATCCGAACGCCAAGCTTGCCTTCCACGCAAAGGAGAGTCCCATCCGGACACGGGAGGAGGTCTTCTGTCTTGTATCTTCACGGCCCATTAGTCCGGCCCACATCACATAGCCCGGACGCCCGAGGACCCCTTAATCCAGGACTCCCTCAGTAGCCCCCGAACCAGGCTTCATTGACGATGTGTCCGGTGCGCAGATTGTCTTCAACATTGCAAGGCGGGTTCCTTCTCCGAACACTTCAAATCGTCTGTCCCAAAGAGTTATACTCAGCTTTTCATTTAATGTCATACCCTTTGGTTTCTGTACCTCCGTTGCCTCTGCTTCCACGTGTCGAGCGGATACAAAAGGTCAGAGTATCTTTTGCACATAACACCCTGGCAATATAAGAAAGGTGATTTTTTAAAGGGATTGGATCTCACATGCCATCCCACACTAGACAGAAAATCCTTAGAGCTCGCTAGGAGAAACCACTCAAACATGGCTAATGCTCCCAGTTCTTCCTCCCGCCCTCACGGCTCCGAAAAAGGCAATTGGGAGAGATGTTCGGTATCCCACGACCAGCTGGTTAAGCTTCAAATGCAGGGATTCCTTCCCCCCGCAGATCTAGTCCCCGTTCGGACAGGATTAACCTCTTTCACCGGTGAAGCCCTGGCGGAAAATTTCCCCAATCCAACCAGAGGGAACGAGTGTGCTTCGTCTCTTTTTTTATTAAGAGGCATCGGATTTCTAATCCACCCTTTCCTCCGAGGTCTCCTGGAGTACTACGGCCTCCAACTGCACAATCTTACGCTGGCCTCTATCCTGCACATTGCGGGATTCGTCGCTCTTTGCGAGCTATTCCTGGGCTGCGAGGCCCATTTCAAGTTATGGAGGAAGCTTTTCTGCCTCGTCCCTCGCACCCAAAAGGGATCCGTGTTCGAGGTGGGCGGCGCCGAAATATGGCGCATAGCCGGGACCGGATACCTATCCGGCACACCGAAGAAGGCATCCGAAGAGTGGCCCTCGGTGTGTTTTATATTGAATATGTCGCTCTCCCCGACCCAGTCAGAATGGGCCTTCCCGAATTTTCCAGCGCTCCATTGATGAAATGCCACAGCTGGTGCCCTCGGAGCCTCGAGGAGGAAGATAGCGCGGAAGTCCAACAGTTAATGGGAAAGATAAGGACACTTGCCCAGTCTGGATTATCAATAATCGAGGTAATGGCGACCTCCATAGTGCCAGGTGTTCAGCCACTCCAATTCAGAGGGCTCCCGATGTGGCATTACAATGGGGAAGATGACGCCTCACGCTGCGGACGGAAGGGTCCGGACACCCCTGCCGCCCTGGCCACAATATTGGCCGATCTGTATAAAGGGGAGAAAGAGGAGTTTACTCATCTTAAGCGCCGAGAGGGATTCTCCATATACAATCCCCCTAGATGGGTGAGTTTTAATCCCACCACCTTACTTAATCCTCTCACTGAGTCATGTTTAATTGACATTAACACATCCATTTTTAATAGGAATGGCGGAAGGCTATCGCGGGGATTTATAGCCCCGCTCCACAGCCAGAGGACCATAACCGGGACCTCGATCCCGGATTCGAAGAGGATCCAGACATATTTGTAGAGCTCAAAGAGGGAGTCTTCTACCAGGCGAGCTATGATGGCACAGAAGTGGCCATCATGGCCGATTATCCTGGCCTCCTTCCTGCCTCATATGTAAGTAGCCAGGAGACATCTCCTCTGAAAGAGCTTCCTCATTATGCCTCACCCAACACACTGTCTCGTGCTCCAAAGGGGAGGCGCTCGGTGTGTCATGCTGCACAAGAGGCGTCTCATAAGAGAGCGGCTGTCGGATCATGGGTTCCGGCAAAACCCTCAAGGTTCAAACACTGGGGTGCGCGCGGAGATTTCCTCCCTACCGATCTACGCCCTAGCTCGCTAAGATCTCGCGGACGAACTCGACGAACTCGCAACACAAAGACACAAGATTTATACTGGTTCGGGCCACCGTTGTGGTGTAATAACCTACTCCAGTGTGGTGGTGGTGGATTGCCTCTTGGGCTGATGATGACCAGTACAAGGGGAAAAACAGCCTCCTGAGATTGAGGTGTTCTTGTGCTCCACCAACTAGTGGGTGCAAGGATGGAGTGGATCCAGTCCAAGATGATCCGCCCTACAATGGTGGCTAGTTCTACTTATATAGGCCCTGGTCCTCTCCCCAAATATTGAGCGGGAAGGGAGCCAACAACGGCCAATTCGAAGGGGGACAGCTAGTACAGCTTATCCTGACAAAATCGGTCTTTGCCTGCGGAAAGCTCTGGTGGTGACGCCGCCTCGGGCTCCACGGTGACCTCCGTCCTGCCGTCCGGCTGGTCTCGGTCTCGTTGCACTGATATGGAAACCTTTGCGTGATGCCTCGGTACACCGCGCCTGCGCTGGCCTCCTTAGCACCAAAGAGGAAACAAGGACGCTGCGCGCACTGGCGCCCGCCTAGCGCCCACCTGATCTTGATCGTCATGGCTCACGTCACAAGAGCCTCGTGAGGTTTGCCCTGCCTAGATATCTCCGCTCCTCGCGAGGTAGCCTGGTGAGGCCGCTCCTGAGGAGGTCTTGCGTCGTCCCCCTCGCGAGGCTTGGCCCCTCGCGAGGGTCTTGATTGCCTTGTTGATGAAGACGGGCCATACAGGCCTGCTAGCGCAGCCACGCCGTGGGCCGCAGGCAGGCAAGTCTGGGGACCCCCATTCCCAGAACGCCGACAGTAGCCCCCGGGCCCAAAGTGTGCTCGGGCTTGTCTTCGCGGCGAAGCCAAAGTTCAGGCGTGGAGCGCCGCGGGCTCCAAAAGCCCGCGGCCTTGGTCGACGCGTGGCGGTTGATTGGACGTGGGCGTCTCCACTTCCCCATGCTGCATTTGTATCCGCCTGGCTACGCGGCCCCCGCAACCTACACAGTTATTCATCCATCGCCCACGCCTGGCTTCCCCAATCTCTCTGCTTTCTCGAGACTCTACTCCTCCCCCGAATCTGACATGCGCCTTGCCTGCTTCATCGCCATGACGCCGGAATGAGTAGACAAGGGGAAGAAGCCCCTGCATTCGCCAAGTGCGCCTCTGGCCTTCGAGCCTGCGCTCGGCCGATCCTTGGTGCTCAACGACGAGGCTATGGACAAGGTGTGCCCAATGCTCGCTTCTAGCTTCAATGAGTGGGGGGAGACGGTGGCTTGGCCTGCGTCTCGCGCTCGCATCGCTCGGGCAGCCACCGAGATCCCAATCTTCATTGATGCCCTTTGGGCTGGCCTGATTCCTCCCTTCTCCGCCTTCTTCAACGCGGTGCTCGAGCATTATCAGATCCACGTGCTGCATCTCGACCCTCAATCTGTGACTCTTCTCGCCGTCTTCGCCTTTGTGTGCGAAGCCATGGTGGGCATCGCTCCTTCGGTGGCCCTCTTCCGCCATTTCTTCTCATTGCATCTGACTGACCGTCGACAGAGCTCGGGGTGCATGAGCTTCCATGCCGTGGCCGCGACAGCGGGCGCGGGGATCGACTTTGAGCTTCCTCCATCTACGAGCGAGTTTCGGACACGATGGGTGTTTGTCGACGCCGGTGTGCTCAGCCCTCTGCTCTGTGCTCCGCTAGGGCCTGCCGTTCCCAACTCTAGTTGGGGCCACCAGAGGCTCGCGAGCCCCTGTCTCATTCCCGTCTGGCTCAGGCTGAGGAGGTTGAAGGACCGCGGCGTGACTGCGCCTATGGTGGTGAAGGAGCTCGTCAAGCGCCGAGTTGCTCCGCTTCAGCGCCATTCCCGCCCGATGTGGGCCTTGCTCAGCAGTCAGTACCATATGAGGTTTCAGGAGGAGGGGCTTCCTCTTAAGACGCGGCAAACAGTGCTTGCGGTCCCGACGGGTGCCCCTCTGCCGGACGACATGCCCAGGAAGAGCTGTCTGCTGTACCGCTGCGAGAACAACGCTGAATTTGCCGAAAGCTTGCCCTCCTTTGATGAGTGTGGGCTGCGCCCGATCGGCCTGGTGGGGCCCCGCGAGAACCCCGTTGACGTGGTTTCCTTCCTCGCCGCAGGCTCCAAGCTCGTCCCAAGTGTGGGCGCAGGGGGCAGGCTCCGACGGAGGTCGGCGGCTTGAGTGCTGAGGAGCTTATGCCGCCTGGTGATCCTGGGGCGTCGTCCTCGGGAGCTCGCGATTCCTCCTCAGGGGCGTCGGTGACTGAGGCGGCGCAGCATGCGGCTCCCGAGGTCAAAGCCCCGGAAGCCTCGGGAGGTCGTGGTGAGACGGCGCCCGACTGTTCACCGCAGCCGGGCACCCATGAAGTTGTCCCTCCAAGCTCTTCCTTGGCCTCGCCCCGCGCTGGCCGCCACGTCCAGCGCTTCGGTCGGCTTTGCGTGGACTTCGAGGAGCTCCGCAAGAGGAAAGGATCCCCGAGCGGCAACAGCATCTTCGGGCCGCTAAAGCGAAGGAAGTACATCGCCGTTGACGTGTAAGTATCGTACCGCTATGGCTTCTTGTGTGCTGTTTCCATCTCCTGACGTCAGTTCTTCAGGTCTACTTCCGTCGAGGCTGCTGTGCCTCCTGAGAGACGGCCTCCTCTTTCTTCGACTCCCCCATTGGCTTTGAGCGCTCCGAGTCCGCTTGCTGCCCCTGGAGCAGGGTTGGTTGAAGGGGCGTGCTTGCCTTCGTGGCACGCTGATCCTGCGACCTTGTCGTTCCTCCCCCACGACTTGGCATGGAGCTTGGCGGGCGTGTCCAGGACCCCTCGTCCGGTCATGGACTGTAGCTGGTTAGCTTCAGTCTTCGGTTCCTCTTCAAGCAACGGGCCTCGACCGGCTAGGGCCCCCCGCGAGGACTGGCTGGCGCCTGGGGCAGCACCAGCCCCCAGCCCCCTACCGAAAGGCGGTGCACCGCTTGATGTCCCGCCTGCAGCCCCCGAGGTGGAGAACGAGGTGGGCCGCGCGTTAGAGTCTGAGCGCGGGCGAAGCGTCATTTTCCATGAGCTCTTCCAAGAGGCGATGGGCGCGATGAGCCGACTTGGTGAAGAACTCGCGGGTGTCGACTCGCGTCTTGAGGCTGAAGGTCTTCGGCTGGCGGAGGAGTGGCGTAAGCTGAGGGTGGCCATCAACCTGGGCCGCTACCAGCGTGATCTTGACAATGCGAAGGCCGAGGCATCCCTCAAGGTTTCCCGTGAAGCTCGCTCCCGAGCCTTGGAGGAGGCTTGCGAGGCCGACCGCCGTCGCGAGGCTGCGGAGAAGCGCGCGTGGGAGCTCCAGGCCTGGAGTGCGTCCCTCGAGCAGCAGGTGGAGGCGCGCAGAGCCGCCTTGGTGTCGCTGAGGGGGACACCCACCAAGGAAGAAAAGGTCCGGAAGCGCGAGGAGGCGTTGGCCCTGGAAGCCGTGGAGCGCAGCCTCGAGCTCGAGCAGTTGGAGACGAGGGAACGCCAAGTTGCCCAGGCAAAGGATGCAGTTGGGGCTCGCGAGGCCAGGGTCCAGGAGAAGGTCGACTGCCGGGTGGCCGAGGTTTGCGTGGATCTTGAAGGTCGGAGCGACCTGCAGCTGAAGTTCGCGGGGACTGAGACCGCGGGCAGGACCGCCGCCCTCAGGCCCAGGCTAGACGAGGCGGAGAGGCGTGGGGAGGCCACAGCTGCCGCCCTGGTCACAGCGCAGGCGGACTTGGCATCCGCCCGCGCCGAGCTGCTTTCGCTTCGGAAACAGGTTGATGATGCCGAGGCCGTCGCGTGGCAGAACAGGGAGGAAGTGCTTCAACGGCGGACGCTGGAGCGCGAGTACGCCCCCATGCTTCAGGACCTCCGGAACAGGGCTAATACCGCCTTGGGCTTCATATGCAACGAGAATGCACCACACCCCCACTCGAATGACTACGCCAATCACCTGATCTTCTTCACCAACATGGTGATGCGCCTGGAAGCCCGGTCTGACAGGGCTCGCCAGCTCGTGGAAGAGAGAAGTCGGGGCCTGCTCGGGCGCGCGTTCTCCCGTATCTTCAGCCATCTTCGGAACACCTTCCTCGACTTCGACTTCGACGCTGCCATTGCCCCCGTACCACAGGCCGTCCGGGGTGACCTGGCGCGGTGGGTGGAGGACAACGTGGATGCGCTGGTTAGAGCCTTTGCTTCCGACAATGACGTGGTGGTGGTCGTCGCGGACGGAGGCTTCGCCGAAGGCGGCGACGGTGACGGCGAAGACGACGACGCGAGTGACGCGTCCGAGGGCGATGTAGCGAGTGACATATCTGGCTGATCCCATGTTCTCCTATCGTTTTATCCTGTACTCAAAAACTTGGGCATGGCGCCTAAAGATTGTGAGAGCATTTTGAGAGGGGGAGCCCCTCGTGCAAGCAGACCGACGCCTTTATTATTTTGTGTCGAGCTGAATGTGTACCTCTGTGAATTCATGAGTCTGGCAGCGGGTTTGCCGCATCAGCTTGCCTTGGTCGTGGTGCGCCTCGAATGGGATCGCGAAGTCTTGAGCTCCTGAGGAATTCCTGAAGGGCCCGCAGACTCACCCGAGTGGGCCTCGCGAGGATCAGGTGCCAATAATGGTATCGGCATGCGTGCTACGCATGCTGCGCCTAGCCCCGCTCGCGAGGGGCCCGCGAGGGGGAGGCGACGATCGTGCGCTTCATGACAAAGAAAGAGCCGGACGGCAATAAATTTCTCGAACGAGAACAGGTACCCCCCGCGCGCATCAATGAAAACTCAACTTCAACTTAAATCCAAAACCAGAAAGCAAGGCTACAGAAGAAGAGATCCAAAGCAAATGGCCGCGTCCGGCGCCTAGTCTAGTCTTCTGGTCTTCGAGTCTTCTCACCAGCGTGGCTGCCACTAGGCATGGGAGGGAGCCCCAAGGCCTGAGGCCGGCACCCCTGAGACTCCGGGGCGTGTACATCCCCACTCATTATTACGTGAGAGTGTCACGGGCGGCGAGCTTCACAGGCACTGGGCCTTCTTCACAGGAACCGGCCTTGCTTCATATCGCCAGACAAGGGCCCCGCCTTGCGCCACCCTCGACCACCTTTGAGCCGACCGACAACCTAAACGACACAAAGTGGGGAAAGGGGACGCCAGCGGTGCCCTCGGCGACCACGGGTCCTCTGCCGGGCTAAGGCTCGCCGGAACCTCCCCGACAGAGGGCCTACCTCTGGGTGTTGCCTGGCTTCGCGCGACGTGCGGAGGGGCCTTGCTCCTGGCTCCCTCTGTGCGGCCCCCAGCGTGCTTCCCCCAGCGGAAGGGATGCTACTGTGCCGGGGTCGTCGACCGATGCTGTGACCTGATTCACTTGCAGCCCATGGTTAGCGTAAGCCTGCTCCTGAGAGATTAGCGGTACCATGTAGTTGTTGTTGCTGGCGCGATCGTCGCGGTTCTCCGTCGGTTCCTAGAAGGCTTCAACTTCTAGCGTCCCTTCATCCCAATCTTCTCCGAGGAACGAGCCAGGGTCGTCCTCCGGCGCGTACTCCTGGTCCATCATGCGGGGCACGTAGGCATCCGGGGCCGTTACCCCGAACACCTCGCCGTAGTGCCCCACACTCCATGTTGCCCGGCCTAGCGCGACGTCCTGAGGATGGTAGCGCGGAATCTCACCGGGACCATGGGAGGCGACGCTCGTGCCCATGCTTGTCGCGGGCGGCACGGGGGCGGTGGAGCCCCCGGCGCCGCCGGCCGTGCTGGTGTTGACGAAGCCCCCAGGCACACCTGAGGGCGCGTGGTTGCGGCGAGGCCCGCCATGAGATCACGGAGCGGCCTGAGAGGGAAGCAGATAACAGAAGGGCGGCGCTCCTGATGCCACCGCATCCAGCAGCTCGGCGACGCGTTCCAGCAGGGCATCCCGGCTACTATCCATCAGCCGGCACCGTAGCAACTCCCGCGCCACCGTGAGCGCGGCCCACATGTTCGCCTGCTCTCGCCGTGTGTGCGGTGCCGTTGCCGCGGCATGGCTTGCAGCCCTTGCAGCGGCTCACGCTTGTCGTGGAGTGAGGGTGGCCGACGCCCCACCACGCCGCCCGCGCCTTGCGTCGTTAGGCGGCGCTCGGGCCGCCTGGAGCGCGGGGTTGAGGTCTTCATGGGCAGATGGCGCCGCTCGGGCTAGCCAGGCTGCCCAGCGGTCGGAGTCGGCCCTCGGGTCGCCGGACATCATGGCCGCGGAGCGTCGATGGGTCGATTGGCGGGAAAGAGGCTCCGGCGCACCCCTACCTGGCGCGCCAAATGTCGGATCACGGGTTCCGGCAAAACCCTCAAGGTTCGAACACTGGGGTGCGCGCGGAGATTTCCTCCCTACCGATCTACGCCCTAGCTCGCTAAGATCTCGCGGACGAACTCGACGAACTCGCAACACAAAGACACAAGATTTATACTGGTTCAGGCCACCGTTGTGGTGTAATACCCTACTCCAGTGTGGTGGTGGTGGATTGCCTCTTGGGCTGATGATGAACAGTACAAGGGGAAGAACAGCCTCCTGAGGTTGAGGTGTTCTTGTGCTCCACCAACTAGTTGGTGCAAGGATGGAGTGGATCCAGTCCAAGATGATCCGCCCTACAGTGGTGGCTAGTTCTACTTATATAGGCCCTGGTCCTCTCCCCAAATATTGAGTGGGAAGGGAGCCAACAACGGCCAATTCGAAGGGGGACAGCTAGTACAGCTTATCCTGACAAAAGCGGTCTTCGCCTGCGGAAAGCTCTGGTGGTGACGCCGTCTCGGGCTCCACGGTGACCTCCGTCCTGCCGTCCGACTGGTCTCGGTCTCGTTGCACTGATATGGAAACCTTTGCGTGATGCCTCGGTACACCGCGCCTGCGCTGGCCTCCTTAGCACCAAAGAGGAAACAAGGACGCTGCGCGCGCTGGCGCCCGCCTGATCTTGATCGTCATGGCTCACGTCATGAGAGCCTCGCGAGGTTTGCCCTGCCTTGATATCTCCGCTCCTCACGAGGTAGCCTGGTGAGGCCGCTCCTGAGGAGGTCTTGTGTCGTCCCCCTCGCGAGGGTCTTGATTGCCTTGTTGATGAAGACGGGCCGTACAGGCCTGCTAGCGCAGCCACGCCGTGGGCCGCAGGCAGGCAAGTCTGGGGACCCTCGTTCCCAGAATGCCGATAGCGGCACCTACGCCGGGCGGGTCTTCGAAGAGGAAGGCAAATGACAACACGGCTGAGCCTTCATCAAAGAGGTATGGCTTTAAATATGCCCCCTGGCCGTCACATTGAACCGTGACATTATCCACTGTGTTTTATCAGGAAGAGTGTTCGCCGGACTATGTCCGGGGATCCTGCCGGTCGCGCATCCACCAATCAAGTCCTAGACCCTGCCTCTAGGGCGGGGGCTGACACGGGAGCAATGCCGGATTGTCCTCCTTCAGAGGATTCGGATAATATATCCGTCACGAACTCTGAAGTGGAGAGCGCCATGAATCATCGGCGCCGGAAGGCCGCTCTTCGCGACCCTGGCTTTACTAAAGAGGCGTTCAATGCCTTCAGCTCGGTTGATGCATACATCCGAGCTGCTCGGGATGGGCTTGCCAGAGCCACTGACCAGCATTTGAAAGATATGCGGGTAAGTACGCATTGTATAGATCTGGTAATCATATACCAGTAGCCCCCGAGACTTGAAGAAGTCGAAGCACTGATTTAAGGATCATTGTGTAATCAGGCACTCAAGAACAAGAACAACATGCTGTCTGATGACCCACAAGTGTAGGGTATCTATCGTAGTCCTTTCAATAAGTAAGAGTGTCGAACCCAACGAGGAGCAGAAGGAAATGACAAGCGGTTTTCAGTAAGGTATTCTCTGCAAGCACTGAAATTATCGATAACAGATAGTTTTGTGATAAGGTAATTTGTAACGGGTAACAAGTAACAAAAGTAAACAAGGTGCAACAAGATGTCCCAATCCTTTTTGTAGCAAAGGCGAAGCCTGGACAAACTCTTATATAGAGAAAAGCGCCCCCGAGGACACATGGGAATTATTGTCAAGCTAGTTTTCATCACGCTCATATGATTCGCGTTCGTTACTTTGATAATTTGATATGTGGGTGGGCCGGTGCTTGGGTACTGCCCTTCCTTGGACAAGCATCCCACTTATGATTAACCCCTATTGCAAGCATCCGCAACTACAAAAGAAGTATTAAGGTAAACCTAACCATAGCATGAAACATGTGGATCCAAATCAGCCCCTTACGAAGCAACGCATAAACTAGGGTTTAAGCTTCTGTCACTCTAGCAACCCATCATCTACTAATTACTTCCCAATGCCTTCCTATAGGCCCAAATAATAGTGAAGTGTCATGTAGTCGACGTTCACATAACACCACTAGAGGAGAGACAACATACATCTCATCAAAATATCGAACAAATACCAAATTCACATGACTACTTATAGCAAGACTTCTCCCATGTCCTCAGGAACAAATGTAACTACTCACAAATCATATTCATGTTCATAATCAGAGGGGTATTAATATGCATAAAGGATCTGAACATATGATCTTCCACCAAATAAACCAACTAGCATCAACTACAAGGAGTAATCAACACTACTAGCAACCCACATGTACCAATCTGAGGTTTTGGGACAAAGATTGGATACAAGAGATGAACTAGGGTTTGAGAGGAGATGGTGCTGGTGAAGATGTTGATGGAGATTGATCCCCTCCCGATGAGAGGATCGATGGTGATGACGATGGTGACGATTTGCCCCTCCCGGAGGGATGTTTCCCCGGCAGAACAGCTTCGCCGGAGCCCTAGATTAGTTTCGCCAGGTTTCGCCTCGTGGCGGCGGTGTTTCGTCCCGAAAGCTTCCTCCTTCTTTTTTCTCGGACGAAAGACTTCATATAGCAGAAGATGGGCACCAGAGGCCTGCTAGGGGGCCCACGAGACAGGGGGCGCGCCCAGGGGGGTAGGGCGCGCCCCCCACTCTCGTGGCCAGGGTGTGGGCCCCCTCTGGTTGATTCTTTCTCCAGTATTTTTTTATATATTCCAAAACGTGCTCCCCTGAAGTTTCAGGACTTTTGGAGTTGTACAGAATAGGTCTCTAATATTTGCTCCTTTTCCAACCCAGAATTCCAGCTGTCGGCATTCTCCCTCTTCATGTAAACCTTGCAAAATAAGAGAGAAAAGGCATAAGTATTGTGACATAATGTGTAATAACAACCCATAATGAAATAAATATCGATATAAAAGCATGATGCAAAATGGACGTATCAACTCCCCCAAGCTTAGACCTCGTTTGTCCTCAAGCGGAAGCCGATAACGAAAAATATGTCCACATGTTTAGAGATAGAGGTGTCGATAAAATAAAATACGGACATGAGGGCATCATGATCGTTCTTATAACAGCAAGATGTATAAATATTGTCATATGATTTCTTATGCTCAAGTAATAATCTATTCACAATGTAAAATATGTGTCAGAAACTTCATTGAAAACCAACAAACTATAATATCGATCATTGAAGCAATTGCAATTTATAATAACATCGGAAAGAGTCATTATAAGAGCTTTTCAGCAAGTCCACATACTCAACTATCATTTAGTCTTTCACAATTGCTAACACTCACGCAATACTTATGGGTATGGAGTTTTAATCGGACACAGAGAAAGATAGGGGCTTATAATGTTGCCTCCCAACCTTCTACCTCAAGGGTAATGTCAACAATAATAGTTCATGATAGCTCACATCCAATTGGATATATATATATATATATCAGGATCTCTCCAACATAATGTGCTTGCCAAAGGATAAAATGTAAAAAGAAAGGTGAAGATCACCATGATTCTTGTATAGGGTATAAGACAAGAATAAAAGATAGGCCCTTCGCAGAGGGAAGCAGAGGTTGTCATGTGCTTTTATGGTTGGATGCACAGAATCTTAATGCGAAAGAACGTCACTTTATATTGCCACTTGTGATATGGACCTTTATTATGCAGTCCGTCGCTTTTATTTCTTCCACATCACAATATCGTATAAAGCTTATTTTCTCCACACTAATAAATCATACATATTTAGAGAGCAATTTTTATTGCATGCAACAATGACAACTTACTTGAAGGATCTTACTCAATCCATAGATAGATATGGTGGACTCTCACGGCAAAACTGGGTTTAAGGATATTCGGAAGCACAAGTAGTATCTCTACTTGGTGCAAAGAATTTGGTTAGCATGAGGGGGAAAGGCAGACTCAACATGTTGAATGATCCATGACAATATACTTTATTTCAGATATAAGAAAACATAACCCATTACGTTGTCTTCCTTGTCCAACATCAACTTTTTAGCATGTCATATTTTAATGAGTGCTCACAATCATAAAAGATGTCCAAGATAGTATATTTATATGTGAATACTCTCTTTCTTTATTACTTCCTATTAATTGCAACAATGTTCAAAACTATGTTTGTCAACTCTCAACAACTTTTATTCATCATACTCTTTTATATGTGAAGTCATTACTCTTCATAAGATCATTATGATCTCTTTAATTCTTTTTAATATTATTTTTTTATTCCCTCTAGATCATAGCAAGATCACCAAGCCCTTGACTCAAAACTAATCTTTATTATATATAGTTCACGGACTCGATTACATAGAAGGATCATAAAGCAAAACCCAAAACTAGATCATACCAAAACTTTATTCTACTAGATCAAGATATTACCAAAAGGATCGAACTAAGAAAAACGGTAAAGATAGGAGTGTGATGGTGATACGATACCGGGGCACCTCCCCCAAGCTTAGCAGTTGCCAAGGGGAGGGCCCATACCCAAGTGTTTATGTCCCCTTCTTTGGAGGTGCAGAGGATGGTGATGATCAAGATAATTGTGCCTTTAGCTTTTTCATATTGTAATTGAGAAGAGCAATTTCCTCCTTTAGATCATCGACCTCCGATTCCAGCTTCAAGATCTTGTCACATAAATCTCCTTTGCTTTTCTGCCGAAAACGAGAAGGAATGGATCGGTTGTTAGATAGTTTAGCCCTCTTAGGGAAACTAGACTTCTTGAACTTCACGTGCATATCCCCAGGTTGAGGTAGAGGAACATCCTCCTCCTCTGAACTTGAATCATTGATCCTCCTCAAATGAGCATCCTCCTCATCATCCATAGTTCGACCACAAGGAGATAGGTCCCCATAGGTCTTTGGGTCAGCAATGAGATGTGAGACGTAGCTCTCTCCGTCGGAGTCTTGAGATGACATCTTGCTCTAAATCTGCTATAGAAACAGCTCGAAACAAAAACAGAGGATATTTGCGTGGTACGGTGGTCAAAACCTTCGGGAGATTATATAATGAATTTTTACCGACTAAAAGAAGTATCGTGCAAGAAAATGGAGTCCGGAGGGCACACGAGGTGCCCACTTGGCAGGGGGGCGCGCCCTGCACCCTCGTGTCCTTCCTGGACTACTTCTTATTTTCCTATTTTCTTAAATATTCCAAAACGGAGAAAACTTCCATTAGAACTGTTTTCGAGTTGGTTTACTTACCGTACCGCATACCTATTCCTTTTCAGAGTCTGAAACGTTCTGGAAAGTGTCCCTTATGTACTCCTCCGTGGTCACAGTGTCAATAACATTAGTTTCAACATTTATAGGATTACCTGAGATATAATGTTTGATTCTTTGACCGTTCACCACCTTCGGATTTGTGCCTTCGAAGTTGTTGATTTTTATGGCACCAAAACGATAGACCTCCTCGATAACGTAAGGCCCTTCCCATTTAGAGAGAAGTTTTCCTGCAAAAACTCTTAAACGAGAGTTGAATAGCAACACATAATCACCTACATTAAACTCACGCTTTTGTATCCTTTTGTCATGCCATCTTTTAACTTTTTCTTTAAACAGTTTGGCATTCTCATAGGCTTGAGTTCTCCATTCATCAAGTGAGCTAATGTCAAATAACATTTTCTCACCGGCGAGTTTGAAATCATAATTGAGCTATTTAATGGCCCAATATGCCTTATGTTCTAGTTCGAGAGGTAAGTGACATGCTTTTCCATAAACCATTTTATACGGAGACATACCCATAGGATTTTTATATGCAGTTCTATAGGCCCATAATGCATCATCAAGTTTCTTGGACCAATTCTTTCTAGATCTATTAACAGTCTTTTGCAAAATTAATTTGATCTCTCTATTACTCAATTCTACTTGACCACTAGACTGTGGGTGATATGGAGATGCAATTCTATGATTAACATCATACTTAACAAGCATTTTACGAAAAGCACCATGAATAAAATGTGAACCACCATCAGTCATTAAGTATCTAGGGACTCCAAACCTCGAAAAAATAACTTCTTTAAGCATCTTAATAGAGGTGTTGTGATCAGCACTACTAGTTGGAATAGGTTCTACCCACTTACTAACGTAATCAACAACAACTAAAATATGTGTATACCCATTAGAGGAAGGGAACAGTCCCATATAATCAAAGCCCCAAACATCAAATGGTTCAATAACAAGTGAATAGTTCATAGGCATTTCTTGACATCTGCTAATATTACCAATTCTTTGACATTCATCACAAGACAAGACAAACTTACGGGCATCCTTGAAGAGAGTAGGCCAATAAAAACCGGATTGCAATACCTTATGTGCAGTTCTATCTCCAGCGTGGTGTCCTCCATAAGCCTCGGAGTGACACTTGCGTAGGATCTGTTCATGTTCATGCTCAGGTACACAACGTCTAATAACACCATCTACTCCTTCTTTATAAAGGTATGGGTCATCCCAAAAGTAATGTCCCAAATCATAGAAAAACTTTTTCTTTTGCTGGTATGTGAAGCTAGGTGGTATAAATTTAGCAACAATGTAATTAGCATAATCAGCATACCATGGAGCAGTACGAGAAGCATTTATGATAGTTAATTGTTCATTAGGAAAGCTATCATCAATAGGTAGTGGGTCATCAAGAACATTCTCTAACCTAGAAAAATTGTCTGCAACGGGGTTCTCAGCTCCCTTTCTATCAATAATATGCAAATCAAATTCTTGTAGCAAGAGAACCCATCTAATAAGTCTAGGTTTAGCATCTTTCTTTTCCATCAGATATTTAATAGCAGCATGATCAGTGTGGACAGTTACTTTAGAGTCAACGATATAAGGTCTGAACTTATCACAAGCAAATACAACCGCTAAAAATTCCTTTTCAGCAGTAGCATAATTTTTCTGGGCACTGTCTAGAGTTTTACTGGAATATTGAATAACATTTAATTTCTTATCAAATCTTTGTACTAGAACAACACCTACAGCATAATCACTAGCATCACACATAACTTCAAAGGGTAAATTCCAATCAGGTGGCTGAACAATAGGTGCAGAAATTAAGGCTTTCTTAAGTATTTCAAGTGCTTCTACACAATCATCATCAAAGAAAAAAAAGGAACATATTTTTGTAAGAGGTTAGTCAGAGGCCTAGAAATTTTTGTGAAGTCCTTAATGAACCTCCTATAAAAACCGGCATGACCAAGGAAACTTCTTATACCTTTAATGTCCTTGGGACACGACATCTTTTCAATAGCATCAACTTTAGCTTTATCAACTTCAATACCTCTTTCAGAAATTTTGTGCCCCAAGACAATACCTTCATTAACCATAAAGTGGCACTTCTCCCAATTCAAGACAAGATTAGTTTCTTCACATCTCTGCAAAACTCGATCAAGGTTGCTTAAGCAATCATCAAAAGAAGTTCCATAAACAGAGAAATCATCCATGAAAACCTCAACAATCTTTTCACAGAAGTCATAGGATATAGGAGTCATACATCTTTCAAAGGTAGCAGGTGCATTGCATAAACCAAAAGGCATACATCTATAAGAAAAGGTACCGAAAGGGCAAGTAACACTACAAAAAAATACACTTCCGTGATGATACGTGTTTGTCACAGTAGGTCACATTTTCTGTCATGCATGTACATCCATGACAAATTTATGACAGAATCAAGATAGTCATACCTGTGCTGTCGTAGAAGTGTTCCATGACATTACCAAAATTATCATCACGGAGGTGTCCACTTCCATGACGATAAATCGCGCGTCACAGAAGTGCTTTCGTCAAGGGTGGTCGACATGTGGCATCCACCGTAACGGAACGCCGTTAAGCTATCGGGTCCAGTTTTGGATCCGATAACCCGTTAACAGCCCCGACCAATGGGGATTTTCCACGTGTAAAATCATCATTGGCTGGAGGGAACACGTGTCGGCTCGCCGCTGGGACAGATGTCATCCACTCATTAGACCCAAGGCGCCTATGATACGTCGAGACGTGGCACGGCCCAACAGAGGCCCATTCCTATGAAAAGGCCGGCCCACGACAAGCCTGTTAACGGCCTATTCGCATATAGCCCATTTACAGCCCGCTAACCCAGGGCCCGTTTACGACCTATCCGAATTAGGCCCAGTAGCGTCATCTGGGCCGTCCAATATAATTCCAGCCCATTTTAACTTCCGGCCCATGTGTGGCCCATGACGTCTTTCGGCCCATATGAGGCCCTTAGTAACCCTCGGCCCATTATGGTCCGTAATGAACAATGTATCACTTTATACCCATTAACGGCCCACTATACCATTAGGCCATTTCCAGCCCATGTTATCTTTCGGCCTTCTCAGGGCCCATTTATTCTTGGGCTCATTTCCAGCATTCGTTTACTTTCGACCTGTTACTGTCATTTTCTGCTTGTGGGCCAAATTCGCCCGTGGTTACAGTCGGCCCGTTTGTGGCCTGTTAATACGTTGGGCCGTTTTCATAGCGTCATCAACTACGGCCGATTAACGACGGCCCGTTATAGTCGGCCCATGAACGGACGATTTCAACTCTAGCCCATTGACGGCCATAATGTGGTATGTTATTGGCCCATGTTTGGCCAACCGATCATACGGCCCGTAGAAGGCCCATTGATGATACGGCCCGTAGAAGGCCCATTGTGTCTACGGCCCGTATAAGGCCCATTGTTTCTATGCCCCGTAGAAGGCCCATTGTTTCTACGGCCCTTAGAAGGCCCATTGTTTCTACGGCCCGTAGGAGGCCCATGTTAACTACAGTAAATATGTAGCCCATGGTTAATGTGGCCTAGTTTTAAAAAATAGGCTATAGCGGCCACTAGCAAACCATGGAAAAAGAACTGCACTGACTACAAGAAAACAAATAAACAAGACAATAAGGAAATAAATAGGCAAGCAACTTACGCTAGGCCATCACGGCTATTACACATATTACATCCACTGGGCATCAGAGTTCGCCACCAGTGCAAATATAGGGAACAAAGCAGCATATAAACGCTGCAACAAAACAAGTCCAGAACTGAAACCACTTCAGAAGAGCTCAAGAAACAATATCCTGGGTACCCATAATGCTGGCAAGATGCTTAGCAAGCTTATTAACTTTCTCTAGTTTGGCGCTTAAATCCTCCAGCTCTTGCTGTTGCACTAGAAAGTATGCATCTGAATTCTGCAGGGACTTCCTCAGTCCTTCGGCTTCCCGTCGCATAACATCTGATCGATGTCTTTCAACTTGAAGTTGAGACTCAAGAAGCCGAACTGATTCAGGCAGCGAGTTCAAAGAGCTGGTGCCAGCAGTAGTAGCCAGTAACTCGAACAGTACATCAAGACAGGACTTTGGAGTTGTCTTAGTGTATTCAATATAGTTTTTATCAGCTTTCTTGGAGACCAACAGGGATGTCTCACTATCTTGAACCTCATATGCATTACTTCCTGTACCATTGCATAACGGGGTACTCTTCTCCAATATTTTATCCGCATTCTAAAAGAGAAACAAACAAACACATCACAGGTTTACAATGTAGTATATGAAACTCATTTTGGTAAACCAGTTCAGTAGTAAGGTGGACATGATAACAACATGAAACAAACATATATCTATGTAGTATGGTCACTGTATGGTCTATATCATTCTAGTTTATGTTGCCAAATCAAGATAGATACAGTTTGAATCATATCTATTTAAGACAAAGCAGCTTAGACAGAATATAAGTGTGGGAAACTACACAGCAACAACCACACTTGTAAGGTGCATGGCATGAGAATATAACTGTTTATTCAATTGAAACTGAAATCAACATAGAGCAAGTTACAACAGCAAACACGTTAAAGAAACAGGTTTAAAACATACCTGTTGCGCCATTGGAGTTTCAATTGCATTCTTCAAAATTGAAATTAGTTGGTATGAGTAAATACAGTGATGCAAGAGTAAAGTAGTATGAACCATAGCTACGGAACCTGACTTGAGAACATTTCTTCTTCTGCTTTAAGCGTTGACTTGGGGTTCGGAGTGGCGGTCCTCGTGCTTTGGGCACTGCAGTTGCCTTACTAACTGCTCGTGTTTGGGTGCTCTGTGGTGGAGACGGTGTTGTGTCAACGGGAACTGGGTTACTATCTATTGGGGTTGGGGTTAGAAGGGGTGTAGCTGGTTCTCTGTCCAACTGGGTAGGGGTACAATCTGCGTGAGTCTGGGTTATGTGTGGTAGGGCTGGTTCTTGGGCAAGTACAACCGTGGTTCTATCTCCATCGACAGGTAGCACGATCTTTTCTGAAGACCGTGTTTTTACTCCCACAGATACTACCATCACCCCCTCCAATTGAAATGGTTGATAAAGAAGAAAAGTAAATGAATGTACAGACATTGTAAGATAGACAGGTGCAATGGATAGTAGGGAAGAAAACAGGGCACGAAATAATTCACATTTATGTTGTCTAACCAAACAGAATAGCAGGACATAATTTCACATATATGATGGCTAATTAAACAGGATAGCATGACACAATTTCACATGTATGATGGCTAACTAAACAAGATAGAATGACATACTTCAAAATATGATGACTATGTAAACAAGATGACATGATATAACTATATGATGTGTCTATTAAAGTGGTTGGCATGCCATAAATCACAAACATGCCGTCGATGGAAACATGATGGCATATTATAATTCACGGATAGAATGACATAATTCAAAATATGATGACTATGTGAACATGATGAGATGATATAACTATATTATGTCTTTAGAAAATGGGTTGGCATGCCATAATTCAGATACATGCTGTCAATGTAAACATCATGGCATGATATAATTCAAATATATGATTTATATACTAAGGAAGTGAGCAGAGGGAAATCGCATATATGATGTGTTAACTAAGGAGATGGCATTCAATATCGTGTATATGATGTAAAAACTAAGCATTACCATACAAAATATGCATGATATGAGTAATATAACCGTGCCAAGTTTGAGCATACACCTCAGGGGGATAATAGGACTGGTCATCTGCCTCTGAATCCTCCTCTGAAGAGCTATCTGTAACCAGCAAGATATCTGCTTCACCAGGTAGCATTGTCTGCTCTGAAGACCTTGTTTTCACTCCAGATTTCTCCATCACCAATTCAAATGGCTGATGCACAGGAAGAGCAGTTGAATATACAAACATTGTCGACAAAAGCAATGAGAAATACAAAAAAAGGATGGCATGATATAATTCACATATATGACGCTTGGCTAAACAGCATGGCATTGCATAATTCACATATAGAATGCCTTGCAATAAGATAGCATTGCATAATTCACATATATAATGTCTTGCAACAAGATAGCATTGCATAATTCACATATATGGTAATTAGACACTAAACAGGTGGCATTCACACAAAGCATGTCTAAACTAAGCAAATGACATAGCAATGCAAGATACCATACGCACGATATGAGCATCATAACCCTGCCAAGTTAGAGCATGCACCTCGGGGGGGGGGGGAATAGGACTGGTCATCTGTCTCTGAATCCTCCTCTGAGGAGCTATCTGTAACCAGCAAGACATGCGCTTCGTCCGATAGCATTGTCTGCTCTGAAGACCTTGTTTCCACTCTAGATTTTCCATGACCGTGCCGAATGGCTGATGCACAGGAAGAGTAATTGAATGTACTAAAATTGTTGACAAATTTCACACGTAATAAAAAAATGATGTCATGATATAATTCACATATAAGATGATTGGCTAACCAGGGTGGCATTGCAAAATTCACATATATGATGCCTGGATAAACAAGATGGTATTGCATGATTCACATATACGATAAAGAAACTAAACAGATGGCATTGACACAAAGCATGTCTAAACTAAGCAGATGACATCTTTGATGTATACAGTAAGAAATGCAAGGCACCATATACATGATATTACCAACATCAGCATGCCAAGTTAGAGCGAAGACCTCATGGGGTAAATAGGAGTGGTCTTCTGCTTCTGAATCCCCCTCAGAACAGTTATCTTCCTCTTGATTACGATCCGAAATGGGTGGAGGGGGGCTGCCTTTGCGCCCACCATGGAGCGACGTCTGCATGAAATTTTATTGCCACACAAGGCCCGTCTCTTTTGCTCTACATGTTCAGTTCCATTGTGTACAATAACTGACATGCATAGGAATAAAACATAGTGAGATTATGTAAGGAGTGCATGCACAAATCCAGAGTGATGGTAGCAAATTGTGGATAGACCCAAAACAAATGATAACAGGCAGATAATAGCTTTAGTTAAAAAATACAGATAATGGCTCCTTTAATGTTTGTTTGCACCCAACATGAAACTCATAGTAGACACCCGAGATTAACCAGATAGTAGACATATAGTATTGATTGCTGCCCCAATATGTACCCCACAACCATTTAAAAACTCAAGTTTCAGCATAAGTTTGGACCTGAGTCGGAGTCTAATAGGTGAACACGACGATAAAGTAGCATGTCATCATATTAAGCGATGCATAACGTAAGCAGACACGGAAGAGTGCGACCTCTCTTGCGGACCCGTGTAGTCTTCAAGGTCATCTGCTCAGTTGATGATGGTAATGCAGTTGTCGTGGCTGCCGGCGGCGAGGAAGAAGATCTGAGGCGGCGAAAGACAGTCTGGAGAGCGGATCCCTGCTGTGGTGACCCTTCCATCATTGGAGCAGCTGAGCTGGGGTGGAACACAACACCGCAGGAGCAGGACAAACCACACAAGGTTTTCTTTGACACATATCTGTAACAGAAGTAATTGTGTAAGGGCATGTTTGAATTTGAGGATTCTAACAATGCAGGGATAGGAAATAACAGGAATAGGATAGGAATGCACGTGCAAAACAGAGAATTTAAAAACACAGGATTTCTGCCAATCTGGGTGTTTGGTTCACAAGAATTGGAAGATCACAGGATGCAAAGAATCATGTTGAGATTAAGTCAAACCACAAGAAGTGTACAACCTCTTTGGCGAAGCCATGTCGATCTCAGGGTGATTGGGTTGGCCGGTGAGGATGCTCCGGCTGACTTGGCTCTCGGAGGAGGGGAAGAAGATCTTAGGCGTCTGGAGATGGAGCCCGAGGTACTGCTCCGCTGTGATGGAGGATTTCGTCGTTGGAGCAGCTCCGATGAGTTGTACGACGCCGAGGCTGAAGCAGCACAAGAGAGACAACGTTAACCTGAGTGGAATTCTAATAGCATCTCCAATAGATGACGTAAAATACATAACCACAAAGTGCTAGATGTATACATCAGCCGCTCATCTCTGAACTTAACTGTCGAAACTGAATTTAACTGTTGAAACTGAACTTAACTGTCGAAACTGAATTTTACTGTCGAAACTGAACGCACTAGAGGTGAGGCTATGAGTCAGTCGACTAATTTTTTCATCTCTAGTCAGTCGATTTTGCAGCCGTTGGATACGAAATCAAGGGCCTGCAGTTCATCTTCAACCTCCACCCCCCTGAGCCGCCAGCCACCACCGGCCAAACAGCCGCCCCCACCGCCTGCAACCGGCGGTGCGCCGCCCCGCCCGCCCCGAAAACACTCCCCACCACCGGTCTGCCGCCGCCCCGGCCATCCCTGTAGGCCCCCCCGTGCCGAGCTTTTTCTCTGGCGATCCCCACGCCACCACCCCACCACCGCCGGCGACCACCGCCCCCACCCTGAACCCTAAGATAGGTAGTGGGGTACCTCTCCGGCGAGCCCTCCTCCCCGCTGCGGCTGGTTCTTCCTTAACTCCGGCGAGCCCCCCACCCCCTGAAAATCGACTGACCCAAAAGTCGATTCAGTCGACTGAAGTGTAGCTAAATCGGAGCAGCATCACAAGCAAGAGCAAGAGCGAGAGCAGCAGTGCGAGCAAGAGCAAGAGCTAGAGCAGACCAGGCAGGGGACCGAGAGCAAGAGCACAACAGTAGCGCGAGCGACAGCTAAAGCAGCAGCAGCTCCTACTGATGTGGACGTCGCCACCGAGGGAGCGATGCCGTGGAGGAAGTGGCGGGTGACGCCGGTGTGGATGGAGCCGCGCCGTGTCGGCTTGGGACCGAGCGCCGGCAGCACCATGAGATCGAATCAAGAAGAAAATGCGACGATTAGTGTACAACCTCTTTGGTGGCGCCGATTAGGCCGCAACTTCATCCGAGGAAACGGTGAAGCTGATGCTCTTCCGGTGGTGCAGGTGAAGACGGCGGTGTGGGAATGGAGGTGGCGCGAAAGACGAGGGGAACATCGGGGTAGCTCCTTGGAGGTGGAGGACGGGGTGGCTGAACCGGTGGGACAACCAGATCGACGACGGATCCTCATCCGGTATGGTTGATGAGGAACGTCGAGGTGTTGCTATGGACGACGTCGTCGGGAAGAGGCTCCGGCTGGGTGGCAGACGGAGGAGGTTGTGGGGCTTCGCGGGTTTTGCCGGCCTCAGTGTACGAATGGGTGGGCGGATGGGAGTGGGGAACCATGGCTTAGGGACGCGCTTGTCCGAAATGTGGGATAAGTTACGAAAGTACCCCCACCGATTTGAGACGGTTCTTTTGGTTCAGGGGTATCACGGGCATTTCGCGTGTCGGGATTTCACAGGAGGTGGGAGTTTTCGCGCGCGTTGTAATTTTGGAATAGCAAGGCGCGGGTTGAGATGGAGGGAGTTGTCGGAGCACAGCGAGACAAAGATATATCTTAAATATTTCGGGCTAACAAGGCGCGGGTTGAAGAGGCGGGAGTTTCGCAGCACGATAGACACACACGCTGGCTTGAAATTTCGGCATAACAAGGCGCGGCTTGAAATTTTGGGAGAACAAGCTTAACGTGTACCAAAAAAATACAATTTAGACTAGTATGATATACTACGTACAATGTGTTTAACACGCACAACACACACACAGACACCATTTAGACTAGTAAGGTATGCGTGCATTGCACGCATGAGATTTGGCAACCAAATTATGAATAAATACCACATTATAGCATGTAAGCTTTGAGTCATATATGCATGATGTAGATGTTTGTTTAATTCTTATAGTTCATTTCATTCAAAATCATCTAGTTTTTCTAAGAAAGCTAATGTATTTTAAGATTCATGGAATTGTGCGTGGTAAGGCATAAAGTAAAAACAAATCATGTAGAAAAACATTTGGGCAATTATGATACGGAAGATTCTAGAACAAAGACGAAGTGCTTGTGTTTTGAGGTTTGTGCATTATGCTTAAGTTCAACCATAGAGTCTTCTAGATTGTACATGTGGCAAAATCTGGTAGAATCTAGATGATATCCAACGGCCAGTAGTGCTCAAATTTGCCAGCTCTGCACCATCAGATTGGCCTCATCCAACGACCATCTTTCAAAGTTAAAGTTATCCGCACACTATATAAAAAATATAAAATATAATATATATAGGGTTATAGATATAGATATGTGATGCGAAAGCCACCCATCATCTCCAATTAGAATAGTTTGTCCATGCATAGATGCAATGTGGCCAAACGATGTCTGCCATCGGTATCTCAAATTCAAACCAATCTGACCTTGTTCAATGTGTATACATTGCAACATGCTCATTTCCAAACCACACCGCGCAGATCTCCATTATATTCATGCATGCATGGGTTTCAAACATCACGATCTCTTATTCAAATATTTGAATTCAACTTTACATTGATTATGACCTCACCTAGTCTTTTACACCCACACATTGATCTTCTCTTTATAATTGTACCACTAACTTTCTCTCGTGCATGCATGCACACACACTACCAGTCGACATTATCCATCGCACACATGCAATCTTTTTCTTCAGGTCGTTCTCCCATGAAGGCACACACACACATCCCCCTCTCCATCAGATCGGGCATTCTTTATCTCTGACGTGCATGCGCAACGATCGATGTTCCTCTATGTGTGTGTGTGTATATAGCTAGGTCTTTCATAGTTTTCCACATAAACCGATCAATCTATATATCTAGTGAGGTCTCACCCTCTTTCCCACGTCCACATCGATCAATCTATACCTCTCTATATAGGATTAGAGATATAGCTAATACACCCACATTAATTATATATCCAACGCCCCCTCTCATCATCCATGCCTTCCGCTTCATCTCTCAGACGCGCGCACAATGGCCAAGACATGGGGCAGTAAGGGCCCTGCCCCCCCTAACATCACTATATATCGAGGCTAATATGAATGTGATCATTAGACAATTGCTGGTAAAAATGGTTTAAGTTGATGAATTGGCCCTCCTCGTAAAGGATTAGCAATGCTTGGCCCCCTAGCTCATGGGACATTTTTCATGGCTCCGCCACTGCGCGCAACAGCGCACGTTCTCGCCCCCTCTCTCTAAATATCGATCTCGCAATTGTGCACTCCTTCATAGTCTCCCTCCACTCGGCCCCTCGCACCATCTTATAGCCCCCCACCGGATTTTGCCACATGTACAATCTAGCAGACTCCATGGTTGAACTTAAGCATAATGCACAAATCTCAAAACAATGGTTCTCCTTTGTTCTAGAATCTTTCGTGTCGTAACTGCCCAAACTTTTTTCTAGTTGAATTGCCATTCTTTGTTTGTACTTTATGCTTTACAACGCACAATTCCATGAATCATAAAATAGATTAAGGGCTTCTTTGATTCAAAGGATTCTCGAAGGAATTTTGGAGGATTCTAATCCTTAGGAATTTTTCCTATCTTGGTTGTTTGATTCGTAGGATTGTAAACCATAGAAATTTTTCCATATGATTCATTTGCACTAGATTTCATAGGAAATATCCCATCCACTCAAACCTCTTTGAAAGAATTCTGCGTTTTCTCTATGCAAAATCAAACACTCGTACCATCCTGTAGGATTCAAGACGACATTCCACTCTAATCCCATGTTCTTCCTATTCCCGCGTTTTGGAAATCCTACGAATCAAAGAGGCGCTAGGTTTTTTATAAAAACTAATTGATTTTGAATGAGATGAACTATAAGAATTAAACGAAGGTCTACATCAGGCATATATGACTCAGAGCTTAGATGCTACAGTGTGGTATTTATTCGTAATTTGGTTGCAAAATCTGACGCGTGCAATGCACGTGTACCTTACTAGTACTTCGAGTATGTGCAAAACACAATGGCACGCTACACAGTGTCTCTCTTACAGTTCATGAAGCCACGTGGGCACGTGGCACATGTGGAGGCGTTGTCGCAACATCCTTGTGTGGATTGATCACAGTGACGTGCTGCTGGTTCCAGAAGAATGTACTCGTCCTCCCTGAGCCGCACTAGCGGTACATGCATGAAGCGAAGATGTGCACGCACGCCACGCACGCACTCATTCCCTCGCACGCCCACGCGGGTACACGGGCGGACGCAATTTTGTACCAAGATCCACCCCATGTGATAATTTGACGCGTGTAAAGTCCTTCACTTCATTGATGGTCAATTAATACAGCGCATGCAAATTGAGTGGACGTGAGGGCGGAAGAAAGACATTACTACTCCACTGCGCGCATGCGAGTAGTTAAATCATGGGTTGCTAGTAGTACTTCCATTGGTCTCCTTCGTATTTTGTGCCAATTTCTTACAGTAACATAATATTTACGCATATGAGCAGTGCAGTCTACTTGAAATTTAGTATCCACTAAACTCATCGGGAGCCGTTTTGGGCCTCAAAACCAAAAACCATCAATTAATCTTTACCTTGTTCCCATCACATTCAAAAGTACTAGTGCTACAATTAAGTGCAAGCCTGCTCACACCTACCAGTATGTACCAAACCTGAACGTGTTCCCACTATGCATGTTTTAGTACTAGTGCTAGTACTTAGGTTATAAAAAGGGGAACTACCTAACCGAAAATTACTCTACCTTCCTCCTCATAAGTCCTGCTTCTTCGCCCGTCCTTGCCATGGCTGGTGTGCAGAGCTCTAGGTCGAGAACTACTCGTAACAAGGGAGCGGCAACCAAGGCTGCGGAAAAAAAGAGAGGGCTCGCCGCCACGCAGAGACCTCGAAAGATCTCTCACGGGCAGGCGATGGCTCCCAGGAGCGCCCTAGACGCGGAGGCGAACATGCCGAGCTGGCGGCGCTGGAGTCGTTATCCCTCGACGGCATGCCCGATCAGCTCAAATAAGTACATCAATAAGCAGAAGGAGTTGATCCACGGCTTGGTGGAGCTGCTGAAGGAGAGCCTCGACGACATGCCCACTGAGCTCAATGAGCAGGGGGAGTTGACCACCGGCTTGGTGATGCTACTGAAGAAGAGCATTGCCTCGGAGAAGAAGGCAACCGGCGAAATCCTACAACTTTAGGAGGACAACGCGAAGCTCTGCCACGAGCTCGACCTGCTGAAGGAGGAGAATGCCGGCTGGAAGAAGCTGCATGAGAATAGTAGTTCCTCGATGAAGATGTTGCAGGCCCTCATCATGGAACAGAAGGAGGAGTTGGCGAAGCTCCGCATTGAGCACCCGACTGCTGTCAAGGTACGTAATGCGGCCGTGGAACAGATGATGAAGGCTCGCCTCGACAAATCCCGCGTCATGGACACAATGATGAAGATGGCGGAGGAGACGCGCAAGGAGATGGAGGTCGTGGAGGCGATGAAGAAGCAATTACGACTCCGCGGCCAGTAGCCCTTCATGTAGTGAGAGCAGCGCCCCAGACTTGTGTGTGCATCTTCCTTCTTTTTTTGGGGTGATAATCCTCCTTCTTCTTTTGCTCCTGTGTTTCTTATTTTGCTTCGGGTGTTTCGCCGCACGTGTCACCTTCTCTGCGAGGCATGAATAGAACAATGCTAAAAATGAGATGACTAGCAAATTAGGTCATTATTTATCGCCAATAGAACAATGCCTCTTGCTAGTAATATATAATAAGAGTAGAGAGTAGAGGATATGGCACTGGGCTGCCGTGTTTCGTGCTCCTCCGTCGTACTCCAGTGGAAAACTTGAGTATACCGCATGGTTCTTTGCTCCTCCTCAGGTCGTCGGCACATTTATACGAGCAGTGAAATCACAAGGCCCCGCCTTCTAGCAGTAATGAGCCGTCAAATCACAAAGGCCCTCGCCTCTCGTGAAAAGGACCAAGCTAGACTGCCCCGCCCTCTAGCCTTTTAAAAAATGTATACATTCGTACAGTAGTAGTATCGATGGATTGCACCATGGAGCAAAACTATGCATATACTATATGACACTACCCACTATGAATGTACTAGTAACATAGACTAGTAACTGGTCTATGTTACTCTCCACTATGACCAGCCAAAGTCGAGGCGTGGATACCAATGAGGGCCTGGTTGTGTCTATACTTGGACAACTCACCCGACTGCATGCGCACCAGGCAGATGAAGCTCGTGTCGTGTTGGTGCCGTGTGCGGCCCGCACATTAACCAAAACCTCGCGCCTCCATCTTAGCCTCCGCATTTAAAACATCTCAATCTCAAGGCCAAGGAGCAACGTGAAACCTATGATAGAGCCAATCGGATGGTTGAGAACACTACAATTCGTAGCTATAGATGCGTGTGTGAGAGAGGACGAGTGCGTGCGTGCACCTCTTCTCAGAGTACAACTGTATGTGGGTGGCATCGGCCTAGGGAGCAGTGATGGTGCGTGCGAGAAGTCCCGAGAGATAGGTGTAATGCGTCTGAAAAAAAGACTAGTCTATAGCTCACCACGAGGCTATTCCTGTCCAACGCCAAGCGTAAGATATGTATCCGACGGTGCCAATTTTTGCGCGTGCACAGCAGTGGAAAAAGAACTAGTAGTACCATGGCATATGCTACACCACGGCCGAGAAAACGTGCCGACGTTACGCCATCCGGGAATAATACTGCACTTCGAAACTAGAACCGTCAATAAATCTTGAGAGCGTCTCGTCACATTCCGAATTACTACTACTACCATGCTATATTTAATTGCAAACCTGTTCACACCGATCACAACCTAAACGGTTTCTCACTTAGGAGCGTATTAGTAGTACTCGGTTATAAATACTACTATGCTAAGATGACTGCACATTCCTCCTCAACTCCTCATCCACAAGAAACAATCAAGCCATAGCCAGCGTGAGTTCTGGGTCGAGAGATTTCCACCAGGGAGAGGTGAGCATGGAAGAGGAAGCACGAGAGATGTCCCGCCTCACCGCGAAAGCAGCCGACATGTCCAGCCGCGTAGCAGTAGCAGCACAGAGGTCCCGCTGCGCCGCCGAAGCAGCACGGAGGTCCCGCCGCGCTGTCGATGTAGCAGACTGGTCCGGCCACGCCGCGGAATCAGCAGAGATGTCCCGCCGCGCCGCCGAAGTAGCAGGGAGGTCCCGCCGTGCCGCGGCGGCCTGGGAAAATTTCTCGCGGGCAGGCGAGGACTCTTACAGGCGCATGCATGCGATAGTCCATAGCCAGATGGATCAGATCTCCGGCTGGGCGAGGATGCAGGACGAGGCTACCGGTGTCATCCAGCAACTCGGGGAGGGCAATGCGAACCTCCGAGGCGAGCGCGACCTGCTGAGTGCGAAGATCGCCGGAAGGGCGAAGCAGGAGGAGGAGACCGCTGCCGTGTTGCAGAGGACGGGCGTCATCATCAAGAAACTTATGGACGAGAATGCCATACTCCGCATCGAGCGCAACAGGCTGGTGGAGGAATCCATGGATGCTACCAAGCAGTGTATTGACATGAAACTGATGAACGAGATCATCGCCCGCCGCGAGAACTAGTCTCCGCGACCTGCAGCGCATAAAGAAAGTAGAGATCAGCGAGCCAGATCGTTGTATGTGTCTTCCTTCTTCTTTTGCCCTTGTGTATTTCGGGCGTAGCCGCATGTGGCTTTTTTAATTATCTTCCTAATTATGTAAGACAATTATTATCCACTCTCGTCGTCCTTATATATATTCATCAGTCTTGCTATAAGTCGCAGTAGATGCTATATAGGTCCGTCGGATCTTACATCAAGATCCGTGCAAAATTTTCTTTTCAGATTTTCTTTTTTCTCTCTTAAATCTCAGTCGAGTGAGACATTGCCACGCCATTAAACAGAGGCTCGGGCGCCATTAATGGTACCTTGGGAGAGAGGTGGACGGTAGATGGAGATCAAAGTGCTCTCCTCCCAATAAGCACGCGCAGGGGTCTGATCGCACGCCTCCCGTACTCAAATAGCTACCCTGCACGGCGCCTCCTAGCTAATAAAAAAAGGGGACGCGTGGCGGCACGTAAATGGTAAATAGAACGCCCACGGTTTCAATAATACTTGTGTTTCCGATTGTAACGTGACAACACTTGTTCCAAAATGACTTTGTTGATTGTTAATGTGTGCACCTTCGCAAATCGGACAGCAAAATTACCACAGCATGTTGGTGCCATGTCATGGCACCAAGCCAAGTTTCATGATTTTCATGCGTGTTTCGGATTTACAGGAATTAAAAAACCAAGTTTCTCAATGTTTCAGCCGAGCCATGACGCCCAGATGTTTGAATTTCATTCCCATTTCTGGCATGGGACCTAGAAATTTACCCAAGGACACACATGTGATTTTTCAACCAGCTTTGGTGCACAGGAGCATGTGCTTGTATTTAAAATTTGAGTTATGCACACAAAGGTGACACGTTCCCTCTCAGAACCACGAGCCTTCTTGAGAGAAGCTCCGGTTTGCAAGAAACTTATACCAAAACTTGTTCCTATTCTGCATTTTTTTACCACAGCATGGTAGTACCATGACATGACACCATGCCAAGTTTCATGATTTTCAGGCGTGTTTTGGATTTACAAGAATTTTAAAACCAAGCTTCTCAATGTTCTCGGCCGAACCACGATGCCCAGATGTTTGAATTTCATTCCCATTTCTTGCATGGGACCTAGAAATTCACCCGAGGACACACATGCGATTTTTCAGTCAATTTTGGTGCACGGGAGCATGTGCTTGTAGTTCAAATTTGAATTATGCACATTAAATGACCAGAAACTCAATTAATGTATAAAAAAGGCCAAACGAACCCGGAATAATTCCAAAATTTAACAGGGCACTCATATAGTTCTATGTTGCCTCTGTAAAGAAATAAATAAATTAGCCCTATTTAATTCTTGGGTTCTTATTATTTATGCCACTAGTTGTGTATCACTACTCAGTTTTGCCATTAGAAGTTACAACTACTCAAAAAATGCCATCGATCCGTGAGATGCCTGCTCAAAAATGCAACTAGATATCTAAAAAATGCCATCGTTAAGTTAGATGTTTGCTCAGAAATGCCATTAGACATTGTTATTTTCACGTCAAACCCCGTTGACCATGTTACATGACAAAAATAAGCCGATTCTCACAATGATAAGTTAATGGTGTCCAGCACAACACACCCCTCAAATAAAACTAAGCACCCTGGAATTCTTTGACAAAACTAAGCACCTTGAAATTCTTTGACAACTAGACTGTTGGCTATATGATGTTGGCCATATATATTGTACGTATATAATGTCAAGAAACGAGTGGTAGTACTATACCAACTAAAAGATGAAATGTACGAAATATAACAAGAAGAAACATAACATAGTTCTGCTGGGGGCTCAGCACAACACACCCCTCAAATAAAACTAAGCACACCCGATATTAAACTAAGCAACTAATCCGATAGACACTACATTAGAACCACCATGAGCAACGACACTGCCACCTTACTCGGAGTCCTCGTCCACGTCCTCGACTTCGTCGTTGTCCCTCTTCCTCTTGGGCGATACTTCTTTGCTGAATCGTACAATTGGCTCTTGCTCTTCATCCAACCCTTGTAGATATTGAAACAAAGGTAGCCATCCATTGCAGCGTAGTGGACGTGGTCCATATCTAGTACATTCCACTGCCATGCATGACGATGAAACGTGTACGGAGGTTTCTCTAGTTTACTGTACGAAGGATGAACCATGGCTCCTGCCAGGGTCAACATTGAAGGCTGATCAAGGGAGGGCACCAGCCCTTCCTTTTGGAGGTCGAAGGGGTCGCCTACAACGAGGCCTATCCGACCCAGGATTTCCTTGTTGTTCCTAAAGTCTACAGTAATGAATTTGACTCGGCCGCCCTTAAGGAACTTCTTAAATTCCTCGCACTCAACGTCGGCATGGCATATGTGGTAGACCAAACATAAGTCATGCACGCAAACCTGGATCACAACGGGCTTCTTCTTCTCTACCTCCTTTAGTTTCTTCTCGCTTCCCAGGACTGTGGTGTACTCAACATCTAGCCCAGCGACCCACTCATCATTTGAGTTTTCGAACATGCGTTTGAAGCAAGCAAGGCATTCTTTCACCGTTGCGGAAGAACGGGTGTAGATGACGTCGAACTCATCGCCGGTGATGGTTCTAACCTTGTACTCACCGCCGATCATGGAGATTTGGGACGCCGTGGATTTGGGAGGAGGGTTAGGATTAGTGGAACTGCCGTAATGTGAAAGGACGGGACGACTAGGAGCGGTTTATCGATTGTAAAAATGTCGAGTGGGGGGGGGGGGGGCGTGCGAATGGCAGGGTAGTGGCTTTCCTGGTGGATAAATGGATTCATGCACAGTACTATGGGGGCCCAATTAGATGTCATGTCTACCCGACGCCCATTTAAATGGCTTTCGATGTCATGTCAAGCGTCAGGAAAATTACAGGTGATACGAAGCTTTCCATTCTCCCATGATACGGGCTTATGAGAGCCCTTGGATCTGAGATCGAACGGTTGCATGACGTGATTCTAGACCTATGGGTGAATATCTTATCCTGGAGGGTTATTCTGCAAATTTTCAGCAACTTAGCATGCGACCGTTCGATCTCAGATCCAAGGGCTGCCAGCAGCCCGTATCATGGTCGTGCCTACCACGACCGTCGCCTCGCTCGCGCGGTCGCGCCCTTGGAGATTTAACACGGTGTGTTAGGCTATATGATGTTGGCATGTCATACATAGTCATCACTTAGTCACTCATACAACAAGGTTAGCTATAAGGTTGGCTATAAGAGTATTTTTGTTTACTTCTCTCTATCTCTTTCTTCGTAGTATTTATTGCATTTGCCAAGGAGTGACCTCTTCCAATGAAATGGTGCTTAGATGAGGTGCTATGGGCATTAAATGGCTTAGCAACTCAAGTCCCCAATGCATAGGTGCTTAGTTTTTATTGCTAAGTTTGCTTCATCTAGGTACACGCGCTTAGCACCGTTTCTTCCTGGGGTCACCAAACTAGTCTCTCTCTTCTTAATTAACTTGCCACATCAGACTTTATGCCTATGTGGCAGGCTTAGCACCTGTAGGATCAAGTACAATAGTGGGCTATAAGCCCGCTTTACATGGCATTTTTGCATATGTGGGGGAAAGAGGCAAGGAAAAAGTGGAGGAGTGGGCTCTCAAGCAAGAGCCAGCCTCTACATGGTGGAGCATCGGGAGAGGCACCTATGGAGGTAGTCAGGAATCGGGAGACTCAAGCCGGTCGTAGCACCGCAGTTAAAATGATAATGGCAAGTCAAATCACCGGGCCCCACCTGTCTAGCAATAACTCACTGCCAAATCACACAGCCCTACGTTTGCAGCAGCCTACTCCCTCATCTTCTCGCGTCTCTGTCGAACCGACTAGGCGGAACTGCCCCGCCTACCGCGCGGGAAAAGCCCCGCCCTCGACTTTTAAATAGTACAGTATACTAATTTTGTATCCATGGATTGCGCCATGGAGCAAAGCCTCAAGAAAACGGCGGTACACATGTACGGAGTATACAGCACGCCCGTCGCGTTCGCGTCGCACCCCAGACGGTCGGTCGGTTTGGCACGCCGCTCTCCGAATGGAACGCGCATCATATTGCGTTTGCACACACATGTGGGACCGCAATTGAGAACCGACCATAGGCACACTCCCTGGCCCCGTAAGTCGGCTGAGTTAATAGAAGCACATACTCCACCTTGGTACCTGGACGATCCCTGCAAGACACGGAAGATCAGTTCGTCCATGCATGTGACCAGACTCCAGCAGACACTCCTGGATTGGCTATCGTCTACATATCGTGCAGGCTGTGTTGTACAGGGCTGTAGTTCTGGTGAGAAATCTAAAAAAGGTTTCTTATCATCTCGCAAAATTAGGTGTCATGTGCTTCAGATAACTGCGAGGGTTAACAGCGACAACTGAGTTGGGCTAGTCATTGGGGGCACATGCACGAAGACTACTCGGCTGCCATCTAGGTCAAGCCAGCTATGTTAATTAGGACATCTATCGACGAACCCCTTTTCTACGAGATTATCTTTGATTTGAGCTTTGATCCTCGTCTAGTTTGTCCGTCGGGATTCATCTTGTCTCCTTTGGGCAGTGATGTTATGATTTCTTGTCATGTGGCATTTTTTCGTGTTATATGTTATAATCCGGTGCTTCAGATCAAAATGACGACAACTGCGCCTCCGGGGCACGTGCATGAAGACTTCTCGACAGTCATTGCCGAGGTCAAGCCGGCTCCGGCCGGTAGACAAAACAAAACTAGTACTCCACTATATAGGCAGGAGCCTCCGCGCTTGCTTGCTAGTGTTGCTCTCTTCACACTGTCTCGTCCTCTCCAGATCTAAACACGACAGCGGTGGCCACTCTCTTTCTCTCTACTCACCGTTGGTCACAGATCCAGCCGGATCCTCTCCGCCTGGGAAGGTGAGAAGGTGCAACGTTCACGTGGTTGTCCTCGGCGACGGCTCTTACCCACTGCCGGCGCGTCCCGATAAGCGTGCCTTGCCGTTCTCTCCTAAGCATCGCTGGCGAGGGAGGGCCTCCCAGCCCTTCTTCCTCACTGCCGTAGTGTGGGCAGATCCGGCCTCCGCCGCCCACCTAGCGACATCCCGGCGACCCTCAGGTATAACTTCCTTCGAAACCGGCCTTGCTCTACTTCTCGAGCTCCTGACGTCGCTGCATTTGTATCTTTTACTATTTTTCAGGCCTCCAGGCCGATTAGGGCGGCAGGCAATGTAGAGCCCGGGCGCGCGGGCTTGAGGAGTACGGCGATGTCGTCCACGAGCTTCTTGACGATGGTGAACCTGTTGGTAGTGCGAACGATCATCTGGTCCAACTGAGAGTCGTAGCTGGCATCGACGGCGGCCATCCACCAGCCGGTCACCAACACCGTCTGGAGACGGTCCATGGTGCCATGCCGCAAGCCGGCATCATGGACCATCTGGCACAGCCGCTGGCCGCTCGCACGCACCGTCGCCATGGATCTGGAGTGAGCAGTTTTGCGCTTATTAGTGTAGGTGCTTACGCAAATGCTTAGGTGCGTACGATGTGGTAGATGCATTAGAATGGAGGGGCGCCTTTATATGAGTGCAAACTGCGTTGTATTCACATCGTGCAGCCTCTTTTCCTGGTCCTCCTCCCATTACTCCCCTCATGCATTCACACGATGCTAATTGAAGGAGGATGCATCATTGGTTGTTCAACATTTCAGGAACCGCTACCCTCTCCGTCGTCTGCATTAAAGCCGTATCGGGAACTGCGCCACCCGCTGTCAAATCGAATAGTATTGCACCGCCTGCTGCACGCCTTGCTGAACACGCCTCCTCGCCTCCATCTATGCTTAATTACTGAATTTTAGTTGCAAAAATTAGATACTGCTAGTGATTTTTAGCTTCATATTTTGACGAATCGTAGTGTTACAAGGTTGACAAATGGCAATGTTACTAGATTAACAAATGTCAATCTTTCCAGTTTGACAAATGGCAACATACGCAATATGACATATGCAAATCTTACCAAATTGTTTGTACGTGGTTGCACACGGGTCATCCAAAACAATCGTTTGCGTTGACGGGATGCACAAATCCTGCGCTACGGATTTTCCCTCGACTTAAGGGGGAAGACCATAGCTCTCACTTTGCATACGGGTGTTCTATCTAAAACATTTGCGATCAAGAGCTGCAGAAATCCTGCTCGGCACATTTTCTCTTGGCTTCCTGGGGAAGCTGTCGGTTTGCATACGGGTGTTCTAACTAAAACGTTTGCGATCAAGAGCTGCACAAATCCTGCTCGGCACATTTTCCCTTGGCTTCCTGGGGAAGCTGTCGGTTTGCATACGGGTGTTCTAACTAAAACGTTTGCGATGAGTGTTTTATATTTCAAAACCATTGACGTTTTTTTCAAAAGAAAATCGTTTGATAACTCTGTACATTAAGAGAGAAAAATGCAAGTTCGTTCAAACCATATCTTTCATTCAGTCACACTGCGAATTTATATTCATATGATCGAGAATTCGGGATACAGTATTAAACCCAAAACCTATTTCCGGCGGCGCCAGAGGCGGCGTGCCGCACCGTCATTGTCGTTGTCGTCCTCCGGGACACCGTTGTTGAAGTCTTCAAGGCAGCACAAAATTTTCTTCACTTGTAAATCAAACATCATGTCGTCGCGCGATCGATGGGGGGGGCAGGAGGATGGCAACTGGCGCCGCTGACAGGTAGCGGTCGACAGCAGCGTCCCATGCCGCTGAGGGGGGAGCAGGCACGGGCGCGGTGGGTGCAGCCAAACGCACGGGGACCGGCGCCGCGGTGGGTGGAGGGGCGCGCATGGGCAGGGGCACGGGCTCGGCGGGTGCAGCCAAACGCACGGGGGCCGGCGCCACGGTGGGTGGAGGGGCGCGCACGGGCACGAACACGGGCGCTGGCGCTGGCATGTACAGGAGCTCGCGCGGGTCCGCGGAGACCGTGCTGACGCATGCGGCTTCTAGCTCTGCAATAGTGCTCGGCGACCAGCCCGTGAATGCCACGAGGATGGTCGCTGGCGCGGGCGCGGGGATGGGAGCTGGGACGGGAGCGGGGGCAGCAACCACCGCGACCAGCTCGTTCTGGGCCATGCCCATGAGTCCCCATTCCTCCTTATTTTCTATCTCCTCCGGCTCGGAGTCGACTTCACCAAACTTGAAGACTAGTGGCAGATGATCATTCTACGTCAGGGCGTTGGTGGAGGTCTGCGGGAGGGAGGGGAATGGGAGGCGAACAATAAGGCCGCCCGTATTAAACAACGTCTCGGGCGCCATTAATTGAGAGGAAGGCGGACGACCATGGAGGTCAAAGGGCTCTCTTCCCAGTGAGCCTACGCAGCGTACAGCTCACACGCTTCCCGGTGAGCCAGCGCATTGGAGGACAGCTTGCACGCCTCTCGGTCAGCCTGCGCACCAGACTCTGCTCGCACACCTCCCTTTTAGTCAAGGTCAAGCAGATGTCCGCACGGCACCTCCTATAGCCATTACAACGAAGACACGTGGCGTCACATGAATGGTTAACAGAACACACACGATTTGAATTATGCAAACATTTGAGATATTAAAGTGGTAGCTATTTTCTCAAAATGCCTTTCTTGGTTGTTATTCGAGTGCGCCTTCTCTCAAAATGGACACGAAAAATACCAAGCATGTCGGGTGCCATTCCATGATAGCATGCCAAGTTTCATGAATTTCAGACGAGTTTTGGATTTACTAGAATTTAAAAACAAAGTATCTCAACATTTTGCCGGCAATCAACGGTGCCCTGGTGTATGAAATTCATTCCCGTTTCTTGCATGGGACCTAAGTATGCACCGAAGGACACATATTTGATTTTTCAACCTATTTATATGCATTAGAGCATGTACGTGTAGTTCAAATTTGAATTATGCACATAAATGCATTGAAACTCAATTAATGCATAAAAACGTCCAAACGAGCCCTGAAAAATATCAAAAATTGACACAACACTCTTGTTGTTCTATGTTGACACGAGAAATTTTTTGAAAGCAATGAGAGGCAATGGATATCGTTTTGTCCCCAAAGGTGGGACGTTCCCTACCGAAACCATCACGCTTGTTGTGAGAAGCTCTGGTTTGTGAGAAGCATATCCCCAAACCTGCCCGAATTGGGACAAAAAATTTACCACGGCATGTTGATGCCGCTCCATGATGGCATGCCTAGTTTCATGAATTTCAGACGAGCTTTGGATTTACTAGAATTTAAAAACCAGGTATCTCAATGTTTGCGGCCATGTGACCGTGGCAGGGTGTTTGAAATTCATTCCCATTTCTTGCATGGGACCTAAGCATGCACGCAAGGGCACATATTTGATTTTTCAACCAATTTATATGCATTAGAGCATGTGCATGTAGTTCAAATTTGAATTATGCACATAAATGCATTGAAAACTCTATTAATGCATAAAAACGTCCAAACGAGCCCCGAAAAATCACAAAAATTGACACAACACTCATGTTGTTCTATGTTGATACGAGAATTTTTTTGAAAGTAATAAGAGGCAATGGATATCGTTTCGTCCCCAAAGGTGGGACGTTCCCTACCGAAACCATCAGGCTTGTTGTGAGAAGCTCTGGTTTGTGAGAAGCATACCCCCAAACCTGGCCCAAATGGGACAAAAAAATTACCACGGCATGTTGATGCCGCTCCACGATAGCATGCCAAGTTTCATGAATTTCAGAGGAGCTTTGGATTTACTAGAATTTAAAAACCAGGTATCTCAATGTTTGCGACCGAGTGACCGTGGCAGGGTGTTTGACATTCATTCCCATTTCTTGCATGGGACCTAAGCATGCAACCAAGGGCACAAATTTGAATTTTCAACCAATTTATATGCATTAGAGCATGTGCATGTAGTTCAAATTTGAATTATGCACATAAATGCATTGAAAACTCAATTAATGCCTAAAAAATGTCCAAACGAACCCCAAAAAATCCCAAAAATTGACACAACACCCCTGTTGTTGTCCACACGAGAAAAGTTTTGAAAGCAATAAGAGGCAATTGATATTGTTTCGTCCCCAAAGGTGGGACGTTCCCTACCAAAACCATCAGGATTGTTGTGAGAAGCTCTGGTTTGTGAGAAGCATATTCCCAAACCTGCCCGAAATGGGACAAAAAAAATTACCACGACATGTTGATGCCGCTCCATGATAGCATGCCTAGTTTAATGAATTTCAGACGAACTTTGGATTTACTAGAATTAAAAAACCAGGTATCTCAATGTTTGCGGCCAAGTTACCGTGGCAGGGTGTTTGAAATTCATTCCCATTTCTTGCATGGGACATAAGCATGCACCCAAGGGCACATATTTGATTTTTCAACCAATTTATATGCATTAGAGCATGTGCATGTAGTTCAAATTTGAATTATGCACATAAATGCATTGAAAACTCAATTAATGCACAAAACGTCCAAACGAGCCCCGAAAAATCACAAAAATTGACAGAACACTCCTGTTGTTCTATGTTGATACGAGAAATTTTTTTAAAGCAATAAGAGGCAATGGATATTGTTTCGTCCCCAAAGGTGGGACGTGTTGGGGAACGTAGTAATTTCAAAAAATTTCCTACGCACACGCAAGATCATGGTGATGCATAGCAACGAGAGGGGAGAGTGTTGTCCACGTACCCTCGTAGACCGAAAGCGGAAGCGTTATCACAACGCGGTTGATGTAGTCGTAAGTCTTCACGATCCGACCGATCAAGTACTGAACGCACGGCACCTCCGAGTTCAGCACACGTTCAGCTCGATGACGTCCCTCGAACTCCGATCCAGCCGAGTGTTGAGGGAGAGTTTCGTCAGCACGACGGCGTGGTGACGATGATGATGTTCTACCGACGCAGGGCTTCGCCTAAGCACCGCTACTATATTATCGAGGTGTAATATGGTGGAGGGGGGCACCGCACACGGCTAAGAGATCAATAGATCAATTGTTGTGTCTCTGGGGTGCCCCCCTACCCCCGTATATAAAGGATGGAGGAGGGGAGGCCGGCCAGCCCCTGGGGCGCGCCAGAAGGGTGGAGTCCTACTAGGACTCCCTAGTCCTAGTAGGATTCCTCCTCCCACATGGAATAGGAAAAGGGGAAGGGAAAAGGAGAAGAAAAGAAGGGGGCGCCCCCCTTCCCTAGTCTAATTCAGACCAGACCATGGGGAGGGGCGCAGCCACCTTTTGTGGCCTTTCTCTCCTTTCCCGTATGGCCCATTAAGGCCCAATACGAATTCCCGTAACTCTCCGGTACTCCGAAAAATACCCGAATCACTCGGAACCTTTCCGAAGTCCGAATATAGTCGTCCAATATATCTATCTTTACGTCTCAGCCATTTCGAGACTCCTCGTCATGTCCCCGATCTCATCCGGGACTCCGAACTCCTTCGGTACATCAACATACATAAACTCATAATAAAACTGTCATCGTAACGTTAAGCGTGCGGACCCTACGGGTTCGAGAACTATGTAGACATGACCGAGACACCTCTCCGGTCAATAACCAATAGCGGAACCTGGATGCTCATATTGGTTCCCACATATTCTACGAAGATCTTTATCGGTCAGACCGCGTAACAACATACGTTGTTCCCTTTGTCATCGGTATGTTACTTGCCCGAGATTCGATCGTCGGTATCTCGATACCTAGTTCAATCTCGTTACCGGCAAGTCTCTTTACTCGTTCCGTAATACATCATCCCGCAACTAACTCATTAGTCACAATGCTTGCAAGGCTTATAGTGATGTGCATTACCGAGTGGGCCCAGAGATACCTCTCCGACAATCGGAGTGACAAATCCTAATCTCGAAATACGCCAACCCAACAAGTACCTTTGGAGACACCTGTAGAGCACATTTATAATCACCCATTTTACGTTGTGACGTTTGGTAGCACACAAAGTGTTCCTCCGGTAAACGGGAGTTGCATAATCTCATAGTCATAGGAACATGTATAAGTCATGAAGAAAGCAATAGCAACATACTAAACGATCGAGTGCTAAGCTAACGGAATGGGTCAAGTCAATCACGTCATTCTCCTAATGAGGTGATCCCGTTAATCAAATGACAACTCATGTCTATGGCTAGGAAACATAACCATCTTTGATCAACGAGCTAGTCAAGTAGAGCCATACTAGTGACACTCTGTTTGTCTATGTATTCACACATGTATTATGTTTCCGGTTAATACAATTCTAGCATCAATAATAAACATTTATCATGATATAAGGAAATAAATAATAACTTTATTATTGCCTCTAGGGCATATTTCCTTCAGTCTCCCACTTGCACTAGAGTCAATAATCTAGTTCACATCGCCATGTGATTTAACATCAATAGTTCACATCACCATGTGATTAACACCCATAGTTCACATCGTCATGTGACCAACACCCAAAGGGTTTACTAGAGTCAGTAATCTAGTTCACATCGCTATGTGATTAACACCCAAAGAGTACTAAGGTGTGATCATGTTTTGATTGTGAGATAATTTTAGTCAACGGGTCTGTCACATTCAGATCGGTAAGGATTTTGCAAATTTCTATGTCTACAATGCTCTGCACGGAGCTACTCTAGCTAATTGCTCCCACTTTCAATATGTATCTAGACCGAGACTTAGAGTCATATAGATTTAGTGTCAAAACTTGCATCAACGTAACCCTTTACGACGAACCTTTTGTCACTTCCATAATCGAGAAACATTTCCTTATTCCACAAAGGATAATTTTGACCGCTGTCCAGTGATCTACTCCTAGATCACTATTGTACTCCCTTGCCAAAATCAGTGTAGGGTATACAATAGATCTGGTACACAGCATGGCATACTTTATAGAACCTATGGCCAAGGCATAGGGAATGACTTTCATTCTCTTTCTATCTTCTGCCGTGGTCGGGCTTTGAGTCTTTACTCAATTTCACACCTTGTAACACAGGCAAGAACTCTTTCTTTGACTGTTCTATTTTGAACTACTTCAAAATCTTGTTAAGGTATGTACTCATTGAAAAACTTATCAAGCGTCTTCATCTATCTCTATAGACCTTGATGCTCAATATGTAAGCAGCTTCACCGAGGTCTATCTTTGAAAAACTCCTTTCAAACACTCCTTTATGCTTTGCAGAATAATTCTACATTATTTCTGATTAACAATATGTCATTCACATATACTTATCAGAAATGCTGTAGTGCTCCCACTCACTTTCTTGTAAATACAGGCTTCACCGCAAGTCTGTATACAACTATATGCTTTGATCAACTTATCAAAGCGTATATTCCAACTCCGAGATGCTTGCACCAGTCCATTGATGGATCGCTGGAGCTTGCATATTTTGTTAGCACCTTTAGGATTGACAAAACCTTCTGGTTGCATCATATACAACTCTTCTTTAATAAATCCATCAAGGAATGCAGTTTTGTTTATCCCTTTGCCAGATTTCATAAAATGCGGCAATTGCTAACATGATTCAGACATACTTAAGCATAGATACGAGTGAGAAACTCTCATCGTAGTCAACACCTTAAACTTGTCGAAAACCTTTTGCGACAATTCTAGCTTTGTAGATAGTAACACTACTATCAGCGTCCGTCTTCCTCTTGAAGATCCATTAATTTCAATGGCTCGCCGATCATTGGGCAAGTCAATCAAAGTCCATACTTTGTTCTCATACATGGATCTCATCTCAGATTTCATGGCTTCAAGCCATTTTGTGGAATCTGGGCTCACCATCGCTTCTTCATAGTTTGTAGGTTCGTCGTGGTCTAGTAACATAACCTCCAGAACAGGATTACCGTACCACTCTGGTGCGGATCTTGATCTAGTTGACCTACGAGGTTTAGTAATAACTTGATCTGAAGTTTCATGATTATTATCATTAACTTCCTCACTAATTGGTGTAGGAGTCACAGGAACAGATTTCTGTGGTGAACCACTTTCCAATAAGGGAGCAGGTACAGTTACCTCATCAAGTTCTACTTTCCTCCCACTCACTTCTTTCGAGAGAAACTCCTTCTCTAGAAAGGATCCATTCTTAGCAACGAATGTCTTGCCTTCGGATCTGTGATAGAAGGTGTACCCAACTGTCTCCTTTGGGTATCCTATGAAGACACATTTCTCCGATTTGGGTTTGAGCTTATCAGGATGAAACTTTTTCACATAAGCATCGCAACCCCAAACTTTAAGAAACGACAACTTTGGTTTCTTGCCAAACCACAGTTCATAAGATGTCGTCTCAACGGATTTAGATGGTACCCTATTTAACGTGAATGCAGCTGTCTCTAATGCATAATCCCAATACGATAGTGGTAGATCGGTAAGAGACATCATATATTGCACTATATCCAATAAAGTACGGTTATGACGTTCGGACACACCATTATGCTGTGGTGTTCCAGGTGGCGTGAGTAGTGAAACTATTTCACATTGTTTTAACTGAAGGCCAAACTCGTAACTAAAATACTCTTCTCCACGATCAAATCGTAGAAACTTTATTTTCTTGTTACGATGATTTTCCGCTTCACTCTGAAATTATATGAACTTTTCAAATGTTTCAGACTCTTGTTTCATTAAGTAGATATACCCATATCTGCTCAAATTATCTGTGAAGGTCAGAAAATAATGATACCTGCTACGAGCCTCAATATTCATCGGACCACATACATCTGTATGTATGATTTCCAACAAATCTGTTGCTCTCTCCATAGTTCCGGAGAACGACGTTTTAGTCATCTTGCCCATGAGGCATGGTTCGCAAGCATCAAGTGATTCATAATCAAGTGATTCCAAAATCCCATCAGTATGGAGTTCCTTCATGCGCTTTACACCAATATGACCTAAACGGCAATGCCACAAATAAGTTGCACTATCATTATTAACTTTGCATCTTTTGGCTTCAATATTATGAATATGTGTATCACTACGATCGAGATCCAACAAACCATTTTCGTTGGTGTGTATGACCATAGAAGGTTTTTATTCATGTAAACAGAACAACAATTGTTCTCTAACTTCAATGAATAACCGTATTGCAATAAACATGATCAAATCATATTCATGCTCAACGCAAACACCAAATAACACTTATTTAGTTTCAACACTAATCCCGAAAGTATAGGGAGTGTGCGATGATGATCATATCATTCTTGGAACTACTTCCAACACACATTGTCACCTCGCCTTTTACTAGTCTCTGTTTATTCTGCAACTCCCGTTTCGAGTTACTACTCTTTAGCAACTGAACCAGTATCAAATGCTGAGGGGTTGCTATAAACACTAGTAAAGTACACATCAATAACATGTATATCCAATATACCTTTGTTCACTTTGCCATCTTTCTTATCCACCAAATAGTTGGGGTAGTTCCGCTTCCAGTGACCAGTCCCTTTGCAGTAGAAGCACTTAGTCTCAGGCTTAGGACCAGACTTAGGCTTCTTCACTTGAGCAGCAACTTGCTTGCCGTTCTTTTTGAAGTTCCCCTTTTTCCCTTTGCCCTTTTCTTGAAACTAGTGGTCTCGTCAACCATCAACACTTGATGTTTTTCTTGATTTCTACCTTCGTCGATTTCAGCATCACGAAGAGCTCGGGAATTACTTTTGTCATCCCTTGCATACTATAGTTCATCACGAAGTTCTACTAACTTGGTGGTGGTGACTAGAGAATTCTGTCAATCACTATTTTATCTGGAAGATTAACCCCCACTTGATTCAAGCGATTGTAGTACCCACACAATCTGAGCACATGCTCACTAGTTGAGCGATTCTCCTCCATCTTTTAGCTATAGAACTTGTTGGAGACTTCATATCTCTCAACTCGGGTATTTGCTTGAAATATTAACATCAATTCCTGGAACATCTCACATGGTCCATGACGTTCAAAACGTCTTTGAAGTCCCGATTCTGAGCCGTTAAGCATGGTGCACTTAAACTGCCAAGTAGTCATCATATTGAGCTAGCCAAACGTTCATAACGTCTGCATCTGCTCCTGCAATAGGTCTGTCACCTAGCGGTGCATCAAGGACATAATTCTTCTGTGCAGCAATGAGGATAATCCTCAGATCACGGATCCAATCCGCATCTTTGCTACTAACATCTTTCAACATAATTTTTTCTCTAGGAACATATCAAAAAATATAAACATAGGGAAGCAACAACGCGAGCTATTGATCTACAACATAATTTGCAAAATACTATCAGGACTAAGTTCATGATAAATTTAAGTTCAATTAATCATATTACTTAAGAACTCCCACTTAGATAGACATCCCTCTAATCCTCTAAGTGATCACGTGATCCATATGAACTAAACCATGTCCGATCATCACGTGAGATGGAGTAGTTTTAATGGTGAACATCACCATGTTGATCATATCTACTATATGATTCACGCTCGACCTTTCGGTCTCCGTGTTCCGAGGCCATATCTGCATATGCTCGTCAAGTTTAACCTGAGTATTCCGCGTGTGCAACTGTTTTGCACCCGTTGTATTTGAACGTAGAGCCTATCACACCCGATCATCACGTGGTGTCTCAGCACGAAGAACTTTCGCAACGGTGCATACTCAGGGAGAACACTTTTATCTTGAAATTTTAATGAGAGATCATCTTATAATGCTACCATCAATCAAAGCAAGATAAGATGCATAAAAGATAAACATCACATGCAATCAATATCAGTGATATGATATGGCCATCATCATCTTGTGCTTGTGATCTCCATCTCCAAAGCACCGTCATGATCACCATCGTCACCGGCTCGACACCTTGATCTCCATCGCAGCATCGTTGTCGTCTCTCCAACTATTGCTTCTACGACTATCGCTACCGCTTAGTGATAAAGTAAAACAATTACATGGCGATTGCATTTCATACAATAAAGCGACAACCATATGGCTCCTGCCAGTTGCCGATAACCCGGTTACAAAACATGATCATCTCATACAACAAATTATATCACATCATGTCTTGACCATATCACATCACAACATGCCCTGCAAAAACAAGTTAGACGTCCTCTACTCTATTGTTGCAAGTTTTACGTGGCTGCTACGGGCTTAGCAAGAACCGTTCTTACCTACGCATCAAAACCACAACGATAGTTTGTCAAGTTGGTGCTGTTTTAACCTTCGCAAGGACCGGGCGCAGCCACACTCGGTTCAACTAAAGTGAGAGAGACAGACACCCGCCAGTCACCTTTAAGCAACGAGTGCTCGCAACGGTGAAACCAGTCTCGCGTAAGCGTACGCGTAATGTCGGTCTGGGCCGCTTCATCTCACAATACCGCCGAACCAAAGTATGACATGCTGGTAAGCAGTATGACTTATATCGCCCACAACTCACTTGTGTTCTACTCGTGCATAGCATCAAGGCATAAAACCAGGCTCGGATGCCACTGTTGGGGAACGTAGTAATTTCAAAAAATTTCCTACGCACACGCAAGATCATGGTGATGCATAGCAACGAGAGGGGAGAGTGTTGTCCACGTACCCTCGTAGACCGAAAGCGGAAGCGTTATCACAACGCGGTTGATGTAGTCGTACGTCTTCACGATCCGACCGATCAAGTACCGAACGCACGGCACCTCCGAGTTCAGCACACGTTCAGCTCGATGACGTCCCTCGAACTCCGATCCAGCCGAATGTTGAGGGAGAGTTTCGTCAGCACGACAGCGTGGTGACGATGATGATGTTCTACCGACGCAGGGCTTCGCCTAAGCACCGCTACAATATTATCGAGGTGTAATATGGTGGAGGGGGCACCGCACACGGCTAAGAGATCAATAGATCAATTGTTGTGTCTCTGGGGTGCCCCCTGCCCCCGTATATAAAGGATGGAGGAGGGGAGGCCGGCCAGCCCCTGGGGCGCGCCAGAAGGGTGGAGTCCTACTAGGACTCCCTAGTCCTAGTAGGATTCCTCCTCCCACATGGAATAGGAAAAGGGGAAGGGAAAAGGAGAAGAAAAGAAGGGGGCGCCCCCCTTCCCTAGTCCAATTCGGACCAGACCATGGGGAGGGGCGCAGCCACCTTTTGATGCCTTTCTCTCCTTTCCCGTATGGCCCATTAAGGCCCAATACGAATTCCCATAACTCTTCGGTACTCCGAAAAATACCCGAATCACTCAGAACCTTTCCGAAGTCCGAATATAGTCGTCCAATATATCGATCTTTACGTCTCGGCCATTTCGAGACTCCTCGTCATGTCCCCGATCTCATCCGGGACTCCGAACTCCTTCGGTACATCAACATACATAAACTCATAATAAAACTGTCATCGTAACGTTAAGCGTGCGGACCCTACGGGTTCGAGAACTATGTAGACATGACCGAGACACCTCTCCGGTCAATAACCAATAGCGGAACCTGGATGCTCATATTGGTTCCCACATATTCTACGAAGATCTTTATCGGTCAGACCGCATAACAACATACGTTGTTCCCTTTGTCGTCGGTATGTTACTTGCCCGAGATTCGATCGTCGGTATCTCGATACCTAGTTCAATCTCGTTACCGGCAAGTCTCTTTACTCGTTCCGTAATACATCATCCCGCAGGTAACTCATTAGTAACAATGCTTGCAAGGCTTATAGTGATGTGCATTACCGAGTGGGCCCAGAGATACCTCTCCGACAATCGGAGTGACAAATCCTAATCTCGAAATACGCCAACCCAACAAGTACCTTTGGAGACACCTGTAGAGCACCTTTATAATCACCCATTTACGTTGTGACGTTTGGTAGCACACAAAGTGTTCCTCCGGTAAACGGGAGTTGCATAATCTCATAGTCATAGGAACATGTATAAGTCATGAAGAAAGAAATAGCAACATACTAAACGATCGAGTGCTAAGCCAATGGAATGGGTCAAGTCAATCACGTCATTCTCCTAATGAGGTGATCCCGTTAATCAAATGACAACTCATGTCTATGGCTAGGAAACATAACCATCTTTGATCAACGAGCTAGTCAAGTAGAGCCATACTAGTGACACTCTGTTTGTCTATGTATTCACACATGTATTATGTTTCCGGTTAATACAATTCTAGCATCAATAATAAACATTTATCATGATATAAGGAAATAAATAATAACTTTATTATTGCCTCTAGGGCATATTTCCTTCAGGACGTTCCCTACCGAAACCATCAGGCTTGTTGTGAGAAGCTCTGGTTTGTGAGAAGCATACCCCCAAACCTGGCCCAAATGGGACAAAAAAATTACCACGGCATGTTGATGCCGCTCCATGATAGCATGCCAAGTTTCATGAATTTCAGACGAGCTTTGGATTTACTAGAATTTAAAAACCAGGTATCTCAATGTTTGCGACCGAGTGACCGTGGCAGGGTGTTTCACATTCATTCCCATTTCTTGCATGGGACCTAAGCATGCAACTAAGGGCACAAATTTGAATTTTCAACAAATTTATATGCATTAGAGCATGTGCATGTAGTTCAAAATTGGATTATGCACATAAATGCATTGAAAACTCAATTAATGCATAAAAAATGTCGAAACGAACCCCGAAAAATCCCAAAAATTGACACAACACCCCTGATGTTCTACGTTCACATGAGAAATATTTTGAAAGCAATAAGAGGCAATGGATATCGTTTCGTCCCCAAAGGTGGGACGTTCCCTACCAAAACCATGAGGCTTGTTGTGAGAAGCCCTGGTTTGTGAGAAACATATCCCCAAACCTACCCCAAATGGGACAAAAAAATTACCATGGCATGTTGATGCCGCTCCATGATAGCATGCCAAGTTTCATGAATTTCAGACGAGCTTTGGATTCACTAGAATTTAAAAACCAGGTATCTCAATGTTTGCGGCTGAGTGATCGTGGCAGGGTGTTTGACATTTGTTCCCATTTCTTGCATGGGACCTAAGCATGCAACCAAGGGCACAAATTTGAATTTTCAACCAATTTATATGCATTAGAGCATGTGCATGTAGTTCAAATTTGAATTATGCACATAAATGCATTGAAAACTCAATTAATGCCTAAAAAATGTCCAAACGAACCCCGAAAAATCCCAAAAATTGACACAACACCCCTGTTGTTCTACGTCCACACGAGAAAAGTTTTGAAAGCAATAAGAGGCTATGGATATCGTTTCGTCCCCAAAGGTGGGATGTTCCCTACCAAAACCATCAGGATTGTTGTGAGAAGCTCTAGTTTGTGAGAAGCATATCCCCAAACCTGCCCGAAATGGGACAAAAAAATTACCACGGCATGTTGATGCCGCTCCATGATAGCATGCCTAGTTTCATGAATTTCAGACGAACTTTGGATTTACTAGAATTTAAAAACCAGGTATCTCAAAGTTTGCGACCGAGTGACCGTGGCATGGTGTTTGAAATTCATTCCCATTTATTGCATGGGACATAAGCATGCACCCAAGGGCACATATTTGATTTTTCAACCAATTTATATGCATTAGAGCATTTGCATGTAGTTCAAATTTGAATTATGCACATAAATGCATTGAAAACTCAATTAATGCATAAAACGTCCAAACGAGCCCCGAAAAATCACAAAAATTGACTGAACACTCCTGTTGTTCTATGTTGATACGAGAAATTTTTTGAAAGCAATAAGAGGCAATGGATATTGTTTCGTCCCCAAAGGTGGGACGTTCCCTACCGAAACCATCAGGCTTGTTGTGAGAAGCTCTAGTTTGTGAGAAGCATACCCCCAAACCTGGCCCAAATGGGACAAAAAAATTACCATGGCATGTTCATGCCGCTCCATGATAGCATGCCAAGTTTCATGAATTTCAGACGAGCTTTGGATTTACTAGAATTTAAAAACCAGGTATCTCAATGTTTGCGACCGAGTGACCGTGGCAGGGTGTTTCACATTCATTCCCATTTCTTGCATGGGACCTAAGCATGCAACTAAGGGCACAAATTTGAATTTTCAACCAATTTATATGCATTAGAGCATGTGCATGTAGTTCAAAATTGGATTATGCACATAAATGCATTCAAAAGTCAATTAATGCATAAATTTTTTTCCAAACGAACCCCGAAAAATCCCAAAAATTGACACAACACCCCTGATGTTCTACGTCCACACGAGAAATTTTTTGAAAGCAATAAGAGGCAATGGATATCGTTTCGTCCCCAAAGGTGGGACGTTCCCTACCAAAACCATGAGGCTTGTTGTGAGAAGCTCTGGTTTGTGAGAAGCATATCCCCAAACCTGCCCCAAATGGGACAAAAAATTTACCATGGCATGTTGATGCCGCTCCATGATAGCATGCCAAGTTTCATGAATTTCAGACGAGCTTTGGATTCACTAGAATTTAAAAACCAGGTATCTCAATGTTTGCGGCCGAGTGATCGTCGCAGGGTGTTTGACATTTGTTCCCATTTCTTGCATGGGACCTAAGCATGCAACCAAGGGCACAAATTTAATTTTGCAGCCCGTTTTTATGGACGGAGCACGCGCATGTAGTTTAATTTCGAATTATGCACATAAATGCCTAAAAACTCAATTAACATATAAAAATGACCAAACGATCTCCGAAAAAATCCAAAATTTAACACGACACTCCTGTTGTTCTATGTTGACACGAGAATTTGTTTGAAAACAATAAGAGGCGACAGATATCGTTTCGTCCCCCAAGGTGGCACCTACCCTACCGAAACCATCAGGCTTTTTGTGAGAGAAGCTCTGGTTTGCGAGATTTTTACCCACATGGGACGATATTTTTACCATGGCATGTTGCTGCCGTTCCATCATATCATGTCAAGTTTCATGAATTTTAGACGAGTTTTCGATTTACTAGAATTTTAAAACCATGTATCTCAATGTTAGCGGCCGAGCGACAGTGTCAAGGTGTTTGACATTCGTTCTCATTTCTTGCATGTGACCTAATCTTGCAACCAAGGACAAACATTTGATTTTGCAACCCGTTTTTATGGACGGAGCACGTGCATGTAGTTCAATTTTGAATTATGCACATAAATGCCTAGAAAACTCAATTAATGTATAAAAATGTCCAAATGATCCTCGAAAAATCCAAAATTTAACACGACACTCCTGTTGTTCTATGTTGGCACCAGGAAAAAAATTGAAATGAAGAAGAGGCGACGAATATCGTTTTGTCCACAAAGATGGCACGTTTCCCTAACGGAACCATGAGTCTTTCTTGTGAGAAGCTTTAGTTTGTGCGAAGCTTATACCACAACCTGCCCCAAATGGTACAATATTTTTTACCCCAGCATGTTGATGCCATTCCATGATAGCATGCCAAGGTTCATGAATTTTAGATGGGTTTTGGATTAACTAGAATTACAAAAGCAAGTACCTCAACATTTGCTGGAGAGCCACGGTGCCGTGGTGTTCGAAATTCATCCCCATTTCTTGCATGGGACATAAGCATAAACCCATGGACACATATATGATTTTACAACCCATGTTGGTGCACCGGACCATGTGCATGTGCTTTAATTTTGAATTGTGCACCTGAAATGGCTAGAAAACCAATTTAATGTATAAAATTTCCAAACGAACCCTGAATCATTCCAATTTTTTTACGACACACATATAGTTGCATGTTCACTGCAGATAAAAGGTCTAGCAATACAAACACCGTCCATTGCCGCTGTGACCCCATTATGTAATACAAATCAAGATGAAAAATCAAGTAGATCCCACACAGTTTATTATCACCAACCGTGTGAGATGCAGCACAAAATATCTTGGAGCACCGTTGGATTATAGTACGCATAGGGCTTACGCGAGAAGGTGCGACGGTTACAGTCCACAGCCCGCTCTGAATAAGGGACCGTGTCTGATGACACTTTGCGCGCCAGTTTTTTCGCTGAAGCGATTCCCAATTTTCGGCTTTTGCGGAAATATCTACCTCCCCGCCCCCCCTTACCAAAAGCCACATTTCCCCTGTTTCCGCCTTCCTTTCCAAGTTTAAACCTTCACTCCTTGCTTGGAGTGCCGCCTCCTCGCCGGCGACCCTCCTTCACGCTGCTCGGCCTCGCCTATCCAGGCAGGTAATACACACCCGACCCCTATCCTCCTCCTCCTTCCACATCCCACATGCCCCGACCGCTGGCATGAACGTGACACCTTCCACCCAAATCACCGAACCCTCCACCAAATAAGCGCCGCCCTAAGCCATGGTGCACGAAGTATAGCCAGGATCTCAAGGAGCATTTGGCAGCAGAGAAGCAAATCGCGGCCGCACGCGTAGATGAGATCGCGATGGTTGCCATTCGTGCCGACCCCCAGATCTTCGAGGAGCACCTCGCCGTCGAGGCCACCATCGACGCCATGCGCGCTGACGCCGCGACGTGGTTGGCTGCTTTAAACGATAGTTCGTGGCATTTTCTCGAGGCCACCAACGGTGCTTTCGACGAAGACTATGAGGTGTTTTCTCAGTGTGCACGTGCTTACCTCATCTCGAGAGCCAGCAGGTTGGTGCCCAGAGCGGCTCAGGCAATCACCACTATGACGAGAGCACCCACGAAGCGGAGGCCTCGTCCTCTTCCATGTCCAAGGAGCCAATCATCATCGATATCTCCGACAATGAGGAGTAGCTTGTCTTATTAGCTCACTATAAGGACCCATGTTCAGTTTGCTAGCTACTGCCTTTCCTTACCAAATTCTAGTGAATTGTGCTATCTACTTCTACCATGCAATCTTATGCTCTAGAGTATATGTTCTATATGTCGTGCAATGTGGTGTTCAGTTAACTGTTTGGTTCAATTCTGCAAATGTGATGTTCAATTCTTCAGGGTGCAATTTTCCAAGTTGTCAAGCATGCTTTGTTTGGTTAACTGTCCAATCTTCTATTAGGAGTATATTATATTGTGCAATGTGGTGCTCAGTTAGCGTTTGGTTCATTTGTTGTGGTGTTTAGTTAACTGTTTGGTTCAATTCTGCAATGCGATGTTCAATTGTCGTGGGTGCATTCTGTTATTGTATACCATGTGAGAAATTAATCGAATTTGGCTGTACTAAATACATGAGAAACAAATACAATTACTATATTTCCAAGTTGCTAAGCATGCTTGCTTTAGTTAACTGTCTGATCTTCTATTAGGAGTATGTTATATTGTGCAATGTGGTGCTCAGTTAACGTTTGGTTCATTTGTTGTGGTGTTTAGTTAACTGTTTGGTTCAATTCTGCAATGCGATGTTCAATTGTTGTGGCTGCATTCTCTTATTGTATACCATGTGAGAAATAAATCGAATTTGGTTGTACTAAATACATGAGAAACAAATACAATTGCTATATTTCCAAGTTGTTAAGCATGCTTGGTTTGGTTAACTGTCTGATCTTCTATTAGGAGTATGTTATATTGTGCAATGTGGTGCTCAGTAACATTTGGTTCATTTGTTGTGGTGTTTACTTAACTGCATGGTTCAATTCTGCAATGCGATGTTTAATTGTTGTGGATGCATTCCGTTATTATATACCATGTGAGAAATAAATCAAATTTGGCTGTACTAAATACATGAGAAACAAATACAATTGCTGTATTTCCAAGTTGTTAAGCATGCTTGGTTTGGTTAACTTTTTGATCTTCTATTAGGAGTATGTTATATTGTGCAATGTGGTGCTCAGTTAACGTTTGGTTCATTTGTTGTGGTGTTTAGTTAACTGCACATGCATGGTTCGTTGTCTAATAGCACATTATTGTGCAATTACAGGAACCATTCTAATATTTAGGTTTTTAACAATTTGGTCTTGCACATGTAGGTCTTGCTGTTAGAGGTTTTGACCCACTGTTCGACCCTTGTTGCATATGGGGAAATGAGTTTTCCATGAATATCAATCAAGTCAAGAAACTCAGGAAGATTGTTAGGATAAATAAATTAGCGACAAAAAACAACAAGATCTTTGTCTCCACAATGAAAAAGACATCAGTTCACTACAAGATGGTACTAACTATTATACCTTGCCTTTTTTTATTCCTTTGCCCCATTTCCAATATAGAGAAGATATTTACGCACATCCTTGTTTTCAGGCCTTTCCAAAGCAGTTCACTGATGATCACCTCCCAAACCACCTCTATGGTCAGGAGGCGAGGAAGGTTTTCATACAACACCCACGGTTCAATATTCAAGTGTTTCTGAAGAGGACGAAGGACGGATGGTCAATCATCCACAGGCACTGGCCTAAAGTTGCAAAGACCTTCAACATGAATGGAGGATCAATATTCAACTTCCGGTTCAGCAGTTTTCCAGATGAGATGCATCTATCTATATACCGTCTATGATGCTAATTTTGAAAGGTTCTACGTGTTGCATGTGAAACTTGGTGCTGGTGCAGTTGTGTAATGGGGTAGCTGAGTGCTGAAGCTATATCATGTCGTACTCTTATGTATTTCAATTATGAAATTCTGCTTCCTTAATATGGAAATGAAATATATTATGTGCTTAATATGGATATCAATTAGATTAATAAGTGGATTATTAATAATAGGGAAATTAGCCTGCTAATAATGGCGAATTAGCCTCCTAATTGGGTTTTGCTATTGCAAACGGTTATTGAAAAAATACCATGGGCGATGACCTCAGGCAACTCACATAGTTTCTAGGAATAAACCGTGTTGGATCAATGAATAATCACACACGACTTTCTCTTGAAAACTGTTTGCGTTCGGCCACCTTGCGCAAACGTTTACCACATAAAAACTGTGTGTGATGGACAGCCTTTGCCACACAGTTTCTTCTACGGACCGTGTGTGATGCATTCAATAACGCAAACGATAAAACTGTTAATATCGTGTGCATTGGCAACGCTATCACAAACGATTTAACAGGAAAAATTGTGTGTGATGTAGCTATGAACGGAAACGTTTTCCTTGGAGCGACTGTGTGGGATGTACATACGAACGGTAACGTTTAGCGGGGACTGACTGTGTGGGATGTACTTGCGACCGTAAACAAGTTCGCCTGTATAATTGTATTTTTTTATGTCTACTGTACGTATTTCCGTATTTGAGCATTCGCCGGTCGCACACGGCCTCATTTTGCCAAGTTAGCAGTCCATATTTAGTGCTAAAATCACGAAAAGCATCGGTATCCATAAAAGATTTAAGACAATCGAACTTAAGGTTAATACATGGATCCTTACCCTTGTCAAGTTCCCAATCTTCAGAGTTGCATTTAATTCTTTCCAATAAATCTCATTTGAATTCAATATCCTTCTTCATATAGGAACTAGTACAACAAGTATCGAGCATGGATCGATCATTATGAGAAAGCCGAGCATAAATTTTTTGAATAATAATTTCTTTTGAGAGATCATGATTGGGGCATGAATATAACATTGACTTAAGCCTCCCCCAAGCTTGAGCGATACTTTCTCCTTCACGAGGCCAAACATTATATATATAATTCCGATCATGATTAACCAGATGCATGGGATAAAACTTCTGATGAAATTCCAATTCCAATCGGTTGTAGTTCCATGATCCAATATCATCTAGTAGCCTATACCATGTCAATGCCTTTCCCTTCAAATATAAAGGGAAGACCTTCTTCTTGAAAACATCCTCGGGCATACCCGCAAGCTTAAATAATCCACAAACTTCATCCACATAGATTAGGTGCATATCGGGATGTAATGTTCCATCTCATGCATAAGGATTAGCTAGCAGTTTCTCTATCATACCCGAAAGAATTTCATAATAAATATTTTCAGTAGGTGCAGTAGGTTGAGGAGAAACTCTTTGCTCTTCTGGTCGAGGTGAAGATACCCCGAACAAACCCCTCAAAGGATTATTTTCCATAGTAACAAGTGATGGTAAATTTCAGCACACTACATGAATGTTTCCTTACCAAAGGCGCTTCACTCCTCGGCAACGGCGCCAGAAAAGAGTCTTGATGACCCACAAGTATAGGGGATCTATCATAGTCCTTTCGATAAGTAAGAGTGTCGAACCCAACGAGGAGCAGAAGGAAATGACAAGTGGTTTTCAGCAAGGTATTCTCTGCAAGCACTGAAATTATCGGTAACAGATAGTTTTGTGATAAGATAATCATAACGGATAACAAGTAAATAAAGTAACTAAGGTGCAGCAAGGTGGCCCACTCCTTTTTGTAGCTAAGGACAAGCCTGGACGAACTCTTATATAAAGCAAAGCGCTCTAGAGGACACATGGGAATTGTTGTCAAGCTCGTTTTCATCATGCTCATATGATTTGCGTCCGTTACATTGATAATTTGATATGTGGGTGGGCCGGTGCTTGGGTGTTGACCTTCCTTCGACAAGCCTCCCACTTATGATTAACCCCTCTCGCAAGCATCCGCAACTACGAAAGAAGTATTAAGGTAAACCTAACCATGGCATGAAACATATGGATCCAAATCAGCCCCTTACGAAGGAACGCATAAACTAGGGTTTAAGCTTCTGTCACTCGAGCAACCCATCATCTACTTATTACTTCCCAATACCTTCCCCAAGGCCCAAGTAATGGTGAAGTGTCATGTAGTCAAAGTTCACATACCACCACTAGAGGAGAGACAACATACATCTCATCAAAATATCGAACGAATACCAAATTCACATGATTACTTATAGCAAGATTTCTCCCATGTCCTCAGGAACAAACGTAACTACTCACAAAGCATATTCATAATCATAATCAGAGGAGTATTAATTATCATTAAGGATCTGAACATATGATCTTCCACCGAATAAACCAACCAGCATCAACTACAAAGAGTAATCAACACTACTAGCAACCCACAGGTACAAATCTGAGATTTTTGGACCAAGATCGAATACAAGAGATGAAGTAGGGTTTGAGAGGAGATGGTGCTGGTGAAGATGTTGATGGATATTGACCCCTCTCGATGAGAGGATCGATGGTGATGACGATGGCGAAGATTTCTCCCTCGTGGAGGGATGTTTCCCCGGCAGAACAGCTCCGTCGGAGCCCTAGATTTGTTCTGCCCAGGTTCCACCTCGAGACGGCAGCGCTTTGTCCCAAAAGCTTTCTTTTCATTTTTTCCAGGTCAAAATGCACCATATAACCAAAGATGGCACCGGAGGCCTGCCAGGGGACCCACAAGGCCGGGGGCGCGCCGAGGGGGGGTAGGGCGCGCCCTCCACCCTTGTGGCTGGCTAGTGGCCCACCTCTAGTACTTTCTTCGCCCAATATTTTTTATATATTCCAAAACATGCTCCGTGAAGTTTTAGGACTTGTGGAGTTGTGCAGAATAGGTCTCTAATATTTGCTCCTTTTCCAGTCCGGAATTCCAACTGCCGGCATTCTCCCTCTTCATGTAAACCTTATAAATAAGAGAGAATATGCATAAGTATAATGTGTAATAACTACCCATAATGCAATAAATATCAATATAAAAGCATGATGCAAAATGGACGTATCGGTCGTCCCCCCCGGGCGACGTCTTCATGACTCGGGGATGGGACGAGGTCGCCCGCGCCTGCTGCCCGGAAGGGGCCCTCGCCATCCACTTCGAATACGACGGAGCCTCCACGCTTTTCTTCAAGGTCTTCGGCAAAAACGGCCGGCGCCTGGAGTGCTGCTCCAGAAGAGGCGATCCACGCGGCGCGGCCACTGGTGCTGAACTTGCCCTTGGCCTTGCCAGCAGCTCCTCTAGCAGCTGCAGCAGCGACTCCCAGAATCTAGTGATTCTCCGGAGTCCAGAGGCGACGACCCCTTTGAGCCGCCGAGCTCTCGCCGCGCTCGGAGCGCAGCAACGGCGTCTGCCTGGCATCGTCATTGACATCTTGCAGCCGGGGTTCTTCAAGGTCCTCTTCTTTTGTTTTCCTTGCGCGGTATCGTGACGAGCCCCGTGGGGGTGTCTAAGGAACTGTAATGCTTTTGCCTTAATGTTATTATTCCTAGTTTGGTCGTTGTTACTGTGTATCTCGCTTTTGGCATGGCGCTCATTTTTGTTCTCCCGGTAGCTTAGTGCTCTACGCCGACAGGACCCAGTCCCCAGGCAGGCTTCAGCCGCCGCTGGTATGCCAGGTCACAACACCGTGGTCAAGGCCAGGAGGTGAGCGGCCCGAGGTCCGGTAAGAGCCCCTGAGGTGCGATGCTCAGGAGGTCCCCTTTAGCGTGCAAGCAGCTCCCTGAAGGCCAAAAAGGGAAGCAACATTGCCCGAATGAGATCGCGAGGGTCAAAAGACTAGGTCGTGGGGTTCAAGCCGATATGTATGGGGTGACTTATCTTTGCGAGCCCGCGATGATTCCCTTGCGCGACGCCTGACCATGTCTTGGTGGTGGCGCTTCTAGGCAGGGCTCGCCCCTTTTTTTGCTCATATAGACGCTCTACGTCCTCAGGTCCCGGCCCTCGAGCGAGGCTCAGCCGCCACTGGTATGCTAGGTCATGGTGCCGTGGTCAAGGCCAGGGGGTGAGGGCTCGAGATCCAATAGGAGCCCCTGAGTCGTGATGCTTAGGATCCCCCCATTTAACGTGCAAGCGAATTACGTGAAAAAGTAGTGGCCGGTGGGGCCACCCGTAGTCTGGTTCCGGAGGTTCCTGCGAGTTAGTCGGATAGAGAGATCATAACACATAGACGCGCTTGCTATCCTGCCGTTAATCTTTCCGCAATAAGGTGAAGGCACCGAGGACCTGGTGAGGTGACGTGTGCGGGGCAGGCTGCGAGTCACAGCTCGATCTCTCATGTTTATCAGCGCTGCAGGGACGGACCCAAGCACAGGCGCCATGCCAGTAGCCCCCGTGGGGGATGAGCAAACAACGGTTAGCAACACGCGGAGGCCGCGAAGGGCGACGAAGCACCGGACAGGCAGGTGGTAATCATAAAGCAATTCATGGAAGGGTAAGTCCAGTTCTGATAAATGCAAAGAATGATACATGCCACAGGGATGGACCCACACGGCTTGGGGATAATGCAGCCCGAGGGGCGCCCCCAACTGAACAAACCAAAAAAGTGTCACCTGGCACCGTTGCTGAAGAAGTGTTGAAGTAGCTGAAGACGCGTGGCGCAGAAGTCAGTCCTCACTAGCCGCCCAGGTCCTGAGCCTCGTGAGACTCTGGAGGCTCGTCGGGCTCGCGAGGATCCAATGCCAGCTCCGATAGGATCGCCTGGTTCTTGGCCTCATGAGCCGCCAGGACGCCCTGCATGTGGCGCTGGTGCGTGGCAGCCCTGTTCTACAAGCCGAAAGGCATGCGAACGTAGCTGTGAGGTGGGCCTCCGCACCGGCCAACGTGGTACGGCCAGAAGAGCTCCTGAGATGCGGCTCTGTTGAGCCCTGGGATGTTAACACAGACGCGCAACTCGCTGCCCTCGTCAGGGGAGGGAGCTGCGCTGGGAGGTGCGGGGCGACACTAGCCTCGCATGGCTCTTGCCTCCTGAAGCTCCTTGGTTGCCATGTTGAACATCTCCAGAGCCGAGCACAGGTCCTCGTGTATGGCGAGCTCTTCCTTCATCTTGACTCCCGGACGCCATCGGTGAACACCAAAATGATGGCCTCATCAGACACCTTGGGGATCTTGAGGCGAACGTTGGTGAAGTGCTGGATGTATTTGTGCAAGGTCTCTCCTGGCCGCTGCTTGATGCGCCGCAGGGCACCCACTGCAGGTGCACGGTCCAGAGTGCCCTGGAAGTTGGTGATGAAGCGCCCTCGCATCTCGTCCCAGGAGGTGATCGATCACGCGGGGAGGTTCAGCAGCCATGAGCGCGCGCCATCCTTGAGGGCCATGGGAAACTAGTTCGCCATGATCTTCTCATCGCCGTTGGCCGCCTCGATGCTCAGTTCATAGAGTTGCAGGAACTCGGCAGGGTCGGGGGTGCCGTCATAGCGTGGAGGTAGGTCTGGCTTGAACTTTCCTGGCCAGACAACGCGGCGCAGCTCCGGGGTAAACGAGCGGTAGCCTGCAGCCTGATCTTGGCGCTCGCACACCACCGCCTCGGGTGGCACGTGGTATTGACGTGGTGGTGCTGGGAGCGCACACACATCTCCTTGCGGCTGCTGCACCACCTGGCAGCTTTCCTCGTCGCGTGCCGGCGCCCTGCATGGCAGGTCGCGTCGTGGTGCCTCACGCCTGGGCTCGAGGACGATGTCTTGCCTGGGAGGTGGAGGAGGCACACCATGGGCCACATCGCCCAGAAGAGGCGCGCGGGGGGGGGGGGGGGGGGAGGTAGCGAGTGGGATGGTGCAGGGGCCTCTCCGACGGCGCTGACGAGCTCGGTGATGCGGTCCAGCCAGTCCTCGTAGAGGTCATCGGTCGGGTAATAGCACAGGAGCTCGCGTGCCATGAGCAACGGAGCCTGCGTGTTCGCCGGCCCGCGACGAGCATGAGAAGACGAAGCAGCCGTCGGAGTCAGTGCCGGAGTGGTGGTGCGCCCATCACGCTGGACAGAAAGCTGCAGCGACGAAGCCTGCTGCTCTTGGGCCGTGGGGCCGGTGGCAGCATTGGCCGCAGGCGATGGGGAACGACGGGGAGCGCCATCGCCTGCAGGCGTTATCTGGGTGACACGGGCAGCGAGGGAGGCCCGACGCTTAGCACAAACTCGACGAGCATCAGCCATGGGAACGACGAAATGGTGGCGAATCGGCCGGAGGAAGAGAGGCTCCGACGCACCCCTACCTGATAACCCACAAGTATAGGGGATCGCAACAGTTTTCGAGGGTAGAGTATTCAACCCAAATTTATTGATTCGACACAAGGGGAGCCAAAGAATATTCTCGAGTATTAGCAGCTGAGTTGTCAATTCAGCCACACCTGAAAGACTTAATATCTGCAGCAAAGTATTTAGTAGTAAAGTAGTATGGCAGTAGCGGTAACAGTGGCAAAAGTAACAGTAGTAGTTTTGTAGTAATCGTAAAAGTGGCAACGGAAAAGTAACGGAGCAAAGATCAATATGAAACAGGCTCGTAGGCAATGGATCAATGATGGATAATTATGTCGGATGGCATACATCATGCAACGGTTATAACATAGGGTGACACAGAACTAGCTCCAGTTCATCAATGTAATGTAGGCATGTATTCCGAATATAGTCATACGTCCTCATGGAAAAGAACTTGCATGACATCTTTTGTCCTACCCTCCCGTGGTAGCGGGGTCCTATTGGAAACTAAGGGATATTAAGGCCTCCTTTTAATAGAGTACCGGACCAAAGAATTAGCACTTAGTGAATACATGAACTCCTCAAACTATGGTCATCACCGGGAGTGGTCCCGACTATTGTCACTCCAGGGTTGCCGGATCATACACTACTGCAGGTTGCTGCTAACGCGACACTACGATCAGAGACCCTTCGCTGAAACTGTGTGCGATGCCATAATCGCAAACAGTGGTGTAAAATAACCGTCAAAAAAGATACAAAACGTTTGCGATGGAGGATGCATAAAACACGGTTCATATTTTAGTTGCGTGTGCGATGCAGGGCACACGGTTCAACCCATTAACTGTTTGCGATGAGGAGGAACAAAAGAAACGGGCAGTAAGATCAAGGCATGTGCGATATAGAGCATACGGTTCACTCAGATGAACTATTTGTGATTAGGCAACACAAAAGAAACGGGTAGCCAGATCAAGGTGTGTGTGATTGAGGGCATACGCTTCATAAGGATTAACTGTTTGCGATTAGGCAACAGAACAAAAACGGGTCAGCCAGATCAAAGTGTCTGTGATTGATGGCATACACTTCACATGGATGAACTATTTGCGATTAGCCACAACAAACTGAAACTGTTAGATAGATCAACGTGTGTGCGCTAGACGGGCACACACATTCTAATTAAAAGAAGCGTGTGCGATGGTAATAACGAGCGAGCATGGTTGTTGGAACAAGACGTGTGCTGACATTGCCTATTGCGGTGCACTGTATGGTGCAAATGCCACGTACGCGGCCGAGAAGGCGTACGTGCCCACGTTACGCCTTCCGGGAATAGTGCCGCACTTATAACCTTCAGTAAATTTTGAGCATGCGTCCCGTCACATTCCAAATTGCAAACCTGTTCACACCGATCAAAACCTAAACAGTTTCCCACTTAGGAGCGTATTACTACTCGGTTATAAATACTACTACTCCAAGATGACTGCACATTCCTCCTCAACTCCTCATCCACAAAAACAAACAAATCATTCATCATTGTTCCCTTGCGTCTGCCATGGCCAGCGTGAGTTTTGGGTCGAGAGATTGCCACCAGGGAGAGGCGAGCCTGGAAGCGGAAGCACGAGAGATGTCCTGCCTCGCCGCGAAAGCAGCCAACATGTCCCGCCGCGCGGCCATAGCAGCTGAGAGGTCCTGCCGCACCGCCGAAGCAGCACGGAGGTAAGCCGCGGCGTCGATGCAACAAACTGGTCCGGCCGCACCGCGGAAACAGAAGAGATGTACTGCCGCGCCGCGAATGCAGCAGAGATGTCCTCCCACACTGCGGCGGCCTGGGAAAATGTCTCTCGGGCAGGCGAGGACTCTTACAGGCGCATGTGTGCCCTCGTCCTTAGGCAGATGGATCAGATCTCCAGCTGGGCGAGGTTGCAGGATGACCTGAAAGCCTCATTTGAATAGTCTACTTGCGTCATCCGACAACTAAATGAGAGCAATGCGAAGCTCCGGGCCGAGCGCGACCTACTGAGGGCGAAGATCATCAAAAGTGCGGAGCAGCAGGAGCAGACCACTGCCTTGTTGAAGAGGACCGGCGTCATCGTCGGGAAACTTATGGACGAGAATGCCATGCTGCGCATCGAGCACAGAAGGCTGGTTGAGGAATCCGTGGATGCTCTCAAGCAGCATCTTGAGGACAAGAAAGAGATCATCGCCGCTCGCCGCGGAGACCAGTTCCCGCGGCTTGCAGCAACACATCAAGAAAGTAGAGATCAGCGAGCCAAATCATTATCTTCCTTCTTCTTTTGCCCTTGTGTATTTCGGGTGTTGCCGCAAGTGGCTTTTTTTAATTATGTTCCTAAATATGTAAGAAAATTATTATCCACTCTCATCGTCCTTATATTCATCATGCTTGCTATAAGTCGCAGTCGGTGCTATATAGGTCCGTCGGATCTTACATCAAGATCCATGCAAAACTTTCTTTTCAGATTTTCATTTTTCTCTCTTAAATCCCAGTCCAGTGAGACATATAGCCACGTCGTAGAACAGGTGCTCGGGCGCCATTAATGGAGACGTTGGGAGGGAGGTGCGCGGCGGTAGCGGTCAAAGGGCTCTCCTCCCGATGAGCATGTGCAGGGGTGTGATCGCACGCCTCCCGTACTCAAATAGCTACCCCGCACGGCACCTCCTAGCCAATAAAAAAAGGGGACGCATGGCGGCACGTAATTGGTAAGTAGAACGCCCACGGTTTCAATAATACATGTGTTTCCGATTTGTAACATGACAACACTTGTTCCAAAATGACTTTGTTGATTGTTAATGTGTGCACCTTCGCAAATCGGACAGAAAAATTACCATAGCATGTTGGTACCATGTCATGACACCATGCCAAGTTTCATGATTTTCAGGCGTGTTTTGGATTTACAGGAATTAAAAATTAAGTTTCTCAATATTTCCAGCCGAGCCACAACGCCCAAATGTTTGAATTTCATTCCCATTTCTTGCATGGGACCTACAAACTCACGCAAGGACACACATGTGTTTTTTCAAGCAACTTTGGTGCACTGGAGCATGTGCTTGTAGTTCAAATTTGTATTATGCACATTAAATGCCCAAAAATTCAGTTAATGTATAAAAAGGCCAAACAAACCCAGAATAATTCCAAAATTTAGCACGATACTTCTATTTGGTCTAATCTACCTGTGTAAAAAAATTAAGGCGGGAGAAGGCAGTGTATGTATCTCGTTTCCCACACGGAGGTGACACGTTCCCTCTCGGAACCATGAGCCTTCTTGAGGGAAGCTCCGGTTTGCAAGAAGCTTACACCAAAGCTTGTCCCAATTCGGCCAAAAAAATTACCACAGCATGTTGGTGCCATGTCATGATACCATGCCAAGTTTCATGATTTTCAGGCGTGTTTTGTATTTACAGGAATTAAAAAACCAAGTTTCTCAATCTTTCCGGCTGAGCCACGACACCCAGATGTTTGAATTTCATTCCCATTTCTTGCATGGGACCTATAAATTCACCCAAGGACACACATGTGATTTTTCAACCAACTTTGGTGCATTGGAGCATGTGCTTGTAGTTCAAATTTGAATTATGCACATTAAATGCGCAGAAACTCAATTAATGTATAAAAAAGGCCAAAGAAAGCCGGAATAATTCCAAAATTTAGAACGATACTTCTATTTGGTCTAATCTGCCTGTGTAAAAAAATTAAGGCGGGAGAAGGCAGTGTACGTATCTCGTTTCGCACACGGAGGTGACACGTTCCCTCTCGAAACCATGAGCCTTCTTGAGGGAAGCTCCGGTTTGCAAGAAGCTTACACCAAAGCTTGTACCAATTCGGCCAAAAAAATTACCGCAGCATGTTGGTGTCATGTCATGACACCATGCCGTGTTTCATGATTTTCAGGCGTGTTTTGGATTTACAGGAATTAAAAAACCAAGTTTCTCAATCTTTCCGGCCGAGCCACGACGCCCAGATGTTTGAATTTCATTCCCATTTCTTGCATGGGACCTATAAATTCACCCAAGGACACACATGTGATTTTTCAACCAACTTTGGTGCACTGGAGCATGTGCTTGTAGTTCAAATTTGAATTATGCACATTAAATGCGCAGAAACTCAATTAATGTGACACCAATCGAATTAGGCTGTACTCAATACATATTCTACTGATAGTATGGCAACTCTCAGTTAACCTGATCAAGATCTTCCTTATGTGTGTTGCAGGGAAACAATGGGAGACACTGCGGTTTACCATCAAGGTTTGTTCAAGCGGGGTCCTTTGGCTAATAGCACATTATTGTGCAGTTGCAGTAATCATCCTAATATTTAGGTTTCTTACAATTTGGTCTTGAACATGTTGGTCCTGCTGCCAGAGGCTTAGACCCACTGTTCGACCCATTTTGCATATGGGGAAATGAGATGTCCATGAATATCAGTCAAGTCAAGAAACTCAGAAAGATTGTTAGGATGAAGAAACTTGCGACGAATAACAGCAAGATCTTTGTTTGCACAATGAAGAAGACATCAGTCAACTATAGGATGGTACCAACTCTTTTACCTTGTTTCTACCCTTTGTGCCATTTCAAAATTTACAACAGCGATTTATGCATAGCTTTGTTTTCAGTACTTTTCAAAGCAGTTCACCGATGATTACCTCTGAAACCACCTGCATGGTCAAGAGGCGAGGAAGGTATTCATTCAACACCCACGGCACAATATTGAAGTCTTGCTGAAGAGGACGAAGGTTGGGCAGGCAATTATCCATAGCCACTGGCCTAAAGTTGCAAGGACATTCAACATCACCGAAGGCTCAATATTTGCCTTCTGCTTCTGCAGTTTCCCAGATGAGATTCATCTGTCTATTTACCGTGTATGATGCTACTTTCCAAAGGTTTTTGATGCTGCATGTGAAACTTGGTGTTGTTGTGTATTGGCGTAACTGAGTGCAGAAGCTGTCTGATGTAATTCGATTATGAAATCCTTGTTGCTTTTATACGGATATGAAATATCTGGCGTGTTTTATAAGAAATACCAGTTTGATTAGTACATGGATTATCAATAATAGGCTAATTACCCTGCTTATTGGGGTTTTCTATTGCAGACGGTTACTCAGACAGCACCGTGGGCGATAAACTCAAACAACCCGCACGGTTTCTAGAAAGTAGGCGTGTTCGATCAACTAACAATCACACACGGCTTCCGGCAGCGAACTGTTTGCGTTAGGCCACCTTGCACAAATGTTTCCACAGAAAGAACTGTGTGTGATATACATACCTACGAAAATGTTTTTCTAGGATTCACCGTGTGGGATGTACATACCTACGGAAATGATTTTCTGGGATTCACCGTGTGGGATGTACATACCTACGGAAATGATTTTCTGGGATTCACCGTGTGGGATGTACATACCTACGGAAATGATTTTCTGGGATTCACCGTGTGGGATGTACATACCTACGGAAATGATTTTCTGGGATTCACCGTGTGGGATGTACATACCTACGGAAATGATTTGGTTTCGATGCCTCGACCGATCGCACACGGCCCCAGCCTGTGTCCCAGGAGGGCCTATCCCCGACGATTTCTGGGTCGTGTTGGAACGACCCCCCTATTACACACACTAACTTGGTGACGGTTCCAAATGCCGTCGCGGAAAGGGGTTAAAAACCATTTGTATAGCACATCGCTGGACCAGTGATAACAGATAGTAGGTGACTATTGACTTGCAAGATAGGATCAAGAAAACAAATATATACATGAAAACATAATAGGTTAAGATCTGAAATCATGGCAAATAAGCAGAGCAAAGTCATAGCAACATCAATCTTAGAACATAGTGGATACTAGGGTTCAAACCCTAACAAAACTAACTCGATTACATGGTAAATATCATCCAACCCATCATGGTCTAGCAAGCCTACGATGGAATTACTCACGCACGACGGTGAGCATCATGAAATTGGTGATGGAGGATGGTTGATGATGACGATGGTGACAGATTCCCCTCTCCGGAGCCCGAAGGGACTCCAGATCTGCCCTCCTGAGGAAGAACAAGGCTTGGCGGCGGCTCCATATCATAAAACGTGATGAATCCTTCTCTCCTCATTTTTTTCTCCCCGAACGTGAATATATTGAGTTGGAGTTGAGGTCAGTGGAGGTCCAGGGAGCCCACAAGGTCGTGTGGCACGCCCCAGGGGGGTGGGCGCGCCCCCCACCCTTGTGCCCAGGGTGTGGGCCCCCTTCACTTGATTATTTCGCCAATATTTTTTATTAATTCCAAAACTTATCTCCGTGAAGTTTCAGGTCATTCCGAGAACTTTTTATTCTACACAAAAATAACACCATGGCAATTCTGCTGAAAACTGCATCGGTCCGGGTTAGTTCCATTCAAATCATGCAAGTTAGAGTCCAAAACAAGGGCAAAAGAGTTTGGAAAAGTAGATACGATGGAGACGTATCAACTCCCCCAAGCTTAACCCATCGCTTGTCCTCAAGCAATTCAGTTGACAAACTGAAAGTGATAAAGAAAAACTTTTACAAACTCTGTTTGATCTTGTTGTTGCCAATATGTAAAGCCAACATTCAAGTTTTCAACAAAGATTATGAACTAACCATATTCACAATAACTTTTAGGTCTCACATTTACTCATCTCAATAGCATAATCAACTGGCGAGCAATAATGATAAATCTTGGATGACAACACTTCCTCAAAAAATCATGATATGATATAACAAGATGGTATCTCGCTAGCCCTTTCTGAGACCGCAAAACATAAATGTAGAGCACCCTTGAAGATCAAGGACTGACTAGACATTGTAATTCATGGTAAAAGAGATCCAGTCATAGTCATACTCAATATAAATTAATAACAATGGATACAAATGAGAGTGGTGCTCTCTAACTGGTGCTTTTTATAAGAGGATGATGACTCAACATAAAAGTAAATACATAGGCCCGTCGCAGAGGAAAGCAGAGATTTACAGAGGTGCCAGAGCTCGTGTTTTAAAATAGAGATAGATAATATTTTGAGCGATATGCTTTCATTGTCAACATAACAGCCAAGAGATCTCGGTATCTTCCATGCTACATACATTATAGGCGGTTCCTAAACAGAATGGTAAATTTTATACTCCCCCGCCACCAACAAGCACACTCCATGGCTGGTCCGAAACAACGGGTATCGTCCAACTAACAACAACCCTGGGGGAGTTTTGTTTGCAACTATTTTGATTTGATTTGAGCATGGGACTGGGCATCCCGGTTACCAGCCATTTTCTCGTGAATTATGAGCGGAGTCCACTCATCGTGAGAATAACCCACCTAGCATGGAAGACATTGACAGCCCTAGTTGGTACATGAGCGATTCGAGCAAACAAAACAGATTATTATTTGAAGGTTTAGAGTTTGGCACTTGCAAATTTACTTGGAACGGCAGGTAAATACTGCATATAGGAAGGTATGGTGGACTCATATGGAACAACTTTGGGTTTATGGAAGTGGATGCACAATCAGTATTCCCGCTTAGTACAAGTGAAGGCTAGAAAGAGACTGGGAAGCGACCAACTACAGAGCAAAAATGGTCATAAACATGCATTAAGATTAACCAACATTGAGTGCAAGCATGAGCAGGATATAAATCACCATGAACATAAATATCGTAGAGGCAATGTTGATTTTGTTTCAACTATATGCGTGAACATGTGCCAAGTCAAGCCACTCGAATCATTCAAAGGAGGATACCATCCTATCATACTACATCACAACCATTTTAATTTCCATGTTGGCACGCAAGGTAAACCATTATAAACTCCTAGCTAATTAAGCATGGCATGAATAACTATAATCTCTAATTGTCATTGCAAACATGTTTCATTCGTAATAGGCTGAATCAGAAACGATGAACTAATCATATTTACAAAAGCAAGATAGGTCGAGTTCATACCAGCTTCTCCTCATCTCAATCATTTCATCATATATTGTCATTATTGCCTTTCACTTGCAGGACCGAACAGTGTGGATAATAATAATAGTGCACGTGCATTGGAATAAGCTATAATCTGCAAACATTTATTCAAAAGAGAAGACAAGGTAATATGGGCTCTTTGTCAGATCAACAATAATGCAAATGAGAGCCACTCAACATTTTCATCGTGGTCTTCTCCTCCCGACCCCCAAAAGAAAAGAAAAGATTTTCAAAGAAACACACTGAAATATTTTTGGAGTTTTTGTTTTTCTGAAGAAAGTAAAACGAGAACGAGAAAAACTATTTACACGGGAAAGCTCCCAACAAGCAAAAGAAAAACGAGAAATCTTTTTGGGTTTTCTTTTAATATTACTACTAAGCATGCATAGAAAGTAAACTAACTACAACTAATTTTTTTGGGTTTTTCTTAAGGTTTTTCAAACACACAAGAAGAAAGCGGAAAAATAAATAAACTAGCATGGATAATACAATGAAAGAGTATGAACACCGACGACTAGAATGAGTGTGTGAACATGAATGTAATGTCGGTGAGAAATACGTACTCCCCCAAGCTTATGCTTTTGGCCTAAGTTGGTTTACGCCCATGGCTCGCCTGGTGGAAATCCAAAGTTGTAGTCGGGGTTGTACTGAGATGCATCGACCACTGCTTGAAGTGTTGCAGCATGGAGGCGAGCAGCCTCCGCTGTTCTCTCATACTCATTTGCTTCCTCTCTAGTTATAAAATATCGCCCATTTGCCTGAAAGTTAAAGCAAGCAGGAGCAAGAAGAGTAACAAGGACGGCGCGCCGTCTGTCAAAGATTAGTCTATACTGGAGGAACTGTCCGTTCCTCTTAAGAAACTGGTAGCGTACCATAGCCTCATAATCTATAAAGGCAGGTGGCAACTCAATATCATACCCTCTTATAGGTACCCCCAAATAATTAGCTAAACGGGTTGCATAAATCCCACCAAATAAATCACCATCTTTAGCATTATGATGCAACCTTCTCGCAATAATAGCACCCAAGTTATATCGCTTATCGCCTAAAACCGCACATTTGAGGACACTAAGATCTAGAACACAAAGGTGGCAATGCTCGTGTTTACCATTAATGCATCTTCCTGTAAAGAGAGCAAAGTAGTATTGGCAGGAAAGTGAATGCTCCCTATGGTAGCTTGTGTGATATTTCTAGTTTCTCCAACAGTGATGCTAGCAATGAAATCATTATATTCAGATTTATGAGGCTCACTAAGACTACCCCATTGCGGCATTTTGCATGCATCACAAAATTCTTCTAGGTCCATGGTATAAGATTCATCATAAAGATCAAATAGGACAGTATGAGTATTACGCTTAGATGAAAACTCAAACCTCCGAACGAAGGAATCGGTGAGATAATAATACTTTAAGCACTTGTCTGACAAGAAATCCTCAAGGCTGGCATTTTGTACATACACATAGAACTCATCCTTGAAACCCGCACGATCCATAAATTCATCCGACGGCCATTCACATGGCTTCACTTGACCTTCCCTTGGTGGTTGAGGGTCCATTTCGCGTATCGCACGCCTCGGTGCTTGCTTCCTTGAAGCACCACCTTGGTACATTCTCCTAGAAATGTTTTTCTTCCTCTGAAAATTTCTGAAATATTTAGTGACTCAAAATAAAAGTGAATCAAACTCAACAAGATTGATAGCATCTACTCCTACAAGTGCCTAGAGGCTATATCATGCATCAAAACTACTTGGGACCATATAAATTTGACATGCAAGCTCAAGAACAAGGTCACCACAGCAGCACAAATTTGTAATGAATAAAGCACTAGAACAAAAACTAATTGGACCATTGGAGGAGTCACATACCCAAGAACAATCCCCAAAAGCAGTTTTGTAAATGGAGCTTTGAGCAAGGAGATCAAAAATGACAGCAAGATGAGCAAGAACACGAGTTTGAGCTATGGAGTGATTTTTTCTGGAGGAAGGAGTGGATGGGTGCTGGAATGAGTGGAGGGGGGCCACGTGGGGCCCACAAGGTCAGGGGGCGCTCCTAGGGGGTGGGCGCGCCCTCCACCCTTGTGGCCAGCTGGTGAGGCCCCCGGATGTGTTCTAAGTGCCAGAAATTCTCAAATATTCTATAAAAAATCATACTAGATTTTCAGGGCATTTGGGGAACTTTTATTTTTGGGACATTTTCATTGTACGGATAATTCAGAAAACAGACAGGAAATACTATTTTGCTTTATTTAATGTAAATAACAGAAAGTAAAAGATGGGTACAGAGAGTTGTGCTTTCTAAATTCATCCATCTCACGCTTGTCAAAAGGAATCCATTAACAAGGTTGATCAAGTCTTATTAATAAACTTCTTCCGAATGACATGAAACCGGAGAACTTCTGAATAACACTAGGTTACGTCAACGGGGATTTGCATGTCCCCAACAATATGAATATCATATTTGTTTTTGACAGTAGGAAGAGGGAATCCAAAACCTCCAATAGTAATAGTTGATTTTTTTTCAATAGAATTGATACTATGAACTTGAGGTTGTTTCTTCGGAAAGTGTACCATATACTCATTACCATTAACATGAAAAGTGACATTGTCCTTGTTGCAATCAATAACAGCCCCTGGAGTATTCAAAAGGGGTCTACCAAGGATAATCGACATACTGTCGTCCTCGGGAATATCAAGAATAACAAAGTCCGTTAAGATAGTAACGTTTGCATCCACAACAAGCACATCCTCACAAATACCGATTGGTATAGCAGTTGATTTATCAGCTGTTTGCAAAGAAATTTTAGTAGGTGTCAACTTATTCAATTCGAGTCTATGATATAAGGAGAAAGGCATAACACTAACACCGGCTCCAAGATCACATAAAGCAGTTTTAACATAGTTTCTTTTTGTCGGATCACGGGTTCCGGCAAAACCCTCAAGGTTCGAACACTGGGGTGCGCGTGAAGTTCTCGCCCTGTCGATCCACGTCCTAGCTTGCTAAGATCTCAAGAACGAACTCACGAACTCACAACACGAGGGACACAAGATTTATACTGGTTCGGGCCACCGTTGTGGTGTAATACCCTACTCCAGTGTGGTGGTGGATTGCCTCTTGGGCTGATGATGAACAGTACAAAGGGGGGAGAACAGCCTCCTGAGGATAAGGTGTTCTTGTGCTTGGTGAACTTGTGTGGGTGAGGATTACTCAAGATGAGATGCCTCCTACTATGGTGGCTAGTCCTATTTATAGAGGCCCTGGTCCTCTCCCCAAATATTGAGCGGGAAGGGAGCCAACAACGGCCAATTTGAAAGGGGACAGCTAGTACAGCTTATCCGGACAAAAGCGGTCTTCGCCTGCAAAAGGCTCTGGTGGTGACGCCGCCTTGGGCTCCATGGTGACCTCCGTCTTGCCGTCCTGTTGGTCTTGGTCTCGTTGCACTGATATGGAAACCTTTGCTTGATGCCTCGGTACTCCACGCCTGCGCTTGCTCCCTTAGCACCAAAGAGGAAACAAGGACGCTGCGCGCGCTGGCGCCTGCCTGGTCTCGATCAGCATGGCTCACGTCATGAGAACCTCGCGTGGTTTGCCTTGCCTTGATATCTTCGCCCCTCGCGAGCCTCCCTGGCGAGGCTGCTCCTGAGGAGGTCTTGCGCCGTCCGCCTCGCGAGGCTTGGCCCCTCGCGAGGGTCTTGGATGCCTTGTTGATGAAGATGGGTCGTACAGGCCTGCTAGCAAAGCCATGCCGTGGGCCGCACGCACGCAAGTCTGGGGACCCCTGTTCCCAGAATGCCGACAGTAGCCCCCAGGCCCAAGGCGCGCTCGGGCTTGGCTTCGAGGCGAAGCCAAAGGTCAAGTACGGAGCACCGCGGGCCCCAACAGCCTGCGGCCTTGGTCGACACGTGGCGGTTGATTGGACGTGGGCGTCTCCTCTTCCCCACGCTGCCTCGGCAACTGCCCGACTTGACAAGTCCCTGCGACATGCAAGGAAAACCATCATTACCTGTGATCGTGGGGGGTGCTGGTTGGCCTCCTCCTGCTATAAATGAGGAGGGGGTAGAGCCCCCGTCGCTCATTTCTTGCCCTTCCGCTTGCTTCTTCTTCTTCTGCTCCACCGCCGACTCCAATGGTGCCGTCGAAGAGGTTCTCCGCCGCAGAGAAGGGAAAGGCCCCTCGCGAGGGGCCCGGCTCCACGGCGCCCAAGCGTGGACGCGGCCGTCCCCGTAAGCACACCGCGACCCCCGCCGTGGCCCCCCGTTCCCGCGGTGGCGCCGCTGCGCGTGGCAGGGGTCGTTCCAGTCTTGGGAGCCCTGTTGACGAAGGGAGACGCGCCATGGTCGCACGGCCTCCCCGGCCGCGCTTCCATTCTGCAGAGGTGTTGCCGGAGTTCGTCGTCTGGTTGGAGAACCCGGCTGGCAACTGGCTTCAGCTTCCATGCTTCTTCGCCGACGAGCTGCCGGCCTCCGGTCCAGGCGGACGACTGCTGCAGCAGAGCTTCCTGGGTTGTCGTTGAGGTCTCCGCCGCGGGCAACATAGCTCTGGCCCGCGGTTGGCAGACGTTCGCCCGCGTGCGCGGCCTAGGCAGGCGGTGCACCCTCCATTTCAAGTACGACGGTGATGCAACCCTCTACGTGAGGGTGTTTGGAGAAGATCCTCACCGCGCCGGGTGCTGCCCCGAGGTGAACGACGGCGAGGAGGTGCTCGGCCTTGGCGATGGTCGGGACGAGGTGGAGGGCGAACCCGCCCTTGGTGCCGACCGCATCTCGTCTAGCTACGTCGGCTCTTCCTCTGGCGATAGCTCCAGCAGCGGTGGCTACGACCAGTCGCCGCGCCCGCTTCGAAGGTGGCAGCGGGTCATCTCGTCGTCGCGTCTCCGTGAAGTGCGAGGAGGGCTTTGGCTGAGCTCAGGACGGCGCCAGGAGCCTGCCTCCGTGGACCGCCGTAGGGGCAGGCGCCACTTTATTTTGTTCTTCCTTTCTTTTCTGCATCAAGAAGAAACCAGTATGGGCCCCGGGGGCGTGTATCGAACTATGATTTCCCAATCATTATGTTGTGCTTGTTGTTTCCGTGCTGTGTCGTTATTTTGTGTAGAGGTAACTTAGCTTGGCATGCTTGGGGTAGCCTCCTCCTCGCGAGGGACTCGCTTCCTGGTGCGTGCGGAGGCCTTCCTTGACTTGGCGGGTGTTAGGGAACTGCAAAAAACTTGTTAGGAGCGTCGCCCGGAGGCTTATCGTTCACCCGAGCCTAGACCCAGCGCTTTGTATCGCGATACCCGAGGGTCACGGATCAGGAGAGGTGCGCCAGCTTGTTGGCTCGAACGAGAATGCCTCGCGAAGAAACAGACGAAGGGCAGAGGAAAGGAAAAAAGGCTCGCGAGGGCGCCTGCCTAGCCCCCTCGCGAGGTACGCGCGAGAGAGAAAATAGGTTAAATTGTAACCGGAAACATCAGCAAAAGGCGAGGGAAGCAAACCAGCAAGGAACTCCAGAAGCAAACTTTCGATTAAAAGGAGGCGAGCCAACTATGGCAAGTAAATGAAAAGCCGCGTCCGGCACCTAGCCTAGTCTTCAAGTCTTCTCATCAGCGCGGAGCTAAGTGCGCCACTAAGACGTGGGAAGGAGCCCCCGAGGCCTGAGGGCGGCACTCCTGAGATTCCAGGGCGTGTACAGCCCCACTCATTATTACGTGAGAGTGTCACATGCGGTGATCTTCACAGGCACTGGCCTTCTTCACAGGAACCAGGCCTTTCTTCACAGGCGCTGGGCCTTGCTTCATGGGTAGAACTTCTGGAGGTGCTGGATGTTCCAGGCGTTCTGGATGGGCACCCCGTCCTGTGTCTCCAGGCGCGCGGCGCCAGGCCTGGAGACATGGACGACCTTGAACGGGCCCTCCCACATGGGTGAGAGCTTATGCAGCCTTTCCCTGGAGAGGACCCGCCTCAGGACGAGGTCACCCGCCTCGAGCGTCCTGGAGCGGATGTTGCGGCAGTGGTATCGCCGCAGCGCCTGCTGGTACCTTGCCGCCCGTAGTGCGGCTTCGTGGCGGCGTTCCTCCCCCAGCACGAGGTCCATCCCCTACGTGGTGTCCTGTTGCGTTTCATCAAATGCCAAGACCCGTGGGGAGCGATGCCTGACCTCGTGAGGGAGGACTGCTTCTACTCCGTAGATGAGGAAGAATGGGGTCTCGCCCGTTGGCTTGATGGCGGTGGTGCGGATGGACCACAGCACAGACTAGAGCTCGTCGTACCAGCCCTTGCCGCAGGCCTCAAGCTTCTTCTTGAAAGTCCTGGTCTTGAGGCCCCTCAGGACCTCTGCGTTGGCGCGTTTGGCCTGACCATTGCTCCTGGGGTGTGCCACCGAAGCGTAGCTGATCTGCGTTCCAAGGTTAGCACAGTATGTTCTGAAGAGATTACTAGTGAACTGTGAGTCGCTATCAGTGATGATGCTGCTGGGGACCCCGAAACGGCTCACGAGACCCTTGATGAACTTGACCGTGGAACCAGCTGGGATGGTGCGGACAGCTTCCACTTCCGCCCACTTGGTGAACTTGTCGATGGCGACGTAGAGGTAGCGGTAGCCCCCTGGTGCTCGAGGAAATGGGCCCAAGATATCCAGCCCCCAGACCGCGAACGGCCATGTGAGTGGGATAGTCTGGAGGCCCTGAGCCGGCTGATGGATCTGCTTGGCATGGAACTGGCAAGCTTCACAGGACTTCACCAGCTCGGCTTTGTCGTTGAGCGCCGTGGGCCAGTAGAATCCGCTGCGGAATGCCTTGCCGATGAGGGTCCGTGATGACGAGTGGTGCCCGCAGTCCCCTTCGTGTATGTCAGATAGCAACTCCTTCCCCTGGTCTCTGGAGATGCAACGCAGTGAAACGTCATTTGGTCGTTTCCTGTACAACTCACCGTCCCGGATGCAGTATGCCGTGGCCTGCCGGGCCACGCGCTCCGCGTCCTCCTCCTTCTCCGGCAACGTCCCTTGCATTAGGTATTCCTTGAATTTCTTGGTCCAGCATCCCTCCTGGGGCTCGAGCGCCAAGAGTAGGCGTGCTCCCGAAGTCGGGCCACAGGCTGGGGCTCCTGTGACAGGCGGTTGTGGGAGCTCCTCCTAAGGCTGAGCTGTCCTTGAGAGTGGTGGCGTTGCTGATGGCTTGAAGAGCCGCTCCTCGAAGACGCCAGGCTCTTGGGGCTGCCGCGTGGATGCCCTCTTGGCGATGTCGTCAGCTTCCTTGTTGGTGCCACGAGGCAGGTGCTGCAACTCCTGACCGAGGAACTGCTTCTCCATCTTGCGCACTTCTGCGAGGTATGCCTCCATGTGCTCGTCCTTCGGCTCGTATACTTTGTTGGACAAGTTAACGAGGAGCTGCGAGTCGCCCCTAACTGTGAGGCGCTTCACCCCCAGAGCTGCCGCAGCCTTCAGGCCAGCTATGAGGCCTTCGTATTCTGCGATGTTGTTGGAGACCTTCTCGCCCTGCTGAAAGCAGAGCTACACGACGTAGTAGAGTTTGTCTTGAGCGGGCGAGATAAGTACTGCTCCAGCCCCCGCGCCCTGGTGCGCGAAGGCGCCATCGAAATACATGACCCAGCCGTCTGGCGCCTCACTTCCTGGTGAGGTGGACCGGTCCTCCCTACTTCAAGCGTCGGGGCATCTGTCCATTCCGCCACAAAATCAGCGAGTGCGGCTCCCTTGATGACCCTGGTAGTGCTGAACTCCAACTGGAATGCCTGCAGCTCGATGTTCCACTCAGCGACCCTTCCAGTAGAGTTGGGGCTCCTGAGCACTCTCTCCAATGGGTAGGCTTAGACGACCTTGATTGGGTGGCCCTGGAAGTAGTGCCGCAACTTGCACGAGGCCACCAAGAGCGCGAGAAGGAGCTTTTGGGGCATGGGGTATCGCGCCCTTGCGTCCCGCAACACCGTGCTAACGAAATACACCGGGTGCTTGACGAGGGCTGGCGCGTTGGTGAGGCTCGTGTCTTGCGGAAGCTGGATGTCTCCTGAGGTGATGGAACCTCTGACGCTCGATCGCTTGTCGGGACCTTGGCGGCGTCGTCCTGCCGAGCTTCCCGTGTTGATGTCGCTGCGGCTCTGGCTGCGCCTTCCTGATCTGGCGTCACCCCGGCTGTAGCTTGGCGCGACGCGCCTTTGGCTTGGTGCTCTTCCCGAACCGCCACCAGTGCTGCGCTAGCGGAGTACGGAGTGGCGGCAAGGTAAAGTACTAGGGGCTCGAGAGGTCGCGGCGCCACCATCACTGGAGGGCTGGTCAGGTAGCTCTTGAGGTCTTGAAAAGCTCGGTCTGCCTCCGGGGTCCACTCGAACGGGCCCTTCTTCTTCATCAGCTTGAAGAAGGGTAGGGTGCGCTCTCCCAGCTTGGAGATGAAGCGCCCAACGCGGTCACCCGACCAGCCAGCTTCTGCATTTCCTTGAGGGTCTGCGGTGGGTTCATGTCTTCAATGGCCTTGATCTTCTCCGGGTTCGCCTCGATCCTTCTATGGGACACGAGGAATCCCAACAGCTTGCTGGAAGGGACACCGAACATGCACTTTTCTGGATTAAGTCGCAAGTTCACCTGGCGCAGGCTCGCGAAGGTCTCCTTCAGATCTTGGATCAAGGTTCTTGCCTCCCGAGACTTCACCACAATGTCATCAACGTAGGCCTCCGCGTTTCTCCTGAGCTGCCGCCCTAAGGCGATGTGCATCAGTCGCCGAAAGGTCGCACCCGCGTTGCGCAGTCCGAAGGGCATGCAGGTGTAGCAGTACACCCAACACGAGGTCAGGAAGGCTGTCTTCTCTACATCTTCTACCGCCATCTTGATCTGGTGATACCCTGAGAACGCATCCAGGAAGCACAGCAGGTCGCACTCGGCGGTGGAGTCAACGATCTAGTCGATGCGTGGGAGCGGGAACGGATCTTGGGGGCAGGCCTTGTTGAGGTTGGTGAAGTCGACGCACATTTTCTCCTTCACGCCTTTCTTCGGCACTACGACGGGGTTCGCCAGCCATTCGGGGTACCGAACCTCGCGAATGGCACCCGCTGCCTCCAACTTGCGGGTCTCTTGGACGATGAAGGCCTGCTTCTCCAAGGACTGCCGCTCGCCCGCTGCTTCACCGGGCGTACGTTGGGCACACCCTCAAGTGATGTTGAATCACTTCTCTCGGGACCCCCACCAGCTGCTTGGGCTCCCACGCGAACATCTCCTTGTTTGCACGCAAGAACTTCACCAACGCTTCCTCTTGGCCCGGGTCGAGTCAGCACCTATGGTAAAGGTGGCTCTCGAGGGTCTGTCTTCATCGACCGGTACTTTCTTTGTTTCCGCCTTGTTTTGGGTGAACAGCTGCTTCTTCTTGGTTGGTGCGGCCCCCTTGGCCTCGGAGGCGCTCGTGCCAACGGGCTGTGCCGCCGCGGCGGTCTTGAAGGCAAGCTTGAGCGCCGCCACTGCTTCCTTGGCGCCCCCCTTGATAGTGAGGACACCCTTGCTTGCAGGCATCTTCATGAGGTTGTATGCTGGGTGGGTTGCTGCCATGAATTGGACCAGTGCTAGGTACCCGAGGATGGCGTTGTACGGGAGGCCGATGCGGGCGATGTCGAAGTCGACCAGTTCGGTGCGGTAGTTGTCGCTCGTGCCATAGGTGACGGGGAGGCGGATCTGCCCCAAGGAGTGGGCGGTGCCACCACCGACTCCTGAGAAAGGCTTGCTGAGGCTAAGCCGCTCGAGCGGCACGTGTGTCGGTGTCAAAACCGGCGAATCTCGGGTAGGGGTCCCGAACTGTGCGTCTCGGATCGATGGTAACATGAGACAGGGGACACGATGTTTACCCTGGTTCGGGCCCTCTCTATGGAGGTAACACCCTACTTCCTGCTTCATTGATCTTGATGAATATGAGTGTTACAAGAGTTGATCTACCACGAGATCGTAATGGCTAAACCCTAGAAGTCTAGCCTATGTGAATATGGTAATGAGTATCCTTACCGGATTAACCCCTCTGGTTTATATAGACATCGGGGGGATCTAGGGTTTACATAGAGTCGGTTGCATAAGAAGGGATCTTCATAATCTGTTGCCAAGCTTGCCTTCCACGCCAAGTAGAGTCCAATCCGGACAAAGGTACAGTCTTCGGCCTTCATGTCTTCACAGCCCATCAGTCCGGCCCATGCATAACAGGCCGGACGCTCGACGACCCCTTAGTCCAGGACTCCCTCAGTAGCCTGTGAACCTGGCTTCAATGACGAGGAGTCCGGCACGCAGATTTGTCTTCGGCATTGCAAGGCGGGTTCCCTCCTTCCGAACTCCAGAATGGCCTTCGGATGTAGTAAGTATATCCGGACCTGTGCATATAATTGCAGAGAATGTAATATTCCATGAGTCCAATTTGCTGATAACTATTTATGACATCGTATCACGCCTGCCCGGTTACTATTTCGAGCCGTTGGCTAGCACGTCGCCCCACGTCTCGGGACGCGGTTTTACTGGCACGTCTTGTCAAGGCAGAGATAGTGTCCCCTTATTCACGGGATTTTCATTACTGCAGGCGTGGGTAACCCAACCGTCCCCTGGGTACAACTCCTTGGGGATAGGTAAGTTTCGAGACCCAGGTGGAGACGCTCAGTATTTGGGATCTTTATATAGGGACCCAGTCTCGTCTTTTTCCTGTGCGCTTGCTTCTTCCTCAACCCCAGCCACCTCGAGTTCTAATCCTCGGATTCCAATCTCCACCAGCCCCAATCATGTCCGGATCTAGCCGTCCAGGCCGGTGGGTGGCTTCTTCTGTCACGGAGGAGGATATTGCAGAGCTCCACGCAGCGAGGTATCTGACCCCAGAAATCCTTAATCGGCTTCCCGCAAAGGGGCATGTTATTCCTACCCCCAAATCCGGTGAGAGGGTAGTATTTGTATCCCACTTCCTCCATGGGTTAGGGTTCGCGCTTAACCCCTTCGTCCGGGGGCTCATGTTCTACTATGGGCTAGATTTTCACGATCTGGCCCCGGACTCTATTCTCCTCATCTCGACATTTGTCGTCACGTGTGAGGCCTTCCTCCGGACTCCTCCGCACTTTGGTTTGTGGCTCAAGTCCTTTGACGTGAGGCTGCAGGTGACAGAGGAGGAGCAGGCAGAGTGCGGCAGCGTCATAATAGGCAAGATTGCCAGCGCAGTTTGGTTTGAAGGATCTTTCGCCAAGTCTTCCGACCTATGGCAGCAGGGGTGGTCTTATATCAACGAGCCGCAGGGCTCCAAGTGGGCGGCTACGCCTGCATTCCGACCCGGCCCTCCAATTCAGCTTGCTTCATGGATCAATAAGGGGTTGGACTGGGGATCCGTCAATGAAGTGCAGACCCTGCAAAGTCGCATCTGAAGCCTTACCGAGAAGGGCATCGATCTTGTGAACGTCGTTCAAGTAATGCTAGTCCGCCGGACCCTGCCATGTCAGCGGCGGCCTCTCCGTATGTGGGAATTTAATCCAGAAGGGCGGCGGACTCTTCAGCACTTCTTCGGCACCACGCACGAAGGAATGTGGAAATTATATTTCGGGGAACGAGAGCGATGGCCGTACACCACCGAAGATGTTGGCCTTGACTGCAATCATCGGGACACTTCGGTAAGTATTCAATCTCCGAACACCTTCCATTCAAGCACCTCTTGACAAGATACTGAACAATCCGTTCCTACACAGGACTGGATAAAGAAAGCGGTGTTAATCCGGTGTCCGGCGCCCCTTCCCGATGACTCCGCGACCGCCCTGCTGACGAGAATGCTGATTCCGACACCGTACCAGGTGTCTGTAGAGGGGGACGAGAGCGGGGAGCCCAAAGGTGGTGCCCGTCCTGAGGATGAATTAGACACCGCGTTCAGGGAAACCGAAACCCTTTTGCCGAAGGGCAAAGGTGCAGAGGGAGCCTTCCATGGCAAGAAGAGGGCCGCTTCCGAAGATCAGGAGGGGAAGTCTCCCAAGAGAGGAAAAATGCCATCGTCGGGCGGCTTCGGCCGGGCGAGCGATGCCACCGTAGGGCTTCATGACGAGGACGAACCTCTGGCCAAACCGTAAGTGAAGCTGGGGCACTTTAAACATACCTCATTCTTTTCCTATTAGTGAAGTAATCATCCGACATATGTACATCCACGCAGGTTAACGCCTGGTGTCTCTCAATCGTCCTCCTCCTCGGGAAACCTTCTTCTGGAGATGATGGAGAGTGACACGCCTTCTCCGGCCTCCTCGCCCAACAAGGGGGATGATATTGAGGTATTGTCCCGAAGGGCTCCTCCCGATCATCAAGTAGTGCAGGAAACGAAGAAAGCGTTACCCGAAGGTGGTGCCTTTGTCACTCAGGGTTCGGGAACCAAGAATGACGGCCCCGAACTGTCCGGCCTACAGCCGGAGACGATTCTGGAGGCGAGTAAGCGGATTCCTTCAAAGGAATGTCGTACTCCGGCGGCGGTTTCCAAAGACCCCGGAGCGCCGGAAATGCTGACGGACATGCTGCGACAAGCGTCCATTTCAGAGGAGCACCGTGCCTTGATGGTTACGGTGGTCGAAAAGGTTCTATCCGCGAAGAGCGGATTGAACGAGGCCTTCTCGAGCCTTCTAAGAGGTTTTGAGGTTTGTGATGTAGTTTTGCCAATTGAAATAATATTGACAGAATGCACCTGTTGTATATGCAGTAGCCCCTGAGACTCGGATTGCCTTCCGAAGGAAGCGGTCGGAGGATCAAAAAGATATGCTCAGGTACTAACCTTGATTTAACTTGGAATACAGGCTGCCTCCCCTCCTACGGCTACCCGAAATACAGAAGTGGCCGAACTGCAGCGAAAGCTGGATATTGCGGAAGATGACATTGCATTAATCAACAGGCGTCTTGATGACTCGCAAGGTATATATTTCGAGCATTCCTTACACCAATGTGCTTGTAATTTAGGCCTGACGCCGAAAAGAGTTTTATACGAAATGTGCATGAGTGCAGATGGTGCTGCCGCCGTTGAAGCTCTTCGGGCGGAGCTAGCCTGGGCCAGGGAGCAGGCCCGGTGTAGTGATGCGGCTGCTGGGAAGGCATCGGCTGATCTAAGAGCCGAACAGGCAGCTTGTCGCCAAAATGAGGAGAAAATATCTGCACTGGCGCTTGAATTCAAGAATACTTCCAGCCGTTGTGAATACCTTGAGAAGGAAAATAAAGCCAAAATGGCTGAACTTGATAAGGCCGTACGAGAGGCGAGTGAAGCTCGGTCTGAATCCAGGGCGGCTCGGGAAGAGATTCGGCAGGCTAAGGAGATAGCGGCCGGTAAGCCCTTTTTGCTTCAGACTAAGTTTGGCGATCTGGACTATGCCCAGCTGAACCAGGTCTGGAGTTCTCCGGCTGAATTTTTGGGCTTGACGAAGAGTTCTTCCGATGCGGCACAATTTTACCAAGCGCAAGAGGGGTATGCAACGGAGAAGCTTTTCTGGTCACAATTTGGCGCATCAAAGCGTACTCTGGTTCTGAATGAACAGATGTCCCAATGGTTCGAGCTTCATAGGATATCCGGCGATGCCATGAAGAACGTCATAATCCGGTTGTGGCCAAGTGAGCCTATTCCGAGTAGTTATTTTGGCCTGGTGCGGCGGCTTGTTGACGCGGTGCCACATATCGACGCTGTGAAGCGGTCGGCGTGCATTGAGGGTGCACGGATGGCCTTTGCCCGAGTTAAAACATTCTGGGGAAAGATGAAGGCCATCGATGTTGCGGCGAGGAGTCCACCCAAGGACAAGGACCGTTATGCGTCGGAGCACTATTTTGAAGACGTCCTAGAGGCCGCCCGTTTGATAGAGGGTCAATGCTCGAAAGACATAATGTTCGAGTGATGTGTATAATGGTTGTAACAGACAACTTTATAGTTAATCTATTTTTATGTTTTGCTCGAGAGCTTGTGTTCCTCCTGTGCGGCCGTTTTAATGTAATCTGAAAGTTTTCCAGTCGTCGGCTTTAGCCCCCTCGTAGGAAGTACAGGGGTGTTCGGCAAAGCATTTAATCACTCTTTATCCAACGTCTTGGTCCGTGAAGGAGGTGATAATGTGGCGAACCAGGCAATCAGACAATAGGGCGTTAACACTTTCACTTAGCCATATGAGTTTTATGGTGGGGTTACGACATAGCCCCTGGTATGTATACGACGCATTCTAATATGGTGCCTGACATATGTTGATCTGAAAAAGATCCCTCGTGTAACACGGAGAATCACTAAAGATTTGAAGAAGTCGTTAAGTGGTTGACCAGCTCTTGCCGCATCATGACAGTCAGTTTTCGGCTTTCTCTACTGAGGTGCTCATCCGGTCTAGGCCAGGGCACAATCGCAGTAGTTCTCCCTTTACTACCCTAGCCGATAGAACGGAACGTAGGGTAGCAAGCACAGGAGCCGGGCAACCCAACTATTGACCCAAGACAATGATTCGGAGCTGATGCATATAAGGCCAAACTTGCGACGCTGAAGTGCGCTTTAGAGTTGTTCGGACTTTTACTGGCAACTCATTTGTTCCCATACCGAGCCCCTGGCAGGTTATGTCGAGGTTCATCTGTAAAGTAGCCATTAAGGCCGTACTCATTGTTGAAAGAGTATGGAAGATTAGTTCGGATAACAGTTTACTCGGAGTAGAGCAATATGCCAATGATAAATTCATATAAAAAACCACGAACCCAGCTATTTGACATACTCGGGGTTGGGAATGGAGGAAACAAGGCATAGTACACTCTCGAAATAAAGAGTGCAGTCTTCAAAAAGTTGTTTTGGACCTCCCGTCGCACGTCTGCACCGCCTGTCCTCGGGGAGGGTAATTCTTAACGGAAGTAACCCCTTTAGGTGAGTGTACGGATCCGAACTCCGAGAGAGTCCGTTGTGGATACTGTCTTTTTCGTCACCTGTTTTTACGAGATAATAGTGAAAAAAGAAAAAGGAAACCAGATAAGAAATGTTACGGGAGTGCTTGCAGGGATGTCCGTATTGTGCTTCCGCCGATGCCCGTGGTATCTTGAGTGCGTAGTGATGCACGCGTGGTGTAAATCTTGCTGGTACATGAGGTGGGTGGCGGAAGCCGAACTGCTATTTCCGTTTCGGGAGTGGTCGAACTTCGGAGGGAAACTGTTTCTGGCCTCTGGTGTCTGGCTGGTGAGCCGGTCCGTCGTCTGTATCGCCTGGTGGCCTCCTCCCCTTGTGTTCGGCGTTGAGCTTGCCTGCCTGCTTGAAGACCCAACAGTTTCTGTTGGTATGACTAGCTGGCTTATCAGGGTGGCCGTGGATTTGGCAAGGTCGGTCCATATCCTGTCAAGGGTGGTGATAGAGGCAAAGGTGTCCCGATGTTTCGATGAGATGGTGGCTATCGTTTCCTATGGGAGTCAACCTTGACGATCCGACTACGAACATGCGAGACGTCACGCCTTAGCAATCGTTAAACCAACTTCGGAGGGTTATTGACCACGCCGGAGCACGATCAACCTGACCACGAGGGCCTGTTTCCTGCGAGCAAACGAAGAACAAGCAAGAAACTAAGATTGCAATCTGGATATTGCGAATATAAGAAGAAAGCTTTATTAATGATGGTAGGGTTCTGTGACGCCTTGGTCTGGTCGTTGAACACAAACGAAGTACGCGAAGTTGCAGCTATGGTGAACTTTTAATCTAAACAAAACCCAAAGTCTAAACGACGGCCTAAGGGCTGTATATATGGAGGAAGAGGGGGGAATTTCGTGGCCCTTGGAGGAGGGGTCCGAAACCAACCCCAATTCTTGTTTCCCCACACATACAGACTCTAAAAATAGCCTATACTTATGTATTTCGAAATTACATGGGCCTGGCCCAATAATAAGGTGACGCAGCACCTAGAATAGCCTCTGGACGAAATTTATGAAGTGGCATCTTGTATATTTCGTCCAAGGCTTCATGCACTCATTATGGTGGCTTCAAAGTCCTGAAATCATCACTTGTAACTCCGTTCTTGTTCCCCTTGCGCATGCCATCATCTCCATGGTTAGTCTTACTCTAGTGTTCATCCCTCTTATCCATGCCAGGCCCTTCATTTGTAAGCAAAACAAATGTATCCAATTTAGGCAGCATCATATTCTCATGAACATTAGAATCATTACCAAGAAACGAAAGTACCTGATAATTTAATTGGCGTGCGCGAGCTCTAGTAATTGGTCCAGTATATGTAGTAGTAGGACATGTGGGTGTAACAATGGTATTGATGTCCTCATCATCGTCCCCTTCTTGAAATGAAGTCGTCCTCGACGAAAGCTCATCTTCCTAACCCAAATAAGGCTTCAAATCTGCAATGATAAAAGTGGGACTAACCCCAAAATCTGCAGGCAGCTCAAGTTTATATGCATTATCATTTATTTTCTCTAACACCTTAAAAGGACCATCAGCACGTGGCATTAGCTTAGATTTGCCAAAATTAGGAAACCTATCCTTACGCAAATGTAACCAAACAAGATCTCCAGGTGCAAAGACAACATGTTTTCTACCCTTATCTCCAGCAAGTTTATATTTAGCAATCATACCCTCAATGTTTTCCTTAGTTTATGCATTTTTAAGAACAAATCAGCACATTGTGTAGCATCAAAATTTACCTTCTCCGAAGATGGAAGAGGCAACAAATCAATAGGTGCACGAGGTAGAAAACCATACACAATTTCAAAAGGGCACATCTTAGTAGTAGAATGCAATGAACGATTATATTAAATTCAATATGAGGCAAGGATTCTTCCCACATTTTCTTATTATTCTTCAAAACAGCCCTAAGCATAGTAGACAAAGTTCTATTGACTACTTCAGTTTGTCCATCAGTTTGGGGTGACATGTAGTACTAAAAAGCAGTTTAGTCCCCAACTTAGCCCATAAACATCTCCAAAAGTGGCTAAGAAATTTAGTATCACGATCTGAAACAATAGTATTTGGCACACCATGGAAGCAAATAATTTCACGAAAGAACAAATCAGCAACATTAACAACATCATCGCTTTTATGACATGGTATAAAGTGTGCCATTTTCAAAAATCTATCCACAACAACAAATATGCTATCTCTCCCCTTCTTTGTTCGAGGTAAACCTAAAACAAAGTCCATAGATATATCCTCCCAAGGAACACTAGGCACAGGCAAAGGCATATATAAACCATGAGGATTGAGTCATGACTTAGCTTTTTGACATGTAGTGCAGCGAGCAACAAAACGCTCAACATCCCGTCTCATCTTTGGCCAAAAAAATGTGTAGCAAGTATATCCTCCATCTTCTTAACGCCAAAGTGCCCCATTAATCCTCCTCCATGCGCCTCCTGCAACAACAAAAGACGAACGGAGCTAGCTGGAATGCATAGCTTGTTAGCACGAAACACAAATCCATCATTAAGAACGAACTTGTTCCAAGTTCTCCCTTCCTTACAATTCTGCAATACATCTTTAAATTCAACATCATGTACAAATCGATCTTTGATGGTCTCCAAACCAAATATTTTAAAGTCAAGTTGTGAAAGCATAGTATAACGACGAGACAATGCATTAGCAATAACATTTTCTTTACCCTTCTTGTGTTTAATGACATAAGGGAAAGTCTCAATGAATTCAACCCATTTAGCATGTCTACGGTTCAGTTTTGCTTGACTTTTAATGTGTTTCAAAGATTAATGATCAGAATGTATAACAAATTCCTTGGGCCATAAATAATGTTGCCATGTTTCTAAGGTCCGAACAAGAGCATATAATTCTTTATCATAAGTAGAATAGTTCAGACTAGGCCCACTCAATTTTTCAGAAAAGTATGCAATAGGTTTGCCATCTTGTAATAACACACCTCCTAATCCAATTCCACTAGCATCACATTCAAGCTCAATAGTCTTATTAAAATCAGGAAGTTGGAGTAAAGGAGCATGTGTCAACTTATCTTTCAATACCGTGAAGGCTTCTTCCTGTGCGGTACCCCAAACAAAAGGCACATCCTTCTTTGTAAGCTCGTTGAGAGGTGCAGCAATGGTGCTGAAATCTCTCACAAAACGCCTATAGAAACCAGCGAGGCCAAGGAAACTCCTCACTTGTGTGACCGTTTTGGGCTGCGGCCAACTCTCAATAGCTTCAATCTTGAATTTATCAACTTCAATCCCCTGTGGAGTAACAACATAGCCAAGAAAAGATACTCGGTCGGTGCAAAAGGTGCACTTCCCAAGGTTACCAAACAAACGTGCATCACGTAGAGCAATAAAAACAGCACGTAAATGTTCCAAATGTTCCTCCAAAGATTTGCTATAAATCAATATGTCATCAAAGTAAACTACCACAAATCGTCCAATGAAAGCACGTAAAACTTCGTTCATTAATCTCATGAAAGTACTAGGTGCATCAGTTAACCCAAAAGGCATGACTAACCACTCATATAATCCAAACTTAGTTTTAAATGCTGTTTTCCATTCATCTTCCAATTTCATACGAATTTGATGGTATCCACTACGCAAATGAACTTTGGAGAATATTGTAGAGCCACTCAATTCATCAAGCATATCATCTAGCCTAGGAATAGGATGACGATAACGAATAGTAATATTATTAATGCCTCTACAATCAACGCACATACGCGACGTACCATCCTTTTTTGGCACTAAAATGATAGGAACAGCACAAGGACTAAGGGATTCGCGTATATAACCTTTGTCGAGCAGCTCTTGTACTTGACGCATAATCTCCTTCGTCTCCTCTGGATTGGTACAGTATGGTGCACGGTTGGGTAATGATGCATCGGGAATTAAGTCAATTTGATGCTCAATACCTCGAATAGGTGGTAATCCCGGTGGCACGTCTTGTGGAAAGACGTCAGCGAACTCCTGCAAAATGTTAGTGACAGGAGGAGGCAAAGAGGAAGGCACGTCCTCAAATGAAAATAATGCCTCTTTGCACACAAAAGCATAGCAAACAGATTTGCTAAAATCTAGATCATCAATATCAGATTTGGTGGCAAGTAAACATGTACTTTTCAATTTAATTTCAGAAGCAACACTAGATGGTTTATTATTAGGCTTCATTTGTTGCTCAAATTCTTTTGCCACAATCTGATTTTCACTCTTATTTTTCTCCTGTTTTGCTTTATTAGCTCTATTAATATCATCTTTCAAAATGGAATCAGGAGTCATAGGAAGCAACGTAATATTTTTGTCCTTATGAACAAGAGTATACTAATTGTTTCTACCATGGTGTACAGAATTTTTATCAAATTGCCATTGTCTACCAAGTAATAAGGAACATGCTTGCATAGGTACCACATCACAATCAACATAATCAGCATATGTAGAGATACTCAAATGCACACGAACAGTACATGTTACCTTAACCTTGCCGCTGTTGTTGAACCATTGGATGTAGTAAGGATGTGGATGTGGTCTTGTGGTGAGAGATAGCTTCTCCACCATCTCCATGCTAGCCAAGTTGTTGCAGCTCCCTCCATCTATGATGACGCGAACAGAACGTTCCTTCACAACTCCCTTTGTATGGAACAAATTATGCCTCATATTTTGCTCAGCTTGTGTTACCTGCACACTCAAAACACGTTGAGCAACTAAACATTCATACCTGTCAGCATCTTCAGCAGCCATGTATTGTGTCTCATGATCAGAATCATCTCCACCGTGTTCTTCATGTGTAATAAGAGCCAAAGTCTCCTCATCATAGTCACTAGCGGACTCATACGCACCATCCTCAGTAGCAATCATCACACGCTGAGATTTGCATTATCTCGCAAAATGTCCCCTTCCCTTACAACGACGACAAATAATATCACTTGTGTGCCCTGTTGATGCCATGGAAGAAGAAAAGCTCTGCGCAGCCCCGGCAGGTGTGCTCTTGGCAGATAGTGGTGGTTGTGCCTGCTTTCTTGTATCACGGCTGGAGGTGGCACCTGATGGAGGTGCTGGTGCAGTGGAAGTAGAGGATGCACGTGGTGTCCATGATGAAGATCGACCTGCAGAAAAGTTAGTTCGCGCCAATGCCTGTCGATCCTGCAGTTCACGTTCAGCTTTACAAGCAAGATGGAATAAACGAGTGATATTATTATACTCCTTATACTCTAGAATGGTCTGAATCTCTCTATTTAATCCACCCATAAAACGCGCAAGCATAGCTTCATTCTCCTCAAAAATACCACATCTAATCATGCCAGTTTGTAATTCCTGATAATATTCTTCTACAGAATTTTTTCCTTGTCTTAAACGCTGCAATTTTTGAATTAATTCACATTGATAATATGGTGGAATCCAACGAGTACGTATAGCAGTTTTCAAAGCAGCCCAAGTAGCTAGAATAGGATATAATCTACAATACTCAGACCACGAAACACATGCAAAGCTAGTGAAAGCACAAACAGCAGTAGGAACACGTCTCTCCTCAGGATATTGTAAACATGTAAATCGTTGTTCAGTTATGCTGAGGTTCATCTGTAAAGTAGCGATTAAGGCCGTACTCATTGTTGAAAACGTATGGAAGATTAGTTCGGATAACAGTTTACTGGGAGTAGAGCAATATGCCAATGATAAATTCATATAAAAACCACGAACCCAGCTATTTGACATACTCGGGGTTGGGAACGGAGGAAACAAGGCATAGTAGTACAGGCTCGAAGTAAAGAGTGTGGCCTTCAAAAAGTTGTTTTGGACCTCCTGTCGCACGTCTGCACCGCCTGTCCTCGGGGGGGGGGGGGGTAATTCTTAATGGAAGTAACCCCTTTAGGTGAGTGTACGGATCTGAACTCCGAGAGAGTCCGTTGTGGATACTTTCTTTTTCGTCACCTATTTTTACGAGATAATAGTGAAAAAAGAAAAAGGAAACCAGATAAGAAACGTTACGGGAGTGCTTGCAGGGCTGTCCATATTGTGCTTCCGTCGATGCCCATGGTATAAAGAGTGCGTAGTGATGCACGCGCGGTGTAAATCTTGCTGGTACATGAGGTGGGTGGCGGAAGCCAAACTGCTATTTCCGTTTCGGGAGTGGTCGAACTTCGGAGGGAAACTGTTTCTGGCCCCTGGTGTCTGGTTGGTGAGCCGGTCTGTCGTCTTTATCGCCTGGTGGCCTCCTCCCCTTGTGTTCGGCGTTGAGCTTGCCTGCCTGCTTGAAGACCCAACAGTTTCTTTTGTATGACTAGCTGGCTTATCAAGGTGGTCGTGGATTTGGCAAGGTCGGTCCAATATCCTGTCAAGGGTGGTGATAGAGGCAAAGGTGTCCCAATGTTTCGATGAGATGGTGGCTATCGTTTCCTATGGGAGTCGACCTTGACGATCCGACTACGAACGTGCGAGACGTCGCTCCTTAGCAATCGCTAAACCAACTTCCGAGGGTTATTGACCACGCCGGAGCACGATCAACCTGACCACGAGGGACTGTTTCCTGCGAGCAAACGAAGAACAAGCAAGAAACTAAGATTGCAATCTGGATATTGCGAATATAAGAAGAAAGCTTTATTAATGAAGGTGGGGGTTCTGTGACGCCTTGGTCTGGTCGTTGAACACAAACGAAGTACGCGAAGTTGCAGCTATGGTGAACTTTTAATCTAAACAAAACCCAAAGTCTAAAGGATGCCCTAAGGGCTGTATATATGGAGGAAGAGGGGGGGCGAAATTTCGTGGCCCTTGGAGGAGGGGTCGGAAACCAACCCTAACTCTTGATTCCCCACACATACGGACTCTAAAAATAGCCTATACTTATGTATTTCGAAATTACATGGGCCTGGCCCAATAATAAGGTGATGCAGCACCTAGAATAGCCTCTGGACGAAATTTATGAAGTGGCATCTTGTATATTTCGTCCAAGGCTTCATGCACTCATTATGGTGGCTTCAAAGTCCTGAAATCATCACTTGTAACTCCGTTCTTGTTCCCCTTGCGCATGCCATCATCTCCATGGTTGGTCTTGCTCCAGTGTTCATCCCTCTTATCCATGACAGGCCCTTCGTTTGTAAGCAAAACAAATGTATCCAATTTAGGCAGCATCATATTCTCATGAACATTAGAATCATTACCAAGAAACGAAAGTACCTGATAATTTAATTGGCGTGCGCGAGCTCTAGTAATTGGTCCAGTATATGTAGTAGTAGGACCTGTGGGTGTAACAATGGTATTGATGTCCTCATCAGGTGGATGGTCCGTCTTTGTTTGCCTTTAGTGGCTTCTTCCGTTGACCGGGGTTTGGATTGCTAAATCCTGCGTTGACCGCTATGTCGTGTGATCTTTCATTGTCATTGCGACTGTTGTGTTCGGTTCGTCGTGGCTTGCCATTGCCGTGTCGGATTTCGGAAGTACCCGGGGCGCTGGCATTGTTGCTTTTGCGAGCGAGCCAGTTGTCTTCTCCCGCACAAAAGCGAGTCATTAGAGCAGTGAGGGCTATCATGGATTTGGGTCCTTCCTGGCCAAGGTGACGTGCTAGCCATTCATCCCGGACGCTATGTTTGAAGGCCGCGAGGGCTTTCGCGTTCGGACAGTCAACGATTTGGTTCCTTTTGACTAAGAACCTGGTCCAGAGCTCCCTGGCTGACTCACTGGGCTGCTGGACAATATGACTTAAGTCGTCGGCATTTGGCGGCCGGACATATGTTCCTTGGAAGTTGCTTCTAAAGGCGTTCTCCAAATCTTCCCAGTTCCCAATAGAATTTTCTGGCAAACTGTTTAGCCAGTACCGAGCTGGCCCTTTAAGCTTGTGCGGTAGGTATTTAATGGCATGAAGGGCGTCTCCATGAGCCATGTGAATATGGAGGAGGTAATCCTCAATCCATACCGCGGGATCTGTTGTTCCATCGTATGATTCGATGTTAATGGGTTTGAACCCGTCTGGAAATTCATGCTCCATTACCCAGTCACTGAAGCGGAGAGGGTGTGCGGCTCCTCTATGTTGGGCCACACTATGAAGCACCTCCGGCGGACTCCGCTTACGGTGTTTGGACCGGGCGTGCTCGGATCTGTTGTGTCCGAATAGGTAACCATCATCACCGGTCGGGGTATGTCCCCGCGATCTGTATATCGATTTTATTTGTCCTGTTCTACCCTCTAGGTCTTGTTGGATGTCGTGAGTATTCCCCCGAGCTGTTTTGTTCTTGTTTTGACGGCCGGGTGGTTTGGTATGGTGCTCTGCTTGGGCTGCTGCTTCATCCGGACCGAAATGTGGTCGGCCTACCGCATTATTCGATGGTGGTGTGGGCTCCAACGCCTTGCCATCGTATTGAGGGAGCCACCTACTCTTGGGGTGGCTTTTGTCTGGGCCTTTAAGGCCGTATTCTTCGGCGGCCAAGACCTCGGTCCATCTGTCATTGAGCAAATCTTGGCTCGCTTGAAGCTGCAGCTGCTTCTTCCTTAGGCTCCTTACAGTGGCTATGAGCCGGCATTTAAAGCGCTCCTGTTCGAGAGGTTCCTTAGGCACGATAAAATCGTCATTGCTGAGGATCTCCTCTTCCTCGGAGAGTGGGAGATAATTGCTATCCTCCGAGTCTCCATATGTGGCCTGTTCATCAGGGCTGTCTTGCCCGCCTTCCTGTTCCTCCTGTTCGGATTCTACCTCAACAGGGTCTTCATTATCCGGAGTGTTATCTTCTCTGGGGCTAGTATTGTTTTCTCTTGAGCGACGTGACTTCGAGCGGCGCAGAGCGCGCCGGTGTTCGGACTGTGTACCAGGAGGTTTATTCTCAGCTGGATCCTCCTTGTCATCGTCGAGAGCGTCGTTGGCTGTGTCTACCATACACACGTTGTACCAAGAAGTGGTCGTCCCGCGTCTAGCGGGTAGTGGGTTCTGGCCTGGCCCCTCATCATCGTCCATAGCGTCGATGTCTTCGGAGCCGGGGTCAAGCATGTTGGTTGGGTCTTCAACAGTGGCTATGAAGTGGGTGGCGGGTGGGAAGCAAAATTCTCTACCATCCGCCGCAAGTTCGAACCGAACATAGTTCGGCGGCGAGTCGCCTGCCAGGGATAGGTTTTTTAGTGAGTTTAGTACATCGCCCATGGCGAGTGTTGGAAGACGTTTGCGGCACTGAACTTGAAGATCGATAACCGATCGAGTTCGGTATCCGTGGACTCGCAGGGTTCGGAACTCGTCGCCGGAGGCGAGTCCGGGGTTCCGTTGATGCAGATATCATATGAAGTAAAATCCGTGTGCGGCTCCAACGTTGCGAGATCAGCAGCCTCCGTGATGGGGCTGAGCTTCCCATCTTCGGATGACTCGATCTGCTCCAGATCTAAGGCCGGAGTTGTTGCAGGAACTATCTCCTGGATGGGGCCCGATGACATGTTTAGGCCATGCTCATCGGGGCGAAGGGGAGCGGTGACCGCGGTCTCGAATCCGTCGAATCCGACGTAGTTCAAGCTTCCCAATCTGACCTGATGGCCAGGGGCGTAGCTATCGATCTGCTCCAGGTGGCCGAGCGAGTTGGCCCGCAGTACGAAGCCGCCGAATACGAAGATCTGTCCGGGGAGAAAGGTTTCTCCCTGGACAACGTTATTACTGACGATCGAAGGGGCCATCGAGCCCTTTGCCGACGGCACAGTGGAACTCTCAATGAAAGCACCAATGTCGGTGTCAAAACCGGCGGATCTCGGGTAGGGGGTCCCCAACTGTGCGTCTAGGATCGATGGTAAGGAGACGGGGGGACACGATGTTTACCCAGGTTCGGGCCCTCTCTATGGAGGTAATACCCTACTTCCTGCTTGATTGATCTTGATGAATATGAGCGTTACAAGAGTTGATCTACCATGAGATCGTAATGGCTAAACCCTAGAAGTCTAGCCTATGTGAATATGGTAATGAGTATCCTTTCCGGACTAACCCCTCTGGTTTATATAGACACCGGGGGGATCTAGGGTTTACATAGAGTCGGTTGCATAAGAAGGGATCTATGTAATCTGTCGCCAAGCTTGCCTTCCATGCCAAGTAGAGTCCAATCCGGACACAGGTACAGTCTTCGGCCTTCATGTCTTCACAGCCCATCAGTCCGGCCCATGGATAGCAGGCCGGATGCCCGAGGACCCCTTAGTCCAGGACTCCCTCAACGTGAAGCAGGCTGAAGGCCTCCTTGGAGAGCACGTTGAGGCCGGCGCCGCCGTCGATGAGGGTCTTGGTGATGGCCACGTTGCAGATAGTGGGCGTGCAGAGCATTGGGAGCATACCCGAGCCGGCGGTGGTGACGGGATTGTCTTCTAAGTCGAAGGTGAGGTCGGCTTCGGGCGCGGCCCAGCCCGGCGGAGCCCCCGAGCGCTTGGAAGCGGCACCGATCTGGCGAAGGAATGGCTTGACATGGCAATCTGAAGGCGGTGCTTGAGAGCCGCCTAGTAGGGCCGCGACCGCGTGGTGCGCTGGTGTCGCGTAGCGCGCAGTGAAGAGGTCGCGCAGCTCCTTCCAAGATGCCACCGTGGATCCAGGGAGGTTGAGCAGCCAGGCGCGCGGCGCGCCGGTGAGGGCCATGGGAAACCAGTTGGCCATGACCTTGTCGTCGCCCCCGGCCTCGAGGACGGCCTCCTTGTATGCCAGCAGGAAAGCTGTCGGGTCCGCCGCGCCGTCGTAGCACGGCGGCATCTCCGGCTTGAACTTGGGTGGCCACTGCACCTGCCGCAAGGCGGGGGCCAGGGCTCGGAGCCCCCTGGCCCCGTCGTCAGCGCCGGACGTCGGAGCCGGTAGCGAGGTGCCTGCCATGAGGGCGGAGCGCGGTGGTGGCGGAGCGTAGATTGGCGGAGGGAAGGCTACGACGCACCCCTACCTGGCACGCCAAATGTCGGATCACGGGTTCCGGCAAAACCCTCAAGGTTCGAACAATGGGGTGCGCGCGAAGTTCTCCCCCTACCGATCCACGTCCTAGCTTGCTAAGATCTCAAGAACGAACTCACGAACTCACAACACGAGGAACAAGAGATTTATACTTGTTCGGGCCACCGTTGTGGTGCAATACCCTACTCCAGTGTGGTGGTGGATTGCCTCTTGGGCTGATGATGAACAGTACAAAGGGGGAAGAACAGCCTCCTGAGGATGAGGTGTTCTTGTGCTTGGCGAACTTGTGTGGGTGAGGATTACTCAAGATGAGATGCCTCCTACTATGGTGGATAGTCCTATTTATAGAGGCCCTGGTCCTCTCCCCAAATATTGAGTGGGAAGGGAGCCAACAACGGCCAATTTGAAAGGGGACAACTAGTACAGCTTATCCTGACAAAAGCGGTCTTCGCCTGCAAAAGGCTCTGGTGGTGACGCCGCCTTGGGCTCCATGGTGACCTCCGTCTTGCCGTCCTGCTGGTCTTGGTCTCTTTGCACTGATATGGAAACCTTTGCTTGATGCCTCAGTACTCCGCGCCTGCACTTGCCCCCTTAGCACCAAAGAGGAAACAAGGACACTGCGCGCGCTGGCGTCCGCCTGGCGCCTGCCTGGTCTCGATCTTCATGGCTCACGTCACGAGAACCTCGCGAGGTTTGCCTTGCCTTGATCTCTCCGCCCCTCGTGAGCCTCCCTGGCAAGGCCGCTCCTGAGGAGGTCTTGCGTGTCCGCCTCGCGAGGGTCTTGGATGCCTTGTTGATGAAGTTGGGCTGTACAGGCTTGCTAGCAAAGCCACACCGTGGGCCGCAGGCAGGCAAGTCTGGGATGCCTGTTCCCAGAATGCCGACACTTTTAGTGGAGCATGGTATAGTAGGTACCCCCGGATCTCCAAGTTTCTTTGGTATTCCACCCTTAAAAGAATAATTAGCAAGCATGGTGGAAATTTCTGCTTCCGGTATCTTTCTTTTATTTGTAACACTATATTTCATATACTTAGCATAAGGAGGCATTTTAAGCATATCAGTCAAACACATACACAAAAAGATAGGTCTAATCATTTCAGCAAAGCGCTCAAAATCCTCATCATCCTTTTTCTTGGATATTTAGGAGGAAAGGGCATGGGTTTCTGAACCCATGGTTCTCTTTCTTTACCATGTTTCTAGCAACAAAGTCTCTCTTATCATAACGTTGATTCTTTGATTGTGGGTTATCAAGATCAACAGCAGGTTCAATCTCTACATCATTATTATTACTAGGTTGAGCATCAACATGAACATCATTATTAACATTATCTCTAGGTTCATGTTTATCACCAGATTGTATCTCAGCATCAGTAATAGAAATACCATTGGGATTCTCACGTGTGTCTATAGAAGATTCACTAGCATGCAAAGTCCTATCAGTTTTCTTTTTCTTTTTCTTACTAGGACTAGGTGCATCAATATTAGTTCTGTGAGAATCTTGCTTAACTCTCTTAGGATGACCCTCAGGATACAAAGGTTCCTGGGTCATTTTACCACCTCTGGTCATAACCCTAACAGCATTATCATTATTCTTACTATTCAACTCATTAAGCAAATCATCTTGTGCCTTTAGTACTTGTTCTACTTGAGTTGCTACCATGGAAGCATGTTTACTAATAAGCTTAAGATCATTAACAGTTCTACTCATATAATCACCCAAGTGGTCAAGCATGCATGTAAGCATTACGTTTCAATTGTCTACTAACATAAGCATTGAAATTTTCTTGTTTAACAATAAAATTATCAAACTCATCCAAGCATTGACTAGCAGACTTATTATGAGGAATATCACCTTCATCAAATCTATGGAGAGAGTTTACCTCTCTACTTGTGTCGAGTTATCAAGACCATGCATTTCTTCAACGGGCGGTAAATTCTTAACATCTTCAGCTTTAATACCTTTTTCTTTCGTAGATTTCTTTGCCTCTTGCATATCTTCGGGACTGAGAAATAGAATACCTCTTTTCTTCGGAGTTGGCTTAGGAGTTGGCTCAGGAAGTGTCCAACCGTTATCATTACTCAATATATTATTCAATAGCAATTTAGCTTGCTCAACAGTTCTTTGCCTGAAAACACAACTAGCACGACTATCCAGGTGGTCTCTGGAAGCATCGCTTAGTCCATTATAAAAGAAATCAAGTATTTCATTTTTCTTGAGAGGATGATCAGGCAAAGCATTAAGTAATTGGAGAAGCCTCCCCCAAGCTTGTGGGAGACTCTCTTCTTCAATTTGCACAAAATTAAATATTTCCCTTAAAGCAGCTTGTTTCTTCTGAGCGGGGAAATATTGCAGAGTATATCATATCCTGGGGACTACGCACACAACCAGGAGCAAGAGAATTAAACCATAACTTAGCATCACCCTTTAACGAGAAAGGAAACAACTTAAGAATATAGTAGTAGCGAATTTTTTCCTCATGAGCAAATAGGGTGGCTATATCATTCAATTTAGTAAGATATGCCACAACACTTTCAGATTCATAACCATAGAAAGGATCAGATTCAACCAAATTAATTAACTCAGGATCGACAGAGAATTCATAATCCTTATCAGTAACAAAGATAGGTGAAGTAGCAAAATTTGGATCATATTTCATTCTAGCATTCAAGGATTTTTCTTTCAGCTTAGCTAATAGTTTCTTAAGACCCTCTCTATCATTGCAAGAATAGAAGTATCTAGCAGTTTCTTCATCCAAAACATAACCCTCAGGTACAACAGGCAATTCATATCTAGGGGTGAATCTTAATCTTCAATTTCAACAATATCATCAGTTTCAGTAATTTTATTCTCTCTAACCCTAGCAAGATGTTCATCAAGAAATTCACCTAGTGGCACAGTATTATCAAGCAGAGAAGTAGTATCATCATAAGCATCATGCATAGCAGAAGTGGCATCATCAATAACATGCGACATATCATCATCAATAGTAGGTGTAGGTGTCACATGTTTACTCAAAACAGAAGGAGAATCAAGTGCAGAGCTAGATGGAAGTTCCTTACCTCCCCTCGTAGTTGAGGGAAAAATCTTAGTTCTTTGATCTTTCAAATTCCTCATAGTGATCAACAGATATAAATCCCAAGTGACTCAGAGAAGAGAGTTATGCTTCCCGGCAACAACGCTAGAAAAAGGTCTTGATGACCCACAAGTATAGGGGATCGCAACAGTTTTCGAGGGTAGATTATTCAACCCAAATTTATTGATTCGACACAAGGGGGGCCAAAGAATATTCTCGAGTATTAGCAGCTGAGTTGTCAATTCAACCACACCTGAAAGACTTAATATCTGCAGCAAAGTATTTAGTAGCAAAGTAGTATGGCAGTTGTGGTAACAGTGGCAAAAGTAACAGTAGTAGTTTTGTAGCAATCGTAACAGTGGCAACGGAAAAGTAACGGAGAAAAGATCAATATGAAACGGGCTCGTAGGCAATGGATCAATGATGGATAATTATGTCGGATGGCATTCATCATGCAACGCTTATAACATAGGGTGACACAGAACTAGCTCCAGTTCATCAATGTAATGTAGGCATGTATTTCGAATATAGTCATACATGCTTATGGAAAAGAACTTGCATGATTTATTTTTTCCTACCCTCCCGTGGCAGCGGGGTCCTATTGGAAACTAAGGGATATTAAGGCCTCCTTTTAATAGAGTACCGGACCAAAGCATTAGCACTTAGTGAATACATGAACTCCTCAAACTACGGTCATCACCGGGAGTGGTCCCAACTATTTTCACTCCGGGGTTGCCAGATCATAACATGTAGTAGGTGACTATTGACTTGCAAGATAGGATCAAGAACACAAATATATTCATGAAAACTTAATAGGTTCAGATCTGAAATCATGGCACTCGGGCCCTAGTGACAGGCATTAAGCATAGCAAAGTCATATCAACATCAATCTTAGAACATAGTGGATACTAGGGATCAAAGCCTAACAAAACTAACTCGATTACATGGTAAATCTCATCCAACCCATCACGGTCCAGCAAGCCTACGATGGAATTACTCATGCACGGCGGTGAGCATAATGAAATTGGTGATGGAGGATGGTTGATGATGACGATGGCGATGGATTCCCCTCTCCGAAGCCCCGAACGAACTCTAGATCTGCCCTCCCGAGGAAGAACAAGTCTTGGCGGTGGCTTCATATCGTAAAACGCGATGACTCTTTCTCTCCTGATTTTTTCCTCCCCGAACGTGAATATATGGAGCTGGACTTGAGGTCGGTGGAGGTCCACGGGGCCCACAAGGTCGAATGGAAGATAGTATGAAACCAAACAGGTAATAGTCTTCACACAGTGAAGTCAAACAAATCAGACAAGCAAGCAATGACTTCACGAAGACAAACTAAAATGTAATGAAGGAAGGGGATAGAACCAGTAGCTTGGTGAAGACAAGGATTTGGTAGACTAGTTCCAGTTGATGTGACAACTGTACGTCTGGTTAGGGAGGCTGAGATTCAACTCAGAAGATTGTGTCTTCACCTTATTCCCCTTGAGCTAAGGACACCCTGTCCTCACCCAATCACTCTGGTAAGTCTTCAAGGTAGAGTTCCAAACCTTAACCGTTCACTAGCGATCCACAATGACTCTTGGATCCTCAGAACGTGACGCCTAACCGGCTGGAGGATGCATAGTCCTCAAGTGTAACAAGTCTTCAGGTCATGCAGAAAGAAAGACTTCAGTGATGCCTAACACTCTTTGGCTCTGGGTGTTTTGGGCTTTGTCCTCACAAGGATCTCTCTCTCAAAGGCTTCGGAGGTGGGTTGCTCTCAAACGACAAAGTCATGCACTAACTCTGAGCAGCCACCAATTTATGGTGTAGGGGGTGGGCTATTTATAGCCAGGAGGCAACCCGACATGATATGTCCGAAATGACCCTGGGTCACTAAGGAACCAACATGTGTCCAACGGGCGGATTTCAAGCAGACGCGGCGGCTTGGCTTGGGCTACAAGCAAAGCGACTCATCCAACTCTGGATAAGATTTGCTCTCATTGTCTTCGCTTCGAAGACATAGGATTTTGGTTGAGCATCACTTCAGTCATCTGACTTTGTTCACTTGGACCCCGCTTAACAGTACGGTGGTTCCTATGACTCATTAAAGAAGAAATGGAAACTACGAAAGAAACTATGTCTTCACACTCCATAGTCTTCGAGTGAATATCTTCACATGTCATTATCTTCAACGTGAATGTCTTCACGAACCAACATTGTCTTCAATGTCTTCATACATTTTTAGGGGTCATCTCTAGTAGGTAAACCGAATCAATGAGGGACTACTACCTGTGTTGTCCTGCAATTCTCACAAGCACATTAGTCCCTCAACCATGTTTGTTGTCAATACTCCAAAACAAATTAGGGGTGGCACTAGATGCACTTACACATACTGATCATGAGACACTAAAGTACCTTAAATGTCAAACCAAGTTGAATAAACGGCATGCTAAATGGAGTGAATTTATTAAATCTTTTCCTTATGTGATCAAGTACATTAAGGGTAAATAAAATGTTGTGGCGGACGCTCTTTCCTGCAAATGCATGTTAGTTACTCAACTTGAGTTGAATGTTATTAGCTTTGAGCATGTTAAAGATCTTTATGCACATGATCCTACGTTTGCGATTCCTTATGCCAAATGTCTTGCTAACACTTGTTGAGAGAACTGTTATCTCAAGAATGGCTACCTTATGCGCGCTAACAAGCTTTGTATACCCGAGTCTTCGCTTCGTTTGTTACTTTTCCAACAGGCTCACGGCGAAGGACTTATGGGACATTTCGGGCGCGAAAAGACCTTTGCCACACTCTCCTTCAAGTCCTTTTGGCCAAAGATGTTCTGCGACGTGGCACATTTCACCAACCGATGCTCTACATATCGCAAAACTAACTCACAATCTCAATCTCATGGTTTACATATGCCACTTCCAATTCCATATCAACCATGGAAAGATATTGGTATGGATTTCATGCTTGGTTTGCCTAGGACTCAAAATGCAAAGGATTCTGTATTTCTTGTTGTGGACCGATTCTAAAATATGGTACATTCATCCCATGCAATAAGATAGACGATGCTTCACATGCTGCAAATCTCTTTTGTAGGAAAATCTTAAGGTTGCATGGAGTGCCAAGGACCATTCACTACTGTGGGATGCTACTAACGCGACACTACAATCAAAGACCCTTCGACAAAACTGTGTGCGATGCAATAATCGCAAACGGTGATGTAAAAAACCGTCAAAAAGATAAACGTTTGCGATGGCGAATACATCAAACACGGTTTGGATTTTAGTTGTGTGTGCGATGCAGGGCATACGGTTAAGTACAATGAACTGTTTGTGATGAGGCAGAACAACACAAATGGGCAGCCAGATGAAGGTGTGTGCGATATACGACATACAGTTCACTCGGATGAACTATTTGTGATTAGACGGAACAAAATAAACGGTCAGCCAGATCAAGGTGTATGCGATAGAGGGCAAATAGTTCACTCGGATGAATTATTTGCGTTGAGTCAAGAGAACAGAAACAGTTCAATTTAACAAGATGTGTGTGATACGCGGCAAAGAGGTCCATAATCAGAAATGTGTGCGAAGACCGATAATAACACAGACGATTGCTGCTGATAAGACGTGTTTGTTGTGCGTTGGGATTGCATACAGAACAACAACACACACACACACACACACACTTATAAGGACATGGTTGCATAATCAAATTAAACATCCAATTACATAGGTGGCTACTACACACATGACATTTGCACACACCAAAGTAAACTATTACATGCATAATTACAGAGGTGGCTACTACACACATGACATTTCCACACACCAAAGTCAACTATATATTACATGCATAATTAACTAGGATAAACGATCATCTGATCATCATCTACTTCTTGGGTCGCTTGCCGCTACTGCTCTGCTTGTGGCTCGATCCGGCCTCGTCGATTTTGGTAACGAGGCAGTTCCTCATGTCAACGATCCGCATGTGCACCTCGTAGCATGTGTACACACTCTTGGCTGTGAACCTGAGGTGAGGTCCATCCAGTTGCCGCATCTAGACCCCATTCCAGGATACATGATTTGTTCTCTTGGCATCCTGCTTCATCTTTTGGTAGTAGGGGTCGATGGTAGCCAAGGCGAGTTCAACCAGGGAGTCCTTCTTCGTGCTGCCCCAGACCCTGTAGTGGTCATGAATTTCTACAAGGTTCTTGTAGGCCAAACCCGTAACCTTGAGCGCCTTGACATCGTTGCAGGTTTCCACCTTAGCGAACTTGTAGTCGGTGCTGTTGACAAACCTGGCGAAACGGTCGCAAGGCTCTGTGGCCATGCAGTAGTGGAAGATGAGGACATGATGGCGCATGCACAACTGGGCAACGGCAACCTTCTGGTCTTTGCCGGGATGACCGCCGGTGTACTCGAGGTCGATGCCAACCACCTTGTACTTGTCTCGAGCAAGCAACTGCTCCACAGTGTTGATGTAGTCCTCCACCACGGCCGGGTCGCACTACAAAAAAAGACACTTCCGTGATGACACGTGTTTGTCACAGTAGGTCACATTTTCTATCATGCATGTACATCCATGACGATTTTATGACAGAATTAAGATTGTCATACATGTGTTGTCGTAGAAGTGTTCCATGACATTACCAAAATTATCATCACGGAAGTGTCCACTTCCATGACAATAAATCGCGCGTCATAGAAGTGTTTTCGTCAAGGGTGACCGACACGTGGCATCCACCGTAACAGGTCGCCGTTAAGCTATCGGGTCCGGTTTTGCATCCGATAACCCGTTAACAGCCCGGACCAATGGGGATTTTCCACGTGTAAAATTCTCATTGGCGAGAGGAAACACGTGTTGGCTCACCGTTGGGACAGATGTCATCCACTCATTGGACAGGAGGCGCCTATGATACGCCGACACATGGCACGACCCAAAGAGGCCCATTCTGGTGAGAAGGCCGGCCCGTTTGACTTGGTCAAAAGGTAACGCGCCGGCCCATGGAAAGCCTGTTAACGACATGTTCGTATATCGCCCATTTACGGCCCGCTAAATCCCGGCCCGTTACGGCCTATCAGAATTAAGCCCAGTAGCTTCATCTGGGCCATCCAATATGATTCCAACCCGTTGTTACTTCCGGCCCATGTATGGCCCATGATGTCTTTCGGCCCATATGAGGCCCTTCGTAACTCTGGGCCCAGCAAAGGCCCGAGATGAAACTGGCCCATAATGAACAGTGTATTGCTTTATACCCATTAACGGCCCATTATTCCGTCGGCCGTTTCCAGCCCACGTTAACTTTCGGCCTTCTAAGGGCCCATTTATTCTTGGGATCATTTCTAGAATTCAGTTAGTTACGGTCCGTTACTGGCCTGTTCCGTTTGTGGGCCAAATTCAGCCCGTGGTTACATTGGGCCCGTTTGTGGCCCGTTAACCCGTTGGCTTGTTTTCGTATCGTTATCAAATACGGCCTATTAACGGCCCGTTATGGTCCATGAATAGTATGGCCCATGTTTTGTGAAATGATTATACGCCCCGTAGAAGGCCCATGTACCCTACGGCCCGTAGAAGACCAATGGACCCTACGGCCCGTAGAAGGCCCATGGATCATAAGGCCCGTAGAAGGCCCATGGATCCTATGGCCCGTAGAAGGTCCATGGATCCTACGACCCATAGAAGGCCCATGGATCCTACGACCCGCAGGAGGCCCATGGTTACAACAGTCTGTGTGTTGCCATGATTATTGTGGCCTACTTACCAAAAATAGGTTATTGTGGCCACTAGAAAAACACGGAAAAAAACTGCAATGACTACAAGCAAACAACTAAACAAGACAATTAGGAAATAAATAAGCAAGCAACTAACGCTAGCCTATTACAGCTATTACACATATTACATCCACTGGGCATCAAAGTTCGCCACCAGTGCAAACATAGCGAACAACGCAGCATATTACATACACTGGCCGTCAAAATTGGCCACAAGTGCAAACAAACGCGGCAGCAAAACAAGAGCATAACTGAAACAACTTCAGAAGAGCTCAAGAAACGTTATCCTGGGTATCCACCATGCTGGCAATAAGCTTAGCAAGCTTATTAGCTTTGTCCTGTTTGGCGCTAAAATCCTCCAACGCTTGCTGTTGCACCAGAAAGTATGCATCTGAATGCTCCAGGGACTTCCGCGGTCCTTCCGCTTCTTGTCGCAGCACAGCTGATCGATGTCTTTCAGCTTGTAGTTGAGACTCAAGAAACCGAACTGATTCAGACTGTGAGTTTGAATAGCTTGTGCAAGCGGTAGTGGCCAGTAACTCGAACACTAAACCAAGACAGGACTTTGGGGTTGTCTCACTGTCTTCAAGATAGTCTTCCTTAGCTGTTTTATCAGCTTTGTTGGAGACCAACAAGGATATCTAACTATCCTGAACCTTATTTGCATTACTTCCTTTACCATTTCTTAATAAGGCACTCTTCCCAATATTTTGTCAGCATTCTAAAAGAAGAAACAAGCAGACACATAACAGGTTTAGCATGTACTAGTATATGAAACTCATTTCGGTGAACTAGTTCATTAGTAAGGTGGACAGGATTAAACTACCAAGTCTTCTATTGCCAAGTACTAGTACATAATAAAAGCATCAAACAAACATATATGTATGTTCTATGGTCACTACATTGTCTTGCCAAATCAAAATAGAGACATGGTTCAAATCATATCAGTTCAAGACAAATCAGCAATGAAAGAATACAAAGCGTGGGAAACTACACGGCACAACAAGATTTCAGATGGGTACCACGGGTCTACATGTACAACAACACTATTGGCTTTGTTGTGATGCTAGTAATGTGCATGATATGAGAAGTCAACTATATACTCAATTGAAATTGAAATCAACAGAGCTATTGATAAGAGCAAACCTGTTAAAGAAACATGCGTGAACATACCTGTTGTGCCATTGGAGTTTCGATTGGATCCTTCAATTTAAAAATAAATTTGTATGAGTAAATACAGTGATACAAGATCAAAGCAGTATGCATGATAGCAATGGAATCTTAAGTTAGAATAGTTGTTCTTCAGGTTTAAGCACTTGTTCTACATGAACAGAGTATACTAAGACACAAGAATAAAGTACTTAAAAAATGAGCTCGTAGACCTTACCACATTCTTGGTTCGGGACCAGTACAGAAAAAGGCGTTCCCAATCATCGTCCAGTAAATGTGTCTCAGGAGAACGTAAGGGAATTTGATGAGTTTCTTTGCCAGTGAGGTACGTTTTCTTCAGGTAATTCCGATATTGCCATCAAGCATTCTTGAGATAGCAGAGGTATTAGCATAGATTACCTCATCCTGAGTTTCCAAATCGGTACTTCTCTATAGAGAAAAATGGGAAAATTTGATGTATTATAACCATCATGGAGGTAGAATGTATGGGACAGAGCAAAGTAATTGCCATGAATAACATTACTTACGCATAACTCGTGGACAAACACCTGCAACTGGCATTTTCCTTCATCTTCAGTATAATATTTCTAAGATGGGAAGATACGCACATAGGATTTAACAACATCAAATGCGATAGATGCTAAACTACGACTGGCTGGTTGTGCTTCCTCCACAGGAATAGGCGTACTAACTGGTGGAGTTGGGGCTCGCCGTGGTAGTACTGGCCCTTTGGGCACTGGAGCTGCCTTACTAACTACTCTTGTTTGGGAGATCTGTGGTGGAGATGGTGCTGTGTCAACAGGAACTGGGTTACTATCTGCTGGGGTTGGGGTTAGATTGGGTGAAGCTGGTTCTCTGACCATCACAGTAGGGGTACAATCTGCGAGAGTCTGGGTTATGTGTGGTAGGGCTGGTTCTCGTGCATGTACAACCGGGGTGCTATCTCCACCAAGAGGTAGCACTGTTTTATTTGAAGACCGTGTTTTTACTCTGCTAGATACTGGCGTCACCCGCTCCAATTCAAATGGCTGATAAATAGGAAACATAGTTGAATGTACAGACATTGTATGAGAGACAGATACAATAGATAGTGTGGAAAAAAGAGGGCATGAAATAGTTGACATGTATATTGTTTAACTAAAACGGACAGCATGACATAATTTCACATATATGATGTCTATCTAAACTGGATAGCATAGCATAACATAATTCAAAGATATCATGAATAACTAAACAAGATCGCATGACATAATTCACATACATGTTATCTAAGTAATCAGGATCGCATGATTTAATTCACATATGTGATTTATATGCTAAACAGAGGGCATTCGATATGATGTCTAAACTAAGAACATGGTGTTGAATATTGTGTATATGATGTCTAAACTATGCAATGCAAGACACCATATGCATGATATGAGCAGTATAACTGTGCCAAGTTAGAGCATATACCTCGGTGGGGGAATATGACTGGTCATGTGTCTCAGAATCCATCTCTGAGGAGCTATCGGGACCCAACAAGAGATCTGCTTCGACAGGTAGCACTGTCTGCTCTGAAGGCCTTGTTTTCACTCCAGATTTTTCCATCTCCCACCCAAATGGCTGATTCACGGGAAGAGTAGTTTAATGTACAAACATTGTCGACAAATGGAAATGTAATGAAGAAAAGGATGGGCAAGATATCATTCAAATATATGATGTCTGGTTAAACAGGATGGCATTGCACATTTCACATATATTATGGCTAGCTAAAAGACATGAGACTACATAATTCCCATATATGATATAGAAACTAAACAGGTGGCATTACAGAACATGTATAAACTAAGCAGATGACATATATGATGTCAAAAGTAGGCACTGCAAGGCAACATATGCATTATATGACTAACCTCATAATGCCAAGGTAGAGCAAACACCTTGGGGAATAAATAGGAGTGGTCAGTTGTGTCTGAATCCACATCAGAAAAGATATCTTCCTCTGGATTACAATCTGGAGAGGGGGGGAGGGTTTGCCATTGAACCCACCATGGAGCGATGTCTGCATGACATTGTGTTGCCGCGCAAAACTCTTCTCTTTTTCTCTACATGTTCAGCATGACTGTGTACAATATCTGACATGCATACGAAAAAAATATGGTGAGATTATGTAAGGAGAGCATGCAGAAATCTAGAGTGATGGTAACAACCAATGGATGGATCCAAAAATAATGATAGCAGGCTGATGATTGCTTTACTTTAATAAAAAGATAGATGATGATTGCTTTACTATTTGTTTCCCACCCAAGATGAACAACATAGGCATACCCTAGGTGAACCATATATTAGACAGAGATACTATTCATTGTTGCCTCGATATGTGCCCCACAACTAATTTAGAACTCAAGTTTGAACATTAATTTGGACCTGACTTGGAGTCTAAGAGGTGAACAGGACGACAAAGTAGCAGGTAATTTTAAGCAATGCATAACATAAGCAGAAACAAAAGAGTGTGACATGTCTTGTGGACCCGTGTACTCCTCAAGTTCATCTGCAGAGTCGATGATGGTGATGCCGTTGCGGTGGGTGCCGGCGGCAGGGAAGGAGATCTGAGGCGGCGAAAGACGGTCAGGAGTCGTGATGTCTGGTTTGGTGGTTTCTTCTGTCAATGGAGCAGCTCAGGTGAGGTGGACGACCTCGCGGCAAGAGCAGGACAAACCACACAAAGTTTCCTTCGACACCTACCTGTAACTGAAGTAATTCTGTAAGGGCTCATTTGGCTTGCATGATTCTAAAAATGCAGGGATAGGAAAAACACCGGAATAGGATAGGAATGCACATGGTAAACAGAGCATTTATAAACACAGGATTTTTGTCAACTTGGGTGTTTGGTTCACAGGAATTGGAAAAGCAGAGGAATGCAAAGAAACATTGCCAAAATAAAGTGAAACCATATGAAAGCGTGTACAGTTAGAATGTTATTCTGCCACTAATGCACTTGGTCTTGTTTTCATGCATAGGATTTTGAAAAGTAGGTCCAGATTAATGTTTTGCTCCATTCCTTTCAACAAAATGCATGAATAATTGAATAGTAGGGTGCCATAGGAAAATTTCCTATTGCTATGTTTTCCTGTTGAACCAAAATAGACCTAATGGATCGACATGAATGTAGAGTAATAAGTGATGCAACAAGTGTACTACCTATTTGCCGTAGCCGTGTCGACCTCAACATCATTGGGTTGGTCGCTGAAGAAGTTGAGGCAGAGGTGGCTGTTGGAGGTGTGGAGGAAGATCTGAGGAATCTGTAGACGGCGTCCAGGGCACTGCTCTGTTGTGATGGATCGTTCCATCGTTAGAGCAACTCCGGTGAGCCGTAAGACGTCAAGGCTGAAGCAGCACAAGACAGACATCGTTAATATCAAGTGGGATTCTAATAGCATCTCAATAGATGATGTAAAATTCATTACCAAAAAGTGATAGATGTAAAATTTACATCACCAAAAACCACCTCACTACAACAGATGAGGTAAAAACTGTTGACTCTGAACTTAACTGTCGAAACTGAAATTTACCGTGGAATCTGAATGTTACTGTCGAAACTGAATGCAATGGTAGCAGAGAGGCACTTCACATGGGATAGTTTAGGGAGGGCTTGCAGTTCATCCTCAACCTGCACCCCCCTGAGCTGCCAGCCACCACCGGCCGAACCCCGCGCCACCTCGCCGCCCCGAAACAACTCCCCACAGCCGGTCCACCGCCGCCACGCCGCCCCGAAACAACTCCCCACGGCCGGTCCGCCGCCGCCTCGCTGCCCCGAAACAACTCCCCATTGTCGGTCCGCCGCCACCCCGGCCAGCACTCTAGCCCCTGATGTCTACTACGGAACCTTCTTCTTGTAGACGTTGTTGGACCTCCAAGTGCAGAGGCTTGTAGGATAGTAGCAAATTTCCCTCAAGTGGATGACCTAAGGTTTATCAATCCGTGGGAGGCATAGGATGAAGATGGTCTCTCTCGAACAACCCTGCAACCAAATAACAAAGAGTCTCTTGTGTCCCCAACACGCCCAATAGAATTGTAAATTGTATAGGTGCACTAGTTCGGCGAAGAGATGATGATGCAAGTGCAATATGGATGGTAGATATAGGTTTTTGTAATCTGAAAATATAAAAACAACAAGGTAGCAAGCGATAAAAGTGAGCGTAAACGATATTGCAATGCTAGGAAACAAGGCATAGGGTTCATACTTTCACTGGTGCAAGTTCTCTAAACAATAATAACATAATTGGATCATATAACTATCCCTCAACATGCAACAATGAGTCACTCCAAAGTCACTAATAGCGGAGAACAAACGAAGTACGAAACCACATCAAAGTTATTCTTTCTAATCGATCTATTCAAGAGTTCGTACTAGAATAACACCTTAAGACACGAATCAACCAAAACCCTAATGTCACCTAGATACTCCAATGTCACCTCAAGTATCCGTGGGTATGATTATACGATATGCATCACACAATCTCAGATTCATCTATTCAAACCAACACAAAGTACTTCAAAGAGTGCCCCAAAGTTTCTACTGGAGAGTCAAGACGGTAATGTGTGCCAACCCCTATGCATAAGTTCACAAGGTGAACCCGCAAGTTGATCACGAAAACATACATCAAGTAAATCACGTGAATATCCCATTGTCACCACAGATAAGCACATGCAAGACATACATCAAGTGTTCTCAAATCCTTAAAGACTCAATTCGATAAGATAACTTCAAAGGGAAAACTCAATCCATTACAATAGAATAGAGGGGGAGAAACAACATAAGATCCAACTATAATAGCAAAGCTCGCGATACATCAAGATCGTGCCGAATCAAGAACACGAGAGAGAGAGATCAAACACATAGCTACCTGTACATACCCTCAGCCCCGAGGGTGAACTACTCCCTCCTCATCATGGAGAGCGCCGGGATGATGAAGATGGCCACCGGTGATGGATCCCCCCTCCGGCAGGGTGCCGGAACAGGGTCCCGATTGGTTTTTGGTGGCTACAGAGGCTTGCGGCGGCGGAACTCCCGATCTAGGTTTCTTTCTGGAAGTTTGGGTATATATAAGAGGTGTTGGCGCCGGGAACAAGTTAGGGGGGTCCCCGAGGCGGCCACGAGGTAGGGGGCGCGCCCAGGGGGTAGGGCACGCCCCCCACCCTCGTGGTAGCCTCCGGACTCTTCTGGCCCATTTCCGATGCTCCGTGGGCTTCTTCTGGTCTGAAAACAATCTCCGTTGAATTTCATGTCAATTGAACTTCGTTTGGTTTTCCTTTTCTGTGATACTCAAAAACAAGGAAAAAACAGAAACTGGCACTGGGCTCTAGGTTAATAGGTTAGTCCCAAAAATCATATAAAATAGCATATAAAACATCCTAGATGGATAATATAATAGCATGGAACAATAAAAAAATTATAGATACGTTGGAGACGTATCAAGCATCCCCAAGCTTAATTCCTGCTCGTCCTAGAGTAGGTAAATGATAAAAACAGAATTTTTGATGTGGAATGCTACCTAACATATTTGTCAATGTAATCTTTTTTATTGTGGCATGAATGTTCAGATCCGAAAGATTCAAGACAAAAGTTTAGTATTGACATAAAAAAGATAATACTTCAAGCATACTAACAAAGCAATCATGTCTTCTCAAAATAACATGGCCAAAGCAAGCTCCCTACAAAATCATATAGTCTGGCTATGCTCTATCTTCATCACAAAAAATATTTAAATCATGCACAACCCCGATGACAAGCCAAGCAATTGTTTCATACTTTTGATGTTCTCAAACTTTTTCAATCTTCACGCAATACATGAGCGTGAGCCATGGACATAACACTATAGGTGGAACAGAATGGTGGTTGTGGAGAAGACAAAAAGGGAGAAGATAGTCTCACATCAACTAGGTGTATCAACGGGCTATGGAGATGCCCATCAATAGATATCAATGTGAGTGAGTAGGGATTGCCATGCAACCGATGCACTAGAGCTATAAGTGTATGAAAGCTCAAAAAGAAACTAAGTGGGTGTGCATCCAACTCGCTTGCTCACGAAGGCCTAGGGCAATTTGAGGAAGCCCATCATTGGAATATACAAGCCAAGTTCTATAATGAAAATTCCCACTAGTATATGAAAGTGACAAAATAGGAGACTCTCTATCATGAAGATCATGGTGCTACTTTGGCACAAGTGTGGTAAAAGGATAGTAGTATTGCCCCTTCTCTCTTTTTCTCTCATTTTTTGTTTTTTTTTGGGGCCTTCTTTTTTTATGGCCTCTTTTTTCTCTTTTTTTTCATCCAGAGCCACATCCCGACTTGTGGGGGAATCATAGTCTCCATCATCCTTTCCTCACTGGGACAATGCTCTAATAATGATGATCATCACACTTTTATTTACTTACAACTCAAAGATTACAACTCGATACTTAGAACAAGATATGACTCTATATGAATGCCTCCGACGGTGTACCGGGATGTGCAATGAATCAAGAGTGACATGTATGAAAGAATTATGAAAGGTGGCTTTGCCAAAAATACTATGTCAACTACATGATCATGCAAAGCAATATGACAATGATGAAGCGTGTCATAATAAACGGAATGGTGGAAAGTTGCATGGAAATATATCTCGGAATGGCTATGGAAATGCCATAATAGGTAGGTATGGTGGCTGTTTTGAGGAAGGTAATGGTGGGTGTATGGTACCGGCGAAAGTTGTGCGGCACAAGAGAGGCTAGCAATGGTGGAAGGGTGAGAGTGCGTATAATCCATGGACTCAACATTAGTCATAAAGAACTCATATACTTATTGAAAAAATCTATTAGTTATCGAAACAAAGTACTACGCGCATGCTCCTAGGGGCATAGATTGGTAGGAAAAGACCATCGCTTGTCCCCGACCGCCACTCATAAGGAGGACAATCAATAAATAAATCATGCTCTGACTTCATCACATACCGGTTCACCATACGCGCATGCTATGGGAATCACAAACTTTAACACAAGTATCTCTCAAATTCACAACTACTCAACTAGCATGACTCTAATATCACAATCTTCATATCTCAAAACAATCATAAGGAATCAAACTTCTCATGGTATTCAATGCACTTTATATGAAAGTTTTTATTATATCCCTCTTGGATGCCCATCATATTAGGACTAAATTCATAACCAAAGCAAATTACCATGCTGTTTAAGACTCTCAAAATAATATAAGTGAAGCATGAGGGTTCATCTATTTCTTCAAAATAAAACCACCGCTGTGCCCTAAAAGGATGTAAGTGAAGCACTACAGCAAATGACAAACTACTCCGAAAGATATAGGTGAAGATCAATGAGTAGTCGAATAATTATGTAACTATGTGAAGACTCTCTAACATTTAAGAATTTCAGATCTTGGTATTTTATTCAAACAGCAAGCAAAACAAAATAAAACAAAATGACGCTCCAAGCAAAACACATATCATGTGGTGAATAAAAATATAGCTCCAAGTAAAGTTACCGATGAACGAAGACGAAAGAGGGGATGCCATCCGGGGCATCACCAAGCTTAGGCTCTTGGTTGTTCTTTAATATTACCTTGGGGTGCCTTGGGCATCCCCAAGCTTAGGCTCTTGCCCCTCCTTATTCCATAGTCCATCGAATCTTTACCCAAAACTTGAAAACTTCATAACACAAAACTCAACAGAAAACTCATAAGCTCCGTTAGTATAAGAAAATAAATCACCACTTAGGTACTGTTGTGAACTCATTCTAAATTCATATTGGTGTAATATATACTGTATTCCAACTTCTCTATGGTTCATACCCTCTGATACTACTCATAGATTCATCAAAATAAGCAAACAACACAGTGAAAACAGAATCTGTCAAAAACAGAACAGTCTGTAGTAATCTGTATCAAACGTATACTTATGGAACTCCAAAAAATTTGAAATAAATTTCTGGACGTGAGGAATTTGTCTATTAATCATCTTCAAAAAGAATCAACTAAATATCACTCTCCAGTAAAAAATGGCAGCTAATCTCGTGAGCGCTAAAGTTTCTGTTTTTTACAGGAAGATCACAAAGACTTCACCCAAGTCTTCCCAAAGGTTCTACTTGGCACAAACACTAATTAAAACATAAAACCACATCTAATAAGAGGCTAGATGAATTATTTATTACTAAACAGAAGCAAAAGGCAAAGAACAAAAATAAAATTGGGTTGCCTCCCAACAAGCGCTATCGTTTAACGCCCCTAGCTAGGCATGCTGATTTCAATGATGCTCACATAAAAGGTAAGAATTGAGACATAAAGAGAGCATCATGAAACACATGGCAAGCACATTTAAGTCTAACCCACTTCCTATGCATAGGGATTTTTTGAGCAAACAATTTATGGGAACAAGAATCAACTAGCATAGGAAAGCAAAACAAGCATAACTTCAAGATTTTAAGCACATAGAGAGGAAACTTGATATTATTGCAATTCCTACAAGAATATATTCCTCCCTCATAATAATTTCAGTAGCATCATGAATAAATTCAACAATATAACCAGCACATAAAGCAGTCTTTTCATGATCTACTTGCATAGAAATTTTACAACTCTCCACATAAGCAAATTTATTCTCATCAATAGTAGTGGGAGCAAACTCAACAAAATAACTATCATGTGAAGCATAATCCAATTGAAAATTAAAATCATGATGACAAGTTTCATGGTTATCTTTATTCTTTAGAGCATACGTGTCATCACAATAACCATCATAAATAGGAGGTATGCTTTCATCATAATAAATTTGATCATCAAAACTTGGGTGACTAAACATATCATCTTCATCAAACATAGCATCCCCAAGCTTGTGGCTTTGAATATCATTAGCATCATGGGTATTCAAAGAATTCATACTAACAACATTGCAATCATGCTCATCATTCACATATTTTATGCCAAGCATTCTATGTAATTCTTCTTCTAGTACTTGAGCACAATTTTCCTTCCCATCATTTTCACGAAAGACATTAAAAAGATGAAGCATATGAGGCAACCTTAATTCCATTTTTTGTAGTTTTCTTTTATAGACTAAAGTAGTGATAAAACAAGAAACAAAAAGATTCGATTGCAAGATCTAAAGATATACCTTCAAGCACTCACCTCCCCGGCAACGGTGCCAGAAATTGCTTGATGTCTACTACGCAACCTTCTTCTTGTAGACGTTGTTGGGCCTCCAAGTGCAGAGGTTTGTAGGATAGTAGCAAATTTCCCTCAAGTGGATGACCTAAGGTTTATCAATCCGTGGGTGGCGTAGGATGAAGATGGTCTCTCTCGAACAACCCTACAACCAAATAACAAAGAGTCTCCTGTGTCCCCAACACACCCAATACAATGGTAAATTGTATAGGTGCACTAGTTCGGCGAAGAGATGGTGATACAAGTGCAATATGGATGGTAGATATAGGTTTTTGTAATATGAAAATATAAAAACAGCAAGGTAGCAAGCGATAAAAGTGAGCATAAATGGTACTGCAATGCTAGGAAACAAGGCCTAGGGTTCATACTTTCACTAGTGCAAGTTCTCTCAACAATAATAACATAATTGGATCATATAACTATCCCTAGGACTCCCCCTTCCGAAGACGAGAGAAGGAGAAGCTGACATCCGTTCTCCTCATGGGAAGAAAAGAAGCGCCTCCGAAGATTTGTTGGTAAATGCTCCCAAGCGAGGGAAGATGCCCCTTTCAAGCGGTTCGGTTTTGGAAGACGGAGTTGTCGCGCGGTTCCTCCGTAAGGACAAGCCTTTAGCCAAATCATAAGTGAACAAGGGTGTCCTAAAATATCCCGTTCCTTTCATGTTACAAGGGTAACATCTAATATACATTTGCAGTCCGGCGCGCAGTCTTCCTCAACAGTCCTCCTCCTCGGGGGATCTGCTTCCGGAGACGATGGAAAGCGAGGCGCCTCCACAGGCCTCCTCGCCCAATAGAGCGGACGACTTTGAAGTGTCGTCCCAGAGGACCTCTCCCGATCAGCAAGTGGTGCGGGGGACAATGAAGACAACGCCCGAAGGTGAAACTTCGGTCGCCCAAGGTTCGGGGTATGCGGCCCCAACGGGGACCAATAGTGAAGGCTCCGGACTAGCCGGTTTACAGCCGGAGACGATTCTAGGGTCGAGTAAGCATATCCCTTCAAAGGGAGTCCGTACTCCAGCAGCCGCTTCCAGGAATCCGGAGGCGCCGGATACATTGATGGACATGCTGCAACATACGTCCGTCTCAGAGGAACATCGTACCTTAATGTGTACGGTAGTTGAGAGGATTTTGTCTGCAAAAAGTGGATTGAATGAAGCCTTCATGGGCCTGCTAAGAGGCTTCGAGGTACGTAATGTATTATTTTCAATTGTGCTCTTACGCGCAAAATGCACCTGTGTATAGATAGTAGCCCCTGAGACTCTCGTTGGCCTCCAAAGGGAGGCAATCAGAGGATCGAAAAAGACATGCCCAGGAAATAATCTAATTAATTGGAACACAGGCTGTTACATCCATGGCGACTGCCCACACTATAGAGGTTGCAGGTCTGAAGCAGAAACTTGATGTGGCGGATGACGACATCACCCTTATTAACAGGCGGCTTGACGAGGCGCAAGGTATGTTTTGGGGCGGTCAGTATATGTATGTATAATAACATGAGCATGAAGCTGAGACATGCATTACTACAGATAGTGCTGCCGCAGTTGAGACCCTTCGGGCTGAGCTTGCCCGAGCCAAGGAGCAAGCCAGGATGAGTAATGTGGCTGCCAGGAAGGCAGCTGATGAGTGAAAGGCCGAACAGGCGGCTCGGTGCCAGTGCGAGGAGAGAATGTCTACCATGGCGTGTGAGCTAAAGGATGCCACTGGCAAATGCCAAACATTCGAGGAGGAGAACAAGGCAAAAGTAGCCGAACTCAACCAGGCCTTACAAGATGCGAGAGAAGCACGGACTCAGTCTAGAGCGGCTCGCGAGGAGATCCGGCAAGCTGGGGAAATAGCGGCCGGTAAGCCCTTTCTGTTACAGACTAAATTCGGCGATTCGAAGTATGCCCCGCTTAATCAAATGTGGAGCTCTCCAGACACATTTTTGGACTTGCCGAAGAGTGTCTCCGATGCGGCGTAGTTTTTCCAAGCGCAAGAAGGGCAAGCAACGGAGAAGCTTTTCGGGTCACAATTCAGCGCGCTGAAGCGTCCGCTGTTGCTGAACGAACAGATGGCCAGTGGGCTAAGCTCCACAAGATATCCGGATCTGCCATGAAGGACGTCGTGGTCCGGCTGTGGCTGACTGAGCCAGTTCCGAATAGTTATTTTGGTTTGGTGCAGCGACTTGTTGATGTGGTGCCGCGTATCGACGTCGTGAAGCGATCAACGTGCATTGAAGGTGCATGGATGGCCTTTGCCCACGTCAAGACGTATTGGGCGAAGATGAAGGCCACCGATATTGCAGCGAAGAGTCCACCCGGGGGCGAGGACAATCACACGCCGGAGCATTATTTCGAAGATGTCCTAGAGGGCACCCGCTTGATAGAGGGTCAGTGCTCAAAGGATATGATATTCGAATGAATGTACCCAAACAATATTATGATGTATTAAGGCTATGTTTTTATACTTTTGCCTAAAAGTTTTTGATTCCTCCTGTGCGGCCGTTTTTTTTGGGTATATAATCTGAAAGTTTACCAGTCGTCGGCTTCGGCCCCCTCGCATATAATACGGGGGTGTGTGGAAAAAGCACTTGATCACTCTTGACCCAACGTCTTGGTCCGTGAAGGAGGTGTCAATGCGGCGAACTAGGCAATCGGATTATAGGGCTTTAACACTTTCACTTAGCCATAGGAGTTTGACGGTGGGTCTACGATATAGCCCCTGGTATGTACGCAGTTATCCGGATACGGTGCGTTACATAGGTGACCAGAAGAACGGTCCTTCGTTTAGTACAGAAGGAATCGCGAGAGATTCTGATAAGTCATCGAGTGGTTGACCGCTCTCGCCGCATCATGACAATCAGTTTTCGGCTTTCTCTACTGAGGTGCTTGACCGGATGAATCGGAAACACAATCGCAGTAGTTCTCCCTTTGCTACGTTAGCCGATGGGACAGAATGTAAGGTAGTAAGCACAGGAGCCGGGCAACCCAACTATTGACCAAAGACATGATTCAGAGCTGATGCATATAAGGCCAAACTCGTGACGCCGAAGTATGATGTAAAGCTATTCAGACTTGTCGGCAACTCATATGTTGCTATATCGAGCCCCTGGCAATTTTTGCCGAGGTGCGAGCGTGAAACAACCGAAGAAGCAAAATTCAGTTCTTTAGAAAAAGCAAATACTGAATACGGATTATGTTCACTGGAATCTGATCGATATGTCAATCGCAATCTTACAGATAATAATGCCACTACCCAGGCTATTTGACATGCCGGGGGTCGAAGGCTCAGGGAAAAGGCACTTTACAGGCTCGAAATAAAGAGTGCGGTCTACAAAACATTATTTGGACCTCCTGTCGCACGTCTGCGCCGCCTTGCCTCGGTGAAAGGACTCCTTAACAGGAATAGCCTTTGGGTAAGTGTACGAGGCCGAATCCCGAAAGAGTCCGTAAGATGACCAGCCTTGGAGTCACCTGTGGTAAAAGATAAAAATAGTTAGAAAAAGGAAAAAGGCTATGGTAGTGCGAACCGCATTGTAGGCCTGTCCGTATTGTGCCTCCGCCGATGACCAGGGTATTTTAAGTGCATAATTATGTATGCGCGGTACCAACTTCGCAGGTATATGAGGCGAACGACGGAGGCCGAACTGCTAATCCAGCTCTGAGATTGATCATTCTTGTTTAATAGAGACCGAAGGCTCAATGGCCGATGAGATACGCGGCTTGATGAGGCCGCTTTGTACTTTGGTTGTAGTAGCCATAGTATGCTCCTCTGTACGGAGGGAGCGTTCCGTATTTCCATTTATCGTTATGACGCCATGTGGGCTGGGCATCTTAAGTTTTGCATAGCGTAGTGTGGGACCGCATTAAAACGAGCCAAAGTGGTACGCCCCAGAGGTGCATGGTAGCTACTACGGAACATGACAATGTGATGGAGCCCGTGCAGTGAGCTTCTACGCCAGGTACTACTCCCTTGAGGGTAGTTGTGGTGGGATTGATTCTTGAAGGATCAATGCCCATTTTGCGGACAATGTTTTGGTAGAGTAGATTAAGGCTACTGCCACCGTCCATAAGGACTTCCGTGAGATGGAACCCATCGATAATTGGGTCGAGGACAAGAGCTGCTGAACCTGTGTGACAGATACTGACTGGGTGGTCCTTGCAATCAAAAGTGATCGGGCAGGCCGCCCATTGATTAAATTTTGGGGCGACCGGCTCTATGGCGTAGGCGTCCCGTAGTGCGCACTTGCGCTCCCCTATAGGGGTGTGCGTCATGTATACCATGTTTATTGTTTTTACTTTGGGGGGAAATTGCTTCTGACCCCCGGTGTTCGGTTGGCGAGTCTCTTCGTCATCGCTGTCACTGGGCGGCCCCTTCCCCTTGTGTTCGGCATTAAGCTTGCCGGCTTGTTTGAAAACCAGACAACTTCTGTTGGTATGATTGGCTGGTTTATCGGGAGTGCCATGAATCTGGCAGGGCCGATCCAGTATCTTGTCTAAATTGGATGGCCCGTCTCTGTTTGCCTTGAATGGCTTTTTCCGTTCACCGGGTTTGGAGCCGCTGAATCTGGCGTTCACCGCCGTGTCTTGTGCTCCTTCGTTACTATTTCGACGCTTGTGTTTAGTGTGTCGTGGCTTGCCACTGCCGTCTCGAACTTCGGAGGTGCCCGGATCACTGATTTTGTTGCTTCTACGAGCGAGCCAGCTGTCTTCCCCCGCGCAAAAGCGGGTCATTAGAGCGGTAAGGGCTGCCATGGATTTCTGTATTTCTTGGCCGAGGTGGCGGGCGAGCCACTCATCCCGGGCGCTGTGTTTGAAAGCCGCGAGGGCTTCGGTGTCCGGACAATCGACAATTTGGTTCTTTTTAATTAAGAACCTAGTCCAGAGCTTCCTGGCTGACTCTCCGGGCTGCTGGATGATGTGACTTAGGTCATCGGCGTCTGGCGGCCGGACATATGTACTTTGGAAGTTATCGCGGAAGGCGTCTTCTAGGTCCTCCCAGCTGCCAATGGAGTTCTCTGGAAGGCTGTTTAGCTAGTGCCGCGCTGGTCCCTTTAGTTTTAGTGGGAGGTATTTGACGGCGTGGAGATCATCACCCCGGGCCATGTGGATATGGAGAAGAAAATCTTTAATCCATACCAAGGGATCTGTTGTTCCATCGTATGATTCGATATTCATGGGTTTAAACCCTTCTGGGAATTCGTGTTCCATTACTTCATCAGTGAAGCAAAGGGGGTGTGCAGCGCCTCTATATCGGGCCAAGTCACGACGTAGCTCGGATGGAGTTCGTCTGCGATTTTCGGGTCAGACGTGGTTATGTTTGTCGCATCCGGCTAGGTGGCCGTCGTCGCGCGTCGGTGCACGCCCTTGCGATCCGTAGATTGATCTTGTCTGACCTGCTCTACTGTCCAGGTCATGTCGTAGGGTCATATGTATAACCCCAAGTTGTTTTATCTCTGCCTTTACGACGAGGTAGTGTGGGCTGGTGTTCGGCTTGAGGTGCCGCTTTGTCCTGACCACGTGGTGGTCGATCAGCCGCCTTACGCGCTGATGGTACGGGCTCAAGTGCCTCGTCATCAAATTGAGGTAGCAATTTGCGCTTCGGATAGCTTTTTATGGGGCGCTCAAGGCCGTATTCCTCGGCTCAAGGCCATCTGTCGTTGAGTGTATCCTATTCGGCTTGAAGCGGTTGCTGCTTCCTTTTCGGGCTCCTTGCTGTTGCGACGAGCTGTTGCTTAAAGCGTTCTTGCTCGAGGGGTTCTTCTGGCACGATGAAGTCTTCGTTGCCAAGGCTTATTTCGTCTTCGGAGGGTGGCATATAACTGCCATCCTCTGAGTCATCGTTCCCAACTGTCTCGTCGGGGTTACTCTGCCCTTCCTCCCTATCTTCCTGTTCAGAAGCTGGTTCGATGAGGGCATCTAAGTCTTCGGCGTTCTCCGGAGTATTTTTTTCTCTGGTGCCAGTATTGCTTTCTTTGTCACGGCGTGATTTTGAACGGCGCCGCTGATGCCGCCGCTTCGGTGGTTTATCAGCGTTATTGTCCTTAACTGGATCCCTACCGCCGTCCTCGCCATCGTCTTTGGATGTATCCACCATATATATATCGTACGTGGAGGTGGCCGCCCAGCGTCCGGTATGCGGTGGGCTTTGTGCATGCTCCTCTCCGGCGTCGTCGTCCATACCGTTGATGTCTTCGGAGTTGTAATCGAGCCTGCCGGTTAAGTCCTCGACCGTGGCTATAAGGTGGGTGGTGGGTGGGAGGAAAAATTCCCTGCTCTCAGCCCCTAGTCCGGGTTGGGCATAGTTCGGACGTTGCTCCTCTGTAATGAGAAGGGATTGCATTAAGTCCAGAGCCTCGCTTAAAGGCGAGGTTTGTTCAGAGAGAAGAGAGTCCGCGGAGTACGGCGGGAGGGATACTCCCCGGCCGGACTCACACGGTGCTGACTCCGAGGGATCGAAGCCAGTTTCTCGAGAAGGGTCTGGCTTCGTGATGGTTGCCAGCGACGCTACTTCAACCGGCTCTCCCGTACTGGGTTTGGTGGCCGCAGATAGTCCGGCGAGCTCGAGAAGCCCGTCTTCGGACATGGCGACGCACTCCGGCTCTGAGGCCAGAGCGGGAGTTGGAGTCGCGAATCCTTGGAAGATCAAGTCTCCCCGGACGTCAGCGACATAGTCCAGGTTTCGAAAACTAATCCGGTGACCTGGGGCCTAGCTGTCGATCTGCTCTAGATGGCCAAGCGAGTTGGCCCGCAGTGCGAAGCCGCCGAACACGAAGATCTGGCCGGGGAGAAAAACTTCCCCCTGGACAGCGTTGTTGTAGATGATTGACGGAGCCATCGAACCTCTTGAAGACGACACCGCGGAACTCTCAATGAAAGCGCCAATGTCGGCGTCAAAACCGGCGGATCTCGAGTAGGGGGTCCCGAACTGTGCCTCTAAGATTGATGGTAACAGGAGATAGGGGACACGATGTTTACCCAGGTTTGGGCCCTCTCTATGGAGGTAATACCCTACTTCCTGCTTGATTGATCTTGATGAATATGAGTATTACAAGAGTTGATCTACCACGAGATCGTAATGGCTAAAACCCTAGAAGTCTAGCCTGTATGATTATGATCGTCCCTATGGGCTAAACCCTCCGGCTGATATAGATACCGGAGGGGACTAGGGTTGTACAAAGTCGGTTATAGAGAAAGGAATCTTCATATCCGAACGCCAAGCTTGCCATCCCCGCCAAGGAGAGTCCCATCCGGACACGGGAGAGAGTCTTTTGTCTTGTATCTTCATGGCCCATCAGTCCAGCCCATGCCCAGCAGGCTGGACGTCCGAGGACCCCTTAATCCAGGACTCCCTCACCCCCCCACACACCGATAGTTGAATGTTGTAGGTAAATATCCATGCCACAGAGAAAAACTGCACCTCTGCCCTCTCAAATTCCAGTAGGCCAGCCGCCCTATATCTTTGACGTGGGAAAACACAAATTCGATGGCACTCTTTATCAATCGTGCAGCCACACACTTCATCCCTGTTTCCGATTCTATCGATATCTCACGTCCATGACTCCGTTTCACACACATTGCATATGTTACATTTTTTTGTTTAAGATATCATCGACACATTGCCTCTGTTTCGCACAAACCAACTCTCTCACACCCACCCACGTACGTACCTGCACCTAAAGAAGAGGTGCACGCATGACGCACTACTCACGTCTCGTTCCTGGCCACACCCGCGCGGGTACACGGTGGAGTTCGTTCCTGTAGGAAAAGGCAGCCGACGTGATAATTTGATGCGTGTAGCGGTTGTTTACTCGAAGGAGGGTCAGGTACCACGGCTAGATGGAACAAAGTTCGACTTGACGCGTTAGTATTAAATAAAGTTATATATTCCTCAATGGCACGTACAGAATATCAAACGATTGCCGTGGGGAAAATGGAAAAATCCGCTCCACTATATAGAACGGAGCCTGCCTGCCGGGGTTTGTGTCTCGTCACACCATCTCACACAAGGCGGCGGTTGCCTCTCTCTCTCTCTCTCACCGTTGGTCAGTGATCTAGCCGCATCCCGTCCGCCGGCGAAAAGGGAGGATGTGCATCGTTTCTCCGTTCGACGGCGTTGAGGCAGCACGTCCCGATCTGCGGTACCCGCCGTTCTCTCTGACCAACCTCCGGCGTGGTAGGGCCTTCGCCACTTGCTCGCTGCCGCAGTATGGGCAGATCCCGGCCGCCGGCGCCCTCCTAGTAACATCCCGACGACCCTCAGGTACAGCTTCCTCCGGCCTTGCTCCACTGCCCATCTTCTCTCGTTGCTGCATGTGGATCTTCTTTATTTTTTTGCTTAAAACGTATCTCGGCCGGCGTACTTTCCATCTTGCAATGTCGTCCTCAAACCATTTTTGGTAAACCACCATGCTGCTATCTTTCCCTTATTACATGGAATATGATTCTTTTTTGTCGGCGTATGTGTCTTCATCTCGTGTTATTGGGCAGTAATTGTTTCCTTTCTACCTCCTTTTGCAAACAGGGCTATCCATTTTCACCTCGTTGCTATTGCGACATTTTGGTGAACTGCACAAATCACTTTTTTTCATAAGAGTGTTTTGTGCAGTTCCGCCAAAATGTCACACGGGCAAGGTTTTTACATTTCTGTGGGACTGCAGAAAGGGAGATTGGTTTTGCTATCGCGCTCATCCAACTCCGTGCCTAATCTTCTCCAACAAGTAGTTAGTCCTAAAGAGAGATCGCATAGGTGATCGGCTTCTATTTGTGTGTGTTATGTTTCATCATCTAGTTCCACTATTATTGTAATCACACTGACTGGATATCTTTGCAAACAGGGATGGTCAGCTCGATTTTAGTGGAGCTGCACAAAATGATCGGATTTTGGTGTCCTCCATACACCTCTTTTTTGGCTACAAAGCTGGGTGAAACTAGCTGCCAAGTAATGAACACTGTGCCCAGGAAATGGAGCCATGCCTACGAACAGCATCGATCAATTATATTTTTTTCTTTATTTGTACACCTTCTCACAACTTTGTCTTCAGTTGTGATGTGAATATTGGCACTGCTCTGCGAACCATTGAGATGCATTAGCAGCCATGGTAGTTTCATTTGTATTTGATGGAATGTTGTAACGAGATAATCTTGAGGCAAGAGGACACATGAATCCTAAGTTGAAACCTTTTTTTCCTGCGGGAACCAAAGTTGAAACCTTCATAGCATCACAGTACAATTTCATTAAAATTATGCATACATGTAAACAAATCCTGAAGGATTGATAGCAATGCTAGAAACAATTCAACTTCGTTCGCCGACATGTGGGACATCCTTCATCCGGCTCCACCTGCCATGTAGCAATATTGAGTGCACAACTGCAGCGAAAGATTCACCCCGGTCGTTGCGCCGTAGTAGTAATGACTAGTGAGCAATCAAATTACAGAGCCCCACCTTTGCCACAGTAAGTTGCTCGGATGAAGCAACCATCATTTCTCTGTTCCTTGAATCCGCTGGTACTCCCATACTCCCAGAGTAATAAGTTGGTCGGGCGAAGCAACCATCACTTCACCTTTCCCACAGTAAGTACTAGTAGCTCCTTTATTTTTACTCTAGAAATAACCACACATGAATATTGGCGGTAGCAGCACAGCAACTGAATCAAAAATCGAAACCAACCAATGAACTACTACTAATGGTGAGTGTTTGCTAGTATCATGTACTCCGTCTGTCCATGTATATAGGGCTTAATGCGTTTACCGAGACTAACTTTGGCCCTGTTTGGATCCATGGGTTAGAGTTAGTTTGAGCTAGTTGGGGCTCAAATAGTCCTAAAGTATCCAAGCATGAGGGTTAAATTGGAGCAAGTTGCACCCAACCCACCAAAAAGAACTATCCCACCCAAGAGGTGCTAATTGGAGATAGTTCTCATTGGGCCCACTGGAAAATCACTTTTCTCTCTCCATCAAGTGCATTTATTGTCAATCTAACCCTGTCACCCAAACACCTCTTTGGCTATAGTTAGTTCAGGGTTAGTCATGAGTTAGTCTAACCTCTAGCTAAGTTAGAGTATCCAAACAGGAGCAGTATAGGACATGCAAGTTGCTCAAAGTATACAGTCAAATTTGTATGTGAAAGGATCTTTTTTTTAAACGAAATGTGAAAGGATCTTCGAATGATGTAATTTTTAAATTATATAAAATCTTATCAATAGTCAAAGGCATCCTCGAAGAATACACTAGGCCCTATATAAAATCTTATCAATAGTCAAAACCAAGTGTTCTAAATGAGTTCTAAACGAGAAACTGGACCCAATCATGGGACGACACGCCTATTTGGCCCGTCGGTCAAAGCGCTTCCTCTTCTTGGCATAACAATAGAGTACATTATTTTTTTAGAATGCTCATGGCATGTCGGTAACATGTGATGAGTTAACCGACCTCAATAGACGGCAAAAACGCCAGCCCGCCGCACTTTGAGAGAGACGAGGAGCGAGAAGCGATACGGGCTGCTGGATTACTAGAGCTAGGTGTCGCACGGAGGCCAAGAAAAATGGTGATAGCGTGGGTTAGCCATGTAGTATGATGTAACTACACTGGGCTGCCGTGTTTCGTACTCTTCCAGTCCACTGTGGAGATGATTGGTTGATTTTATATCGCCGAATAATATAAAATATTATGAGTGCAGACGCTCCACCACGAGGTTCCCTGCTCCTTCTCGGTCGTCGGGAATCTATGCTCTTCCACTCTTTTTTATTGACGTCAGCTTTGCTCATCCTTTTGCCAACACGCGGAAACTCGCAGAACAACGAGAAGCTTGTTTACTACGCCTTCTCCCTCGCCAATGCCTGCGCGGTGGCTCGTAGCGCGAGGATAATCTTTTCTTGCGGTGGACGTGCAACAGTTCATAGTGGGAGTAACATAGGAGTAGTAACATAGCGCAGTCCAAGACAAGTTTGCTTATGTGGCATGTATTTAATGAGGAGAGATGTGTTTAGAGTAACATAACATGTAGTGTGGGGCACAAGCGAGTAGTCCATTGTAGAAACTAGGGTGGTGCCAGATTAATTCTGCATGTAAATAAGCTTGTAACCGTGGATTTGGGGCTCTTTCCCCTCTCTTCTTTAATGAATGATACGCACACTCGTGCGTATTCAAGAAAAAAATATGTTACTGTAACATAGCGCTTTCCAAGAGAGGATCGATGAGTCTATAAGGTAATAAATGAAGCCAACTAGTATGACACTACTACTATGTTACTTTGCCTTATGGAGGTAGTAACTTAGACTAGTGTCATATGCATGACACTAGTCTAAGTTACTCTGCACTATGACCAGCCTAAGAGCATGGTTAACAGTATAGCCAGCTGATGGCTATAAGAAACTGCCATGTCATGTATAGCCATCATTTATAGTCACTCATATAGTAGTGTGGGCTACAAGGTAGGGTATAACATCACTTAGTACTTTTTTCAACCTTCTATCTTTCTCTTTCTTCACATTTATTCTATTTGTCTAGGAATCCGCATATAGCTAGGCTCTTGCATGAGATCCCACTCCCCATAATTTTCCTCGTCATCATGTGAGTCCTAGAAGATCTCACCCACATCTTCATTAGGGATGCAGCCGCCTTGATAGACAACATGCGCAGAAGGAGTAGAGGCGACTGGGGACGCACCACATCGTGGGCACTCCGTACGTGCTCGTGTGCGTGCAACGTGCGTGCTTTTCCATCGGTGCTAGCTCTAAGGCCGAGGCTGCGGTCGTCTTCGTCTTCGACTATTCGTTGAGCAACGACGGCAAAGAGGTGCTGCAAGAGATGCGTAGGCGCCGTTGTGTGCGAGCTTCGTCGTAGCACGACGAACCGGACGTCGTCGCAGATGGCACACGCCTCCATGTAGCTAAGTGTGTGCGCATGCATGTGTTATTCACGTGCATTCTGCGGCCAAGTGTGTGCATGCATGTGTTGTGTACGTGCGTTGTGTGCTCCATGCTATGCGCGTATGTGCATGAGTAGGATCGCCATGAGTTAGTGCGTTGGCGTGTGTACATGCATAGCTGCATGTGTCATGTACATGCGGGGCTTCTTGTGTGGTTATCAATATAAACTATAGAACATCTTCAACTTAGCATCCTGATGTATCGTCTCTACTCCCTCCGTCCGGTGAAGTGTGTATGTTTGGGTTTAAAATTTGTCCACAAAAGAGTGTACTTCTATCTTTCCAATGCACTTTAAACTATTTTCTCTCATCACACAGTAATCAAGACCAATAGCATTCTATACATAGTCTTCTTAATTTCTACACGCACTTAGCTCATTGGGGGTTGGGTAATTAAAGAGGAGAGAGAAAGTGGCTTGCATCTTCCCAATGCGTTTTTAACTTCACTCTATAATTTGTCCTAAAATTTCTAGATGTACACTTTTCACCGGACGGATGGAGTAGTGGTTAGCGAAGAGTTCATGTTCTTTTCTTTGTTTATAGGTAGGCATGCGGCAAAAAACAGGGAAAACGCGCAAGGTTCCTTGCAGATGCTCCACTGCGAGGTTCCTTGCTCCTTCTCGATCGTCAGGAATCTATGTTCTTCAACCCCCTTTTTTTACGTGAGCTTTGTTCATCCTTTTGCCAACACGCGAGACATCTATCATCAAGGTGCACGTGTCATGCAAGAAAATGGAGATAATCAGATAAGCAGTGCGTAAGTGAGTCGTGCACTTCGATGGCACCTACTACACAATATTTTTTCTCCTCGATGGAAACGTGAATAGTGCACGTACTCAACGTTGGAGCACGGGATGGGGGGGGTAGCCATGACATGGTGAGCCCTTTTTTGGAGAGAGTACGTACTAAATAACTTTGATGTGTCCCGTCAACTCGCAGAATGACAAGAAGCCTGCTTACTACGCCTTCTCCCTCGCCAACGCATGCGCGGTGGCTCGCAGCACGAGGAGAAACTTTTGCTTACAAGCGGTGGACGTGTTGTAGTTCATTTGGTGTCAGATTGCCAGAAGTACTACTGTAGTACCATCATTATTGTTCGACTTTCAGAAGAGGCAAAGAGCCAAGCGCAAGGTCACCTACTAACCTTAGGCTACGCATAGTGGGAGTCATATAAGTAGGGGTGCCTCCTTTTTTATCCTAGAAATAACCACACGCGAATATTGGACGGTAGCAGCACAACAACTGAATCAAAAAATCGAAACCAACCGATGAACTACTACTACTGGTGAGCGTTTGCTAGTATCATGTACTCCGTCTGTCCATGTATATAGGGCTTAATGCATTTTCTGAGACTAACTTTGGCCCTGTTTGGATCCATGGGTTAGAGTTAGTTTGAGCTAGTTGGGGCTCAAATAGCCCTAAAGTATCCAAACATGAGGGTTAAATTGGAGCAAGTTGCCCCAAACCCACAAAAAAAACTATCCCACCCAAGAGTCTGTAACATGTGATCAGTTAACAGACATCAATAGACGGCGAAAACGCCAGCCCGCCGCACTTTGTTCATCCTTTTGCCAACACGCGGGATATCTAGCATCAAGGTGCACGTGTCATGTAAGAAAATGGAGATAAGCAGTGCGTAAGTGAGTCGTGCACTACGATGGCACCTAGTGCTACGCAATATTTTCCTCCTCTATGGCACGTGAATAGTGCACGTACTCAATGACCGAGCACGGGATGGTAGCCATGGACTTGGTCGGCCCTTTTTGGAGAGAGTACTAAATACTACTACGTATTAACTTTGATGTGTCCCATCAACTCGCAGATCGACAAGAAGCACACACTGAGACTACCCATAGTGGGAGTAACATCTACACTCTTATAAAAACAGAGTTGGTGATGATGGTGTGCCTGCCATCCTGCAATATAGGTCGTCCGATTTATATCTGACGTACAGGAAGGAAACTATGGAAATTTTGCAAAATCTACACTCTTATAAAAAACAGAATTGGTGATGATGGTGTGCCTGCCATCCTGCAATATAGGCCGTCTGATTTATATCTGACGTATAGGAAGGAAACTATGGAAATTTTGCAAAAAGTACCCACACACCTCTCCACATTTGCAAATAAGGCCTTCCCTCATTCATCCTTTTCTCTCACAAGATAAACTAGTCATACAAATGCATCTTGATGTTACGTGCAACGCACGGGCATCTTGCTAGTAGGTAGTAACATCACACATGTCTAGATAAACTAGATGATGTGTGTGACGCCCGGATAATTAAGCTACAGTAATCCCACGTTAACGATGCCACGTCACCTCCGTTACTGTTGCTAATCTCGCGTTGGATCAAAACTGTTCAAATTTGAATTTGAATTTTTGTCAAACATCAAAAAATTTCAAACACTAAAACTAAAATGTTCGGAGGGTGCCAATTAATGCCTAGGTATTTATGGTGAAGGAACCACGCTTTTACAAAATGCCTAGATATTTTAAAATGGATTAAATCAGAAAGGAAAATAAATAAAAGAAAAGGAATAAAAACAGAAAACAAAAATAAATACAAAAAAAGAAGAAAAGGGAACCCCCCCCCCCCACTGGGCTTCGGCCCACCAGGCCGGCCCAGCCGGCCACCCACCCCATTCCCACCACTTAACCCCCTCACGCCCCCGAAACCCTAACCCACGCACCCACTCCCCCCCATGACGCACCCCCCTCCCCCGATCCGATCTGGATCGGGGGCCGAATGGCTCCGACCCCGTCGTCGCCCGACGCCGTCATCGGACCCCGCAGCCGCCCGGAGCCCCACCTCGCCAGACTGCCTCCCCATCGCTGTCGTCCCCGTGGACCTCCTCAACCCCCACTGCCCCTGTGCCCTGCAACCCCTTGTGAGGCCCCCTCCTTCTCCTCTGCCCCGCTCTACTGCACACGCGCGCCTCGCCCGCACGCTGCGCCTGCACGCATCGCGCGCTGCGCCCGCGGCTACCGTGCTGCCCCTCCTCCTGCCGCTCGCGCACCGCGCCCGCTCGCGCGAGGCCGCACCCGAGCCTCCCGCGCTCAGTGCTCCGCCGCCCGCACCGCGCACCCTCGCAGCCGCCCGCTTCGCCTCGAACCCACGCGCGCCGCGCCGCCCCGCCTCCCTGCCGCTGGCCCCGCCCCGCTGGCCTCGGCTCCCCGTCGTCCGCTAGCGCGCCACCTCCCAGAACGTTTCCGCCACCGCCTGCCTGCCCCGCCACGGCGGCGCTGCCGTGGCCTCACTGGCCCGCGCGCCCGCAGCACGCACCTCCCTGCTCGTGCGCAACGCAGCCAGGCGCCAGTGCTCGTCCCGCGCGCCTCGCCTTCGCTCCCTGCCCTGGTGCCCCCCCCCCCCCGACGTGGCCTCGCCGCTACCACCTCAGGCAACCGGCCTCGCCGTGCCCATGGCCGCCCCCTGTCGACCTGGGTGATATGCCCAATCGGTCCGGGAGCCCGTGCCCATTGCCGCTAGTGCGAGCGCCAGCTAAGACCCCCATCTCTATGACGAATGGGGCCCACGCCCAGAACGAAAATTTAAAAAGATTTAATTTAAAAAATAATAATAGATAAACAAATAATTAAAATTAATTAAAATATTAATTAATTAATTAATTAAAGAATTAATTAACTTAATTAATCCTAATTAGATTAACCTAATGACTTAGTTTAGTTAATTAATCTGTTAGGTTAGTTAAGAGTCAATGACAGCTCGGACCCACACGTTAGTTTGACCCAGTCAACGCCCTGTTGACTGCTGACGTCATGCTGACGTCAGCATACACTATTCTGGATAATGTTGATTTAAAATAATTAAATAAATCCTAAAAATGATTTAAATCTTTAAAATTTAATATAAAATAATCCGTAGCTCGGATGAAAATACTTTGTACATGAAAGTTGCTCAGAACGACGAGACAAATCCGAATACGCAGCCCGTTCGTCCGCCACACATCCCTAGAATAGCAAACACGCAACTTTCCCCTCCGTTTCATCTGTCCAAAAATGCGAAACACCGGGAATACTTTCCCGGATGCTTTCCCCCTTCGCTGGTATCACCTACTACCGCGTTAGGACACACCTAGCACCGCTCATTGTCATGTCATGCATCGGCATGCTTATGTTTGCATTATATTTATTGTTTCTTCCCCCTCTCCTCTCGCTAGACACCGAGACCGACGCCGCTGCTACCCAGTACGACTACGGTGTTGACGACCCCTCCTTCTCAGCTGAGCTTCCAGGCAAGCCCCCCCTTGATCACTAGATATCGCCTATTCCTTCTCTCTACTGCTTGCATTAGAGTAGTGTAGCATGTTACTGCTTTCGGTTAATCCTATTCTGCTGCATAGCCTGTCATTGTTGCTACAGTTGTTACCCCTACCTGCAATCCTAAATGCTTAGTATAGGATGCTAGTATTCCATCAGTGGCCCTACATTCTTGTCCGTCTGCCATGCTATACTATCGGGCCGTGATCACTCGGGAGGTGATCACGGGTATATACTTATATACATAATATATGATACATGTGGTGACTAAAGTCGGGTCGGCTCGTAGAGTACCCATGAGTGATTCACAGATTGGGGGCTGAAAGGACAATTGTCCCGACGGCCCTCTGGGTGGATCTTTGTGGCGGAGCGACAAGGAAGGTTGAGACTACCTAGGTGAGAGGTGGGCCCGGCCCTGGTCGGCGTCTGTGGTTACTTCAAAATTAACACGCTTAATGAGATCTTGGTAGTTGATCTGAGTCTGGCCACTGGCCTATACGCACTAACCAACTACGCGGGAATAGTTATGGGCACTCGACGTTGTGGTATCAGCCGAAGCCTTCGTGACGTCAGCGACTGAGCGGCGCGCGCTGGGTTGGACCGTGTAACGCAACTTCCTTTGAAATGGAGGTTGCTAGGTCTGCTCTCCGGCTGCGTACACAACGTGCAGGTGTGCAATGGGCGATGGGCCCAGGCCCCTACGCGCATAGGATTTAGACCGGCGTGCGGACCTCTCTGTTGTGCCTAGGTGGGGCTGCGACGTGTTGATCTTTCAAGGCCGGGCATGACCCAGGAAAGTGTCTCCGGCCAAGGGGATCGAGCATGTTGGGTAATGCGGTGCACCCCTGCAGGGAAGTTGATCTATTCGAATAGCCGTGTCCACGGTAACAGGCGACCCGGAGTTGTACCTTGACCTTATGACAACTAGAACCGGATACTAAATAAAACACACCCTTCCAAGTGCCAGATATAACCCGGTGATCCCTCTCTAGCAGGGCGACGAGGAGAGGATCGCCGGGTAGGTTTATGCTATACGATGATGCTTGGTGAACTTACCATCTATTCTCTTCTACACGATGCAAGATGGAGACTGCCAGAACCGTAGTCTTGGACAGGACTAGCTATCCCCCTCTTATTCTGGCATTCTGCAGTTCAGTCCACCGATATTGCCCCTTTACACTGATACCCATGCATATGTAGTGTAGATCCTTGTTTGCGAGTACTTTGGATGAGTACTCACGGTTGCTTTCTCCCTCTTTTCCCCTTTCCATTCTTCTGGTTGTCGCAACCACATACTGGAGCCCAGGAGTCAGACGCCACCGTCGACGACGACCCCTACTACATCGAGGGTGCCTACTACTACGTGCAGGCCGGTGACGACGACCAAAAGTAGTTCAGGAGGATCCCAGTAAGGAGGCCTGCGCCTCTTTCGATCTGTATCCCAGTTTGTGCTAGCCTTCTTAAGGAAAACTTGTTTAACTTATGTCTGTACTCAGATATTGTTGCTTCCGCTGACTCGTGTATGATAGAGCACTTGTATTCGAGCCCTCGAGGCCCCTGGCTTGTATTATGATGCTTGTATGACTTATTTTATTTTTTAAAGTTGCATTGTGATATCTTCCCGTGAGTCCCTGATCTTGATCGTACACGTTTGCGTGTATGATTAGTGTATAATTGAATCAGGGGCGTCACAAGTTGGTATCAGAGCCCACTGCCTGTAGGAATCCCCCTTCCAAACTCCTTGGCTGAAGTTGAGTCTAGACATTGCAAAACTTTTTACTAACATGGTTGTGTGGCTTACAGGCCCACGTCGCCATTGGGTGGAATTAGGATCTTTTATTCCTCGTCTATACTCTGGGATTCTGATCTCTCTTATACTCGGGTTAAATGATTTTGCTAAATCTAACACCAGGTTCTCGTAAGTACTTCCTCCCGGAGAGCCCTCACTCCAGATGATTGCTTGGTGCATCGAAGGATTCCGAAGATACCCTCCGATGTTCTCTCGAGACATTGTGCCATCGCTATTGCAATTCCCTACCACTGATAAATCCCTATGGATAACTACATACACTTGCCATTCATACAATCATTCCCCGTTGATCTTGTTGCTACAAGATACCTCAAAATTCTTTCTATTGTTCTGAGAACCGTTTGTGCCTACCGCCTTGCAGTTCTTTGCCACATGAATACCCCTGCGGATAATTCTTCACACTTTCCGAGTATCTGCTCATCCCAAGTTGTTCATGTGTTTCACAAAGGTCTACGAAATACAATCCGATCTTTCAAAAATCCTTAGCAACTTATTGCTATTGAAATGCTTACGTGCTTGCATTATGATTAATCCCATAAGTCTGGTAATCTTATTGGCATCCTTTGTCATTATCATTTTGAGTCTGTTGATTCAATACGTGCGAATGCACACAATCATCAATCGACCCTTCTAAATTATCTTTTCGGCTCAGGCGTCATTTTGAACATGAGCTGGTTCTCGACCAAACTATTTGTCATCGATTGTGCCTCTGGTCTATTCAACTTATCCATCCTTGATCAGAGCGTCTGCTTCTGATCCTTCGTTTTGGAAATCATAATTCCTCTGTTATCTAAGCATCGAATTATTCATATGTTCTATGATCTGATGCCCTTGCATTCCTTCTTCCTCTGATTGAGTACCGATAATCACGTCAACTCCGTTGTAGATTGCCCGATCCGTTGTTGGATTTCATCTGACATCGTCCTTCATATTCAATAACCTTGTGAGCATTTCCATGTGTATATAATGCCTTTGGTAATTTGTATCCTCTGCTTTGATAACCATACTCTACTTTCGAGCTTGTATTATTTACTCTGAAGTTTGTGGTATATGTTCCTAAGATGCACCGATGGGTTGAACCAACGCCTTCCCTAATCTGTGTCAACCCGGAAGATTTCACGGGTCATACTTATCTGGTATTGCACCAGGTAAAACTTTCAACAACTAATGTCATTTTCGAAATACGAGAGGTGAATGGAAAGTTATACATTGAAGATGTGGGAGTCGACCCTGAACCTTTGTGTTCATGCCCATGGACCCAATGTGGAACTTATCATGGAAGCTTCTTGCAAAAGTATTGAATCATTTGAATAATTCTTCCGGAGTCATTATATTGGATCCCTTGCAGTTATGGTTCCGACCATGCTAACTTTATTTAATATATTTCTGAAAGGAAACCATTCCAGTGCCTTGTTTATTTTGACAAGGTTAAAGTATCTGCTATCATTACTCAACAATCCAGATCAGTTTCTATCCTGATCTACTTTCGAGTATTACCACCTGGTATCTCCAGGATATCAACCGATTGCACTTCATCTTATGAATTTCTGATGAAGTAATACCTTTCCCTATCATAGTCACTCTACGAGTTCTGGGTTGTCGTCAACCGAGAACACCGAATAATGAATCGAGTCCGCACTGCGATTCGACAACTCTTAGTAATCTTCATTGCTTACGAGATTGTACTCGATCATGTCATTCCCAACTGATTGACTACATCATCATCGTCAGGCTGACTGCTTGACCATTTTACCTATGTCCTTCATCCCCGGGACACAATCCCGACACTGCTCTAAGCTTACATCAAACTTTCTGCATCATATTGTTTGTCTTGAGAGACAACTCCGATGGCATCTTATCTATGGTTATAGTAACTTTTTGCTTCACCATTCCCTTGGTGTGATGTCGCCGCCGATCGATTACATCTTCTTGAAACCTCTCGATAAATGTGTCGTGACCATCGTCAACATTTTAACTTCTTCCGAGACGTACATTGAGTTCCCGATGAGAAATTCTGTGCTTGCCCCCTCGATAAATTGTGTTAACATCGATAACATTATTCATCTCCCTCCCAACACAAAACTTGTTCTAGTTTTGCGTTGTACCTTGAGTTCCTTGCTATCCAACTGATGTTATTTTATGCCTTGGAGTATTACCATCTTTTATGTCAAAAATGTGGTGAGAATTTCACCACCTCTTAAGAATTCTTGATATAGTAATACTTCTCGCCATCTCCGTTCATATCTTGGTCCTCGTGTTGTTTCTAACCGGGATACGAGCCATTTAACTTTGATGTGTAATTTCAAAACTTCTAGCAACCCTATTGCTTGAAGTTAATGGTTGATAGCTTGATTCTTAGTCTATTAGTTATTGAATCACCATTCTAACATCGATCGGGCTACTTAGTCCGTCCTTCCAGGTGCATGTTTTGATCAATGTTTACTCATGGATGTTTTCCTCGAACATACTTCGTTATCTACTTCGATATGTCCAATATTATCTCCTTGTTCACATAATTGTGGAAATCCATCTTTTTGGAAACCTCGATCAATTGTCGCTGATTCCATCAGCCACCTCCTCACCCTCTCGTTGGTTTACTGATGAACTCTTGTTTCGGAACTCGCTTCCATAGTTAATTTCCCGAGAATCTTCGATGTCATCTTGTCAATTTGTGTTGCACCTTTTCTTCTCAGGCATCCTGAGTCTGAGGCATCCTGGCACCAATTAGATCTGGATCTCGGTTAGATATGATGATTGGGACATATTTCCAAGAGTTATAACATTGGTCTTTATATGACCCGGTAAGATGATGTCATGCCTAGCACACCTGGCCGGAGGACCTATTGTTATAGTTTCCTTTTTAGCAAGCTTAGCAATTCTTCCATGAGGAAATCGTAAGACTTATCTTATAAGTTGTTCCTGATGAATCCTTTGTGTATGCAAAGTCCGACCTTGCTTGAAGACCATGTCAATGCTATCTCAAAGCATCTCTGTGGTACTCTGATCTTCAATAAAAATGTTTGAAGCACAATGCTAAATTTTCCTGCTCAATTATCCAAACACCGCTGTATGGGTAATATCATGAAATTTCTCTCCCCTACCTAAAGAGTTTTCTACATTATATCCTGTCATGGATATCATGCTCTGCTTGTCCTTGGGAAGGATATACCCTTGAAATATGTGTTTAAACAATTTTCCTTTCCATTGTTCTGTTTAATCTGATAATCAGATTTTCCTTTCCATTGGTTGGTTTAACGTTTCTTGTGATCTATATGATCTAAGCAGTAATATGCTCCTGCTTATGTAAACACCTTGGTGTACAATTCTGTCAGCAAGACCCTATTACTATTGTTGATGACATTCCGGTAGCCACCGATGGACGAGAACTTTGCCTAATGGTCTGCCTCGTTCAACGAGCAGGAAAATGGTTCTCTTCGTCCCTCGCCCTTGGTACCGACATTGTTGCCGACATAACTGATAGGCTACCCTCTGACATGTCTTGCTATCATGACCGTGCAAGATGTCAACTCCCTTCCTACTTTTAACCACATGGTGGGCCCATAACCCATGGTTCCATAGGATCGAAACCTGACTCTCCTGTACACCCATATTGCCAAAGTTATTCCTCGCGCTTGATTTCGTATGTAATTCATGGGTCATCTTCCTAGAAATCTACTTTGGTATCAGAAGCAATACTTATTCTCGTTGCTCTGGACCCCTTTCCCACTTTGTTCACGCATCGAACGATTGCCTACCCGCTTAAACTTCTCATGGTAACTTCTTACTTTGCTCTCGAAAGTTTCTTAAGTTTCAGTGCGAGAGTTACTTTCCGCCACCTTCCCCGATGTTAGCTACCAGGTAGTCAACCTTGTAGAAGTCCGTTCTCCTGGAATACAAATCATTTATTCTTTCGTAAGTACAATGGAGTTCCCGAAGAAAGGATGCCGACTTCATCATCATGACCTGAAGCATAGAAATAAAGACATCAACGAAGAGGATCAACTACTTCAGGAAGAGCAACCAACACCGAGAAGACTCGTTAGAATTTCGTAACCAATTCCGTTCCCCCCTTACACCACCTCTTAAAATCTCGGGACGAGATTTCTTGTAGTGGAGGAGAATTGTGACGCCCGGATAATTAAGCTACAGTAATCCCACGTTAACGATGTCACGTCACCTTCGTTACTGTTGCTAATCTCGCGTTGGATCAAAACTGTTCAAATTCAAATTTGAATTTTTGTCAAACATCAAAAAATTTCAAACAAAAAACTAAAATGTTCGGAGGGTGCCAATTAATGCATAGGTATTTATGGTGAAGGAACCACGCTTTTACAGAATGCCTAAATATTTTAAAATGAATTAAATCAGAAAGGAAAATAAATAAAAGAAAAATTATAAAAACAGAAAACAAAAACAAATACAAAAAAGAAGAAAAGGGAACCCCCCCCCCCACTGGGCTTCGGCCAACCAGGCCGGCCCAACCGGCCACCCACCCCATTCCCACCACTTAACCCCCCCCCCCCCCACGCCCTGAAACCCTAACCCACGCACCCACTCCCCCCCCACGACGCGCCCCCTCCCCCGATCCGATCTGGATCGGGGCCCGAACAGCTGCGACCCCGCCGTCGCCCGACACCGTCACCGGACCCCGCCGTCGCCCGGAGCCCCCTCGTCGGACTGCCTCCCAATCGCCGTCGTCCCCGTCGACCTCCTCAACCCCCACTGCCCTGTGCCCTGCAACCCCTTGTGAGGCCCACTCCTTCTCCTCTGCCCGCTCCGCCGCACACGCGCGCCTCGCCCGCACGCTGCGTCCGCGGCTACTGTGCTGTCCCTCCTCCTGCCGCTCGCGCGAGGCCGCACCCGAGCCTCCCGCGCTCAGTGCTCCGCCGCCCGCACCGCGCACCCCCGCAGCTGCCCGCTTCGCCTCGACTCCTCGCTCGCCGCGGCGCCACGCCTCCACCGCTGCTTGCCGCCACCTCCCTACCGCCGGCCCCGCCCCGACTGGCCTCGGCTCCCCGTCGTCCTCTAGCGCGCCGCCTCCCCAGAACGTTTCCGCCACCGCCTGCCTGCCCCGCCAGGGCGGTGCTGCCGTGGCCTCACTGGCCCGCGCGCCCGCAACACGCACCTCCCTGCTCGCGCGCAACGCCGCTGGGCGCCAGTGCTCGTCCCGCGCGCCTCGCCTTCGCTCGTTGCCCCGGCGCCCCCCCCCCGACGTGGCCTCCCGCTGCCACCTCAGGCGACCGGCCTCGCCATGCCCATGGCCGCCCCCTGTCGACCTAGGCATATGCCCAATCGGGCCGGGAGCCCGCGCCCGTTGCCGCTAGTGCTAGCGCCCGCTAAGAACCCCCTGTTGTCGGCGTTTTGGGAACGGGGGTCCCCATACTTGCCTGCCTATGGCCCACGGCGTGGCTGTGCTAGCAGGCCCGTACGGCCCAACTTCATCAACAAGGCATTCAAGACACTCGTGAGGGGCCAAGCCTCGCGAGGCGGACGACGCAAGACCTCCTCAGGAGCGGCCTCGCCAGGCAGGCTCGCGAGGGGCGGAAAGATCAAGGCAAGGCAAACCTCGCGAGGTTCTCGTGACGTGAGCCATGACGACCGAGGCCAGGCGGGCGCTAGCGCACGCAGCGTCCTTGTTTCCTATTTGGTGCTAAGGAGGCAAGCGCAGGCGCGGAATACCGAGGCATCAAGCAAAGGTTTCCATATCTGTGCAACGAGACCAAGACCAGCAGGATGGAGGTCACCATGGAGCCCAAGGCGGCATCACCACCAGAGCCTTTTGCAGGCGAAGACCGCTTTTGTCAGGATAAGTTGTACTAGCTGTCCCCTTTCAAATTGGCCGTTGTTGGCTCCCTTCCCGCTCAATATTTGGGAAGAGGACCAGGGCCTCTATAAATAGGACTAGCCACCAGAGTAGGGGGCAAGGGGAACAGAGCCTCAAGCAAGCCTGAGCTGGATCTCATCTTGAGTAATCCTCACCCACACATGTTCGCCAAGCACAAGAACACCTCAACATCAGGAGGCTGTTCTTCCCCTTGTACTGTTCATCATCAGCCCAAGAGGCAATCCACCACCACCACACTGGAGTAGGGTATTACACCACAACGGTGGCCCGAACCAGTATAAATCTTGTGTCCCTTGTGTTGTGAGTTCGTCGAGTTCGTTCTTGAGATCTTAGCCAGTTAGGACGTGGATCGGTAGGGAGGAGAACTTCGTGCGCACCCCAGTGTTCGAACCTTGAGGGTTTTGCCGGAACCCGTGATCCGACATTTGGCGCGCCAGGTAGGGGTGCGCCGAAGCCTCCTTTCCGTCACTCTGCGTCCAGTTGCTCCGTCGTCTCCATGGCGGACGCTCGCCGTGCTCCTGCTGACCGTCGGGCTGCCCTCGCCACCCGCGTCGCTCAAACGGCTCCCATCGGCAGGCCAGCTCGTCGTTCTCCGTCTTCTGCCGCCAACGCCGCCACCGGCCCGGCGGGGAACGAGTAGCAAGCATCCTCGCTGCACCCCTCGGTGCGGTGGGACGGCCGCACCGCCACTCCATTGCTGACCCCGGCCGGTTCCTCGTCCCATGCACGTCGCGCTCCCATGGACGCACTGGCCGCGCTCCTCATGGCGCACGAGCTCCTGCGCTACCGCCCAGTCGACGACCTCTACGAGGACTGGCTCGACCGCATCGCTGAGCTTGTCTACGCCGCAGGGGGCTCCCCTATGCCGTCCCTCTCTCCGCCTCGCCCTCTGCCAGCTACGGGCGACGTAGCTCACGGAGCACCTCCACCACCTCTGCCCCAAGACAGCGCCCTGGCGCCAAGGCGTGCGGCTCCGCGGCGTGACCCACCGCGTCCGGCGCCCGCACGTGAAGAAAGAAGCTGTCAAGAAGTCCCTCGGCCGCAAGAGAATGCTCCGCCACTCCTCGCACCGCCGCGCCAGGATCGCTTGCTGCGGCAAGGCCCCGCACCGCTTGCTGTAGCGGCTTGCGGGCGCCAAGACCAAGCTCCACCTCTAAGGCAGGCCCCGGTGACCTCGGCCGGCTGCCGTGCCTTCACCCCTGAGCTGCGTAGCATCGCCTGGCCGGGCAAGTTCAAGCCAGGTCTGCCTCCTCGCTACGACGAGCAACACCAAGACGAGGGGGCTGGGGGCTTCCAGGAGCCGCGCGCTATCGCCTGCATCTTGGGTGGAGCTCAAGCCCCAGCCTCGCAACGTATCTTCAAACAGTTTGCTCGCGAAGTGAATGCAGTCCTCCCCAAGCTCGAGGCCACACGCCCGCTCAGGTGGTCAGAGTGCGCCATCACCTTATGTTCGGCAGATCAGCTCAAGTGCACAGCTACCGCTGGCGCCCTCCCAATGCTTTGTTCACCAGTCATCAGCAACATGCAAGTTACCAAGACCCTCATCGACGGCGGCGCAGGGCTCAACGTCATGTCCGTCGACACGTTCTACAACCTCCAAGTGCCATATGACCAGCTTCAGCCTACCAAGCCTTTCTCAGGAGTGACCGACGGTTCCACCACACCGATAGTGCAAGTCCGCCTCCCTGTCACCTTCGGAGAACGCAACAACTACCGCACCAAGCTCATCGACTTCGACGTCGCCTACATCTGCCTACCATATAATGCGATCCTTGGGTACCCGGCCCTGGCCAAGTTCATGGCGGTGAGCCATCACAGCTACAATGTCCTCAAGATGCCGGGAAGCGGCAGAATCATCATGGTCCCGTGCGAAGAAAGAGATACGGTGTGCTCCCTCGAGCGTGCCTTCCAAGCCGCAGCAATCGACGACCCCGACAACAAGGGCGAGCGCCCTCCTGAGGCCACCCCCAAGAAAAGGAAGCAGTAGCACCACGCGGGGTCTTAGGCAAGCGGTGCCTCGTCAGGATCGGCGCCCTCACCTGGGGCACCTCCCTCCATCGCATAGGAAAGCGCGCCCAGTGCCCCTCTCGGGCAGGGCTCGGGGGCTCTCTTCTGGAGGGCCTCAGACTTTGCCAACATTACGAGGGAGGCGCTTGGGCACCACTTGGAGGCGTGCTTCATGGCACGTTTCCCTCGGGAAGACACAGGGCAAGGAGTGCCCACCATTAAGGAGTTCATCACCAAGATCACTCAGGAACTGCAAGATGCGAGGGCCATGCGCGGCGGCCGCCGCTCACCTGGCGCAACTCCCCATCCAGGCGAGGATGTTGGGCTGCGCGTCTGCATCGACGTCCCAGGCCTCAACAAGGCCGCCTCTCAGGAGCTTCTCTGGCCTTCGCGCGTGGGATGCTGCGAGGGCCCACCTCACAGCTATGTTTGCATGCCTTTTGGCCTGCCGAGCGTGGCAACCGCCTATCAGCGCAACCTGCGGAGCATCCTGGCGTCTCAGGAAGCCAGGCACCACGCCGTGCTGATGGAGATGGAGACGGTCCTCAAGGAACCGCTTGAACCCCCAGAGCCTCCCAAGGCTCAGGGCCCCAATGGCTCATGAGGAGCAACCCCTTCGCCGCATACCTTTAGCTGCCCTAACCCTCCTTCGTCAACAGAACCAGGTGACATTTTCCAAGTTCATTTAGCCGGGAGCGCCCCTCAGGCTGCATCATTCCCAGGCCGCGTGGGTCCGTCCCTGTGGCATGTATCCCTTTTTATGTCTTTAGCTTACCTTGTTGGGGACGCCCCTCGGGCTGCATCATCCCCAAGCCGCTCGGGCCTGACCAAGTGGCATGTACCTTTCCCGCATTTACTTAAGCCTGCTGCTTCCATGCTTAACCTGCCTATGACTACTACTTCTTCGATCGTCACCCACCACGGGGGCTACGCACGCCGGCATGGCGCTGGTGCACGGGTCCGTCCCTGCCACGTCGACAAACATGAGCGGTCGAGCGCTGGCTCGCGGCACGCCCCGCGCACGTCACCTCACCAGGCCCTCAGTGCCTTCATTTCCTCGCGGAGCAACCAGTGGCAGGCTGGCAACTATAACGGCAGACCGTGTTCCTCCTTGTGCTGGCTTGCAGGAATCTCAAGAGGATAGCAGCAGGTGGCACCGCGAGCTCCCACTTCTTCCATGTAATCCGCTTGCGCGTTAAAAGGGGGGCTCCTGAGCATCGCGCCTCAGGAGCTCTTACTGGCTCTCCAGCCCTCACCCCCTGGCCTTGACCACGGCACGCGACCTGGCATACCAGCGGCGGCTGAGCTCGCTCGAGGGCTGGGACCTGAGGACGTAGAACACGAAGGAGAGCGTGGGAGAGGGGGAGACTCGAATGGGCCCGACCTAGCTACGCTATGGACACCTGCGCACAAACCTGGCGCATCGCGAGGAATCGACCCTGAATCGCCAAGATAAGTCCCGCACTCAGACCAGCTAATCGTTGGAGCCTAGGAGTCGTGCTCGCCACAATCCTGTTACGGCAACGCCGCCTCCCTTTCTTACTTTACCACGGCTGCTTGAGCGCTAAAGGGGACCCCCTAAGCATCGTGCCTCAGGAGCTCTTACTGGACCTCGGGCCGCTCACCTCCTGGCCTTGACCACGGCACGCGACCTAGCATACCAGCGACGGCTGTAGCTTGCCTGGGGATCGGGACCTGTCAGCATAGAGCTACGAGCCGTCGCGAGGTTGGAAAGGGGAGACCGAGCCTAAACAGGACTTGCGTTCACAGGTTTCAATAATCAGGATAATATCAACAAAAGACATTACAGACCCTTTACACGCCCCCACGGGGTACTTCTTGGTTCCTCGCAGGGAACAAAAGACGAGAATCTAGGAGAATCCTATCTACACGCCCCCATGGCCGATGCCATCATCAACAGAGGACCACGGGAGGTCGGCGCCAACCCCATCCAGATCAGCGACGGCGGCGGCTGGACGTTGCGGCCCTGCTCCGGGCGCAGCGAGAGCTCGGGGGCACGTAGCTGTCGTCGCTCGTCTCCGGAATCTCGTAGAGCTCAGGAGAACCAATGGACTCCCAAGAGTCGCTGCTGCTGGAGGAACCGCGGGCGGAGCGCACATCACCCTGGCGCTCCCCTCCAGGGCAACACTCCAAGCAGCGGCCCTCCACGTCGAAGAACTTGAAGAACAACGTGGAAGTGCCGTCATACTCGAAGTGGATCGCGAGGGCACCCTCCGCACGGCAAACCCGCGCGACCTCGCCCCAGCCGCGGGTCATGAAGATCTTGCCAGGGGAGACCGCTTCGACCTCTGCACCAGTCGCTGGAGCGTCGCAGTCAGCATGTTGTAACTAGAGCTCGAGGGGTCCCCTGGTGGCATCACGTCGGAGAAGAACCGCGGGAAGCGGATCCAAGAGCTTGGGGGCATCACCGCACACAGCACAAGCTCGCGCGAGGAGTCCGTGGCGTGGACTCCAGGAGCGACGGCGCGCGTCGCCGCGGCACGACGACCTTGGCCACGGCGCGCGCGCCGACGCTCGTCGCTCCTTCTTCCCGAGCCCTCGGCTTAGGCATACAGGGGTAATGGATACCCAGGAGGAGGCCGCTCGCACCAAGGCCTCGTCACCACCTGCATCGCCGCTGCGTCGCAGCGGTGAACCGACCTCTTCTTCGGCGGGAGCGGCGCCGGCAAGTCGAGGGGAGACTTTCCGTTCTCCGCAGCAGAAAACCTTCGGATGGGCGCCATTGCTACTAGCAGAGGATCGAGAAGGAAGAAGCGAACAGGATGGGGAGAAACGGCGATGGCGGTTCTGCCCCGCTCCTCATTTATAGTAGGAGAAGGCCAACCAGCGCCCCCCACGATCACAGGTAATGATAGTTTTCCTTGTATGTCGCAGGGACTTGTCAAGTCGGGCAGTTGCCGAGGCAGCGTGGGGAAGCGGAGACGCCCACGTCCAATCAACCGCCACACGTCGACCAAGGCCGCAGGCTTTTGGGGCCCGCGGCGCTCCGCGCTTAACCTTTGGCTTCGCCTCGAAGCCAAGCCCGAGCGCGCCTTGGGCCCGAGGGCTACTGTCGGTGTTCTGGGAACGGGGGTCCCCAGACTTGTCTGCCTGCGGCCCACGGCATGGCTGTGCTAGCAGGCCCGTACGGCCCAACTTCATCAACACGGCATTCAAGACCCTCGTGAGGGGCCAAGCCTCGCAATGCGGACAACGCAAGACCTCCTCAGGACCGGCCTCGCCAGGCAAGCTCGCGAGGGGCGGAGAGATCAAGGCTGGGCAAACCTCGCGAGGTTCTCGTGATGTGAGCCATGATGACAGAGGTCAGGCGGGCGCCAGCGCGCGCAGCGTCCTTGTTTCCTCTTTGGTGCTAAGGAGGCAAGCGTAGGCGCAGAGTACCGAGGCATCAAGCAAAGGTTTCCATATCAGTGCAAGGAGACCAAGACCAGCAGGACGGCAGGACGGAGGTCACCATGGAGCCCAAGGCGGCGTCACCACTAGAGCCTTTTGCAAGCGAAGACCGCTTTTGTCAGGATAAGCTGTACTAGCTGTCCCCTTTCAAATTGGCCGTTATTGGCTCCCTTCCCGCTCAATATTTGGGAAGAGGACCAGGGCCTCTATAAATAGTACTAGCCACCACAGTAGGGGGCAAGGGGAACAGAGCCTCAACCAAGCCTGAGCTGGATCTCATCTTGAGTAATCCTCACCCACACATGTTCGCCAAGCACAAGAACACCTCAACCTCAGGAGGTTGTTCTTCCCCTTGTACTGTTCATCATCAGCCCAAGAAGCAATCCACCACCACCACACTGGAGTAGGGTATTACACCACAACGGTGGCCCGAACCAGTATAAATCTTGTGTCCCTTGTGTTGTGAGTTCGTCGAGTTCGTTCTTAAGATCTTAGCCAGTTAGGATGTGGATCGGTAGGGAGGAGAACTTCGCGCGCACCCCAGTGTTCAAACCTTGAGGGTTTTGCCGAAACCCGTGATCCGACACCTGTCTATGACGAATGGGGCCCACGCCCAGAACGAAAATTAAAAAAGATTTAATTAAAAAAATAATAGATAAACAAATAATTAAAAATAATTAAAATATTAATTAATTAATTAAAGAATTAATTAACTTAATTAATCCTGATTAGATTAACCTAATCACTTAGTTTAGTTAATTAATCTGTTAGGTTAGTTAAGAGTCGATGACAGCTGGGACCCACACGTCAGTTTGACCCAGTCAACGCCCTGTTGACTGCTGATGTCATGCTGACGTCAGCATACACTATTATGGATAATGTTGATTTAAAATAATTAAATAAATCCTAAAAATGATTTAAATCTTTAAAATTTAATATAACATAATCCGTAGCTCGGATGAAAATACTTTGTACATGAAAGTTGCTTAGAACGACGAGACGAATCCGGATACGCATCCCGTTCGTCCGCCACACATCCCTAGAATGGCAAACACGCAACTTTCCCCCTCCGGTTCATTTTTCCGAAAATGCGAAACACTGGGAATACTTTCCCGGATGTTTTCCCCCTTCGCCGGTATCACCTACTACCACGTTAGGACACACCTAGCACCGCTCATTGTCATGTCATGCATCGGCATGCTTATGTTTGCATTATATTTATTGTTTCTTCCGCCTCTTCTCTCGCTAGACACCGAGACCGACGCCGCTGCTACCCAGTATGGCTACGGTGTTGACGACCCCTCCTTCTCGGCTGAGCTTCCAGGCAAGCAGCCCCCCTTGATCACCAGATATCGCCTATTCCTTCTCTCTACTGCTTGCATTAGAGTAGTGTAGCATGTTACTGCTTTCGGTTAATCCTATTCTGCTGCATAGCCTGTCAATGTTGCTACAGTTGTTACCCTTACCTGCAATCCTAAATGCTTAGTATAGGATGCTAGTATTCCATCAGTGGCCCTACATTCTTGTCCGTCTGCCATGCTATACTATCGGGCCGTGATCACTCGGGAGGTGATCACGGGTATAAACTTATATACATAATATATGATACATGTGGTGACTAAAGTCGGGTCGGCTCGTAGAGTACCCGCGAGTGATTCATGGATTGGGGGCTAAAAGGACAATTGTCCCGACGGCCCTCTGGGTGGATCTTTGTGGCGGAGCGACAGGGCAGGTTGAGACTACCTAGGTGAGAGGTGGGCCTGGCCCTGGTCGGTGTCCGCAGTTACTTCAAAATTAACACGCTTAACGAGATCTTGGTATTTGATCTGAGTCTGGCCACTGGCCTATACGCACTAACCAACTACGCGGGAACAGTTATGGGCACTCAACGTCGTGGTATCAGCCGAAGCCTTCATGATGTCAGCGACTGAGCGGCGCGCGCCGGGTTGGACCGCGTAACGCAACTTCCTTTGAAATGGAGGTTGCTAGGTCTTCTCACCGGCCGCGTACGCAACGTGCAGGTGTGCAATGGGCGATGGGCCCAGACCCCTGCATGCATAGGATTTAGACCGGCGTGCTGACCTCTCTGTTGTGCCTAGGTGGGGCTGCGACGTGTTGATCTTCCGAGGCCGGGCATGACCCATGAAAGTGTGTCCGGCCAAAGGGGATCGAGCGTGTTGGGTAATGTGGTGCAACCCTGCAGGGAAGTTCATCTATTCGAATAGACGTGTCCATGGTAACAGGCGACCCGGAGTTGTACCTTGACCTTATGACAACTAGAACCAGATACTAAATAAAACACACCCTTCCAAGTGCCAGTTATAACCCGGTGATCACTCTCTAGTAGGGCGACGAGGAGAGGATCACCGGGTAGGATTATGCTATACGATGATGCTTGGTGAACTTACCATCTATTCTCTTCTACATGCTGCAAGATGGAGGCTGCCAGAAGCGTAGTCTTCGACAGGACTAGCTATCCCCCTCTTGTTCTGGCATTCTGCAGTTCAGTCCACCGATATTGCCCCTTTACACTGATACCCATGCATATGTAGTGTAGATCCTTGCTTGCGAGTACTTTGGATGAGTACTCACGGTTGCTTTCTCCCTCTTTTCCCCTTTCCATTCTTCTGGTTGTCGCAACCACATACTGGAGCCCAGGATTCAGACGCCACCATCGACAGCGACCCCTACTACACCGAGGGTGCCTACTACTACGTGCAGGCCGCTGACGACGACCAGAAGTAGTTTAGGAGGATCCCAGGTAGGAGGCCTGCGCCTCTTTCGATCTGTATCCCAGTTTGTGCTAGCCTTCTTAAGGCAAACTTGTTTAACTTATGTCTGTACTCAGATATTGTTGCTTCCGCTGACTCGTCTATGATCGAGCACTTGTATTCGAGCCCTCGAGGCCCCTGGCTTGTATTATGATGCTTGTATGACTTATTTTATTTTTTAGAGTTGTGTTGTGATATCTTACCGTGAGTCCCTGAACTTGAAAGTACACGTTTGCGTGTGTGATTAGTGTATGATTGAATCGGGGGCGTCACAATGTGGCAAGCAATAATTGAAGAAAGAGACGAAAGTAGTAACATCACACATATCAAGGAAAGATGTGTCTATAGCCTAATAAATGAAGTGTTGCATGTTACCACACATATGTTACCCACCTGAGACTGTTACTATAGAGGTAGTACTAACATAGACTAGTAACATGAGTAACATGAGCATGTTACTAGTCTATATGTTACTACCCATTCTGGCTAGTCTGAGGGGGTGTCTCCAAAAGTGTTTCTCGGCTCGCACCTCTTGCATCACGGTGGTCGAGCTTGGAGTCATTCATCCGGTACACGTGGCATCTCAGATCTGGACACAAGGTGACGTACACCATCAAGGTCCACGGTCAAGGGGGACAGGGCGGACGCGACCTCTCACTGCGTCCGCCATTTCAAGCGGCGCGCCAGCCCAGGGCGCCGCCCGCTACACTCCCAGTTGTACCCGCTTCCTCGCCGCATTCAAAAACTTACATTTAAAACCACATGGAATGCGAGAAACCAACTCCGGCCACACACGTCTGTTCAGGAGCAGGACGCCGGCCAAGCTCCTCCTTCCACCATTTTGTCCACTCTTTCGACGGCATCCGACGAGCAGGAAGAGCAGTTCTCCGGCATAAAAGCCGTTTGGGTGGCCAGCCGAGCCCGGCAGTTACGAGCGAGGCAGCTCACTTCTCCACCTACCATGCCTAGCGTGTCGGAGGCAGTTGCCGCACTAAGCCAGCGCGTGGTTCCACAGCTGGCCTCTCCAATACAGCTCAAGGAAGAGTGCCGACTTGCTCCACGCCGGCTTGTCGGGGAGCACGGCGGCACGGGCATCGTCGCTGCCCTCGACGCCGCTGTGTCGTACATCGCCTCCAGTGTGTGCGACTGCGCCATGCATGCAGAGAAAGAAGCCGTCGCGGATGTCGACGAGGTGATGCGTCTACGTGGATGTCGACGAGGTGACGGGCAGCACGTCCCCACCCGCCGCCATCATCGAGGAGAAGTAGAACACGGGAGGCCGCCGCCGATTGTATTCCATGAAGGCCACCGCCGAGGCGACGCCGGCGAATACAGCCGGTGTCTTGCACGATTCTTCTTCTGCCGGATGCTGGAGGAGGACAAAGAGATCGGGCGGCGACCATTTAGATTAGGTATTTTAATTCTACCAGGCCGGTTGTAATGGGAGTATTCTAAGTAGTATCATGCATGCCAACTAGTAGTAGGCAAATTTGATGAGGTGGCGTAGAATTAAATGAAGAAAGAGAGACTTGAGTATCATATTATGATACCATATGGAATTAAGACCTCTTCCAATGCAAATGTGCTTAGATCAGGTGCTAAGTGCATTAAATGGCTTAGCAACTCAAGTCTTCAATGCATAGGTGCTTAGCTTATTGTTGCTAAGCTCGCTTCATCTAATTAGCTATAGACTAAAAACTGTCTTTCCACCATTTCTTCCTGGGGTCACCAAACTAGTCTCTCTCTCTTCCTGGGGTCACCCAATTAATGCTCTTGTTTTCCTCAAAAAATTATGTTTACCATTGTTATTAACTGCAATGCATGCATAAAGTACATGCATTGGTCAATTTTCTCTTAATACTTGCATGCAATTATTTAATGCACCTTGAAATCTAAACTTGTGATGGGGAACAACTAAATTGGTCCTTATAAAATGGAAAAAGTAAGATTTTGAGATAAGCCCTATAAACCGGAAAGGAGGGAGTAGTAACATAGACTAGTGTCATATGCATGAAACTACTACTCCCTCCGTTCCTAAATACTAAGTCTTTCTAGAGATTTCACTATGGACTACATATGGATGTATATAGACATAGTTTAGAGTGTAGGTTCACTCATTTTGCTCCGTATGTAGTCTCTTATTGCAATATCTAAAAAGACTTATATTTAGGAACAGAGGGAGTAGTGAGTATCGGAGCACATGATATTTCCCCGTCCGGACCGGTCCCAAGTTGCCTTCTCACCTTCTTGGCCCAACAAAAACCCCTCCCCCCTCCCGCGCGCGCTTCTCGCCCGGCGCCAACTGAGCCCGCCACTCCACATTGATGGCAAGTCAGGATGACGCGACCTCTCACTGCTTCCGCCATTGAAGCGGCACGCCGACCGAGGGAACCGCCCGCTGCACGCCTCGCATTTCAAAATACACAGTGGAGAGTAACTTTAGAGCAAGTACTCTACAATTAGATGACATAAGGATTTAAATATAGTATTTGTGCTTAGTTGAAGGAGAGAGAAGAGGAGAGAGAAGAGAAGCGGGTTGTAAACTTGTAGCCGGTTGTAGCAGGAGCTCCAACATACTTTGTGAGACAAAAGGTGGGGCCATTATAAATGATATAGTATTATACTAAAGGGACTAACTATTGTACTAGCAGGCTATTAGGTTGGTTCTAGATGATGTGTCAACTTCATATAGCCGGATGTTGGCTATACTATTAACCATGCTCTAAGTATTGTGTGAGTGGGACTAAAGTTTAGTCCCATACTGCTAGGTGAGTGTGATTTGCACCACTTTATAATGTGATCTATTCTAGCATTTGCATGAGCATGATAATAGGAAACCTACACGCACGCTCCTCGGGAATGAGCCTGTCCAAGGACAAAAGCTATCCACATGGTCTATATTTTTGTTGGTCGGAAAATTTATTTAGTCATTAATTAATAATTAACGGACGCCTTAATTACTCAGGCGTTTCTGATTCTTTTGGATAGTGGGGCTATTATTGACATGGACGTGGGGTTTGGGCCAAAGGCCTACTATTATACTTGGTCTTACTCGCACGACCGACCTGACAGGCTCTACCCTAGCCGCGCTGTATCATATGGTTTCGCAGCGTTCCAGAGCTTAGCGCCGCCACACAATTCTTCTCCAGCCCTCCTTCCAGCGTGCACCGCGAGAAGAGACAGCAGTCCTCCGAACCCCGCCTTTCGTGATCCTGTACGGGAGAGGGGCAATCAGGTTTTTGGGGAGCACACTCATGTGACTGCTACCAGCGACGACTTCCTCAACGACAACCTTCTTCCCCGACCTCGGTAACCTCTTCATCAACGACATGAGTGACAACATCAACCACAGCGGTTCTGCTCCCGTTGTACAATATGTGATTCGGTCCTCCTGGTTTAGTCCGCATCGTTACTTTGATCTTTGCAATTGTCGTCATGATCTATTTACTGTTGAATCGGATTAAATCTCATAGTAAATTGCTCATATATATTCAACAATCCAATCCAAAAACCTGATTATAGGCAATTTACTCCGAGTGGTTTTGTTGCGCTTTTGAAGCCGCCTACTTTTAAGGGGTGAAATATAAAAGGTGGCGCACAAGAGCAGTATATTGGTTTCAGATCATGTATTGCTATGACGCCACTAAGGGTAAGCCTGTGGGCTATCTTAATCCTACACAGCAGGAAGCTTTTGAGAACATGGATACCCACTTCAAAGCCGCCCTGCTGAGTGTTCTTGACGATACCATTGTGGATTCATATATGTCGTTTGACAGCGGCAAAGACATGTGGGCTGCGCTCGAGGCCACGTTTGGGGCCTCGGGCCCTGGCAACGAGTTGTACGTCATGGAGCGATTCTGTGACTACAAGATGACTGATGAGCGCTCTGTTGTTCAGCAGACTCATGAGATACAGTCACTTGCTAAGGAACTTGAGTACTTTAAGTGTGTGTTGCCGGACAAATTTGTTGCTGGGACCATCATTGCCAGGCTTCCACCTTCGTGGAATGATTTTGGTACTTCTCTGAAAAACAACAGACATGAGTTTTTCGTTTTGGATCTCATTAAAACTCTTGGATTTGAAGAGAAGGCGAGAGCAAAAGACACACGTGCTCGGGTCACTGAGGGAGCTTCTAGTGCCCACATAGTACACGAGAAGAACTTCCAGCCCAACCAGCCCCAAAACAACAAGAACAAATCTCAGGGGAAAGGCAAGTTTGATGCAAAGAACAAGTTGTTACATTCTACCAACTTCAAGAAGAATTCTCATAACGGGAAGGGATACAAACCTCAATTTTGGTAGCACCGCACAAAATTTACATGGCTGCATCTACCTGCTGTTAGCTAACCTCATGTTGCTCCGGGTATTCCTACATTCGTAACTAGGTACAATGACCACCGCAAGATGAAATAAGCTTATTCGTACGTTGACTTGCTGATTGCAGTGCGGAGCGATCCTGCCATGTGTGGAGTAGCAAACAAGCAATGTAGCCGAAGGTGGAAATCAACCAAGGACTTATGAAATTATGTATAATCTTCCTCAGGCAGGTCAGTATCCCCTTCGTCCAGATGATCGTGTTTTGTCATGCCGAGCTATTGATATGTGCTACTATTTTGCAACCCCGTTTAAGTATAGCTATTATTTTCCTATCTTTTCAGATTCAGGACAATGAAGATGATTTCAGGGGAACTGCACAATATGGACTCATGTTGAGTCATCTCTATTGCCTCATGTGTTTGCTACAAATGTGTCAGCATCAATTGCAAGATGAGGCAGCTAGCTAGTTGTGGAGTTGCCAACATGCTCAAAGTGCTTGCAACATTGACAAGAAACAAGCATACCCAGGAAATTAATGCGTGCGCAGAGAGGCCCTTTGCTCAGAGAAGCATCGACCGATTTTCTTTATTTCCACACCTTCTCACAACTTTGTATTGGTTATAGTATGGTGAATCATTGAGATGCATAAACATGCTTAACTTTTGTTCTTCTGAATGTTAGTATGCATACCGTATCTTCTGAAGCTTAGTTTAATGTGAATGTTGACTAGCCTCTGAACCTTTACAATCTAGTAAGTATATTGTAGGCCTGTTATTTGACACCTCACTTTGCCGCGCAACGCGACAAATGTGAGTGTGTGCATCCAGTACCGCATCCTCTAATTTGGTGGATGCCAAGTTGAAAAAGGTTACCGATGAGTAGCCATAAGCTGGAGGCATCTCTTTTTTTCTTTCGAATGGGCAATAAGCTGGAGAGTGTCTCAGGCTGCCTCTAGTGTTAAGGCCCTCCAGTACGAAACACGGGCAGACGATAGGGCCGATACAAAAGCCTATCCATCTTAAAGCCCAATTGTTTTTGCTTTTTGCGAGGAGAAGCCCATATTTCTTGAAGAGGGGGCGATCCCAGAAAAACCCTCCTTCCTCCTCGCTTCCACTTATACTACAGCTCGCTGGACTCTCCCGCTTCCGTCGGCCCCCAATTCCCCCCGCTCCCCATCTTCTTCACACGTCCAGAAACCCCCCGCTCACCTTCTTCCTCACTAGTACAGAAAACGCCTGCTCCTCTTCTTCCACTCCTACAGAAAACCCCAGCCCTCCTTCTTCCCCACTCGCACTGCACTAGGCTCGTCTCTGGCTAATCTGCTCAAACCCGTGAGCTCGACGCGACGCCCACAAGGAAAATGGAGTCGTCTGGCCCCAGCGCCAAGAAGATGAGGCTCCCACCAGCGGTGATGCCGGTTGTAGATCCCGCACGCGGCAGCGCGGGGAGAAGCGGCGAGCCCCCCCCCCCACCCGGATCTGAGGAACCGGTGGACTGCATCAGCGATCTCCCGGACGTCATCCTTGAGGAGATCATCTCGCTTCTCCACACCAAGGATTGTTGCCGCACACAAGTCCTCTCAACTCGGTGGCGCCCTCTATGGCGCACCGCGCCCCTCAATCTCGACTATCGTTAGATATCTGTCCTTCCTGAATTTGATCTCCTCAGAGCCATCGTCTCCTCTCACCAGCAGGGCCCCGTTCAACGCTTTTGCATCCTGACACGCTACCTGCTGTCCATACCCGGCACGGTGGACGCTTGGCAGACATCCCCTGAATTCGGAAAACTCCAGCAGTTTGAGTTCTACCATTACCACGAAAGTTTCAAACCACGAACAGGCAAAGAATTCGTGCCCACACCACCGTTGTCCATCTCGAGGTTTTCCTCCCCTCTCCACACCGCCACCTTCGCCCGGTGCCATCTACCAGACGATCTGGTACAAATGCTTCGACTCCCACTGCTAAAAAAACTTTCGCTTGTGGTGGTTTATCTGTCGGAGGCCTCATTGCACGGCATCATCCACTCTAGTTGCCCTGCCCTGGAGTGCTTGTTGATTGTTTTGGGAATAAAAATCCCTATCAGTTGTCTCCAAATAAAGTCGCCTCACCTTAAAAGCATTGGAATTTGTTTTGAAGGACAGCAGCTCATCATCGAAGATGCCCCTTCACTTCTAGGGTTGCTCCTTGATAATTGTTATAGACCTTCGCAAATAACTGTCGTCTCTGCGCCCAAACTGGAGACCTTGGGTGTAATTATTGATCCGTTTAATGATCACAGGAAGTTGGTGTTTGGCTCCTCACCTTTTCAGGTACCGTATATTATCATCTACACATTTGTAATCATAAGCTGCATTTTACATTTGTGCGCGTAAGTTTTATATCATCTTGGAGTACACTTTGGGTACTAATATTATGTTATATGCTCAATGAAGAGTTCGTCCATGGATAGCCTATCAATGCTGCTGGATTCTGTCAAGATCTTATATATCGGAATGTCTAGTTTTGATCTGAACATAATTATTGGCTTGCTGCGATGCTTTCGATCTCCGGAGAATTTATATATAGAGGTGATGATTTCATGCACATTGAAAGCCTGTATATATTGTACTAGAATTAACCGTTCAGTTGTCGCTCTTTCGACATACTCTTTTTTCAGACCTTAACTGTTTTCAATCTTCATGTCTACTTAGGTACTGCGACCACATGGAGAAAAACGTATAACCAATCGGTGCCGTAATAAGCACCAGGATTTTCTCAGTTCTCATGACATTCGTTTGAGGACAATAACGATGGAAGGATATGCATCCAACCAGGCAAACAGAAGCTTTGTCACATTCTTCCTGTTGAATGCGAGGTTACTATTGTCCATGAGGCTTAAGTTTCACCGCAAGAGATTTCTCACGGAAGGACACATTGAACAGCAAAAAAGAAGTTTCAGGTGGACAAATGGGCTTCTAAACGTGCTCGGCTTCTATTTACAACAAGTTGTAGTCATCCTGAAATAATTTTTTTGCACAGCATGTTGATTTTATGAATCAGACTGATCCATTTGTTTGTGACTGCGAAAAAGAGTGGTTGGGTTAGATGTTACTGCCATGTTGAATCTGGGTTTTTTCTAAAAATTTGATGAACAATTAATCCTTGGGCTTTTTGTAGCGTTTGTAAGCTTGAGTTGCATGTTGTTGCCCTCGTACTCCCCTCCACCTGCCACTACACTGCCGCATCTTCCATGGCTGCTGTTCATTCCCGTCCGAGGCCTCGCCGTCGTTCTCCGCCTTGGTTCGCTCGTTGTGCCCATCGCCGTCTGGCGTTGTTAACATGGTCAACAACCAAGAGGAATCAGGAGATGACTGTACGTCGAGAGGCTGACAGTAGGGACCCACCAGGGTCATTGCATTACGCAAGCAGGTGCCTCATTATTACAAGCCAAAAAAATACTTCCTCCTAATTGTTTGACAACTAGGTCCCACACCATTGTCAATGTAGTCAATAAACGAGAAAATTGCACAACGAGCGGATAACACCAGGGACCAAGCAGCTCGCCTAGTTTTTTAGTTTCAGAGACAGAGCTCAACTACGCGCTGTGCGGGGGCTATGGCCCGTCTAGCCCACGCTTACGCTTATATTTAAGCACATGACGAGCCAAGTTGATATCTTTTTTCTTCCTGAAAATGGCTAGCCCAGTTCTTTTTTTTGGAGAATACCAAAACCGAGGCCTACATGCTTTTCTCAGCCCTGCTGGGCTGCAAATCTTTCAAGACGAGGAGGGATGTAAGTAGTAAGAAATGGGCTTCCCCAGAAAATGGGCTATAAGTTGTAAGAAATGAGTTGTAAATTTGTAAACCAAAGCCAACCGGCAATTACATTAAAATATCATTTTTCTGGATTTCTATACTCTCTACTCTTATAAAAACCAAAGCCAACTAGCAATTACATTAAAATATCGTCTTTTCTCCCACAAGATAAACTACTCATACAAATGCATCTTCATGTTCCGTGCAACGCACGGGCATCTTGCTAGTTAAGAGTTTAAATTTCATTCATTTTTTGCGGAGAATTGTTTTTTGAATTTTATTTTGATATAATTTTCTAAAAAATATTTTTAATGTGACTCGAAATTTCGTGATTAAAAGAGTTCGGACCCCACCGAAATATGCAAAATTTCATTGAATTTTTTAGCAGTGCCCAGAATATATGGTCTGTAATGCTAATAAAAAGAATATGGGCTTCAAATATCCTTAAGAATTAGCAAATGGGCTGTAAATTATTGAAAATAATGGCAAATGGGTTGTATGCTATTTTCCATAGATTTGGAGACTGACTTCTGGGCCTATTAGGTTAACGACCACGCTGTCCTAAATTTTTTTGACGCGTACACAAGGCTTTGTCAACTTAGTCAACACAGAGCAGTGGCTGTTGGATGTCCATCCAACGACCGCCGTGCTTCTTCATTCTCTGACCTTCCTGCTCCAGCCGCCCAAACCAGCGCCGGCGGGACTGCCTGCTCCCTCCTCCCGTGGCTGGTTGTGCTGCCGCCAGGCCATCCCTCTACCCACCCGCACATCCTGTTATTTTCCGGCGACATCAACCTCACCCCGCAGCCGACCAGTCAGCGCTCGTACTCCCCTCAGCATGGGCATCTGCTGCGGTGGCTTCGCCGACTCCGGGTCGTTCCCTTCCCGAGCCTCACCCTCGTCCACTGCGTTTGTGCTCTCGGCGTGGCGAGGTCAACATGGTTAACATACAACAGCCATCGGAAGAGGCTGACAGTAGGGGCCCACACAAGGAAATGCCTCCTTATTAAGCGCAAAATAATGATTCCTCCACCTAACAGCCGGGACCCACCGGAAGGGCCTCTGTATTTCACGATAAAAATGTTCCCTCCGCTGACAGGTCGGACCCACCAGCTATATCTTCGCACGCAAGGAAGTGCCTCCTTATTACGCACAAAAAAATGAATACCCCCTGCTAGCTGGGACCCACCATAGTAGGAGGCTGACTTGTGGGCCTACTAAGAAGACGGGGACGGAGGGCTTTTTCAACTTAGTCAATATGAACGATTCTAGCTCCAATGACCGTACGATGTCCATCTAACGGTCGTAGTGCTTCTTCAACCTCTGGTCTGCTTGCTCCAGCCGCCCAAACAAGCGTCGACCGTGCCGCCTGCTCCTGCCTCCCGTGTCCGGCTGTGCTGCCACCGCTGGCCATGCCATCCCTCTATACTCACCCACACCTCCTGTTATTCTCCAGCGACGGCAGCCTCACACCGCAGCCGAAGCAGTCAACCCACGTACTCCCCTCCGCGTGGGCATCCACTGCCGCGTCTTCCCCGGCTCCGCGTCGTCCCCTTCCTAGGCCTCGCCGTCGTCCACCTCCCTGGTGCTCTCGGTGCGGCGTGGTCAACGTGGTCAAGGAACGACTTCCATCGGAAGAGTACTGTATGTGGAGAGGCTGACAGCTGGGTCCATGGCGGCAGCAAGGAAGTGCCTCCTTATTACGCGCAAAATAATTATTCCTCCACCTGACAGCAGGGACCCACCGGACGGGCCACCGTATTTCATAAAAAAAGTTTCCCCCCTGACTGCTGGGACCCACCGGCTACATCTTCGCACGGAAGGAAGTGCCTGATAGTTAGGACCCACCTGGTCGAAGCGTGCGTAGCATTGTCATTCTGGTCGCGAACGTGTACGTACATACTGGTCGATGTAGAGGCACGCACGTGTCGTAGCAGAGGCGCGCACGTAGCATGTACATGTACGTACAGCGGCCAGGGTGCAAGAAAGTAAATACGGCCACGTGCGTACACACGGGCGGTGTCTCGAACGCCTACTCGCGCATATGTACGGCCAGGGCTCGTGTACATGGCTTGTAGCGACCAGACCTCAAATGGCCTGTGCTGCTGTGCACCAGTGTCATCCCTGGATCAGTAATGCTGACACGCACAGTACAAATGGAGGATTTATAACAGAGTAGCAATCACACACTTATTACATCGGATATCTCCATAGAGACTAAGTATAATAAACATGGCTTAAGGCCATCTAATAACGATAACAGCGGAAGACTTGGAAGATAAGTGAGTCCATCAACTCCAGCGGCATCACTGAGTATAAGACCACGACCTAAGGCACCTTACTCGTCGTCTGAAAAATCTGCAACATGAAACGTTGCAGCCCGAAAACGGGTCAGCACATAGGATATGCTGGCAATGTAGCACATAGAGAGCAATGAACAATAATAATGCTATACTACATGCATATGTGGCTGGTGGAAAGCTCTATGGTTACAGTTTTGCGAAAAGCCAATTTTATCCTACTTCAAAGGAATAAATTTTATTTAACTATCATGGTGGTTGTGAAACATTGAGATGGTTGACAGCATCTCAATCCCAATTAAAAAGTCATCAATAACCCAACAAAATTAATTAGAAGTAACATAGTGTTGAGATTCACATGATAATCCAAGTACTAGATACTCAAGTTGTCCATAACCGGGGACACGGCTAATCATGATCAGTTTGTACACTCTGCAGAGGTTTGTGCACTTTTCCCACAAGACTTGATCTCCTCCGTTGGATTACTCGCACTACATGGTGTTTGAGTAACGGATGACCAAGACACAGTCTTTCAGAAGTGTTTGCACCTTACGTATGGGTAGACCGTTACACCTACTTTCCCCTACATCTGCTAGTCTACCACTGTAAGAGTTCACACAACTTAATCAACTATGCTAGAGCCCATAATAGCTTGCGGCTGCACATGGAAGTTTCTAGCATGAAAAATCTCATGATCCCTTTGAACCTGGGTGGCGGTCCAAAAGAAAAACAGGCAATCCTGGAATACCCAGGTACCTCAATCCACCCAGATGTGAGTTTAAGTTGCCACCTTAAGTAAACCATTAATTAACAATCTCACATCTGTCATGAATTTCACTCAAACCCAATCCACGTCTACGAGCATAGCATGGCAATAATAAAAGCAACGTAGAAGTAACTCCCAAGGGTTTGATAGAAAAACAGGTAATAGGTACTACCTCAACTACTTCCCAATACCCACAGTTTATTAGATCCTAATCATGCAATGTGTTTGAAGGAATAGATCTAATGCAATAAAACTGGGTATGAACGGGGTATGATCAAAGTGTTACTTGCCTTGCTGATGATCCGCAAAACCTAGCGATTCGAAGTAACAAGTGGCACACTCCGGGTACTCTATCGCAAACAAACAAGCATACAATCAGTACTCAACTAATGCACAGGTAAAACTTGAATGAAAGATCCAACCAGAAAGTTCAACTTAAGAACTCCGGTTTGCAAAAAGAATCAACTCGAAAGAAGCAACGACAGTCAAACGGCGGAAGAAAGAAACTTCGTTTGCTAATCTGGATCTAGGTCAAATTTTACTGTAGCAAAAACTTGTTTGAGTAGGTTAAACGGAAAGAGAATTTCGAGACGAAACTCTAGGCGCTTGAATCACCTGATTCCGATAAACGAGCGAGAAGTTAAACAGAAACGAAGATTCGATCAGAAATCGAATCTGAGAAAATAACGAGAAAAATCCGACGAAAAAGAAAAACGGACGAACGGTTAAATAACGGACGTTCGTTAACAGAGAAAACCCGATGAACGCGTTCGTTAAAACAAACGGTTCGGTGAACGCTCGTGAAATAAGAAAACCGAAAAAAAACCGATCTAGGGGGGTTTTTTTTAAACAAAAGGTTTTTTTTCTTCAGAAAACCGGTCAACACGACGGGAACGGCGGCGGCAGTACCTCGACGGGGCTCGCTCCGGCGAGGGCTCCGGCGATCGCGGCTCGGCGGCGGGGGTGCGGGGCTCGGGGGCGGAGGCTCCGGCGGCGAGGGCGGGGCTCGGGCGCGGCTCCCGGCGACGGGCGGCGAGGCAAAACGGCGGGCGGCGGCGGGCTAGATGCGGCGGCGGCGGCGGCTTCTCCGGCGGCGGTGATGGCGAAAACGGAGAGGGGGGGTATATATGGAGAGGGGGGGCTAGAGGCTTGGGGAAGGGGGCACCGAGGCGGAGGCGAGCTCCCGTGGCGTGGCCGGACTCCGGCGACGTGGGGAAGAAGGAGAGGCCGCGGCGGGGCGGGCCGTCGGCTGGGCCTTTGGCCTAGGCGGCGCGGGCGTCTTTTTTTTTTAAAGTTCCGCGAAGAAAATTGCATAAAAAAATAAATAAAAATCAGACAAATATGAAATAAATTTTCCCCGTCTAGTTAGATAATCTAGAGTAGGGTGAACATTTTTAAAATCAAAAATAAACATTTTGAAAACATGCATATTTTTAAATGCAATAAAATTGCAAATAAAATCCAATAAATTCCAAATAATGATTTTAACATTTTTCCTCCAGTATTTCAATTGTTTTGGAGAAGTCATATTTTCTCCTCTCGTTTATTTTAAAAATGAAATATATTTTTTTCGGAGAGAAAAATAATTAAAATCCCAATCCTCGTTTGAAAAATCAAATAAGAAAATTCGAGAAAATCCCCAACTCTCTCCGAGGGTCCTTGAGTTGCTTAGGATTTATCGAGGATTTGTCAAAATGCAATAAAACATAATATGCAATGATGATCTATGTATAACATTCCAAATTGAAAATTTGGGATGTTACAAACCTACCCCCCTTAAGATGAATCTCGCCCTCGAGATTCGGGTTGGCTAGAAAACAGGTGGAAGTGGTTTTTCCGTAGATCTTCCTCTCGCTCCCAGGTGGCCTCATCTTCCGTGTGGTGACTCCACTTAACTTTGCAAAACTTGATAACCTTGCTGCGGGTAACTCGGCTGGCATACTCGAGAATCTTAACTGGTTTCTCCTCATAAGTCAAATCACTTTCCAACTGAATCGCTTCCAGTGGCACAGTATCTCTCAGTGGTATCTCAGCCATCTCTGCGTGGCACTTCTTCAACTGCGAAACATGAAATACATCATGTACTTCAGACAATCCTTCGGGCAATTCCAGCTTGTAAGCAACTTCTCCCATACGTTCCAACACTCTGTATGGTCCGATAAAACGGGGCGCTAACTTTCCCTTAACTCCAAAGCGCTTCACTCCTCGAAGGGGTGATACTCGAAGATACACCCGGTCTCCGACTTCGTGAACTGTCTCTTTTCGTTTAGAATCAGCATAACTCTTCTGCCTGGACTGGGCTACCTTGAGCCTATCGCGAATCAACCTTACTTTCTGTTCAGACTCCTTAATCAAATCTGGTCCAAACAACTGACGGTCTCCAACTTCGTCCCATAGCAACGGTGTTCTACACCTCCTTCCGTACAAAGCTTCGAAAGGGGCCATCTTCAAACTGGTTTGATAACTGTTGTTATATGAAAACTCCGCATATGGCAAATTGTCGTCCCAACTAGATCCATAATCTAGTGCACATGCTCGCAGCATGTCCTCCAAGATCTGGTTGACTCTCTCGGTCTGTCCATCTGTCTGTGGGTGAAATGCTGTACTAAATTCCAACCTGGTTCCCAATGGTTCATGTAACTGCTTCCAAAACTTCGAGGTAAATTGGGTTCCTCTGTCTGATACAATGGTCCTCGGAACTCCATGCAAACATACGATCCTGGTCATGTATATCTTAGCCAACTTAGCACTGGTGTAAGTGGTCTTTACTGGAATGAAATGAGCCACTTTCGTCAAACGGTCGACTACAACCCATATCGAGTCATAGCCTGAACGAGTCCTTGGTAATCCTGTGATAAAATCCATGCCTATTTTATCCCACTTCCATTCGGGTATCGGCAATGGTTGCAGCAATCCTGCTGGCTTCTGATGCTCTGCCTTCACTCTCTGACATACATCATAAACTGCTACATACTCCGCAATATCCTTCTTCATTCCGGTCCACCAGAAAGTGTTCTTCAAATCCAAATACATCTTGGTATTCCCTGGGTGAATCGAGTACGGTGAATCATGGGCTTCTTGCAAAATCAACTTCCTGATCTCCGGATCATTTGGTACATATACACGGTCTTCAAACCCTAAGGTATCGTGCTCATCTTCACGAAATCCCTTGGATTTTCCTTTGCTCAACTTCTCCTTTATCTCTTTAATCTTCTTGTCTGACTTCTGAGCTTCTCTGATCCTTTCCATCAAGGTAGACTGAATCTCCAATGTCGCTAAATAGCCTCTCGGGACTATCTCCAAACATAGCTCGCGTAGGTCCTCGGCTAACTCCTGAGGTAACTCTCCTGTCATGAGGGTGCTGATATGACTCTTGCGGCTCAACGCGTCTGCTACTACGTTAGCCTTTCCGGGGTGATAATGCAATCTCATGTCATAATCCTTGATGAGCTCCAACCATCTCCTCTGTCTGAGGTTTAACTCCTTCTGCGTGAAAATGTACTTCAAACTCTTGTGATCCGTGTACACCTCACAATGGTTTCCGATGAGAAAATGTCTCCATGTCTTCAATGCATGCACCACGGCTGCTAATTCCAAATCATGCATAGCATAATTCTTCTCATGGGGTTTAAGTTGTCGTGAAGCATACGAAACAACTCTTCCTTCCTGCATAAGCACTGCTCCAAGTCCTCGACGAGAAGCATCGCAATAAACTTCATAGTCCTTGCGTTGATCTGGCAGAATCAACACTGGTGATGTAACCAATCGTTTCTTCAACTCTTGGAAACTAGCTTCACATTCCTCAGTCCAATTGAATTTGGTGTCCTTCTTCAATAGCTCAGTCATGGGCTTAGCAATCTTCGAGAAATTCTCGATGAATCTCCGGTAGTATCCTGCAAGTCCAAGAAAACTCCGGATTTCTCCAACTGTCGTGGGTGATTCCCAACTTGTCACTGTGTCAACCTTGGCAGGGTCTACTGCTATTCCTTCTCCGGAAATAACATGTCCAAGGAATCCAACTTCCTTCAACCAAAACTCACATTTGCTGAACTTGGCATATAACTGATGTTCTCTGAGCTTCTCAAGTACCAATCGCAAATGCTCCTCATGCTCTTCCTCATCCTTGGAAAAGATTAAAATATCATCAATGAATACCATGACGAACTTATCCAAAAACTCCATAAATACTTTGTTCATCAGGTTCATGAAATAGGCAGGTGCGTTAGTCAGTCCAAATGACATAACGGTATACTCATACAATCCATATCTGGTGGTAAATGCCGTCTTGGGTATATCCTGCTCTCGAATCTTTAACTGATGGTATCCTGATCGTAGATCGATCTTGGAAAATACTTTAGCTCCTTGCAGGCGGTCGAACAAATCATTTATCATTGGCAGTGGGTACTTGTTTTTGATGGTCACTTCATTCAATCCTCGGTAATCAACAACCATCCTTAGTGATCCATCTTTCTTCTCCACTAGAAGTACTGGTGATCCCCAAGGTGACGAACTTGGGCGAATATAGCCTTTATCCAGTAACTCCTTGATCTGCTTCTTAATTTCCTCCAAATCCTTAGCGGGCATCCTGTACGGTCTCTTAGATATTGGCCCGGTGCCTGGCAAAAGTTCAATCAAGAACTCAATGTCTCTATCCGGTGGCATGCCTGGCAACTCTTCTGGAAATACATCCGGATAATCTTTCATCACTGGTACTTCCTCCTGTACAACTCCTGATAAGGAATTCACTTGAGTCCTCTTCGGCATATGCCTGGATACATACTTGATCCGTTTTCCTTCTGGGGTGGTAAGCAAAATCATCTTGCTGGCACAATCGATGTTTCCTCCATACAACGATAGCCAATCCATTCCCAGAATCACATCCAAACCTTGCGATTCCAAAACAATGAGGTCTGAGGGGAAAACATGCCTACCAATGGCCAATGGTATCTGAAAACATCCTTGGGTGGCCATATACTCTGCTCCTGGCGAGGTTACTAACATAGGGTTTCTGAGAACTTTGGTGGACATCTTAAACTTATCCACGAATCCCCTTGATATGTATGAATGCGATGCACCAGTATCGAAAAGAATAGTTGCAGTAAATGACTTAACCAAAAACTTACCTATTACTGCATCAGGCTGAGCTTCAACCTCCTCCATGCTCACGTGGTTCACATGTCCTTTGTTGAACGGGTTCGGCTTCTTCCCAGAGCTTCCATTGCCATTTCCATTTTGGGCTTCGGGACATTCGTTGGCATAATGTCCATTCTTCTGGCACTTAAAACAAGTGACTTGGCTCAGGTCCCTCTTGGCTGGGGTAGATGGGTTGGTGCGGTTCTGTCCGTTGCTTCCTCCATTCCCACTACCATTCTTGGAGCCATTATGGTTGTGCGAACTACCTCCTCCATGGGTATGCTGAAGCTGTCCTCCCGGCTTCGGGGTAAAACGTGGCTTCTGCTGGGCTCCAGAGTTATACTTCCCTTGTCCATACTTCCTCTTACGGTTTTCAATCTGCTGTTGCTTCCCTTCAATCATGAGAGCTCTATCTACCAGCTCCTGGTAGTTGTTGAAGGTTGCTATCATCAACTGCATACTCAGCTCGTCATTCAGTCCTTCCAGAAACTTTTCCTGTTTGGCTGCATCTGTAGCAATGTCATCTGCTGCATAACGTGCTAGCTTACTGAATTCCTCCACATACTGGCCTACGGTGCGTCCTCCTTGGCGTAGGTTACGAAACTCACGCTTCTTCATAGCCAAAGCTCCTGCTGAAACATGAGCTGTACGGAAAGCTTGCTGAAACTGGTCCCATGTGACAGTGTCAATAGGGTGCGTGGCTGTGTAATTCTCCCACCATGATGCTGCGGGTCCATCAAGCTGATGTGCGGCGAAACGCACTCTTTCCGCATCTGTGCATCCTGCAGTGGTCAACTCCCTTCCAACCTTGCGGAGCCAATCATCTGCAACAATCGGCTCGGTGCTACTGGAAAACACCGGCGGGTTTAGCCTTAAGAAACGGGCTAGGTGATCAACAGGTGGTGGTGGCGGTGGGTTGTTGTTGTTGTTGTTGCCTTGGTTCTGAACTAACACTTGCATCAAGGCATTCTGTTGCTGAATCAACTGGGTGATCTCTGGCGGGAAAACAAATCCGGTGTCGCGTCTCGGAGGCGTCTGATGGGTTTAGAAAAGATGAGAATTAAGAATAGAATGAGGTCTAGAGAGAAAACACTACCCATATGCTCATGAGACAAATTCAATCAATATCACTTAATCAATCCAAACAAGACAAAACAATCGATCTAACTAGCGTTACAAAGTGCTTGAACTATACTACTAAATGGGGGAAACCTACTACTGATATGGTGGTCTACTAAAAATTCTGATCCGTTGAAGACTCCATGATGTCTGCTCCAGCTTCATCAATCCAATCGTCTTCACTTGGTTCCGAGTCGGTGTCGTCGATGATGATGTAGTTATCCGGACAAGTGCATTCGTCGACTTCTGCTTCTGGTGCTGGATTTCCCACGGATGCTCCAATCTTCTTCTCCAAATCGTCAATCTTCCCGACAAGTGCATTGATTTCCTCCAAATAATCTTCGCGTGTAGTCTTGAGTTCTTCTTGGAGCTCCTTGATCTTCGTGAATGCCTTCTTTAGTTCTTCCTTGTCCGTGCACATCTGGTTCTCCTGGCGTCGAATATGTTGGTTCTGTTCCTGGATGAAAGCTGCAATTGATCCATCCTTCTTGGTCTTGATCATCTCCCATTGCGCGTCTCGACGTCCACAAATTTGATAAATCGTATCCGTAAGCTCCTGGTGGTAGACTTCTCCAATGCGTCCCATGGCGATATGTGCGGCCATGCTCTTCCCTAAACTCCAAGTTGGTGCTTCGAAAACCAATCTTATGGGTTCCGTAATTGGAGCAAACGTCCTTCCTGGAATGATAACTTGAATCTTCCAGCTCTCCTCTTTAGGTAAGGTAGCGTTGCAGGTTCCGGTGACGCTTGGTATTCCTATGTTCAAGTACTTGGTGACTTCCTTCAGGTGTCGTCCAAATGGCGTGTCTTCGTCGGGTTGCATGAACTTGCTCCTTGCATTCGCCATTCCTAAAAGAGTAGAAAGTGGAGAGGAGTCAGAAATGAGAAGAGAGAAGCTTTCTAGGGCTTAAGCTTAGTGGTCGTGTCCTATAGTCAGCGTGTGCTCTGATACCAACTTTGTAGCGACCAGACCTCAAATGGCCTGTGCTGCTGTGCACCAGTGTCATCCCTGGATCAGTAATGCTGACACGCACAGTACAAATGGAGGATTTATAACAGAGTAGCAATCACACACTTATTACATCGGATATCTCCATAGAGACTAAGTATAATAAACATGGCTTAAGGCCATCTAATAACGATAACAACGGAAGACTTGGAAGATAAGTGAGAACATCAACTCCAGCGGCATCACTGAGTATAAGACCACGACCTAAGGCACCTTACTCGTCGTCTGAAAAATCTGCAACATGAAACGTTGCAGCCCGAAAACGGGTCAGCACATAGGATATGCTGGCAATGTAGCACATAGAGAGCAATGAACAATAATAATGCTATACTACATGCATATGTGGCTGGTGGAAAGCTCTATGGTTACAGTTTTGCGAAAAGCCAATTTTATCCTACTTCAAAGGAATAAATTTTATTTAACTATCATGGTGGTTGTGAAACATTGAGATGGTTGACAGCATCTCAATCCCAATTAAAAAGTCATCAATAACCCAACAAAATTAATTAGAAGTAACATAGTGTTGAGATTCACATGATAATCCAAGTACTAGATACTCAAGTTGTCCATAACCGGGGACACGGCTAATCATGATCAGTTTGTACACTCTGCAGAGGTTTGTGCACTTTTCCCACAAGACTTGATCTCCTCCGTTGGATTACTCGCACTACATGGTGTTTGAGTAATGGATGACCAAGACAGTCTTTCAGAAGTGTTTGCACCTTACGTATGGGTAGACCGTTACACCTACTTTCCCCTACATCTGCTAGTCTACCACTGTAAGAGTTCACACAACTTAATCAACTATGCTAGAGCCCATAATAGCTTGCGGCTGCACATGGAAGTTTCTAGCATGAAAAATCTCATGATCCCTTTGAACCTGGGTGGCGGTCCAAAAGAAAAACAGGCAATCCTGGAATACCCAGGTACCTCAATCCACCCAGATGTGAGTTTAAGTTGCCACCTTAAGTAAACCATTAATTAACAATCTCACATCTGTCATGAATTTCACTCAAACCCAATCCACGTCTACGAGCATAGCATGGCAATAATAAAAGCAACGTAGAAGTAACTCCCAAGGGTTTGATAGAAAAACAGGTAATAGGTACTACCTCAACTACTTCCCAATACCCACAGTTTATTAGATCCTAATCATGCAATGTGTTTGAAGGAATAGATCTAATGCAATAAAACTGGGTATGAACGGGGTATGATCAAAGTGTTACTTGCCTTGCTGATGATCCGCAAAACCTAGCGATTCGAAGTAACAAGTGGCACACTCCGGGTACTCTATCGCAAACAAACAAGCATACAATCAGTACTCAACTAATGCACAGGTAAAACTTGAATGAAAGATCCAACCAGAAAGTTCAACTTAAGAACTCCGGTTTGCAAAAAGAATCAACTCGAAAGAAGCAACGACAGTCAAACGGCGGAAGAAAGAAACTTCGTTTGCTAATCTGGATCTAGGTCAAATTTTACTGTAGCAAAAACTTGTTTGAGTAGGTTAAACGGAAAGAGAATTTCGAGACGAAACTCTAGGCGCTTGAATCACCTGATTCCGATAAACGAGCGAGAAGTTAAACAGAAACGAAGATTCGATCAGAAATCGAATCTGAGAAAATAACGAGAAAAATCCGACGAAAAAGAAAAACGGACGAACGGTTAAATAACGGACGTTCCTTAACAGAGAAAACCCGATGAACGCGTTCGTTAAAACAAACGGTTCGGTGAACGCTCGTGAAATAAGAAAACCGAAAAAAAACCGATCTAGGGGGGTTTTTTTTAAACAAAAGGTTTTTTTTCTTCAGAAAACCGGTCAACACGACGGGAACGGCGGCGGCAGTACCTCGACGGGGCTCGCTCCGGCGAGGGCTCCGGCGATCGCGGCTCGGCGGCGGGGGTGCGGGGCTCGGGGGCGGAGGCTCCGGCGGCGAGGGCGGGGCTCGGGCGCGGCTCCCGGCGACGGGCGGCGAGGCAAAACGGCGGGCGGCGGCGGGCTAGATGCGGCGGCGGCGGCGGCTTCTCCGGCGGCGGTGATGGCGAAAACGGAGAGGGGGGTATATATGGAGAGGGGGGGCTAGAGGCTTGGGGAAGGGGGCACCGAGGCGGAGGCGAGCTCCCGTGGCGTGGCCGGACTCCGGCGGCGTGGGGAAGAAGGAGAGGTCGCGGCGGGGCGGGCCGTCGGCTGGGCCTTTGGCCCAGTCGGCGTGGGCGTCTTTTTTTTTTAAAGTTCCGCGAAGAAAATTGCATAAAACAATAAATAAAAATCAGAAAAATATGAAATAAATTTTCCCCGTCTAGTTAGAAAATCTAGAGTAGGGTGAACATTTTTAAAATCAAAAATAAACATTTTGAAAACATGCATATTTTTAAATGCAATAAAATTGCAAATAAAATCCAATAAATTCCAAATAATGATTTTAACATTTTTCCTCCAGTATTTCAATTGTTTTGGAGAAGTCATATTTTCTCCTCTCATTTATTTTAAAAATGAAATATTTTTTTTCGGAGAGAAAAATAATTAAAATCCCAATCCTCGTTTGAAAAATCAAATAAGAAAATTCGAGAAAATCCCCAACTCTCTCCGAGGGTCCTTGAGTTGCTTAGGATTTATCGAGGATTTGTCAAAATGCAATAAAACATAATATGCAATGATGATCTATGTATAACATTCCAAATTGAAAATTTGGGATGTTACATGGCTGGGTCGGAACGGAGAAGCTGCGCCATCATCGTGATCATGGGGAGGCAACCGGCTGGGTCGGAACGAAATGCGTCGTCATGTTCATCGGGAGCCAACCGTCTTGGATGGAACAGGCGATGGAAACGAGGCCTGGCGTACCGCAGAACGGAGGAAACGGCCTTGTGTTCGACCGACCACGGTCGAAACGGGATCCTGTTCATCGAGAGGGGTCTGGTGAATCGCAAAACGGAGGAAACGGACCTCCTATGGTCGAAACTGGGTCCTGTTGATTGGCAGGGGTGTGGCGTACCGCAAAAGGGAAGAAACAGACTTGTGTTGGAGCGCTACGGTCGAAACGGGGGTCCTGTTCATCGGGAGGGGTGTGGTGTAACGCAAAACGGGACTCCACGGGATACTGTTCATCTCCACCGTCGACTGCCTCCACGGGCTACTGCTCATCCACCGTCGACCTCCTCCAGCCTCCACCTGTGACTATTCATCGACGGGTTCCTGTTCATCCAGCCTCCACCGCGCGCTCCTCCACCGGCTATTGTTCAACCAGCCCTGTCCACGGGGTCCTATTCAACCAGCCCTCCACGGGCTACTATTCAACCAGGCCTCCACCGGCTACTGTTCAACCAGCCCTCTGCCGCCTACTATTCAACCAGCCCTCCACGGGGTCCTATTCATCCAGCCCTCCACGGGTCCTGTTCATCCACCGGCTCGATCGATCGGGGTATTGTTCATCCAGTGGCAACAGCCTCTACTACCACGGGGTCCTGTTCATCCAACCCCCCACCAGGAACTATTCATCCAAACCCCCCAACAACGCTCACTATTCATCAAGGGAAGGGAAGGAGGCAGCAGTGTTCGATCAGCTTCAGTTAGCAGCAGTAGCGAAGGAATCGCTCGATCGGGTTCAGTTAATAGCCATCGATCGATCGCTCGGGTTCAGTAACGTGTAGGCTGTAGTGCAATCGCTCGGGTTCAGTAGGCGAACGCCTTGCTCGGGTTCAGTAGGCGAACGCCTCGCTCGGGTTCAGTTAGAGCCCAACGCCTCGTACCCACACGCGTACGTGTACGAGAGAAACGCGCATTGTTCGGCCCCCGACCACCCACCGTACCGGGAACTCCCTGATATTTTCCGCGCCCTCGCTTCTACCATGGTTTTTTCCGTCATGGACGGCCCAAAGAATGTCATGCAGTCGCGTCTCCGGCCCGCCCAAGACTAAAAGCCCATTTTCTATCATGATTTTTTGTCATAGAAGTAGGAGCCCACCACATCTACGATGATACCCGGTTTTGTCACAATTATCGTCATAGAAGTGTCATAAGCATGACAGAAAAAAATTCGTTCGGCCCCAAATGTCACGGATGTGTCTTTTTTTTGTAGTGTCGATGGTGTACACCACCGAGAGATCCTCTCCCTTGCGTGGGTCTCCACTTTATGCTCTCCGAACTCCATTGGAGCACCGCTAGATATCCTCTCTGTATGTGTTGTTGTGGGTGTGCTTGTTCTGTTGTGGGGCGAGATCGAGAAGTTGAAGAGACCAAGGTTATAATGGTCGCGAGAATTAATGGGGAAGTCGGACGACCTAGAATATCCGCACCCCCGGATGGCAGTTCTAAACTGCAGCGCGTAACTCCATCGTGCTGCACGTAACTGCATCGTGGCGGCCCACACGACGCAACCGCATGCGTATGGGGCCCCCAACGTGATCGTGCGCAGGCCCCAACCGCTGGCAGAGCGCGCGCACAGGGATGCGAGCAGAGCGCTCCGTGGTCACCTCAACGGCGCGCAACCATATATACGCATATAGCAGTTGAACACGCAAGGAAAAGTTGTCCACAAGACGAGCGCGTGGAGGTACGCGAGCAGAGAGCGACGCGGCGCCTAACGGCGACCAAAGCGTGCCGAGGGACGTGAGCAGAGGCTGGCAAAGTGATACATGGCACGTAAGATGAACAGTGTGAGCAATGTCGGAGACATCAAGCACGAATCAGATTAGAGTTGCGTGTGCGATACGTGGCCTACGGTTGATCCACCCGAGCTGTTTGTGATGGAATAAGTCGTGTGTGTTGTGGGAAAACGCTTGCTGGTATACAACCGTCTGCAATTGATGAATTCATGACCAATGGGTTCCCTAGTGTGGTCCGTGTGTGATGTGATATGCTCTGTCTACAGAACATCAACATATATACTTATAAGAACAACATTGCATAACCAAATTAAGCATATAATTACATAAGTGACTACACACATAACATTTCACAAACAGCAAAGTAAGCAATTACATGCATACTAAACTAGGAGAAACGAGCATCTAATCATCTACATCTTGTTGCGATGACGTTTGCCGTTGCTCTGCTTCCCGCTAGATCCCTGGTCGTGAATGGTTAATAAAATCTAAGTATATTGCATATTAAGGTCAAAATAGTACTACCAATATACGAGTCTCATAGATGCCATCTCAACGATTGTACCACAAAAGCCCGAAAGATTACAAGGTTCAAATTCCAGAGTTACATGGCTCAAATGAAGATTACAAGGTTCAAACTGATATTAGAAATGAAATTCAGCTCATTCAGCTATAAACGCCCGTGCTGATCAGCTTAACATGGATATAACAGAGGTTCAAACTAAAAATACGAATAGTCATGTATGGTCGGTTTTGAAACCTCATCATTTCTGCGAAGGGATCAGCCGCTGACAAGTCATGTATGGGGTTGACACAATGACTTCCAATTACTCTGTCATATGCAGTTCCAATAAGAAGTCTAGCTTTTTTGGAGCCTCTTCCATTCTGCAGTAGCTACCGGCTCTGATCAACAAACCATTCATATTTTGTATATAAATGCATGTTCAACCTCATTACCTTCAGCACCCTTGCTCTGACAACAAAGAACCTGGCGAATATAATCTCCGGTAAGGTCCCTCGATAGGAGTTCAAAGTAATTTTTGAGTTTTGCAGGTCTAGGCATTCGATGTGATTGTCGTTATATTGTATCACATTATCCACAATCGGGCCTATTATTATCTGCAAAAGAAGAGAAAGTGTTAGTGCCTACATGTAGTTTTGAACACTACTATATGCCTATTTAGTTTGCAAGATTTGTAAAATGCACCAACGTGCCATCTTCGGTCTGACATGATTAACATGGGCATTTGATTACAATCTAGAAAAATGTAGCCTTCTTCATGAAAGGTTGAAGTGGATGAAAAATTCCCTAAGAAAACTAGTACAGATGAATCCAAAGGAGAAATGCTTATGGATTGTAACCATATGAATCAAGCAACCAATATGGGGTGGGGGGTATATGTCCTGAAATCCTCCAAAATTCCTTCAGAATTCGTAGTACATTGTCATTGTAAACTTGGGAAAAGGTGCAAAAAATTGAACTCCCTTATGGTTAACATTTAACAGGAAAGGAACATCACCTCGATAGATTCTAATGCGCAGAAAGCATCTTAGGAAACTGACAACTTCGTGCAGGTTGGTGCCGACAGATTCTAGTGCCAAGACCTTCACTGTGCGCAGAATCTGGGTCAAGCTTTTCTGGATGAAAGACAAACATACATCTTCAAAATTAGTAATAATTTTGATATCAAGAAAGAGAGGTAGAAGGCAACTGTTGTACCTGAACGGGTGTGGATCCAATAACAAGTTAGGAGTATTTGACAGACGAGTAGCCCACCATTGTCAATTTCGGCGCAGAAATGACATTGATTCTTGTTGGACCTTGTTGATCAACTACAAGTAATCTCTCAAGTGAAGGTGTGTCCTCAATGACCATATTGTGGTCCACCTTTTGTGATCTCTCGTTGCAGCACTAGCAACACATATAAATAGTCCAGAGAGTCATGGAGGTGATGTGGAAGCTACTCGACCAATTCATCGCCTGAAGACGAAGGAACTCAAGTGCAGTATAGTCGCGGAGCAGGCGCTCCATGTCATCCTTTGGGATGCAGACGGCAACGAGCTCAAGGTGCTTCAGTCATGGTAGAAAAAGAGCGGGCGCATCATTAAGGGGAGGGGTAATGGCAGTTCATGAACTTGGTGAGGCGTAGAGTGGGCGCGAAGCGAAGCACGAACGTTGGTAGCGAGCGCATATGCCCATCATTAAAACTGAGCTCCTCGAGCTGATCTAGGGCGGGGGATTGGAACCACTCGTAAGCTTGGCTCAGTCCTTGTCGTTGGAACGGAACTTGCCCGTGATAAGGCCTCTGATTGGGCCATGGTGACTGCCGAGGATCTGGGAGAACGCATCCAAGCTTTTGCAATAGCCATGGCAAAGCTCGTGGGTGTCGAGGAGGTCGAGAGGGGTGGAGAGCCATAGGGGGCACGACCGCCGGGAATGGGCGGTTATCCTCGCCCCATATTTGATTGGGAAGACGGATATGATGACTGTCAACATATCATCGGGGAGGCTGCTGATGAAGTCTAGGCTTGCTGGAGTCGCTTGCGGTTCTTTCTCGATCCGCCTCCGCTTGTTGGCAGGCTCGTTCTCCACCTCGTCGGCAGCGACAGAAACCTCTGTCTCCATATTCGCGCCGTGCTTCGGTGCTTCAGCAGCCCCGGCGTCGCCACTCCCTTCGATGGGGCGATTCGGCGGCATCCTCATACACTGACGGCTTTGAGGACTGAGAGCGGAGTTGAGGATGCGGGCGGAGAGAGAGGATTGTGTGTGTGGCGAGGATGGGGGGTGCGGCCGCTCGGGCGCGCCATTAATATGGACCAGTGGGAGCGAGGCAGGCGGAGGTCAAAGGTTGTGTCGCTTCCCGGTGAGCCTGCGCGGCGGACTTCTAGCATTCCTATACCATCATTTCACACAGCTACTCGCACGCCTCCCGGTGATACTGCGCAGCGAAAATAGCTCCCGTCAATTTACACGCATGCACGCACGCCACCCGGTCTGCCTGTGCAGCGGACTACTCGCATGTGCATCTAGTCAACTCATGCCTGCTCGCACGCCACATGGGGCGCATGGCACGTATTTTTTTTGTTTTTTGATGATTCATTCTCCCACTTTACTGCTTAACCGAAGCATGGCACGGTCTACCGCACACGGTCCGAATAAATATTCCGTATGAGATATTCGTTGCCAGTTATTAACAATCTCCCGTTTGTAAGTAGATTATATCAAAACTTGTCTCAAATTTGACGAAAAAATACAATATCACAGTCTACTGGTGTCCATATATGACACCACAGTAAGTTTCATGAATTTCAACTAAGTTTTGGATTTACTGAATTTTAAAAATCGATATTCTCAATGTTTTGAAATTTCTTTCACGGGGAAACATGCACCGAGGGACACACATATGATTTTGCAATCCATTTTGGTGCACATGTAGCTCAAATTTGATTTTTGCACATTAAATCCCTAGGAAATCAATCAATGTACAAAACGGGTCGAATGATCTCTGTTTTTTTTCCAAAACTTTAACACGACACTCCTTTGGTCACATGTTCACTGCAGAAAAAGTTTGACATATGCCTCAGAGTGGAGGTGGTGGTGCGGGATGTGTGTGTGTGTGTGTGTGTGTGTTCCCGAGGCAGGTGCCACATCAAAGTTATGCATTGATATTCAAACATCATGGAATACCATGCAGGCGGTGGTTGCCCTATAGGAACTCACTCGCATGCGACGCTTCCATCTGTGGGCCGGCGAGAGGTCGTCCTCCATCACTTTGACCCAATGAGAGAGAGAGAGGCACATTTGACGAACAAGGAGGATTAATTCTTTTAGGGATGTGTTAGGGTAGGAGTACATATATAGTACATGTCCAAGGGGAGATGGGACCAACATATACTAGGTGTCACACATGAACCTCACTGTGTGTGGGGACTTTGTGGTTTTTGAGGCAAATGCCACATCAAAGGTTGTGCATTAGGTATTCAAAACATCACAACCACACACCTCTCCATATATATGTTTTGGCACACATGCAAGCGATGGTGGTTGTCCTGTGGCACTAACTCACGTGGTTATCGGCGATGCTTCCATCTGTCGGCTCGCTTGGTCCATCACTTGCACCGACAACGAGAGAGGTTAATTATTTTGACTTAGGAGGGGATTAATTTTTTGCTTGTCTCGCAATATAGGTGAGATAACATATATAATAGCGCATGTGTACACATGAATCCATCCCGGTGGATCGAAGAGGGGGGGCGAGCACACGACACGTCATGAACCTCTTCCTCTGTGTGGGAACCTGTGCAATTCTGAACGCATGCACCACATCAATGTTGTGCATTAGGTATTAATTCAACACATATGCATGCATCATGCACCTCCATAAATATGGTTGGGGCACATGCATGCAATGGTTATCTTTGCACTCTCTCACTCGCCTGGTTATATATGGGGGGCAAGCCTATATATTTGTGGGCCCGCGTGGACGTCCATCATTTCGACCGACGACGAGAAAGGTTACCAGGGTGGATTCTTCTTCTTTGGTTCGTGTTACCATATAGTAGTAGGTCAATCATTCTAGGCCTAATTAAGTTTGAGCGCATGCATGCTACACATCGTGAACCCTCGATCAGGTGTGGGGATTTTATGGTTCCAAAGAATGGTGCCACATCAAATTTGCGCATTGCGTATTCAAACACCACACACACCACTTCCATAGATGATTGGGCCACATGCACAGAGTGGGTTTTGTCTTCAGACAGTACTCCCTCGCGAGTTTATCGGTGACAAGCTAGCCCATTTTGCTGGGCCGTGTGGACGTCCATCACTTTGACCAACAACGAGTGTGAGAGGTTGTACGATCAAGTTGGATTCTATTTGGTCCATGGTACAGTACGTCTTGGTGAGATGCCCTCCCCTCGACATGTGTGTGTAGGGGGGGTACTTCGCACTACTCGCAACCTCCGTGGGGTCGGGGAAGTCCGGTTATTTTGCGAGGCACACGTGCCGCATCAAGGTTGTGAATGGTATAGTTAAATATCACACCACACCCTTTTCATACATATAGTATAGGGCTACCACAGGTGGTTCGTATGTGGTCTCACCCATCTCCCACCACAAGCACACATTTGTGGGCCGGGACACGGTCCACGTTTGTCTGTAAGCGAAAAGGGGAAGTTTGACCATATATATGATGGACTCCTATAGGTTTTGTGTTACGGTAGGGTGAGATTTCAAACCTAACTATCTAGGGGCATGCATTTGTAGCTAGGATTCCCTTACCGCCAACACAAAGTGCGGTTCATAGGGGGTGGTTGACTAGCAATACCGTGTGCTTTGTGTGATAGGTGCCACATCAAAGTTGTGCATTGGGTATTCGAACATCAAACCACCTTTTCATACATATATTTGGTCCACATGCAAGTGTGTTCGTGTTCTGACCCTTTCCCGCATTATTCTTTTTGCCAGATTTATAAACAGCACACAAGTTGGATGCAAAAACCGCCTGTGATTGGGTACGCAACAGACACGGTTCGGTCAGACTACCCGTGTGCCACGCCCGTGCCCCTGCAGTCACTCACATCAGCACAGTAGATTGGGCTCCACGAGGTTAGCCTCCCGCTCTCGAAAATATCTACTGCCTCATAATCTCAAAAACATCTACCCACGTAGAGGGCTTTTCTGTCTGATAGCACACGATTCTTATGTGTGGACCGTGTGCGATGTCTGTTACTCCTGCTCTACTTCAATCAGTTGGCCCAAATTTTCAGTAGCCCCGGATTTTTTGAACTAGAGCCCCGACATTTTACTCCCGCCTGCATCCCTCGCAATCTCAAAAATATCTGCTCGACTGGAGTGGTTTTCTGTTTGATAGCACACGACTATTATGTTTTAACCGTGTGTGATGTTCGTTACTCACACCCCACTCTGCTTCGGTAGCCCCGCCATTTTACTCCCGCCTAGTTAAATTTTAAGTAGCCACGGCATTTCCTCAAACACCACCTTGGACCCCCTCCACACACACACACACACCCCAATCCTTCGGTCACCCCAAATCCCCCGCTCACACACATACACACCACCCCTCCCTCACTCCAAACCTAGCTAGGTCGCCACCGCCGCGCCGCCTCCATCGTCAACCTCTGCCGGTCTGCTCATGCAGTTTACCCACCGATATACATACCCTCGCCGCCCTGAGTTTCTTAGATGACGCCTGCGAAATGCCCCCTTTCCTAGAGATCCCCACCCCTCCCCCACTCTAGAGCGTCGCAGCCTAAGCCTGGCTACGCTTCTCGAGGACCTCGCGGAGCGAATGGCCCAAAAGTGATTTACCGCGGCCTCTTTGCCCGACGTCAGCGAGGTGGCCACCGAGGAAGCTGACGATGACTGGACCTGGATTGAGCCTTTCAATCAGCGGGCTTGAGTATTCTGGCATGTCGCGGATGCCGGCTACGACATCGAGGTCGTCGATGCCGATGGCTTGACGCGGGTTATGTCATAGGTTAAGTTGCCCACCCCCAACCCTTCGGGTTCGACAGTCGTCGATCTCAATGATGGCCTTGCCGCTAATCTCATGCGGATCGTTATGAACAATTTGCCATCCTTCATCGCCATGCAGCCCCTTTTGTCATTTCTGAAGGACAAGTTCTGTGACGCTGGCTTGGGATCCTCAGCTGGCAAGTCAGACCTCATTGACGGCGACCACGAGGAGGAGCCAATCTGTGGCAAGTGAGGAAACCCATGATTTGTTTTCTCGAACCCTTTTTGTAGTTAGAACATGTCTAGTATTTCTTGCTATATTTGGTTGTTTGCATTACGCCTTGTTTATTTTTATGGTTCATGGTTGTTCGGTTGTTTGTAGTTAGCTTATGTCAAGTTTCAATTGCCACCTTTGGTTGTTCGTAGTATGCCTTGTTTATTTCAGCTATTAACAGTGTGATGTTCTATATGTGCTAGTATGAACTGTGCAGTTCAATTTCATCAATACCAATTTTAACAATAGCTCTATGAATGACTATATTTGGTTACTGTTAAGCATGTTGAACTCCCTCCGAATCTTTTTAGTTCGCATATAATATTTGTCTAAAGTCAAGCCTCGTAAAGTTTGACCAACTTTATAGAAAAAATACCAACATTCACAATATGAAATCAATATCAGTACATGTGTCATAACTTAAATTTTCATATTGTATAACGTTAGCATGGTAGATGTTGATATTTTTCATATAAATAAGGTCAAACTTTATGAAGTTTGACTTCAGACAATTCTTATATGCAGAGTAAAAAGGACTGGAGGGAGTATTTACCACGCCTTTCCATTTGATTTAACAATGGCATTGTTTGGATACTCTAACTTAGCTAGAGGTTAGAGTTAGTTTCTAGCTCATGACAGTTAAAAGGGAGAGAGAGAGAGAGATTGGTGGAATAGTTGATTGTATTGCTTGAGCCTCGTGGGCATATATATAGGAGTACCTTTCCCTCCCTCGATACTTATTTTGGCAACCTAAAATAAGTGCACGAAATAGTTACCTATCAGTAATTGATCCTTTCCCTCCGGTCAAAGATACTATAGCTGGTGCTCATGGAAACTATCATCGGGAGGATAATGATCGCGTCTTGTCTGGGATTCAACCGCAGAAAATAAATGATACTTCCACTAAACATACACCTGCCATGCGACGTCGCTCTACCATTAGATGCTCATCCTGCGGCCTCCGTGGCCACTTGGTGGACGCCTGCCACAAGCTGGTGCACAAGCCTCGAGGGGTCTGGGTACCCAGATCCCTGCCCAAGGCGGACGATATGCATTCCTCCTTGTAGTCTGTGTGCGTCCCTGCTCTCACTCCTCCCACCGCTCCAATGACGAACTATCCCATCAATGCCGTCCCCTACCTTCCGCCGGGCATGACCATCAAGCTTGGCCCAGCTGACCGCAGGGTGCGCGCGGACATGGTCGTCGGTCCAATCCCTCCACTGCGTCATGACTTCTTGGCCATTGTAGAGGCCAATCGGTTCGTCCCCTTCCATCAGAAAGCTGGTCTGTGCAACATCATTGAAGGTTTGCTCCATGAATCACATTACTTCCCTTCTAAAGTGGTAGATCATCCCCTTGGCATTGGTTTGTTTGGGTTTGCAAATTTTGTCATCCGGGATGCGGTTGTGGGCACCACCTTTGAGCTTGACGAAAATGAAGTCGAGGAACACACTGTTATCTCATTTGTCCCTCATGATGCTGCTCTAAACATGCGCCAGACTACTTTTGGTCCGGAGGTGTGGATCTTATATGTGGGATTTCCTTATGATTATCAGACACAGCATTACATGCACAAATTTGTAGACTCTTTTGGTGCTCTGGTTGATTGGAACAACCCTAGAGGGGATAGGAGACTGGTGCTTGTTAAGGTCAGAGTTGTTCATATGCGTTTAGTGCCCAAGAGTCTGGTTGTTCGTCAGTTAGGAGGTGCACGGCAGTGTTGGACTGTTTCAGTCACAATGCTAAGAAGTAACGATTGGAACGCTCACTTACCTGAAGTACCACCAGCTGGAGAGGATCCACCACCTGCTAATGGTATTCCTCATCCGGTGCATGGGGAAGGTCTGATTTCTGAGCAGCTATATCAGCAGCAACTTCATAACTGGATGGCTCAAAATGTAGTGGCAGATGCTGCAGCTAATGAGGAAGAAAATGTGGTGGTTGATGAAGGGAATGGCATTGAAATACATCCTTAATGGGGAGTGTGGCCCCCTCCACCTCCTCAAGCACCACCTATTCTGTACAATTTCCAGTAGTGGCTGGCTGGTGAGGGACTACAGGTTGATCATGGCATTGTGCCACCACAGAATCTACATGACAGTCCTGGTGCTGCCTGGAATGACTCCATTTCAATGCATACTAGCTCTGATTCAAGTGCAACTATCTCTGATTCATATGTGCTGGTGCCTGTTAATCTCATGAATCAGTTCTGGCCACGGGAAGCTACCAGTGCTCCTCTAGTCAACAATGAGATCTCTGCCTTGGTCAGCCCTGAGAACACCCCATTAGTAAACCTGGCTAACTCTAAATCTGTTTCCCTGCCACACAATGTTCTGGAAATATCTCTGAATATCTTTGATGAAGGCCTGCACTTAGATATGTCTTCCCAAGGTGATTTCATACCTGCTATGCTCATAAGGGACTGCATTCCTATGCTCGGGTTAAATACCTATCTCACAGCTGCCATCAGGCCCATTGTGGCTTCTTATGGACCATGGAGAGATCACTATGGCTTTCAACAGGACTCGGTCACTTTTAAAGTTACAGTCTCTGAAAATGCTGGCCTTCTGACTATGGTTTCTGCCTCCAAAACAACTACACATGCTCCTTCCTCTACTGTTACAATTGAAGAACTCTCAGAGGGGTCCAATTGGGAGCTTACTTTACCTTCCACTGACAGTGAGGAAATGCATGATTGAGTTCAGGTTTCTGAAGGAGCTTTGTCTGAAACAAATGAAATGCAGCAGAATGTCTCAGTTAACTTAGCGCAGCACACTACCCTGCCTCCTCCAGAAGTTTATGACATCGGTGGCTCTTCCACAATCCTCACCCGCAAAGGCAAGTTAGTTGTGCCTGAATGTGCTATTGCCCTGCGTAGGAGTGCCCGTACCAATAAGTATGATGGCTTCAAGGTTCATCAAGTGTTTGACAGCAAAATGAAAGCCTCTAAGGTCAAGCCCAGGACTGTTCTGACTGCTATCACAATCAGAGAGGTGAATGACGAGCAGATTTCACCACCTACACCTATCTGGGTGATCCAACAGATCGGCACTGTGATGTGCGCAATCCCAGCAGAAGAACTTTCTGACGAAGCACTGCAGGCTCCACAGGAGGAGGAGCCTTCGGCCTCGACCTAAGCTCTCCTTCGCAGATCTTTTTATTTACTTTATTAGTGCATCTTTTGGTGAACTGGAATGTTTTATGTTGGAACGTACGTGGTTTAAACTTCGAGAACAAACAACTGGCGTTATCTACTGCCATTACCTCTAGTGGTTGTGTGGTGGTGTGCTTACAAGAAACCAAGAAATCCTCTTTTGATTTGCCATTTATTAAGTCTTGCTGCCCTCGCCGATTTGATCAATTTGCCTTTGTACCTTCTCGTGGGGCATCGGGGGGCATTGCAAAAATTTGGAATAGCTCTATTTTCTCTGTTAATGTGATTTTCTCTGAAGATTATGCGCTGGTCACGCGTTTCAAATCAACTCAATCTGCACAAAATTGGATGTTGGTTAATGTATATGGACCGTGTCAAGGCGAAAAAAGGGAGCATTTTATTCATTGGTTGTGCGCTCTCGATATTCCCTCAAACGAAGATTGGCTTTTTGTGGGTGATTTTAACTTCATACGTGCACCAGATAATCGTAATAAACCTGGAGGAAGCATTAATGATATGAACGCATTTAATGATTTCATTCACTCTCAAAGTCTAATTGAAATACCTATCAAGGGGCGTTCTGTCACCTGGACTAATATGCAGCTTGATCTCCTTCTTGAACAATTGGATTGGTTTTTCACAAGTACAAATTGGACTATTTCATACCCTAAAACCCTGGTCAAACCTCTTGGTAAGCCTGTCTCAGATAATATTCCTTGTGTTGTTACTATTGAAACAAGTATCCCAAAATCCAAATTATTTCTCTTTGAATCCTTTTGGGTACAACATCCAGGCTTCATGCAAATAGTTGAGACTTCTTGGGCCAAACCAGTGAATTCCGCAAACACTGCCACTATTCTATGCCGTAAGCTCAAAACCCTAAGACGTGATCTTAAACACTGGAGCAAGGGCATGTCTAAGCTATCGGTGGCGATTGAGAATTCAAACAAAGCACTTTGTGAGATTGATGAGCTAGAAAATAAACGGGCTTTGTCTATACCTGAAGTCAATTTTCGTCGAATCCTCAAGGCACACATCCTGAGGTTGCTAAGGGTGTGTTTGGTTCAAGAATAAAGTGGAATGGAATGTCATGGTTCCATTCCACTGGAATGGGTCGGTTCCGTTCCTATGTTTGGTTATGAGTATTAGATAGAATGGAATGGTTACGTTCTGGTGTTTGGTTGAGGAGTTGGAATGGTATGATTTTCAGCAACAGGATGAATAACTTTAACTCTTTGTATTTTCAGCGGCAGAGTATTCAAGTTCTGAGAAATATTTGAATTTTATTTGCAACACCAACAATTTATAAATATACTCAAGCATATATCAAACATAAATTCACACTATTTTTCTATTTAACAAGACACATATATAGGCAAAAAATCATTACCCAGCAATTCAACATACACATCAAGCAAAAATCATGGAAAATTAGATGTTGCTGCTATACTAATTAATCCAACATACACACCAAGCAATTCCTATACTGCTGCTATACTCGTCTCTGTACAAGCCGATGCTGCTCTTTGTTGCTGCTGCTCCGCTGCATGCTAGCCACTTCTTGCCCAGACTCTGCTACTCTACTCCTCCACGCCCGCCGCCGCCGAAGGCAGCCAGGGAATCGATCCGCCGCAAGCCGCTGCTGCTGAGGAGCGCCACCAGAAATCCATCTGCCACAAGCCAGCGAATCAATCCGCAACAGGGAGACGAGGCATGAGCCTGGGATGCCAGATCAGGGACCGGAGGTGGAGCGGCGCTGCAGATCGAGAGTGAGGAGTTGGCCGGCGGTGAGGGAAGGAATCGGGGCGAGGCGGGGCGGGGCGGTTGCGGCGCAGATCGAGGGAGTGAGAGATGAGGGGGAGGCGGCCCACCAGGGAGGAGAGCGCGATAGGACTGGAGTGCGAGGAGAGAGCCCGTTCCGCGTGGTCCGCTCGTTTTGGAGGTCTCACCCGGTTCCGCATCTGGGGCGAATATTTGGCCCGTGGGAACGAGGTGGTGATACTCCATCTGTCAACTGAACACGAGAACCAGGCTCGGGAATGGGTCGGACCTGTGACATTCCAGCCCGTTCCAGCAACTAAACACACCCTAAGATATCAACAAGCTTATTGGAAAAAGAGATGTACCATACGATGGGTCCAATTCAGAGACGAGCCATCAAAGTTCTTCCAGGCCATGGCTTCAGAAAGGTATAGGAGAAATAATATTCCTTCTTTGACAACCTCCGATGGCACATCTGTTGAGGATCATGCGGGCAAAGAGTCTATAATTTTTCAAACGTTTAAAGAGAGGATGGGATCATCATGACCATGCAATATGAAATTTGATCTAGCTAGAATAATCAAGAAATGTGATGGTCTTTATGAACTGACCGTTCCTTTTACCCATGAGGAGATTGACAAAGTTGTTAGAGAAATGCCCGCTGACAGAGCCCCTGGCCCAGACGGTTTCAATGGACTCTTCTTAAAACGATGCTGGCCAATCATCAAGGAGGACTTCTATAACTTGTGCAATCAGTTCCACAATGTGGAGCATGATGGTTTCATCACACTCATCCCAAAAGTCGGCTCTCCTGAATCTATCAATGACTATCGACCGATCACGCTTTTAAACTGCTGCCTCAAAGTCATCACTAAGATTTTGGCCAATAGACTCCAAAAAATCATCCTGAAAATCATGCACAAGAACCAATATGGCTTTCTCAAGGGACGGACCATCCAAGATTGTCTTGCATGGGCTTATGAATACATATACCAATGCCAATCATCCAAAAAGGAAATCATGCTTCTCAAACTAGATTTTTCTAAAGCATTTGATACGATAGAACATGAGGCCATGATTGACATTATGAAAAGCATGGGATTTAATGATAATGGCTGGGCTGGATTCGGTGCATCTTCTCATCTGGCAAGTCATCAGTCCTTCTCAATGGAACTCCTGGCCGTCAATTCCACTCTAAATGTGGTGTCAGACAAGGGGACCCACTCTCCCCCCTCATATTTGTTTTAGCGGCTGATCTCCTCCAAGCGGCCATCAATGATGCTTTGCTCGCAATCTAATCCACCTACCATTTCCATCATCACATCAAAAAGATTACCCGGTGATTCAATACGCCGATGACACAATTCTGGTACTTCCTGCATGCACTCAACAAGCAACAGTTATCAGAGCATTTTGAATGACTATGCTATGTCCATTGGATTGAAAATAAATTTTCACAAATCAACACTAATTCCAATGAACTGTGAACGGGCAAAGACTCAAGAAATTGCCAATATATTCGGATGTGTCATTGCTAAGCTACCTTTTACCTACTTGGGACTTCCCCTTGGAACTACTCGCCCAACTGTTCTCGAGCTCATGCCACTGGTTTGCTCTGTCGAAAGAAGACTAACAGCCACTCTTAATATGATCTCCTACGATGGAAAACTCTCCTTGCTCAATTCAGTAATTACCTCTCTGATCATCTTTGCCCTATGCACACTCAGATTGTCAACCAAGATCATTGAGCTGTTGGACAAAATTCAAAGAAAATGTGTGTGGACCAAGAAAACTGAACAAGGGGATAGATGTAATTCTCTGGCCTCCTGGAACATGGTCTGTCGACCCAAAGAATGTGGAGTGCTAGGTGTGATCGATCTCAGAATTCAAGGGGATGCACTCTTGCTCAAATACTTGCACAAATTTTATAATGGCTGGAACGTGCCCTGGGTGCAACTCATTTGGGAAACGTATTACTCAAACCAAATACCCCATGCATAGGATACATGTGGTTCGTTCTGGTGGCGAGATGTCACTACGTTGATGCCCATATACAGAGGAATCTCAAAAGTACAAGTGGCAAACGGCAGGAATGTACTTTTCTAGAAAGACTTATGGGCCGACAACATTATTGCCGACAAGTATCCAAGAGCGCTCTCTTACGCCATCAATGAAGACGTATCAGTCCGGGATTTCTTGTCCATCACGTCACTCCGAGAGGCGTTTCACCTCCCACTCTCGGAACAAGCATACGCTGACGTTCGCGAACTCCAAACTGACACGGTCACGACTATCTTATCCAATGGGCAGGACATTTGGTCATATGCTTGGGGCTCAGCACAATTGACTGCACACAAATACTACACGTGCTACTTCCGTGAAATACGGGCACATGAGGCTTTTCGTTGGATCTGGAAATCAAGATCCGCCATGAAAATAAAAGTATTCGGTTGGTTATTACTCTTAGACCGCCTAAACACAAGGAATATGCTTAAACGACGACATTACAATATTGGAGAGGACCACAACTGCATCCTCTGTGGATTACAAATTGAGGAGGAGCACTTGTTCTTTGAATGCCACTTCGGTACTGATTGCTGGACCAGCCTTGGTATTTTTTGGTCACAAGGAGCATCAAGACTACAAAATATTTCTATGGCCAAAAATAATTGGGATCGAGCTCTTTTTATGGAGATGTTCTTACTTGCGGCATGGAGCATATGGAAGGAACGCAATAACAAGCACTTCAGGGGGATTGCACCAACAAAGGCATCTTGGCTAGATAGACTTAAGAATGATTTCTTTCTCCTTACCTATAGGGTTAAGGAAAAACACAAATATCTCATCCCCCTCATCCTCTCCTCAATAGTTTAGTCCTTTCTTCACCACCAAAGGGGGGTTGCCACAAACTCTCATTTGTACAGCTCCCATGTAAATTGTAACTTGTACCCTGTTACCTTAATACAAAAATAACAGTAGGAGGTTCTCCTACTGTTCAAGGTTCAAAATATATATATATATATATAGGAGTACATGGTCATCTTGGAGTACAAGTCAAGGTAGAATAAATGCTACGCTATCCTACGTTTCCTAAATAACAATGATACTCAATAATGACTAACCCTGAACTAAGTCTAGCCAAAGAGGTTTGGATGACAGTGTTAGATTGACAATAAATGCATCAGGAGAACTAGCCCCAACCAGCACCTCTTGCGTGGGATAGTTCACTACAAAAAAAGACACATCCGTGACATTTTGGGCCGAACGAATTTTTTTTGGGATAATTAGATTTATGCCCCTAGTTGTGTTCCACTCATCTGTTTTACACCTAATTCCCAAAAGTCACCGGTTCTGTCCAAGTCACTTCGATCCTCTTATGCTTTTGCTCTTTGACCGTTTGACCGTCAGTTTGAAAACTTCATAACTAATTCATACAAAATAAAAAAAAAGCAAATAAGATACCAAAATGTTCAGAAAAACATCACCTATATGTCAGTGTAATTTGCATTCATGAAAAAAGTGTTGGAAAGTGCACATCCGAGTTTTAGCGCTTTTGATACCACCATGAATAGTAAACTCTAAAAAATTCAAAAAAATTCAAAAAAATATGGTGGCAAAGAACGACAAGTGTTTTAAGTGCTTGCCAAGTTTCATTAGGGAACGACATTCGTGGAAGTCGTGGCAAAAAAATAATCTATTTTGGAGTGTTGATTGTTTTTTTGCCGCGGCACCCACGAATGTTATTCCCTGATGAAACTTGGCAGGCACTTAAAACATTTGTCATTCTTTGGCACCAAATTATTTTTTGAATTTTTTTGAACTTTTTAGTTTTTACTATTCATGGTGGTAGCATAAGAGCTAAAACTCGGATGGGCACTTTCCAACACTTTTTTCATGAATGCAAATGACACTGACATATAGTTGATCTTTTTTTGAACATTTTGGTATCTTATTTGCATTTTTCTGATTTAGTATGAATTAGTTATGAAGTTTTCAAACTGACGGTCAAACAGTCAAAGGGCAAAAGCATAAGAGGAGCAAAGTGATTTGGACAGAACCGGTGACTTTTGGGAATTAGGGGTAAAACAGATGAGTGTGACACAACTAGGGGCATAAATCTAATTATCCCATTTTTCTGTCATACTTATGACACTTCTATGATGATAATTGTGACAAAACCCGGTATCATCATAGATGTGGTGGGCTCCTACTTCTATGACAAAAAATCATGACAGAAAATGGGCTTTTCGTCCTGGGCGGGCCGGAGACGCAGCTGCATGACATTCTTTGGGCCGTCCATGACGGAAAAAACCGTGGTAGAAGCGAGGGCGAGGAAAATATCGGGGTGTTCCCGGTTACGGTGGGTGGTCGGGGCCGAGCGATGCGCGTTTCTCTCGTACACGCACACGTGTGGGTGTGAGGCGTTGGGCTCTAACTGAACCCGAGCGAGGCGTTGGGCTCTAACTGAACCCGAGCGATTGCACTGCATGCTACGCCTTACTGAACCCGAGTGATCGATCGATGGCTGTTAACTGAACCCGATCGAGCGATTCCTTTGCTACTGCTGCTAACTGAAGCCGATCGATGCTGCCTCTGGATGAACAGTGAGCATTGCTGGGGGGGTTTGGATGAACAGTTCCCAGTGGGGGTGGATGAACAGGACCCCGTGGTGTTGCCTCTCGATGAACAGGACCCCGATCGATCGAGCCGGTTGGGGCTGGATGAACAGGACCCCGTGGAGGGCTGGATGAACAGGACCCCGTGGAGGGCTGGATGAACAGGACCACCCCGTGGAGGGCTGGATGAACAGTAGACGGTGGAGGGCTGGATGAACAGTAGCCCATGGAGGGGTGGTTGAACAGGAGCCCGTGGAGAGGGTTGGTTGAACAGTAGCCAGTGGAGTAGCGCGCGGTGGAGGCTGGATGAACAGGAGCCCGTGGATGAACAGTCGTAGGTGGAGGCTGGAGGAGGTCGACGGTGGATGAATAGTAGCTCGTGGAGGCTGGAGGGGGTCGATGGTGAAGATGAACAGTATCCCGTGGAGTCCCGTTTTGCGGTACACCACACCCCTCCCGATGAACAAGACCCTCGTTTCGACCGTAGCGCTCCAACACAAGTCTGTTTCCTCCGTTTTGTGGTACGCCACACCCCTCCCGATCAACAGGACCCCCATTTCGACTGTAGGAGGTCTCTTTCCTCCGTTTTGCGGTACGCCAGACCCCTCCCGATGAACAGGATCCCGTTTCGAACGGGGCCGGTCGAACACAAGGCCGTTTCCTCCGTTCTGCAGTACGCCAGGCCTCGTTTCCATCGGCTGTTCCGTCCAAGCCGGTTGGCTCCCACGCATTCCGTTGCCTCCCGATGAACACGGCACATTCCGTTGCCTTCCCATGAACATGACGACGACGCAGTTTCTCTGTTCCGACCCAGCCATGTACACGAGCCCTGGCCGTACGTATGCGCGAGTAGGCGTTCGAGACCCCGCCCGTATGTACTTACGTGGTCGTATTTTCTTTCTTGCACACTGCCTGTTGTACGTACGTGTACATGCTACGTGCGCGCCTCTACATCGACAAGTATGTACGTACACATTCGCGACCAGAATGACAACGCTACGTATGCTTCAACCAGGTGGGTCCCGACTGTCAGGCACTTCCTTCCGTGTGAAGATGTAGCTAGTGGGTCCTAGCAGTCAGGGGAGCGAATCATTTTTTTTTGCCCGGACGCACTTCCTTGCGTGTGAAGATGTAGCTGGTGGGTCCCAGCAGTCAGGGGGGCGAATCGTTTTTTTGCCTGAGTGCACTTCCTTGCATGCGAAGATGTAGCTGGTAGGCCCCAGTAGTCAGGGAGAAACATTTTTTTTGCGAAATACAGTTGCCCGTCCGGTGGGTCCCTGCTGTCAGGTGGAGGAATAATTATTTTACGCGTAATAAGGAGGCACTTCCTTGCGGCCGCCGTGGACCCAGCTGTCAGCCTCTCCACGTACAGTACTCTTCCGATGGAAGTCATTCCTTGACCACGTTGACCACGCCACGCTGAGAGCACCAGGGCGGTGGACGACGGTGAGGCCTAGGAAGGGGACGACGCGGAGCCGAGGAAGACGCGGCAGTGGAAGCCCGTGCGGAGAGGAGTATGAGGGTTCACTGGTTCGGTTGCGGTGTGAGGCTGCCATCACGGCAGGGCCTGGCCAGCGATGGGAATAGTAGGGGGCGGTGAGGCCTCCGCGGCAGCACAGCCGGCCACGGGAGGCAGGAGCATGCGGCACGACCGTCGCTGCTTTCGACGGCTGGAGCAAGAAGACCAGAGGTTGAAGAAGCACTACGGCCGTTGGATGGACATCATACGATCACTGGAGCTAGAATCATTCATATTGACTAAGTTGACAAAGCACTCAGTCCCCATCAACTTAGTAGGCCCGCAAGTCAGCCTCCCACCAAGGTGGGTGCCAACTAGCAGGGGGAGTATTTATTTTTTTGTGCGTAATAAAGAGGCACTTTCGGTGGGTCCGAGCTGACGGCGGGGGGAACGTTTTTTTCGCGAAATACGGTGCCCCGTCCGGTGGGTCCCAGCAGTCAGGGGGGAAATGTTTTTTTCGCCAAATACGGTGGCCCGTCCAGTGGGTCCCTGCTGTCAGGTGGAGGAATAATCATTTTCCGCGTAATAAGGAGGCACTTCCTTGCAGCTGCCGTGGACCCAGCTGTCAGCCTCTCCACGTACAGTACTCTTCCGATGGAAGTCGTTCCTTGACCATGTTGACCACGCCGCGCCGAGAGCACCAGGGCGGTGGACGACGGCGAGGCCTAGGAAGGGGACGACGCGGAGCCGGGGAAGACGCGGCAGTGGATGCCCACGCGGAGAGGAGTACGAGGGTTCACTGGTTCGGCTACGGTGTGAGGATGTCGTCGCCGCAGAATAACAGGGGTGCGGGTGAGTAGAGGGATGCTCAAGGGTACGAAGCACCCAAGAGTAATAAGCTTCTCAACTTGTAACTTCCATGTATCACCGTGGAGAACTCAAACCGATGCACCAAAAGCAATGGCAAGGGCACACGGAGTGCCCAAGTCCTTCTCCCCCAAATCCCACCAAAGCAACTAATGCTAGGGAGGAAAATGAGAGGAAGAACAAGAAGGAGAACACCAAGAACTCCAAGATCTGGATCCAAGGGGTTCCCCTCACATAGAGGAGAAAGTGATTGGTGGAAATGTGGATCTAGATATCCTCTCTCCTTTCCCCCCAAAACTAGGAAGAATCCATGGAGGGATTGAGAGTTAGCAAGCTCGAAGAAGGTCAACAATGGGGGAAGAACCCGAGCTCAAGAGATAAAGTTCGTTGGGGAAGAAGACCCCCTTTTATAGGTGGGAAAAAATCCAACCGTTATGCTCACAGCCCACACAGAGCGGTACTACCGCTCGTCCTCACGGTACTACCGCTAGGGGTAGGCGGTACTACCGCTAAGGGTAGCGGTACTACTGCTTGCGAGCGGTACTAAAAAAATACATCCGTGCCTACCACCGCTGGACTTGTGACGAGTTTTTGGTCTGGAGCGGAAGTAGCCACGGTAGTACCGCTCCCAAGAGCGGTAGTAAAAAATTACATCCGCTCCTGTCCGCGGTAGTACCGCTGCAGCCTTTTCAGAACACCAAAACTACCACAACTTCTGCAAATGGACTCCGAATTCGACGAAACCAAGTTTGTTGGAAAGCTAATGACATGGGCTAACACAATCTTGAAAGAAATATCAATAAGAAGCAAATGAGAAAATGCCCATAAGAAAAAGGTGAGAACCCTTTCTCGGATAAGACCGGTAAAACCTCCAACACCGAAAACAACATAGAAGACGCATGCGAACTCCGTTTTCGATGAACTCAAGCTTGTCATCAAGATGACCATAAGCTCTAAGACTCACAAAGAGAACCTAACAAGAACCAAGAAACATGATGCAAGGATGCAATGGTTTGAGCTCTCTACTAACGATACGATCAAGCTACCAACTTGAGAGCCCCCCTTGATAGTACGGTAAACGATCCTATAACCCGGTCTCCCAGCTACCACCATGAGACCGGTAAAATAGAAAACCTATCAAGGGCAAACATTTGCCTGGCACATGGTCCACTTGAGCTAGATGATGACGATCTTGACTCCCCCAAGTTGGACCACCTTTCTTGATTGCGTTGGCTCGATGAAGACTAGATGATTGCTCCCCCATACTCCACTATGGGTGAGTCACTCTTCGGTACACCTTCACAAGTGATTGCGTTGGCTCGATGAAGGCTAGTTGATTGCTCTCCCATACTCCACTATGGGTGAGTCACTCTTCGGTACACCTTCACAAGTCCATTGTCACCACAATGGACGGCAAGCTACAAGCATGATTTCTTCGTGATGCTCCACTTGAACTTACACAACACAACCTTGATTACGATCACCACTTGATGTCATCCTTTCCATGGGTTGTATGATATCTTCCTCTTGATGCAAGCCCATGGACACGTACCTAACCCCACATAGAACTCTCACATAGACCATGGGTTAGTACACAAAGTGCAATGGACAATGCTTACCATACCATGGGATCACTTGATCCCTCTCGGTTCATCTTTTACACTTTGTGAGTTGATCAACTTGATTCACTCTTGACTTAGTCTTGATCAACCTTGAATCTTTCCAACTCTCTTCATTTGGATGATGTCTTGAAGGTAAACATGAATGATCACACAATCTTCTTCTTCAAGACATGCTTGCAATAAGCACAACACTCACATGACCAATCTTTGGATAATTCCTTAATAGCACCTTGGTCAACACATAAACTCCTTGAAACCAACACATGGACTTCAAGAAATGCCTATGGACAAATCCTTCAAATTTAACTCAATGCAACCATTAGTCCATAGAGAATGTCATCAATTACCAAAACCACACATGGGGGCACCGCATGTCCTTTCAATCTCCCCCATTTTCGTAATTGATGACAATCACTTTCAAGAGAGTTTATATAAGGAATTATACATCACCATGCCATGCAACAACCAATAATGCATGCGTAGGAGATGCGTATGCTTAGGAACAAACCAAAGCCAGAGGAGACAACTCTCTAAACTTCTCCACAAAACTCTCTGAAACTTCTCCCCCATTGGCATCGATTGCCAAAATGGGAGAAAAGCTTAGAAGGCCAATATAAATTGTGGTCCTCCATAAATTGTGTATTTCTCAACAAGTGAGTGGAATGCAACACACATATCCAAAGGTAAATACTTGGAGGAACACAAACTATATTGAGGCACAAAGATAGCAAAAGAATGATATGCCACAAAGACATAAGAAAGAGAGAAACAATCAATCAAGCAGTCAAAAGATACCAATTGAAGCAAGCAATCAACGGATATCAATTGAGCCAACTAGACCAATGATCCTACGTGCCACATGAATGAAATAAATTATGATATGAGAAAAGGAGTGTTCTAGAGAAACTAGAGAAGCTCCCCATGAATTGTGCACAATTTAGTTTTGTAACTGGACACAACGAGCACAAAATAGGATCGTCACTCCCCCAAGATCAATAGAACCTCACGACAAGTGCAAGAGAGTGTTCTAAAGACACTAGTGAAGCTCTCCATGATTTGTGCACTCCTTACAATATTTGCATTAGGATACCAAGTGCACAAAATAGGATCATCACTCCCCGAAAATCAATAGAAACTCACAACAAGTGCAAGTGAGCATATAGGAAACAAAGCCTAGCACTTGCAACAAACAAATGGTTGAGCAACATATAAAAGAGGCAACTTAAGAGTAGGCTCAACCAAAATGATGTGTGTGAGTCATGGCAAAGCACTTGAGAAGACTAATGTACGGATGAGCATTAAGCATCAACATAGTCTTGGATAGTGGAGATACAAGGTGCATGACATGTCCTCCCCACACACAGCAAGCAAAAGGGTTCACAAGCACACTAAAAATGCAAAATGAATAACCAACACTTGTGACAACCCATGGTGAAGATAGAAGATGAAAGCATCATCAAGACGAGGGATACCAATTAAGATGGCAAAAGCCTCGTAGAGATAAGCATGAGGAAAATAATCTTCACCACACAAGAGTGCATCAAGATGCAACGAGTTAAGACACGCACTCAAGGCAAAAGCTTTCACGGAGCCACCAAAGAAATAACAAGACAAGGTGGGCGTGAAAGAAAGGATATCATCTAGAGATGTAATTTCTCTCAAGTGTATAAGGTTCTAGGTAGACAAGATCATGATGATATATACCTACAAACAAGGATGTACACCCGAAATAGTTACAACACAAAGGAACAAGATATCCAAAAGGAAGTCATAGATATACCAATAAGATATTTGCTTGGAAGCATAACACATGGCTAGATATGGTCTTATTGTATATAAATGAATTCCTACCACACAACCATCAAAGACATCACAACTAGCAACAAGAGATCATTGTTGGGATGCTTTGAGAAAGGAAACAAGTATCACAAGAGAGAATGAATAACATGCCATGATACAACCTACACAAGGTTGATGCAAGAAATGTGTACATGAAGTATATGAAGATACTTGTTACCGAGTTAACATTGGAAGGATGTAGTAGATACCAATTGAAGGTACAAAGTAGTTCATTGATCATCCTAGCTTGACTCCAAAAAGCACATGGTGACAACACCTTCCTTATGAGTGAGCCGAGCATCCAATGCATCCCCAATTGTTCCTAGAACAACAACACAAACAAAATGGTACCTAAACTCATTAGGACCAAAGAGTTAGAAACACCAACAATACATAGGACAAACTCCACATAAATATGTGCATATAGATATGGAAATGAAATTCATGCACATCTCATCCAATTTGAGACTTGGTGGAGTTTCCCCTATATATTGGGTCAAAGAGAGAAAGCATGCCATGGAAACTACATGAAGTTAATATGCATGCTCAAGACTTTCAAGAACCGATACCAAAATACAAGGAAATACCAAGTGAAAAGAATACCAAATGGAGAAATCATCACTTGGAATATATCATTAAAAGATACATCAAGGAATGAGATATCCATTGGAACCCACAAAATGATATCAATCTCCCAAAACAGAGGATGGTTCCAAACAAAACAAGATCTCTACAAAGTTTCATGATGGCACAAGTACCAAAAAGAAACGGCTTGCCGTCCACCAACACACACTTAAAATGGATCACAAGTTTAGTGTTTTATAGAAAATAGGATAGCTCCCCCACGAGTTGTGCATTATAGAGAATTTGCATTTGAATACAAAATGCACAAGGTAGGATCACCACGTTCACTATATCAAGGAAAACACTAGACAAGATCAAGAAAACAACAAGATCCTCAAGTGGCACGGAAGGCAATGGGAGTTGACACAACCTTGGCAAGAGATAAGGCAAATAAAAAGCAAACACCAACATGAAGATGATCAATAATTTCTACCACACATAAGTGAGTACCAATTGTCAAAAGACAAGAAGTATTTGGAAATAATTCCCGGTGGTAGATAGCAAGGATATTCGACATCATCTTCACACCAAACACAAGCAAATTGCAACTTGTAGAGCTAACATGCCACGTAGGAACAAGATAATTTACAATATCAATTCTAGGTGACAATATCTCAAATGTACACATTTTCTAGGCTAGTAATATACGTAGCATATTACTCCCCCATAATGTGATACCAATTAAAGAAAACTTAACAAGAGGCAATAAGAGGATCCAACAAGAGATAATTAATGGACTATTTAGAATTTGAATTTCTCATGAGAAGACATACCACATAGTGACTAGATAAGCTTGCAATATCAATACTAGGTGGTATTATTCATGTAAACACACTTATGGGACCGTGAGGTGCACAAAGCACATCACTCCCCCAAAATGGGATGTTCCATTAATCTCTCACAAGAGCCAACTAACATACAAACAAGATGCGCAAAGGCTCAACGTACGACACACATGTACATGATGTGCAAACCAACATACACAAACTTGATTACTCAAGATAAGAAATTAGGAGACACAACATATACAAACACATGCAAGGAACAAAACCAAAACATGCAAAGGGGCAAGTAACTTTCAATGTAAACAATTTAAGTACAAGTTACCAGAAGGAGGCACATGGGATATAGTATAGAAACTTGATAACCCAATTAACTTGGCTTGAGACAATAAGAATGATGAAGTCCCCTTAATTCTTCATAATGTAGCCAAGTCTCCAATGCCCTCCAACAACACCTATTGATCAAGTTTGAGCTAGTTGGTCCCCAACCAAGTTGGGTCCTAAGAGATTAGTCACAATAGGCTTGGCTACCCAAATGGTTCTTTTCTTGACACCGCTTTGAGTACCAACAAATTTGGCAAACACATTGCCAACCTTATCCTTCCCAAGAGAATAGATATCATCAATAATAATTGGGTTGGATAAGTTACCACTAGTGCATGAAGAAGCGAGGTGACCTTTCTCACGACATAGGTAGCAACGTCTACTCTTCACTTTCTTCTCACTTGATTTCTCAACTTGAGAAGCATTAGCTTGATTTTTCTTGGGAAGAGGCCTTTCTTCAACTTGAGGTTGAGCATGAGAGTGAACTTGTGGCCGCTTCCCTTGTTGCTTGTCACTAATGGCCTTCTTCTTCAAAGAGCAAGATCTAACATGATGCCCTTCAATTTTGCACTTGAAGCAAACAATCTTGGCCGAATTCTTGACTTGTTTTTGGCCCTTCTTCTTGTTGCTCTTGGACTTCTTCTTCTTATTGTAGTTGAATCCAAGTCCACCTTTATAATTGGGGGATTTTTGCACTCTCAAGATGTTGTTGAGTGTAAATTTCCCTTCATGACTCTTTTCCAAGTCTTTCTTCAAAGAAGTGACTTGGGCCTTCAGCTCTTTGATTTCCTCTACATGGTTAGTCTCAACACAAGTACTAGAGGAAGTATAAGCTTCATCGTTAGAGCAACAAGGCAAGGAAAGCAATTCATCACAAGATGTACCAACATTGTGAGTAGATGAATTACAAGGACTAGCACATGGCAATATAGCATTTTGACTAGAAGTAGTGCTAGTATCCACATGAGGCTCACTAGATGTTACCTTAGCAATCATGGCCTCATGAGCTATCTTTAGCACATTATGAGATACTAGAAGATCATCATGAGAGCTTGAGAGATTTTCATGGCTTCCCTCCAATTTCTCATAATTTCTAGATAGCAACTCAAGTTGAGCCCGAAGCTCAACATTCTCCTTCAAAATGGATGCCTCACAAGTAATAGAGTTAGTAGCACAAGCATCATCAATAATAGCAAGAGGAGAAGGCAACTTTACAAGCTCTTTTGAATATGAAGCTTTAAGTTGAGCATGAGACTCGGTGAGTTTGATGAGCTCACCCTTAATGACCCTTGAGCCATTTTCGAGGTGCTCAAAATCCTCAAGGAGTCTAGCATGAGCAACTTCAAGCTTAGCATTTTTAGTTTCAAAATCATTGGCCACCATAAGAGCTCTACCACAAGATTCCCTCACTCTAGATAATTCTAGAGCAAAAGTCTCCTCAAGAGATTCCTTGGTGGTTTGTTCAAGTTCAAGAGCTTGAGAGAGGTCCGCAATCTCATTAGCGTAATCACGCTCATGACCTTCCATTTTATCAATGGTGACCTCATGCTCCTCAAGATGAGATTCCAACTCATCAATATATTTCTTGCCCTCAATAGCAATAGACATGATTTCCATGAAGTTGGAACGAGCAATTTTATTCTTAAGAAGAGCTTTAAAAATCATTCCCCCCTTAATTTTTAAGGAGGCAACATCATCATTCTCTTCATCATAATCAACATCATCATCACTCTTGCCATCATCAATATCATCACAAGATATATTGGGATTCAAAGTGGGAGATACCTTTGAAGCCTTGGCCATAAGGCAAAATGCAGTAGATGATGATTTAGGATCCCTTGAAGCACCATCCAAGACCACATCTTATTCCATGGAGTGTTGGGTTTCCTCTACATTGTTAGCACAACAACTCGAGGAAATACATGCATTTTCATCATGGAAACAAGATATAGCAAGCATATCATCATGAGATTTAGTCAAGCAATTTCTACATGATATGCAAGGACTATCAACACAAGCATGTGAAACATTTGGAGTGCTCGAAGTGCTAAAGTCCAAAAATGAAGCATTGCAATAAGAAAGTGATGAAGGATTATCAACAATGAGCCCACTATCATCATTGCAATGAACACCACTACTCACCATGTCATTACCTTGTGGCAAACCACATGTAGGTGAAGTAGAAGAAGTTGAGAACACAACACGGCCGGAGGTGGAGGGAGAAAAATCATCCCCACAAAACTTGGACACACCATATTTATCTTGAAGCTTTGTCCACAACTCATGAGCATCCCGGAACGGCATGAGTTGAAATATAACTACATTGCTCAAAGCATCGAAAAGCACATTAGAAGCTTGAGCATTGAGATAAGAGTTTTTCTCATCCTCTAAAGATAATCTTAGGGGATCCTTTGGAGGAGAAAAACCCATATCTACAATTCGCTCTAAATTTGGGTCCATGACCCTAAAGAGATTAAGCATGTGAATTAGCCAAACATCAAAATTTGTGCCATCAAAACTAAGAGTATGAGAGAATCCTAAACCCCTAGTCGACATCTTTACTCTCTAGGCGGTAAAGCCTAATAAAGAGAGACGAGGCTCTGATACCAATTGAAAGATCGTGGATGTCGCCTAGAGGGGGGTGAATAGGCGCCTTAAAATAATTACGGTTTAGGCTTGAACAAATGCAGAATAAACCTAGCGGTTAATTTGTCAAGCACAAAACCTACAACAACTAGGCTCACCTATGTGCACCAACAACTTATGCTAAGCAAGATAAACAACTAAGTGATAGCAAGATATATGACAAGAAACAATATGGCTATCACAAAGTAAATTGCATAAGTAAAGGGCTCGGGTAAGAGATAACCGAGGCACGCCGAGACAATGATGTATCCCAAAGTTCACACCCTTACGGATGCGAATCTCTGTTTGGAGCGGTGTGGAGGCACAATGCTCCCCAAGAAGCCACTAGGGCCACTGTAATCTCCTCACGCCCACGCACAATGCAAGATGCCGTGATTCCACTAAGGGACCCTTGAGGGCGGTCATCGAACCCGTACAAATGGCAACCCTTGGGGGCGGTCACCGAACCCGTATACTTTGGCAACCCATGGGGGCGGTCACCGGTACCCGTCAAATTGCTCGGGGTGATCTCCACAACCTAATTGGAGACCCCGATGCTTGCCTGGAGCTTTGCACCACAATGATTGAGCTCTGAACACCACCAACCGTCTAGGGCACCCAAGCACCCAAGAGGAACAAGCTCAAGGGTACCAAGCACCCAAGAGTAATAAGCTTCTCAACTTGTAACTTCCACGTATCACCGTGGAGAACTCAAACCGATGCACCAAAAGCAATGGCAAGGGCACACGGAGTGCCCAAGTCCTTCTCCCCCAAATCCCACCAAAGCAACTAATGCTAGGGAGGAAAATGAGAGGACGAACAAGAAGGAGAACACCAAGAACTCCAAGATCTGGATCCAAGGGGTACCCCTCACATAGAGGAGAAAGTGATTGGTGGAAATGTGGATCTAGATCTCCTCTCTCCTTTCCCCCAAAAACTAGCAAGAATCCATGGAGGGATTGAGAGTTAGCAAGCTCGAAGAAGGTCAACAATGGGGGAAGAACCCGAGCTCAAGAGATAAAGTTCATTGGGGAAGAAGACCCCCTTTTATAGGTGGGGAAAAATCCAACCGTTATGCTCACAGCCCGCACAGAGCGATACTACCGCTCGTCCTCATGGTACTACCGCTAGGGGTAGTGGTACTACCGCTAAGGGTAGCGGTACTACTACTTGCGAGCGAGTACTAAAAAAATACATCCGTGCCTACCACCGCTGGACTTGTGACGAGTTTTTGGTCCGGAGCGGAAGTAGCCACGGTAGTACCGCTCCAAGACGTAGTACCGCTCCCAAGGGCAATAGTACCGCTCCCAAGAGCGGTAGTAAAAAATTACATCCGCTCCTGTCCGCGGTAGTACCGCTGCAGCCTTTTCAGAACACCAAAACTACCACAACTTCTGCAAACGGACTCCGAATTCGATGAAACCAAATTTGTTGGAATGCTAATGACATGGGCTAACACAATCTTGAAAGAAATATCAATAAGAAGCAAATGAGAAAAGGTCCATAAGAAAAAGGTGAGAACCCTTCCTCGGATAAGACCGGTAAAACCTCCACCACCGAAAACATCATAGAAGACGCATGTGAACTCTGTTTTCGATGAACTCAAGCTTGTCATCAAGATGACCATAAGCTCTAAGACTCGTAAAGAGAACCGAACAAGAACCAAGAAACATGATGCAAGGATGCAATGGTTTGAGCTCTCTACTAACGATACGATCAAGCTACCAACTTGAGAGCCCCCCTTGATAGTACGGCAGACGATCCTATAACCCGGTCTCCCAACTACCACCATGAGACCGGTAAAATAGAAAACCTATCAAGGGAAAACCTTTGCCTTGCACATGGTCCACTTGAGCTAGATGATGACGATCTTGACTCCCTCAAGTTGGACCACCTTTCTTGATTGCGTTGGCTCGATGAAGACTAGATGATTGCTCCCCCATACTCCACTATGGGTGAGTCACTCTTCGGTACACCTTCACAAGTGATTGCTTTGGCTCAATGAAGGCTAGTTGATTGCTCCCCCATACTCCACTATGGGTGAGTCACTCTTCGGTACACCTTCACATGTCCATTGTCACCACAATGGACGGCAAGCTACAAGCATGATTTCTTCGTGATGCTCCACTTGAACTTGCACAACACAACCTTGATTAAGATCACCACTTGATGTCATCCTTTCCATGGGTTGTATGATATCTTCCTCTTGACGCAAGCCCATGGACACGTACCTAACCCCACATAGAACTCTCACATAGACCATGGGTTAGTACACAAAGTGCAATGGACAATGCTTACCATACCATGGGATCACTTGATCCCTCTCGGTTCATCTTTTACACTTTGTGAGTTGATCAACTTGATTCACTCTTGACTTAGTCTTAATCAACCTTGAATATTTCCAACTCTCTTCGTTTGGATGATGTCTTGAAGGTAAACATGAATGATCACACAATCTTCTTCTTCAAGACATGCTTGCAATAAGCACAACACTCACATGACCAATCTTTGGATAATTCCTTAATAGCACCTTGGTCAACACATAAACTCCTTGAAACCAACACATGGACTTCAAGAAATGCCTATGGACAAATCCTTCAAATATAACTCAATGCAACCATTAGTCCATAGAGAATGTCATCAATTACCAAAACCACACATGGGGGCACCGCATGTCCTTTCAGTTGCCCATGCGGAGGGGAGTACGACTGTACAAGGGTTTACTGGTTCGTCTGCCGTCGCCGGAGAATAACAGCAGGTGTGGGTGACTAGAGGGATGGCTAGGCCAGCGATGGGAGTACGGTGGGGCGGTGAGGCCTGCGCGGCAGCACAGCCGGCCGCAGGGAGGAGGCAGCAGGCAGTCCCACCGGCGCTTGTTTCAGCGTCTAGAGCAAGAAGAGCAGAGATTGAAGAAGCACGACGGCCGTTGGATGGACATCAAACAGTCACTGCTTGTGCGTCAACCTTTTTTTTAGGAAAGCCTCAAATCTGTGGAAACAGCATACAGCCCATCTGCCATTATTTCTAATAATTTACAGTCCATTTGCTAATTCTTAAGGTTTTTTTTGGAGCCCATATTCTTTTTGTTAGCATTACAGCCCATATTGTGGCCACGGTTAACAAATTATACGAAATTTTGCATATTTCGGTGCGGTCTGAACTGTTTTTAATCCCAAAATTTCGAGTCACATTCAAACTGATTTTAAAATCCAACAAATTGTCCATGCATAAAAATTAATGCAATTTAAAATCTCGAAATGAAAAAAAGAAATTTGAAACTAATTGCCGGTTTGATGTGTTTTAAAAATGTACAGCCTATTTCTCATTACTGATTCGCCATTTTCTCGGCCAGTCGAATGAAGCTCTCCTCGTCTTGAAAGATTTGCAGCCCAACAGGCCTCACAAAGCGACTTACTTGGCAAAGCACAAAAAAACTGGGCTAGCCATTTTCAGAAAGAAAAAACTACTGGGCTGGTCTGTGGTAAACATAAAAGAGAAGGCTGTCTAGACAGGGGAGAGTGCCCCGCACAGCCCTGTTGACACCCTGCTTCTGTCTCAAAAACAAATTTGATAAATGCCACTCCAATTATGGCGATTCATAAAAATGCCACTGCAATTTCCAAACTTTGAAAAATGCCACTGCAATTTTTGCAAACTTTGGAAAATGCCACTGCAATTTGCAAACTTTAAAAAACGCCACTCCAGACTTCGAAAAATGCCACTAGAAATGGCATGAAATGGCATTTTTCAAAGTTTGGAAATTGCAGTGGCATTTCTCAGAAACACCAGATTTGGAGTGGCATTTATCAAATTAACCCAAAACAAAAATAATTGGGCGAGCTGTTGGGTCCCTGGTGTCAGCCGTTCGTTGTGCAATTCTCTCGTTTATTGACTACGTTGACAATGGCATGGGACCCAGATGTCAGAAATCCATTAGGATGAGCCATTTTTTATTGGCTTGAAATAAGGAGGCACTTGCTTGCGTACTGCCATGACCTTGGTGGGTCCCTGCTGTCATCCTCTCCACGTACAATCATCTCCTGATTGTGTACGCGTCAACTTGGTAGGCCCACAAGTCAGCCTCTAAACCCGTGGAGGACAAATACAACCCATTTAAAAAAATAACAGCCCATTCCATACGTTCAAACGGAAAGTTCAACATTCAGAGCAAAGTAACAGGTCTGATCCACATATAGAGTACTGAACTTCCACCTTGGCAACCATCATAGCCAAGTTAACTATCTACTCCCACTAATACTCTAGTAGCGTACAAGTACTAACTTACTCTTAGCTAACTAGACGATGACGGCCGCCATCTGCGGTACACGCTAAACGCCGGCACCGGCGTCCTCCGCCTCGCCTCGGACTTGCCAAAGGTGCGATAGGGCGCGTTGCTCGCGCGCGCTGGCCCTTTCCATGCCGGCGTGGTCCACCGAAGCTTCGGCTTCTAAGCGGGAAACCCACTTGATGAGCTGGTAGTAAAAATCGGCGTCGCGAATGCATGCGTGCCCGACACCCTCCAGGGCTATTTGTCGGGCACTGGCCTCCACGTAGTCGGCCCAGTTGCGGGCGCTCTGCTCGTGACTCAGAGCGTCGGTGCGCTGCTGCTCCATGTCCCGCTGGCGGCGCAAATCGGCGATACGCTGCTCCTCCGCCAATCGGTCGCACTCCAACAACTCCTGCTCCTCCGCCAGGCGGTCATGCTCCAACAAGTTCTCGATCTCCGCATTGCCATCTAAAGACCGATAGAATGCCTCCTCCCTCCGTCTGCCTTTCGGTGAAAAACCGAACACTAGTTCCGGCGGTGACCGCCTCCGGCCTCACCTATCGCGGACGGGCGGGGCATGGCGGATGTGGCGAGAGCGAGGATAAGTGGCGAGCGACGTCGGGCCGGTGGCGGCTTATGAGGATAGGGCGAGTTGGGTCACAGTGCCACCGGAGAAGGCCGGGAAACAGTACTTATAGGCGGAAGGTAGCGCGACGGTCATCGGAATTCAATACATAATTAAGCTGGCATGGCTTAGCGCGCCAGCTTGCCTTGGAAAACTAGAGAAACTGAAATTATGACTGTGCCGTCCCGTCCCATCCGTGCTGGGTCGCACGCCGGCATGACGGTCAAATGAGTGCACTCGAATCATCTGCCTCCTTGTCAATAATGATTCCACGGATTTAAAAGGCCCACAACAATTAAAGCGCATCTTTTTCGCATCAGTTAGATGCCTTAATTACGGTCGGCTGCATGCAGGCACTCAAAATCGCTCATAGCCAGTACGCGGAGCAGCATGCAACGAGTCGCAGCCGAGGGCATTAGTTGATGAACTTTAGCTGGGAGATGAGGCATTTGCGAATGTTTTCGCTGGCAGTTTCTTCAGATTCGCATGGCATTTTCTTCAGAGCAACTTGTCAGTTTCTTCAGAGGTAGGCATTTTTATTCAAAAAACTGCCACTTCAGATCTTGCGTCATGACTAAAACTTCCAGGAGCGCATTAGTAGGCTAGCTAGTGATTGATCAGTAACTTGTAAACACCGAGCGAACAGAAATAAGGAGTTGTTAATACATCTCAATGATTCACAGATCATATACAAATATGTAGCTCCAAAAGCAAAGATCAGCCACTTCGGATCTTGCGTCGCAACTAAAACCAACTAGTACGATTCCCATACATAAGATCAACATGTTAATGCATCTCAATGATTCACAGATCATATACAAATATGTAGCTCCAAAAGCAAAGATCTAGAAAAAACATTTGTTCTGCCTACTAACATGGATGCTTCTCTTGGCCAACATTCAGTACAGACTGAAAGACAAATTTGTTTGTGAAGTCTACAATTCCTCTTGCAAACGTAAGTGGTTTCACCAACAACTGGAACCATGAGAATGAACCACACATGATGGAGGAACATCCACTGCAATATGATTTGGTCTTCTCTCGATCACACGGCGAGACTATTTTCGGAATACGAACTTTAACTTAGGCAAAATGACGCCCATTGTATAATCAGACCAAAGCAATGAAGCACCTAGTGTTGGCCAATAAATAGTACAGTACTACTTTTCTGCACTCCATGAAGTGACTATCCAATCTTTCTGTGTCTATTTTCAAATGGCGCTGCATGCAGTGACTATACTATTCTCTTGTGCAGTTCAACCAAAATTGCGGTCACTTTGTGTGTTTGCCAAATAGCAATGGGCAGACATCTCTGTCTGCACAAATATCAAGCAGCTAGTAAACATATACCCCACCTTGTATTTTCAGTTTAAACATGTCTCTTCCGCTTAGCATCTGTCATGTTTTGCACTAGACAATTTGATACAGTCATGTTTTGCCCTGGACAATTTCATACTGAATTGATTTGCTGGTTCAGAGCAGAAATATAGCGCCTATTCTTCATCAGACCAAGGACATCCATGTTCGCAGTGATGGAAGAGGTGAAATCGATACAACCGAAATTGAGCATCCAATCATTGAATCCTGTCCTGCACCTCCAATGTAGGTCCACCCTGCCAATAAATTCACATGCAAACCACTAGTATTACTATCTAATGACAGTACAAAAAGAGTAGCAAGATAGTATCAAACCATGTACCTTCGTAATGAACAGCTCATAGTGCCACCAATTGGATATAAAGGTTTGGAAGAAAACATGCTCCTAATGTTGAACCAGTTGGACTTTTTGTGCAGTTCCACTAAAATCGAGCATCCCTGTTTGCATAGATATTGAAAGTGTGATTACTATAAAAGTGGCACTAGTTGAAGCATAGACTCACAAATATAAGCATTCCAATTTCTTAATGGGAAAAGGTAGCAAGATTGTTTCTAACCACTTGTTTGAAGGAATAAATAAGGCAACAGCGGCTGATGTCAGAAAGGCATATATAATTCTTTCTGAAAGAATGATCAATTCCCGACCTTTCCTCTTCTTTTAAGCATATTTTGTGCAGTTCAACTAAAAGAAAATGCCATCACCGCCTTGACAATTCAGTGACACTGTACAAAAGGAAATGACTTAACATTACATCATGATGTCAGGTGTGTAGTCGACAGGCATTAGAGACAAACTTACATACCTCCTCCGATAACATAATGAACATTAATTTTAACAAAGGTGTGACTAGCTTTACCGGGATAATTTGAGTGAACTCTACACCCTCTGTTCCTTAATATAAGACGTTTTCGTGGTTCAATTTAAAGTACCCAAACATCTAGTATTTAGAAAAACAGGTAGTAGTTTTCTTGAGCACATATCTGGGAAAGCTTGCCACACTTTATTTATGTCCATACGCTAATGCAACACCATTCGAAATTTCGAATACTACAAATATACACTAATCCAGTGGCTAGTGCAACAGTAGAGTAGTTATTTTATTACAGGGTACAGTACAATGGTTTTACTGAACAGATTTCAATAAACTCTAGCACTGGAAGATTTCTATAAGAATTAACAATACAAAATGTAAAGGTAACACCTTTCAGCATTGGTATACTAGCTGTGCATGAGCATTAAACCAAATACAAAAGTCTGAAGGTAACTAGCATTATTAACTAATGACAGTATAAAAAATTGCAAACCATGTACCTCCAAGGTAAATATCATTTCGAACTCGGGGGACCTTAAAAATTGCTATCCCAATCTTGATAATCGATCAAACATAAAAACTTGATCGAACGAATCAAGAGAACAGCCAGAGGAGGAGGTGCCCACTCTTGACCTTTCCTCTTGTCTTCATAATTTTTTGTGCAGTTCAACCAAAATAAAATGACATCAGCGCCTTGGCATTTTGGTGACACTGTACAAAAAAATTAACTTATCTCATGAAAGTGAGGTTTGTAATCTATAAGCATTACCAGTGCAAAAATCTGAAGGTAGTAACAAGTTTCATCGTTGGTATACTGACTGTGCAACAGCATTAGAATGCCTTAGCTGAAAAATCTTTAATACATCCACAATCAATAGCTAACCCTGAAATAATCCAGTGACATTAAATGGCATTGCTTAAATTTATCGGTGGCATTAGACTGAGTGCGACATTAGTTAAATGTGGCATCACTTTAGCAGTAGCATTGCTTGACTTGACTGCTGTCGTTATACTAGCAGCAAAAAAGAGACAATAAGAGCATGGGAGGCCCATTCGGACAGTGGGCGCACCAGTACGATGTACCTCCACGGACGCATAGAGTGGTGAGGGAGGTATGGTTTCCCAAAGCAACAAATATCTAGGCAGCATATGTGGATTACGGCCCATTTTTGTTTTGTTTAGCCACCTTTTTCCTATGTGAGGACAACAAACCGATCGACCTGGTCATTCTCTATTGCGTTGTCATGCCTTTCTACCCTTCTTCAACCAAGAGACACGAGACTCATTCCTTAGCTACTGATTTTCCCCTTTTCAACCTAGATGCGGGTTCGATGCCTACTCTCTTGGACAGTACAGTCTCCCTTCCTTTCCTTATTCAACCTAGACATGGATTAGTCTGCGTGAAGTAGGGTTTCCTTTAATAGTGCAAATTAAGGTTTTCGTCTGCGTGACCAGCAGAGCAGAGATAGCAAATTGGGAAGATGGTGGAGTGGAAAATGATCCACATGCAGCGACATGGCAGATGGGCAATAGAACAAGGGTATGGTTTGAAAAGAGGTAGCATACCTAAGGGTCGGCGGGAAGTGGCTTCGCTCGTGGTCATCGTCCTCCGCATGCACTACCGCAGCGAGCTTGGGGACGGAGGCCTTCCTGCGCGGGCGCTAGGTCTGAGAGGACGGCCTTGTCGTCAGTGCGTGACCTCGCTCGCCAACGACGAGTGCGTCAATGCTGCATCTCCTTTTCTTCCCCAGTGGATCTGTGACCACCGGTGAGGAGGGAGAGAGAGGTCGTCTTTTTAGATCCGGAGAGAGGGTGATAGTGTGAGAAGCAAGTGGGCAGCCCTTAGCAAGAAAGCTCTAAAGCTCCAACCTATATATCTTTTTTATACTACTAGTACTAGAGGTGGAGTAGTGGTAGAGTAGTTTATATTTTCTCTGCAAACAGTACCAATTAGTCGTGCTTCAAAACTGAACGGCACGCCATTAAAAAATAAAGGTCGATATCTAATGCGGCACCTCGGGCCAACGCGGCCAGATCACATTTTGCACGAGAAATTACACACCATGTTTCGTTGACATGTGGTCCCGTTCCAACATGTCAGTGAGACGACGGCAAGTCCTTTTGTACAATTTCCGAAAGGACGTGTAGGCCGGGGCGCCTCTTCGTGTACCGTGGCAAACTGGCAACCGTCCACCGACTCTTCGCCTTTCCCTCTCGATTTGGAACTGTTGTCGCACACTCTTCCTCCCTCCTCCATTTGCCTTCACCCTTCCTTCTGCCATTGTTCGATCGTCTTCTCCATGGAGGGAACAAGCCGGAAACGACCCCGTTATTCTTGCCCCGATCTGAAAGATGGCGTGGTGGGGGAACTCATTGATCGGTGCGACGTCATCACCTCGGCTAGCATGGCAGGTTCGTTCAAGACCATTCTCGACTCAACTAATAACATCATTACAAGGAATCCAAGGGTCCAGGAGCGGTTTGATCTCCCTTATCTTCTTCGCTATAAGCATGTTCGCATGGGCACGGACGACGGAGGCCTCACCTTGTGCAAGTTGATGCCGCTTGATAACGATACGTGTGACGTCAAGATGCCATCGCTTCAGGGTAAGGCCTGGGCTGGCGTAAATGGAGATTGGGTTGTTTACATTGGGTATAATTGCGAGTGGGAACTTGTGAATGTGTACACTCGTCAGCAGATTCCACTTCCAAAAATCTTTGAGTGCCCTGAGGTTGAGCACACAGATGATCTACGTACGTTCAAATACGATCATGGTGACCGTCGTCTATGGAAGATAGCACTTTGTCGAGTTCCCAACCGCTCTTGGAATTACAAGAACTATCAAGTTGTTGCTATCTTCGACAAGCTTGTTGCCGTCCTTCGTGGTTCGACTGTATGGATATTGCTCAAAAATCAGTTTCTGTACACGGATGAGTACTGTGATGCAATTGAATACGAGGGTCTTGTGTTTGCTGCCACCACTCGTGGCACTGTTTTTGCATGGGATCCTCGTAGTTTCGGTACGTTTGTCTTCCACCGTAATTATAATTGTTTCATCCACATGCATGCGGGTTAGCAAATTTCCCTTTACTCCCTTTACTAATTAACCTTCTTCTTGTGTTTCCAAGGTCCTGTGAACATTCCACCACCTATACTTGAAAAAATTTATAACCAAGGGGGAGATGACGATGGTGATGATCACGAGCATGAGGACGAGCAGAACTTATATACTCAGTGGCGCCTGGCAACTAATTCCGATGGATCACCTCTTCTTGTCTGTATACAGTGCATTGTGATTGTTACTACTGAGGTAGCAGGTGTTGTCTCACATGGTCGCCCTCTCCGGACCTATTCCAATACCCGTTGCAGGGTATTCGGGATGGATACTAGTGTGCTAGCGCCAACACCTTCTCCCTGGTACAGTATTGATAGTCTTGGAGAAAACTCGCTCTTCCTTGGACAAAACTATCCCATGATGGTGAAAGGCGATCCAGCTGCTGTTGACACAACGTTACTACCATTTATGAGAAGCAACTATATATATACCTCGGACATTGTGGTGGTTCCCTACCCTGGTCCTGATATATGCCGCTTCGGCCTGGATGATCAGTCCTGCGTTTCTCCCGATGTTGACAATAGCTGGCCCTTCCCAGAGCACCTATGGTTCAAAGCAAGCGTTTCCAACACCGAGGATTGGTTGAGTTGAAGTTCATTTCATTGCTTGTTATTTGTTGTGTGATGAAAACTTCAGTATTTACTAGAATGTTTTGTTGGAAATAATCTATAATCCAACATGTATCATCGTTGTCGTTGTGTGTTGATGACTTGTTGTATGTAATGAATGGTACATTTGCAAATGCGTGTCATAGACTCAATTTATGAATGGTTTTCGAGTCACTTCTTGGAGTGTGAGTACGGTAGTAGTATAGCCAGCATCCGGTTAGTATATGAAGTTGCCACATCACATAGAGCCAACCTAATATTGGAGTATCAGATCTGAGATGCCACGTGTACCAGATGAATGACTCCAAGTTCGACCACCGTGATGCCAGGTGCAAGCCTAGGAACACTGTTGGAGAGACCCCCCTCATAATTTTCCTACATTGGTCGTTTGATTCATAGGATAGAATGCTATAGGATTTTTTCCCATGTAATCATGTTTTAGTTGGCAATCTAGCATCCACGCCAACTTCTATTTCACTTCCTTTGATCCTACAAAGAGAGTACTTGCTCTAAATGATGTGCCGCTGCAAGAGCCGCCTATATTAATTAACCATGCTCTAAATAGGTGGACCAGCTTTGGCTATAGTAGTACTGTACTAGGTTAGTAGGTGACCTTGCGCTTGGTTCTTCTCCTCTTCCGGAAGTCGAACAATAATGATGGTACTACTTCTGGCAATCTGACACCAAATGAAATGTTGCACGTCCACCGCTTGTAAGCAAAAGTTTCTCCTCGTGCTGCGAGCCACCACGCACGCGTTGGCGAGGGAGAAGGCATAGTAAGCAAGCTTCTCATCATTCTGCGAGTTGACAGGACACATCAAAGTTACGTATTTATTAGTACTCTCTTCAAAAAGGGCCGACCATGTCCATGGCTACCATCCTGTGCTCTATCATTGAGTACATGCACTATTCACGTGCCATCGAGGAGAAAAAATATTGCGTAGTACTAGGTGCCATCGAAGTGCACGACTCACTTACGCACTGCATATCTCCATTTTCTTGCATGACACACCACCTTGATGCTAGATGTCCTGCGTGTCATGGAGGCATATAGTATGATTTTGTAAAATGGAGGCATATAGATGTCCCGCGTGTCGGCAACAGGATGAACAAAGCTCATGTCCTAAACAAAAGAGTGGAAGAACATAGATTCCCGACGACCGAGAAGGAGCTACAAACCTCGGGGTGGAGCGTCTGCACTCATAATATTTTATATTATTCAGCGATATAAAATCAACCAAACCTCTCCACGTTCCTATACCATTCTATAGTATGAGAATAACTTTGAACGTAAGCCATTGATTCACTCTATCCAATGGTCATAGTTGGAAAATCCAAACAAAACCAAGCATTGGATCAACTCTTTTTTCGACATCAACTCTTTTAGCACTTAGATTGTTGCCGCCTCCCCACCTAGCCCACCTATATATCCGCTCACGTGTGATGACCACAGGAGCTATCCACTCAGATTGTATGTTAAAAAAATAAAGGTCGATAACTAATGCGGCACCTCGGGCCAACGCGGCCAGATCGCATTTTGCACGAGTAATTACACACCATGTTTCGTTGACATGTGGTCCCGTTCCAACATGTCGGTGAGACGACGGTGAGTCCTATTGTACAATTTCCGAAAGGACGTGTAGGCCGGGGCGCCTCTTCGTGTACCGTGGCAAATTGGCAACCGTCCACCGACTCTTCGCCTTTCCCTCTTGATTTGGAACTGCTGTCGCACGCTCTTCCTCCCTCCTCCATTTGCCTTCACCCTTCCTTCTGCCATTGTTCGATCGTCTTCTCCATGGAGGGAACAAGCCGGAAACTACCCCGTTATTCTTGCCCCGATCTGAAAGATGACATGGCGGGGGAACTCATTGATCGGTGCGACGTCATCACCTCGGCTAGCATGGCAGGTTCGTTCAAGGCCATTCTCAACTCAACTAATAACATCATTACAAGGAACCCAAGGGTCGAGGAGCGGTTTGATCTCCCTTATCTTCTTTGCTATAAGCCTGTTCGCATGGGCGCGGACGACGGAGGCCTCGCCTTGTGCAAGTTGATGCCGCTTTATAACGATACATGTGATGTCAACATGCCATCGCTTCAGGGTAAGGCCTGGGCTGGCGCAAATGGAGATTGGGTTATTTATATTGGGTACAATTGCGAGTGGGAACTTGTGAATGTGTACACTCGTCAGCGGATTCCACTTCCAAAAATCTCCGAGTGCCCTGAGGTTGAGCACACAGATGATCTACGTACGTTCAAATACGATCATGGTGACTATCGTCTATGGAAGATAGCAATTTTTCGAGTTCCCAACCGCTCTTGGAATTACAAGAACTATCAAGTTGTTGCTATCTTCGACAACCTTGTTGCCGTCCTTCGTGGTTCGACTAGATGGATATTGCTCAAAAATCAGTTTCTATACACGTATGTGTACTGTGATGCAATTCAATACGAGGGTCTTGTGTTTGCTGCCACCACTTGTCGCACTGTTTTTGCATGGGATCCTCGTAGTTTCGGTACGTTTGTCTTCCACCGTAATTATAATTGTTTCATCCACATGCATGCGAGTTAGCAAGTTTCCCTTCTCTACTAATTAACCTTCTTCTTGTGTTTCCAAGGTCCTGTGAACATTCCACCACCTATACTTGAAAAAATTTATAACCAAGGGGGAGATGACGATGGTGATGATCACGAGCATGAGGACGAGCAGGGCCCATATGCTCACTGGCGACTGGCAACTAATTCCGATGGATCACCCCTTCTTGTCTGTATACAGCCCACTGCTGATGTTACTACTGAGGGAGCAAGTGTTGTCTCCCATGGTCGCACTCTCCGGACCTATTCCAACACCCGTTGCATGGTATTCGGGATGGATACTAGTGTGCTAGCGCCAACACCTTCTCCCTGGTACAGTATTGATAGTCTTGGAGAAAACTCGCTCTTCCTTGGACAAAACTATCCAATGATGGTGAAAGGCAATCCAACTGCTGTTGACACAATGTTACTACCATTTATGAGAAGCAACTGTATCTATACATTGGACATTGCGGTGGTTCCCTACCCTGGTCGTGATATAGTAGGCCGCTTCAGCCTAGATGATCAGTCCTGCGTTGGTCTGGAGATTGACAGTAGCTGGCTCTTCCTGGAGAATCGCTTGTGGTTCAAAGGAAGCGTTTCCAACGCCGAGGATTGGTTGAGATGAAGTTCATTTCATTGCTTGTTATTTGTTGTGTGATGAAAACTTTAGTATTTATAATGTATCCTCGTTGTCATTGTGGGTTGATGACCTGTTGTATGTAATAAAATGATATGCCTATGATAAACTTACTAAATTTATGAATGGCTTTCGAAAAAAATATTTTCCGAATACATAATTGTACGTGCATTTAAACTTGAGACCAGCCACCCATCCTCACAAAGAACACTTTTTAACCTAGCACAGACTCTAGGAAATTTGGCCACAGTGTGAGGTGGGCCATATGTTAATGTGTTCGCTGTACGTAACCAGCACCTCGAATCCTCGATACTACTACTATTAGTAGTAGGAGTAGTAGGGTGGCATGGGCCAGAACAAGCATTCACGTCTAGGAGTACGGCACACGCCACCAACATGACTTCCATCTAACACCATATTTCTTGGAGTCTGTGCTACATCAATCTCTTCAACCTCGTCGTTTCTCTAACTCAGCCATCGTGCGGCGGGCGAGGTGGGGGTTTGCCGATAGTCGGTTTCCTCAACTGCGGTCCCACTTGTAAGGACAACTCCAACGCACGACCCCAAACGGACCTCCGTTTTGCCTGGATTCTGTCCGTTTGGGTAGGGCAATGGGGTCATGTCTGGGCCATTTCTCGGATGCGGTGGCCGTGCGCCGAACGCGCGGACGCATCCCGGCCGCGTACATTTTTCTTTGCAAACACGTATCTTTTTTTCATCATTGATTTTTTGGTACATGGAAATACATCACCAAAATGTTGACTAGAAAAGCAAGACCAAAGAAAACAAGAACCACAAGAATACATTTTAGAAGATATCCAACTTCCATAACTGCTCCTGTAAGTTGGATTAGTGCCTTCTCGATGCATTCATTGTTGATCTGCGGAGGCTCGATCTTGCGTGCTTCTTTCTTCTTCGAGTGTAAAGAAGTAGACGTGTCTAGCCTCTATTCTATCAACAAGTGCACTAGTCTCATCTCTAGCCTCTATGCTAGCTAAAAGTGCTAGAACATCTACTAAATTGCGCTCTATCAATATATCATTGTACTCTTCTTCCCAATACCAAAACTTGCATCCATTCTACAATAAAATTTTAAGTTAGCACAACAAGTCTAATCCGAGAGCACAACCGAAGATTTGGTCGAGTTCTTCCTCCTTTTGCCGACACGTGGGACATCCAGCATCTAGGTCGTGTCATGCAAGAAAACAGAGTGGTAGTTGAAGCCACGTGATGTGCATCTTGGGTTAAACTGTAAATAGAATCTTACTACTCTTGAGTAACTCCAAAAGCGGCCACCGAAGATCTTTATTGGATTTGTTTTTCATCGCCAGCATGTCGAGGTGAAAGATGTGCAGGTTCAGTGGGTCCTCTTGCGCTTTCATTGACATGTGGGACCGCATATGAGCAAATAGACGATGGGCTCCGCACGTCTGCTGGCTAGCTGAGAAGAGAGATAGAGGAGGGCTGAGCACGGACTGCAGGAAATTTGTTCTATGTAACCAGCACCTCGATATAGTGGGGTGGCATGGGCCATAACTAGCATTCATGTCTAGCAGTACGGCACACGCCACCCACACGAGTCCCATCCGACACCAATTTTCTTGGAGTCCGTGCTCCAGCCATCTCTTCTCCCTCCTGTTTTTTGAGCCATCGCGCGGTGGGCGGGGTGGGGGTTTGCCGATAGTCAGTTTGCTCAACTGCGTTCCCACTTGTAAGTGAAAATGCAACATAGCACGCATTCCCCCTTGAGCGGCGTGCCGGACCAACCGTGTGGGGGTGCGACACGAACACGGCAGGCTTTTCCTTTTGAACTTGTAACTTGTAAAATTTTGTTCTGCTCCATGGCGCGACCGATAGATAGAAATAACGATTTTCCCTAGAGTAATGAGAAGTTTGGTTCTGGCGCGGTTCATGCATGGAGTACGTACGAAAATTATGAAGTTGATGCGAAAGGTAAGATAATTACTAGTAGTACCATATACTACTACATGGATTTGACGGAAAGATAAAGATACAGACGGATCCATCAATGACACCCTCACGCCCTAGTGCACCGGGTCACCAACCGACGTGTGAGGCGCAGCGGCGTTGGCGGCAAGCTCAATGTGCTTCTGAACAATGCCGTCCAAGGTTGCCCTGCGGTCCAAGAAGGCCAGCGTCCTACCGTCCTCCTCTTGCATGTAGTAGTCCTTGTGGACGATTTGCGCGTAGGCGTGGGTGATTATGTCGATGGTGTCTTGCTGCGCCAGGCGCTGCGCGGCGAGCGCGACCTCAAGGTGGACATTCTCCGGCGCGACGGCGGGCAGTCGCGGGGCCACCAGTGCGTCGAAGAGGTTGTCACCATAGAGGCCGTTCAGGGCGGCAGGCATTGCAGAGCCTGGGCGCGTGGGCTGGAGGCGTACGTCAAGGTCGTCCGCGAGCTTCTTGACGACGGTGAACTTGTCGAGGAAGCCGATGTGGACCTCGTTGAACAAGGAGACAAAGATGTCGTCCAAGCGGCCCCTCGCCCTGGCGGCCTCAAGCACTACCTGGAGACGTTCCTCGGTTCCGGGTCGCAGGCCGGCGTCGTGGACCATCTGGCACAGCCGGCTGATGCTCGCGCTCATCGCCTCCATGGGTCTAGCTTCTAGTCAACTGATCTTGCGATTGGAGTGATCACTCTTGCCCTTGGGTGCGTAGGTACGTAGGATTTCGTAGATTGGACTCGCGGGAGCCTTTATATGAGAAGTGCAGACTGCATTGAATTCACGTGCGTGTGGGCCATCTACTCCTCGCCCCTCTACTGCACCTGCCTTTGGCTGTATGACAGGTTGGCCAGCCACCCGTTGGGCCCATGTGTCATACACCCAAGGGTAGGTGCAGTAAGTCAATGAAGTTGCGTCCCCCTCCGTGCCGGTGCAGTATAGTCATCTCACCGGACCTCTTGTTGGGGCCAAACGAGAGAACTTTGATGTTTACTAGTTTATTGGTCCCCTTTGCATTTTGCGCCAAGTTTTGACCTTTGATTTAACTAATAAAATGTTAATGCATGTAACCAAAAATGTTGTGTAAGTCACCTTATGAAAACCAAATAATCCCAAAACACTTAGGCACGGTACATTAACTCCCTCCTCGTTTCTTATTTCGTGACATATCAACCAATGAGAGATGTGGGCCGTGCATGCTTTCAATGACTTGAGACTACCAAACATCACATGCAGTGGTTAGTTCATTGCATGTAATCCTATTAAGTAGCAAAAAGACATTAAGTTATCTCGCCGATAGGAATAAAACAATACACCATGTATTTATTTACAGAGGGAGTAGTACATTTTTTTGACATGCATTACTAGATATTGCTAGTCAAATACTAAATCCAGATGGACGTGGTAGTAATACTAAATCCAGACGGTGGTGCTAGTACTAGTAGTAGTACTACCAATGTAGTAGCATTGTACTACCCGTTGGTCAAATTATTACGTGATGCTCCTCACAGCGAAGTGACAAGACCCTACGCCGGAGATGACACCTGAGTATAGGCGCCGTGTTCGGCATACCATAGTCAGCCTCACCATCTACAGTCACTATCATCATGGCTGTAGACCTAGCCTGCTTACAACTAGCCGTGTTCGACATAATTTCCCGTGCGTAGATGCCTCTGCATTGCACGGAACACCAAGATTGGGGGGTGGACGGCGCCGGCAGCGGCCATCGCGCCAGATTTTTCCATGGCCTTCTAGATGTGGTGGGGAGGAGATAAGGCTGATTGTGAGAGAGAAGGAGTTGTTTGTAAATAGGGAACAAGTGCGGGCATCTTTTTGCAAAACTGGAGAACTTAGGTTTGTATGCGTCAGATCTAGATCCGACGGCTATTGGTGAAAGATGGCAGGCACAACATCATCACTAACTCAGGACCTGTTTGATTCCCAAGATTTTGAAAACACGGGAATAGGACACGGCAATATTACAAGTTTCAAACTGATATTACAAATGTTAGGAGTAATGCTGCACCTACGAAGAGGGAATTACTAGGAAGTTTACGTAAGAACTTTCGTTACTTTAGGTGGATGCAACATTATCGTACAAACTAAAATCCACCGCCCCGAGAAGTCACTAATGGGCAAATAAGTTTTCGAGTCTCTGGCCACTTGATGTTTCAAAAACAAATTCAGCTTCTGCGGAGACTTTGTCATTTAGGCTTAGACGCTTGCGGTGATCAGCACGCCATTCATTGTTGCGCTAGAGAACGCCAAACCTCATTACCTTGAGCACACTTGCCTCCAAAACAAAGAACCTAGCCAATTTAATCTCAGATGTGCTGCCTCGGTAGTCGATCAAATCAATTTCTGTAAGATGGAGATCAAGGCATTCGATGAGATTGTTATAGTGCAGCACATTTTTCACTTTCGGGTCTTTTTTTATCGGCAAAAGAAGAGAACATATTAGAGCAGCTGGCTGTATAAGATTGCCGTGTCATCAAGAGGTACCAATATCATTCGCTCATACGATAGGGTTGGCTGGCTAGTGATATTTTTTCACTCTCTCTCTCTCTCTCTTTCTCTTTCCTCACATTTACCTAGGAGTACGTGAAGAGCTTGGGCATTTGTTGCCTTCCACTATGTGGCCGATGCCATATTTCGCAAAAGTATGCCACATAATATGCATCGATGTCAAATCAAAAGATTTTGGCACCGCTGTGCACACAGACCCACATGTATAAAAAAATCAATCAAACCAACTACACCAGCCTCTCACTCTCCCAAACAAGTGTTTTTTATTGCATTAGTCCTCTCTCTCTCTCCCACGCAAGTGTTTTTCATTGCGTGAGTTAATTTGGCACCGGAGCAAAGTAGGTGATCCAGATTGGGGCACCAGCTGAGCAATGGAGGGGCATCGATGCCAAATGCATCTCAAGTGAATTTGGCACGTGTTTTGGCCTACATAGTGGAGGGCCGTTATAGCCCACTTTTGTACTACCTCTTATTTAGTATAAAATTTTGACCATAGATTTATGTAAGAAAATGCCAATGCATGTCACTAAAAATTACACCATTTGAAATTATGTTCAAATATGAATCCAATGATATAGTTCTTAGTGACATGCATTAACATTTTGTCAGTTAAATCTATGGTCAAATTTTGATACTACAAAATAGGAAGAGTAAAACCAGGACGGAGGTAGTACTTGCTCTTAGGGTAACCATAGAGTTACTGGAGTAGTCTAAGTTACTTTCCACTATGACTAGCCTAGGCTACTATAGTAGTACGACCAAAAAATGATGCAGGTGATCACGTGAGAAAAAAATACTAAAAACATTTCTTTCGGTGCAGTGCGTAGATGCAGTTTTGAACACTACACTTGTCATCGTAATTTGGGAAAATTATGAAAAAATTGAGCTATGTTGTGATTACCGTTTACTAATAGGAAAGAAGTTTCACCTCGATGAGTAGCTTCTCCGTGCACGGAAAGCATGTAAGGAATCCAACAACTTGATCCAGATTGGGGCCGATAGATTTTATTGCCAAGATCTTCACTATGTGCATAGACTGGGTCAAGCTTGTGGGAATCATTTTCTAGAAGACGGTCGTAAATACATCAAGAAGAAATTTAAAAATGTGAATTTCAAGAAGACGGAGAAGAAGATGAGTGTTGTACCTGAACGATTACAGATCCAATAAAGAGTTCGGAGAATTTGGCAGACGAGTGCACCAACGCTGTCAATTTCGGTGCGTTAATGGCCCTGATTTTTGTTGGACCTTCTAGATCTGATACAAGCAATCTCTCAAGGAAAGGCGCATTCTCAATGACCATAACGTGGAACAGCTGGAGTGATCTCTTCCCAATTGATGTCTTGTTGCGGGGCCAGCAAGACACATAAATCCATCGGAGATTCGTCGAGGCGATGTGGAGGCTAATGAACCCATGGATCTGCTCAAGACGAAGGTACTCGAGCGCAGTACAGCTGCGGAGCAGGTGCTCCATAGCCTTCTTCGAGATGACAACGTCGAAGAGGTCGAGCTGCTTGAGTTGAGGGAGAAGAAGGGCGGGCGCGGCATTAATCTGGGGAAGATAGCAGGAGCTGAAGCTAGCACGGCGCAGCGTTGGCGCGAGGCGGAGCACGGACGACAGCAGAGAGCGACATCGTCCAGCTTCAAAGCTGAGCTCCTCGAGCTGATCTAGGGCGGGGGATAAGAACCACTCGTCGAACTTGGGTTGGACCTTGCAGTTGGTACTGAACATGTGGATGTCAAGGCGTCTGGCTGGCCCAAGGTGCGATGAAAGGATCTTGGAGACTGCGGCCATGCGTTTGCAATCCCCGTCGCAGAGGCAGCTGTCGACGGTGAGGTTGAGGGGGACGCGGCGCCAGAGGGGGCGCCACCGCCGGGAGAGCAGGGCAGTCCGCACAGCAGATTTGGTGGGGAGGAGGCCGATGATGACGAGTAGCATGTCGTCGGGGAGGCTGCTGATGAAGTCCAGGCTCGCCGGATGCGGTTTTGGCTCGAGCCGCCTTCGCTTGTTGGCTGCCTCACCGTCCATCTCAACCGGTGGCGAGCCGGTGTACACGTGTGCTGATGTGTGTTGTGTGCTGGGTGTGCGCGAGTGCGTCCTTCTGTGCATGCCGCCGCGCAGTGGTGAATTGTGCGCGAGTGCGTCCTCCACGTGGAAGAAGTGTGTCCTCAATGCGCCCTCAATTTACTAGCGTGCGGGGTGCTACCCCAAGTGGTTTCAACTTTGTTTACTTCACCGCGTGTCAGATGGGCCTCTAGTTTACTTATTTTCACCCACTGCCACATGGGCCAGCACACGAAGATACAGAACACGAGCTGACAAGGCAGCATGTGGACTGGTTGACCGGTCAACTAAACAATATACGGAGCTATACGCTGACACAGTGAGCGTATAATCCGTCGGTATAGAGTGTTCGTGTGAGAGGGGAGGCCCGTGAGAGATAGCAGAGAGAGAGAAAGAGCTACTCCCTCCGTTCGATAATGTAGTTCCAACTTTTTTTAAAAGTCAAGCTTTTGAAACTTTGACCAAGTTTATAAATAAATTACTTATATCTACAATACCAAAGATAAATGATAGTATGAAGTAAGTACATGTTGTGATGAATCTAATGATCGTTCCAGATGTAAATGTTTTCTCCACATATACCTGGTCAAACTTTTCTGAGGTTTGACTTTTCAAAACATCCATATGCTTATGGACGTGAGAGAGTCCCTAACTAGAGAGAGAGAGAGAGAGAGAGAAACAGAAAGAGTGAGTGAAAAAAGTATGTGTGCGTGTGTGAAAGAGACATGGACAACACTCGATAAAAGTCAAGAAAAAACGTGTGTGTCTTATGCAAACATATCACACATGCATCTTCGACAACGAATGCAAGGTGAGGAGATAGTGTGTGGTTGTTTGCAACCGAGAGACCAAGACCCCTAGCACGTGGCCAAGAGGGGTCTGACAAACAAGGGAGAGAGGTCTAGAGAGACGTACGGAGAAAATGCAGACATGGGGAGGAGAGAGTGTATGTTTGTCATAGAGAGATCCCCTGGAGATCGTGATGGGACTACATGGGTGGGAGATCGAGTGACAAGGTGTGTCCGCGATAGAAGATACCCCGAGAAATATCGAGATAGACGTATGGATGGAAGGAGACAATACGTGTGTTCCTGATGGCTAATGAGAGATAATCATACTTAGGGGGGTGCTTGCGCCTATGATGGAGTGAGGGATTATGGTACTTATTAGGGGAGTGTGTGTCACATAGAGAGAGAACAAGGGCGGAGAGTGTTGGATGGGTCTATATGTATAGCGCGAGCGAGACATGTGTATGTGTGAACTAGGCAGATATAAAGTTTGAGAGAGATTGAGGAGCCCCGATAAGGCTGACTGGTGCGTCAGATAGCTGAGAGGGGGAAAGATATATTGCATCCGCTCGATAATGGAGTGCATGTAATTTTTTTAGAAGTCAAACTTCGGAAACTTTGATCAGGTTTACACAAATGTTATTTATATCTTCAATACCAAAGATACATCATACGAAACTACATCTCATGGTGAATCTAATGGTATATGTTTGCCGTTCTAGATGTAATTGTTTTTCTCCATGTACATGGTCAAACTTTGTGATGTTTGACTTTTCAATAAATCAATATGCTATGGACCGATGAGAGTGCCTAAGTCGAGAGAGATCAAGTGCGTGTGAAGGAGAATGAGTAAGTGTGCAAAAAGAGTATGTGTGTGAAAGAGAAAGTGACAACAAACGATAAATTACAGAGAGAGTGTGTTTTTTCGTTTCTTAGGCGAACATATCACGCATGCATCTCCGAGATAGAAAAGCAAGGCGAGGAGATACACGAAGATAGCTAGTGTGTGATTGTTTGCAACGGAGAGAGACACCCCTATAGCACATGTCCAATAGAGGTCTGGCCAACAAGGAACAAAGGTCGAGAGGGACACGTGGAGAACATGGACGCATGGGGAGGGCGAGAGGGTGTGTTTGTGATAGAGAGATCCCCTCGAGATTGTGAGGGGACTATATGGGTGGGAGATCGAGGGAGGTGCGTGCGCGATAGAAAGATGCCCCGAGAGAAATCGAGATAGACCATGCACATGTTTGTGATGGAGACTAAGATTAGCTAGTCATATACATATAGGGGGGACTGCGTGTGCCTACAATTGAGTGAGAGACCATCATACTTGGCTAGCTAGGCATGAGATTGTGTGTGTGTGCGTGTGAGATGGAGAGAGAACGAGGGAGAGAGATAGAGTTTTAGATGGGCCTATCGAGTGCGAGTGAGATATGCATGTGTATGTGTGACCCGGGTAGATGGAGAGTTTGAGAGAGAGGGGGAAGAGCTCCGAGACGACAGAGTGGTGCGTGAGAGAGTTACGGGCAACGAGCCAAGGAATTTGTGTGCGTACGATGAGTGCACCCAAGATATCTAGCTTGGACTAGAGAATCATACATAGTGTGCGAGAGAGACCTATAGATGGAGTATATATGCATGCGAACTAGAAAGACCCCCCCCCACACACACACACAGAAAGAGAGAGAGATGGAGAGAAAGCGAGAGGGCCAACAAGGTTTGTGTGTTGGATGCGTGCGACAGAATTGAAGATTGTCGGCGAGAGAGAGAGAGAGAGAGAGTAGGAGTCCGAGAGAGGGGGAGGTCGCGTTTTATGCATCAAAGACTGATATAAACCATGTTTCGATATAAACTTGCATTCAAATATTTAAATTGGAGAAAATGTTGTCTGCAATCCACACATGAACGGATATATGCGTATATCAAACAAGTTCACTAATTTGACTTTCAACATGTTCATGGAGTACTATAATACTATACAACATGCTACTCGATTGAGGTGTTCAATTTTGGATTTAGTTCACTAATTTGACCTGGTGAATGAGCTATTTCATTGAATCGAGATATATCATTTTGGGTTTGATTCCCGTTTTTGAGTGGGTCAACTATTTGTCATATAGTAAATTGCTAGCAACGAGCATGTAAAAACACATTACTCCCGAGCATCATCTCTCCATCTAAAAAAGAAGTGGCAAGCTAATATTTCAAAATTTGATTCGAATCGACTTGGTAAGGTAGACGTGGATGCTCGTTCTCCCAAATTTTGAACGAACTATTAAACATCCTCTGCTCGGTGGAATTCGCCCGAGCAAATAAATGGGAGACGTATTACCGTCCTATGTGGGACACACATTAATTGGCCCGTTGTACATCGAGGGTAGGTTCGTAACTTCATCCAAGCGCGCCTTCTCCTCGGCCGAAATGACATGTGCCGAATAATTCATAAACCATGGTCGGCAAAACACGCTCTCCTCGCCCGAAATAGCTCGCGCCCACTATTTCAAAACACGCTCTCCTCGCCCGAAATCGCTCGCGCCCACTATATTTCAAAACACGCCCTCCTCATCCGAAATCGCTCCCGCCCACTATTTGGGGAGAAGCAAAGTTACTCTACTATCCCCGACCCTCAGTACACAGACCCAAGCCGAGAAGCCTAAAGGCAGGGGTAGAACTGTAACTCCCCCTCACATTTCAGACAAATGCGTCCGTAAAACATGGTTCCACTCCCCTCCCAATCCCCCCCCCCCATTCATACCTCATGGGCGCCAAATCACCTTCTCCCCGGAAGCTCCCTTCTCCCGAGCCATGAAACCTCAGCCCCTCCTCGGTGGCGCCCCCCACCGCACCAATTTCACAGCCGCCCTCCTCCCTAATGCCGGGGATGCTTCCATTTGCCGCCGTGCACTGAGCCGTGTGCCTCTTACTCCGTGTTGCTGGAGTTGCCTCGACGACGGCCGCGTGAACCGTACCGGAGCCGATTCACCCCCGCCATTGTTCACGGTGCCGGAGCGGCTCCAACTTCAGATCCGTCCAGAGTCCCCGTGCTGCTTCCCCATAGCTGTCGACCGTCGCGACATCGCTGTTTCCCTGCCGCCGGTCGCCACCGCAACCGCGCCGGCCTCACCGACTCGGCAGCTGGACCTGCCTACTTCACCATGCCGCCAGATAGGTCGCACCCTCATCTCAAATCACTTTATTTAGGCGTCAGTTGTCTGAATTTTTATTTTGGGCCAATCGATTCCCAATGGGAAGCAGCACCCCTCGAGGCGGCGGAGCTCCTAGGCTGGCGGTTGGTTGGTGTCTAACGTAAGGGTGTGGGGCTGCAAGTTCACCGCGGAAGCAACGCTTAGATGGCTATCTTAGAGTTGCGTGGGTTGAAGGTATTGCCGCCGCCGGATCTGGATGACGGGGAGTCTTTGTGGATTGGCCCGGGGTGGCGCAACCACGGCAGTGCGGTGGGGCGAGGAGCGGGGTTTTGGCCGGGGCCACGGACGGCGGAGGCAGGCTGCTCTGCCGTTGGTCGCTGGCTCTTCCGGGAGGCACAAGACGGCCATCAAGCCATATAGCATAGATCGGACAGTACCAAAATAAAATAAAACCGTGTGACCCCAATTTAGTCTTCAGTCAATAGACATGTGACCACTCTCGTACCTTGCTGTTGATCTCTTAGTGTATTTCTTCAGATCAAAGAGATGTGTCATTCTTAACATTATGCATTATCTTCATCTTCAGCCACACCGTCTTTCGACTCACCGCAGCTGCTCCAACAAGGGAAGCATACACCAGAAGGGAGCTATAGTCCCCACTCAACAGTTCCCTGCATTGGATGCGCGTGCCCGACATGGACAGCCACAACAACTGCAGGGCCATCGACAAGTCAGCACATGATGCTCACTCCTATGGATGGCGGCCAGATAGGTTGTACCCTCATCTTACTTGTGTGCAACATTTATGGCTTTGTTATTCATCTAAGCATGGAAAATAGATTATCACATTTCATTGTATATTCATGTTGATCTCTTACGGGTCTTGTTCAGGAGTTAACGTTGTTCCATAGTTCAGCTAAGATACTTGTTCTTTAGGTAACGTTGTTCCATAGTTATCATCCATCAGCCAATGATATCCCACAGGCTGGTGATTATAGTTTTATACCACTTCTAGTATTACCTATGTTGTTCTTTAATACTTTTGTGTGCCATCTAGTTAATCTCGAGTACAAACGATACATATTCTGTAGCTTTCATCTGTGTTCTCCCTTTAGTTTTTGAGACTTGTTGCTGGTAGTTAACCCCAGTCCTACTATTTATGTCGTCTCCTACAGGCACTCATTACATAAATCTAACTACTAGTTGTCTTCCATGCATGTCAGATATAATTGCACACACTGATATATCCACAAGAACCTCACGGAGCAATGTAAAGGCCAATAAACTTGATGTCAATGATATCCAATATGATGGAACATGTAAAGGCAGTTCTTCAGAAGACTTGCAGAAAGATGTTGAATCCTCTTCACCCCACAAGGTCCTTGCTCTAACTTGGCCCGTGATATGGGTACAACATGCATATAATGTCCTGGAGTGTATCTACTCTATTGCAATGCCATGTGCTTAGCATGCTGATCATGCATGTAAATATAGCATGCCTTCCTGTTTTTCAATACCTATTCCATTCATGATAACATGTTTTCAAATTCAAGTATTGTCATTCTACTCAATCGCAATGCCATCTGCTTAATTTGGACATCATGCTTCTGAATATCTTATGCATTGTTATTCATCAGTATGTACTTCATCTGTCTACCATACAATTTTTTTTACATTGAAGTGCTGTTCTAGTGCTCTGTTGCAATGCCATCTTAGTTTCCCAATCATACACGTGTATGTTGCCTTAGTTTTTTCTGTACGTATTCCGCTAGCATACAGTTTTACATTCAACTAGTGTTTTTTTACTGTGTTGTCCTGTCGTATCCCTAGCTCTTACACCATACTCCCTCCGTCCGGATTACATGTTGCCGAAATGGATAAAAATGGATGTATCTAGAACTGAAATGCGCCTAGACCCATCCATTTTTTTCCAGATGGAGGGAATACATGTCAATATGTCATGCCTTTCTATTCTTCAGTACCTAATCCATCTCTCTTTTGTAGCATGTTTTATAATTGAAGCACCGTTCTTCTATACAAGGCATGCAAGGGGAAGACGACTATGTTAGAATTTGAACGGTTACAAACCAGGTCTTTGCAAAAGATCCAAATGCCAGGAGATAATAAACCAACTCTAGTTTTTATAGATACTGCTCCAGCACAGAGAAACCCAACTCCTACTGATAATAAGCAGATTCCAGTGGCCAAAGAACTAGTCCGCTCCAGTCCAGCAAAAATATGTCAACTCCATTCTAAGAAGCGTGTGCGTATCCTTGCATCATGAAATTTTATAGCATGCTGGTCATATTTTCTACATGTTTCTTACCCATCTCTCTCTTAGAAAATAAGCTTAACAGATAGAAGAATTTGTGCACTGGTATCATCTATGAGGAAAGATTCTTGCAGGAATTCTCTATGCTCCAATGCAGATGTAAGTACCTATTGTATATCACTATATTTTTACATCAGCATGTATTTTGTTAATCGGCGTGAATCCAACCTTTATCTGATCTAAATTTAGTTGTAGCAAAATGTATGATTAAAGGCCACAATGTTGATTTTTGTAAGGAAAACCGCCTCGTAGTTTTGCATCCTGAGATGCATGAGTGTACTATCTCATATCAGTGGGTTTGCTTACTTTGGTTCTGCAGTGGGTTTTCAGTTTTTTTTACTGTGTTGTCCTATCGTATCCCTAGCTCTTACATCATACTCCCTCCGTCCGGATTACATGTCGCAGAAATGGATAAAACTGGATGTATCTAGAACTGAAATACGCCTAGACCCGTCCATTTATTTCCGGATGGAGGGAATACATGTCAATATGTCATGCCTTCCTATTCTTCAGTACCTATTCCATCTCTGCTGTAGCATGTTTTATAATTGAAGCACCATTCTTCTATATAAGGCATGCAAGGGGAAGACGGCTATGTTAGAATCTGAAGGGTTACAAACCAGGTCTTTCCAAAAGATCCAAACGCCAGGAGATAATAAACCAACTCCATTTTTCATAGATACTGCTCCAGCACAGAGAAACCCAACTCCCACTGATAATAAGCAGATTCCAGTGGCCAAAGAACTAGTCCGCTCGACTCCAGCAAAAGAATGTCAACTCCATTCTAAGAAGCGTGTGCGTATCCTTGCATCATGAAATTTTATAGCATTCTGATCATATTTTTTACATGTTTCTTACCCATCTCTATTTTAGAAAATAAGGTTAAATGATAGAAGACTTCCTTCATTGGGATTGTATTCGAGGAAAATATCTTGCGGGAATTCTCTGTGCTCTAATGCTGATGTAATTACCTGTTGTATATCACTATATTTTTACATCAGCATGTATTTTGTTAATCGGCGTGAATCCAACCTTTATCTGATCTAAAATTAGTTGTAGCAAAATGTTAAAGGCGCCAATGTTGATTTTTGTAAAGAAAACTGCCTGGTAGTTTTGCATACTGAGCTGCATGAGTGTACTATCTCATATCATGTACATTACTGAATTGTAGTGCTGCTCTGGTTGCCCATTCATTCATTGTGTCAATGTTGCTTTCGTATTACCTTACCTGGCTGATGATAGTTGTGCCATATTGTGTTAATTTGGTGTTGGCTAGTTGCCCAAATGTTCATTGTGCCAATGTTGCTTTCCTATTATCTGACTTGGCCAATGATAGCAATGCTAGTGTCTTAATTTGGTGCAGGCTGCTGAAGATAAGAAGACAAACTCTAAAAACAGCAAGGCAACCCCATTGTTTCTTTCCAATAAATCTAGGCCAGGTAATATGCCAATAACTCATGATTAATCTGTTTGGTTCCCCTCCTAATTTATGTTATGATGCAGTGGTCGAGACACTCTCCACTATCAATAATACAAGCCTGCCAAAATCGCCATCTGAATCTGTTCAGTATCCTCTGTCTCGAATGCAACGGAAAAAATGTATGTTTGTGAACCAATTAATGGCTGAAGGAATGATGGAAATGGTGGAGGAATCAGAGGTGCAGAGTTGTGCGACACAACAACTGATCAATGTTTTCAAAGACAGTGTAGCAAAGCAGCAAGAACTTGCCCACATGCTTATGGGCGTCATCCGTGCTGAGGTTGCAGATTGTGACATTGTAGATCGTTAGGTTCTGTTCATTTATTTGCACTCGCATCAATCTTTGATTGCCCAGTGGGTGTAATTTCCTGTAATATATGCTGGATGTGCAACGTTTTTTCCTGTATGCCGTACCTTTGCTTGATCGGTTTTGGTCCTGTGCATAATTGCTCGTCGTAATGGGCTCAAATTATCTAATTTGGCCTAAAGACATGTACGAACTTTAGTGGGCCCATTAAGTTAATGGGCCGTTACCAGGCCGAAAGTTAATGGTCGGCCCTCTTAACTCCCGGGTCATTAACAGGCCAACATCGAAGCGGGCAACAGGTGGTCCCAATTGATTTCACGGGCCGTTAACAGGCCGTTACTAAGTTCGGGCTACATATGGCCCAGTTATACTGTCGGCCTTTAGCAGGCCGAAAGAGACAGCGAGCTTGTACTGGACCATGAAGAGCATGGGCCGCTAAGAGGCCGAAAGTCAGGTCGTATTGTAAATGGCCCAACTGTGTTGTGGGCCTTTAGCAGGCCGAAAGAGAAACCGGGCTGGTATTGGACCATGAAGGGCATGGGCCGTTAAAAGGCCAAAACTCAGGTCCGACTACAAATGGCCCAACTCATTTATGGTCCGTTAACAGGCTGAAAGGCACACAGGGCCGGGAATTGGCCCAACACTTAAATGGGTCGCTAAAAGGCCAAAACTCAGGTTCGACTACAAATGGCCCAACAGATATATGGGCCGTCACCAGGCTGAAAGACACACCGGGTCGGAAATTGGCCCAACACTTAAATGGGTCGCTAAAAGGCCGAAACTCAGGTCCGACTACAAATGGACGAATGGCCCAACTGATTTATGGGCCGTCAACAGGCTGAAAGACACACCGGGTCAGAAATTAGCCCAACATTTAAATGGGTCGCTAAAAGGCCGAAAGATGTACATTGTGAAAATTGGCCCATCCACTGAATGGGCCGTTAACAGGCCGAAATGTCATCGGGCCGATATTGAGCCCAAATATATAGCGGGCTGTTAACGGGCTCAAACTGACGAAGGGCTGCAATGGTGTCAAATCTTTAATGGGCCGCTGACGGGCCGAATTGGCACATCTCGTATGGGCCGTGAGCTTAAATGGACCTGACACAAGTAGGCCTTATATGGGCCGGCCTGCTATTTTTTACTGGGCCGGCCTTTTTCACCGGAATAGGCCACTGTTGGGCTGTGCCACGTGTCGACCTATCATAGGCGCCTCTTGTCCAATGAGTGGACGACATCTGTCCCAACGGTGAGGCAACATGTGTTTCCTCCGGCCAATGATGATTTTACACGTGGAAAATCTCCATTGGTCTGGGCTGTTAACGGGTTATCGGATCCAAAACCGGACCCAATAGCTTAACGACGTTCTGTTACGGTGGATGCCACATGTCAGTCACCCTTGACGAAAGCACTTCTGTGACGCGCGATTTATCGTCATGGAAGTGGACACTTCCGTGATGATAATTTTGGTAATGTCATGGAACACTTCTACGACAACACAGGTATGACTATCTTGATTCTGTCATAAAATCGTCATGGATGTACATGCATGACAAAAAACACGACCTACTGTGACAAACACATATCATCACGGAAGTGTATTTTTTGTAGTGGTTGTTTTGGGTGGGATAGTTGTTTTGGGTGGGTTAGACACAACTAGCTCAAACTAGCCCTCATGTTTGGATACTTTAGGGCTATTTGAGCCCAAACAGCTCAAACTAACTCTAACCCATGGATCCAAACAGGGCCAATAACTAGTGTACTTAGACCTGCACAATACAAGTTTGAATGACTACGGTTGCTTGTTTTTAAATATTAGGCATGTTGCAGTTAATAACACACCTTTTCACTTCTTGTTTTTAAATATTAGGTTTTTAACAATTTGGTCTTGCACATGTAGGTCCTGCTGTGAGAGGTTTTGACCCACTGTTTAACCCTTTTTGCATATGTGGAAATGAGTTGTCCATGAATATTAGTCAAGTCAAGAAACTCGGAAAGATTGTTACGATAAAGAAATTAGCGACAAAAACAACAAGATCTTTGTTTGCACAATGAAGAAGACATCAGTTCACTACAGGATGGTACTAATTGTTATACCTTGTCTTTTTAATTCCTTTCCGCCATTTCAAATCTAGAGAAGATATTTATGCATATCCTTGTTTTCAGGCCTTTCCAAAGCAGTTCACTGATGATTACCTCTCAAACCACCTGTATGGTCAGGAGGCGAGGAAGGTATTCATACAACACCCACGGTTCAATTTTGAAGTGTTCCTGAAGAGGACGAAGGACGGACAGGCACTGGCCTAAAGTTGCAAAGACCTTCAACATCAATGAAGGCTCAATATTCGCCTTCCACTTCAGCTATTTTCTAGATGAGATCCATCTGTCTATGTACCATCTATGATGCTAATTTCGAAAGGTTATAGATGTTGCACGTGAAACTTGGTGCTGGTGCAGTTGTGTAATGGGGTTGTTGAGTGCTGAAGTCATATGATGTTGTACTCTGATGTATTTCAATTATGAAATCCTGCTTCCTTAATATGAAAATGAAATATATTGTGTACTTAATATGAAATCTCAATTAGATTAATAAATGGATTATTAATAATAGGGCAATTAGCCTGCTAATTGGGTTTTTCTATTGCAAATGGTTATTGAGAAAACACCGTGGGCGATGACCTCAGGCAACGCACACAGTTTCTAGGAATAAACCGTATTGAATCAATTAACAATCACACACGACATCCTCTTGAAAACTGTTTGCGTTAGGCCACCTTGCGCAAACGTTTACCACATAAAAAGTGTGTGTGATGGACAGCCTTTGCCACACAGTTTTATTCTATGCACCGTGTGTGATGCATTCAATAACGCAAATGATAAAATTGTTAATATCGTGTGCAATGGCAACGCTATCACAAACAATTTAATGGGGAAAATTGTGTGTGCTATACCTGCGGACGGAAACGTTTTCTTTAGAGTGACTGTGTGGGATGTATATATGAACGGAAACGTACTTCTTGGCTTAACTGTGTGGGATGTACATACTAATTAACGAAAACGTATTCCTTGGATTGACTGTGTGGAATGTACATACGAAAGGAAACGTTTAGCCGGGACTTACTGTGTGGGATGTACTTACGACTGGAAATGATTTGGCCTGTATAATTATATTTCTTTAGCACAACTATACATATAACCATATTTGATCGCTTGCCATCGCACACGACCTCATTTTGCCGAGCGTGTGTGCCAGGAGGGCCTATCCCCGACAGTTTCTAGGTTGTGTACCCCCCTATTGCAGTCACTCACTTGACGATGGTTCGAAACGCCATTGTGGAAAGGGGTTAAAAACCGTTTGTATAGCACCTCGCTGTACCAGTGATTGTGTCGGACTGCGACGTCAAGTTCCTAAGCTACTTTTGGAAGACAATATGCGCCAAGCTTGGCATCAAGCTACTATTCTTGATGGCCTATCATCCCCAAACTGATGGCCAAACGAAAGTCACCAACCGGGTGCTAACTACTCTCCTACGCGTGTTGATGAAGAAGAACATCAAGGAGTGGGAGGAGTGCTTACCCATCGTCGAGTACTCCTACAATCGAGCTCGACACTCTACTACCGGCAAGTCCCCTTCGAGGTTGTCTATGGCTTCAACCTATTGTACTTGTTGGACATTCTACCTCTTCCACTCCAAGAATGCGCAAACATGGATGCGAGTGCAAGGGCAAGTTTTCTCAAGAAGATGCATGAAGATACAAGGTCAATGATCGAGCGCCAAGTAGAACGCCTCGCCACCAAGCTCAACATCAACAAGACACCAATGGTGTTCCAACCGGGAGATCTCGTATGGCTACATCTCCGCAAGGACCGCTTTCCCAACGAGCGCAAATCCAAGCTACTACCACGAGCCGATGGACCCTTCAAGGTGCTAGGACGCTACAATGACAACGCCTACAAGATCGACATCCAACGCGACAAGTACAATGCAAGCGAGATCTTCAACGTCAAGGACTTGGCCCCATACCATGGTGATGAAGATCACGATCCCTGGATGGATCTCTCCCAAGGGGTGGGGGAGATGATACGGAGCATCCTTCCATCATTTCCATGGAATCTACACCAACACATCAAGCACCACGTGGACCCATGACAAGAGCTAGAGCACGCGCAATGGAAACGAGGTGAACTCCTTCCTACTTGAAATGCATATGGACACGAGTGGAACTTGGTTGCTACCTCACCAACATGCACTATGTATCATTAGGTACGAAGAGGAACATCACCAAGGAGAAGGAGAAGCACCCCCAAGACCTAGAGGAAGAAGAAGGAGGCCAAAGGGAGCAAGGCTGCAAGTCCCGGGCGACCCCGTGCCCACGGGCTACCCAGGAAGCGGGCGTTGTAGCACCCCGTGTGCATGAGCGTGTACCATGCACACGGGACCCCCGTGCGCACGGGCCCAACTTACCCCGTGCGCACGGGCCCTACAGGATGGCCGATTGAGATGGGTTATTGGGCCTCCACTTCGTCCCCAAGCCTATATATTCCGTACCTAGGGTCATGTTTAGGGTTAGCAAAGACATATGTGAGATATTTGTGACACCCCAAAATTTTGGCCTAGACTTATTTATTAAAATTTGGCCAGGAAATAAAACTTTTCCATTTGTCAAGATTTACCCTTTTGTTATTGTGAATTTTTACTTCAAGTGGGAAAACCTTCAAAGAGCATTATTGGACTTGTGTGCCCTCTTTATAAAATCAATCCTTTATCAGTGGATTTATTTGCATAATTATTTTTCATGAGCTTTATTCTTTTAAAATGATCTTTCAAAAATTTGGAGCCTGCTTTGCACTACAACCACTTGACAAATGCATTTAAAATTTCACCAAAATTTGGGGATGTCATGTGAGGTTTCCCCATCACTTTTATGCAAAAACATCTTTTGGTCATTGGAGATTTTGAGCTCCACATCAATTTTTCAAATCTGGTCCAGTAGGTATTTTGCACTACAACCTATTTAAATATTCTTCTAAAAATTCTTCCAAGTGTTTGGAGATGTCAGTGGATGCTTACAATTCATCTTCATGCAAAAACCCAGTGATGTTCTTTGAAAAATTTGAGTGAATCATCTTCTTTTCCATTCTGGTCCAGTTTGGTGATTTGTACTGCAACCCCATTTTATTTTGCTCTAATACCTTTGAGCTTTTTCCTACCTATACTCCTCCCTACCAAACTCTTAAGTCCAGGAGATTGGACCCATTGGCATATTTTTGGTGCATGCAATGATAGCCTTTAGTTTCTGCCCAAGACTAGTTTTCTCAAAAACTTGCACTATCAACTTTCTGTTTTTGCCAAGCTGACCTTACCACCTTCTTGAGCTCCTAAAGAGACTAGGATCTGGAGAGTTTGGATACCCCAAGAGTTGCCTAGATGACCATGGCATTCTGTCGAACACCCTGTGTGCAGGAACAATTTTTGGCATGTCCTCTGGTTTACATTGTGGACTTGAACCCCTGAACTATCCAGCATGTCCAATAGCATCCTAGCTGTCCCTAACCCTGGCCTGTTAGCTGCCAGCCTCACCCAAGCTCTCTAGAGCGCGCTGGCATTTCGCCGAGCACCTGCCGTGCGTGCTCTGGGCGCGCCCAGAGCGCACGTTTTGCACGCGCGCGCACTGAGTCGCCGCGCCGCACTGCCACCCCCGACGCGTCCCGTCTCTGGCCCCTGCTCGCCTGCCGAACCGCACCAGGCACTCGCCCTCTCTCCAGTACCCACCAAGCTCTCCCTGGCACCCTACAGCGCCGCCGCAGAGCCCCTTTGCAACACGCCGGCGTCGGCAGCGGATTCTGCCGCGGACGGCGCCGCCCAAACTGCCAGCGCACGCCAGCTGCCCCAGAGCACAGGCCGTGCTTATCCTCCCGCTCGTCGGCACGCTTTCGTCGCCGCCACGATGCCCTACAACTACAGAAAAGTGGTCGCCGGCGATCTTATCCTCGGCCACCACGGGAGCCAGCCTCGAGCGCCTATTTAAAGGGGCCCCGAGCTCAACCGATCACTCAAGCAACCCCAGGCCACCCCCATAGCCCTCCCACAACCAGCAATCGACGGGAAAGCCCTTTCTTCCCCGCCTCCGGCAAGTTCGGTCGCCGCCGCAATCCAGTGCATTACATCGCAGCTAGGCCTTCCCCCGCCAATCCAACGCCACCAAGAACTCCCCCGTAGTCGTGCGGAGCTGCCTAGCGCCTCAGCTTCGGCCAAGGATCACCGGAGCCCAGATATCACTTCACCACCGTAGCCCCCTCCGCCGCGGAGCTCGCCGCCAGTGACCTCCTCCGTCCCCGCCTGCCTAGCACCCACCGGGAGAACCGCCTCGGTCCGACGGATCCATCCCCGCCCTCGGGACCCCTTGGGGAGCCGCCGTTCGTCGCCGGCGATCGCCGGAGCCCCGCCACCGTTCGGGCACAGAGAAAGGAGGGAGAGGGAGACCAGTCAAACCTGACCAGTGGGCCCTCTGGACCCACTGTCAGTGACCCGCTCCCCCGCCCTCTCTAGTTAAGTGGTAGCGCAAAGACCGGAGTACGTCACCTCTGCTTTGAAAACGTATTCTCCCCCGCAGCGTTTTCCTTTTTCTGATTTTTTTAAAACAGAAGTTTGACTGGCTATAACATTTAAAATAAAACTCCAAATGAGTTGATTCTTTTTCCCACCTCTCTCAAATTTCCTCTAGTTTATTTTAAGATTTTTAAAAAAAATATTTGAGGCAACTTTTTGTACTGTTGTTGAAATGTGTGTTGTTTGTATTTTCTCAAAATAGGATTTTTGGAGATAAGGCAACCTTCAAAAGTGCACCCCCACATGCATACACTTGAAGGCAAGCATTTCTGAACTCCGGCATAATATTTTGTGTGGTGTTTTGATATGGTTACAGCACCTTTTGACTTGGAGCATACATTATTTTTATGTGACGATAAAAAGATCATATGCATGAGTGCATAGTGGAGTTTTCTTTGCCGTGATAAATGGACATATTGGTGATGGTATTCATCCTCGTAAGCTTCCCTTGCGTACCGGAAGGAAGCCGGGAAAGCCGTGGTCTTGGGTAGACACGGGCTTGTCCCTAGTACCTCGTCGGGACGAGTATGTCCGGTATGGCATGGTGAGGCTTGACGAGTGATAAGTCTACCTGTTAATGGAAATACTTTTGTTGTGCTAATCATGCAGGGAACACTTAAACCTCCTGAGTCGGCCTTAGATCGAGTCTTGTCCAGTAACCCCCATACTTGCCTGGTACTACCACTTGTCCCTGCCTGAGGTAGGGTACGGTTCAGTAAGTTGTCAACCCCGTCCTAGCACACACCGTACAGAGAGGCCGTGATGAGGGTCCCGTGGCCACGGATTAAAGCCTGTCATTCGGTCCGGGGGCATGGGTGTTTCCGGTTGGGACCGAGAGGGGGGCCACCCCTTAGAGCGCGCGTATAGAAATTTGATCCCATGCTACGTCGAGGTTGTAGCCTCCCCACTTAGAGTTTGGCTTGACAGGTGTTGTGGGTGATTCCAGACATCGGTGAGTTAAGCTGGTGTGTGCAGGTCAGGCGTGTTTCCAATCAAAAGACCGTAGAGGGAATTAGTCCCGATGGACTAAAGAAATCCGTTACCCGTGGGTAAAGAGTACACCCTCTGCAGAGATTATACATCTATTCGAATAGCCGTGTCCATGGTTAAGGACTACAGTCTGGGATAGGTCAAGTGTCGGTCTTAGTGTCGGTCTTCGGAGGAAAGCTGCTAAACCAGAACTTTGATTATGAACTGTGACATATGCGGATTATGATCATTATTATTGTGGACTAACCTTTTACTTTATTGGTATTAATGAGTATCCCTGGGATGGTTCTACCTCCCGGACATTCTCTGTGATGATCCTTACATAAGCCCTTTATGTGGTGTCGCTCAGACGCCCGACTGTGGCATGCTTGTTACTTCTTTTATTTATAAGCCCTTTATGTGGCGTCGCTCAGACGCCCGACTGTGGCATGCTTGTTACTTCTTTTATTTACAAGCCCTTTATGTGGCGTCGCTCAGACGCCCGACTGTGGCATGCTTGTTACTTCTTTTATTTATAAGCCCTTTATGTGGCGTCGCTCAAACGCCCGACTGTGGCATGCTTGTTACTTCTTTTATTTACAAGCCCTTTATGTGGTGTCGCTCAGACGCCCGACTGTGGCATGCTTGTTACTTCTTTTATTTATAAGCCCTTTATGTGGCGTCGCTCAGACGCCCGACTGTGGCATGCTTGTTACTTCTTTTATTTACAAGCCCTTTATGTGGCGTCGCTCAGACGCCCGACTGTGGCATGCTTGTTACTTCTTTTATTTATAAGCCCTTTATGTGGCGTCGCTCAGACGCCCGACTGTGGCATGCTTGTTACTTCTTTTATTTACAAGCCCTTTATGTGGCGTCGCTCAGACGCCCGACTGTGGCATGCTTGTTACTTCTTTTATTTATAAGCCCTTTATGTGGTGTCGCCCGACGCCCGACTGTGGCATGCTTGTTACTTCTTTTATTTACAATCCCTTTATGTGGCGTCGCTCAGACGCCCGACTGTGGCATGCTTGTTACTTCTTTTATTTATAAGCCTTTTATGTGGCGTCGCTCAGACGCCCGACTGTGGCATGCTTGTTACTTCTTTTATTTACAAGCCCTTTATGTGGCGTCGCTCAGACGCCCGACTGTGGCATGCTTGTTACTTCTTTTATTTATAAGCCCTTTATGTGGTGTCGCCCGACGCGCGACTGCGGCATTATTATTCTTGCAGTTTCCTCTCGAGGAGTCTTTCAGACCCTCGTTTGGCACCCAGTATTTTATTTTTGGTTATTATTACCCACATGCGTGCATCATGAATATTTTGTTTATCTCGTGACTGACGTTATGATCATAGAATATTTTCGGAACATGTTTTCCCTTGATATATTATACACGTGTTCTTAATGTTTGCGAGTACATTCAAACGTACTCACTGGCTTGTCCCTGGCTATTGTCTTGGCCAGATTCCTTGCTTGGAGATAAGCATCACGGTGACAACCTCGGAACCTACGCGTTGACATTCGCAGCCTCGCGAAGATAGGAGTTATCCTGGTCAGCTGTTCTTGTGGGAAATGGAGTCCCATAGACGCAGATGAACCGCAACCGCTTCCGCCATCAACCACTAGAAAACCAAATGTTGTACTCCTAGGCCACAATGGTCTTGTACTACATATTTTTGTACTTGCTTGGATTTTTCTTGTATCAAGTTGGTGCCTCATCAGCTAACAGTAATCCTGGGGCTGGTGAGCACAACGGCCATTTTCTGGAGAATTAACATCCCGAAAATCCGGTTGTGACAGACTTGGTATCAGAGCCAGGCTGACCATTGGCTAATCCTATCTTAGCCAGGTCAATAAACCTAGGTTAACCAAACCATCAGACCTTAACCTAGTCCCGGCCAAGCTTCTCGCGTAAGATAGCCCCACAGTGACCCGACGCCCTTTTCGGCGGACGGTGCCCAACCTATCAACCTAGCCCGTCGATCACGCGCCAGTGACCGACACCCAACCAGTCTCTATCGCAAGCGTGCGGAGGAAGACTCTGTCCCCTTTCCCTATAAAAAGGACACGCTAGCCTCAAACACAGCACCGCACAACCCTTTTTCCCCAAACCAAGCCACGATGCCTGGTCCCATCGTTCACAATGAGACCACAGCGACCAACCTTGGAGGTTTCGTGACCGTGCTCGCAAACCTCACCCGCCGTGCCTATGCGTTAGAAGAGCCTCCTGAGTATGTTGTGTACCAAGGACCCATGTACGGTGAGAGCCGTCAGTACTGGGCCACTGTGCACATCTACGGTAGGGGTCTGTCGCCAGAACGCCCCTACAGGTTCACTGGAAGGACAACTTCCTTTGAGCCACAAGCCATCCAACTGGCAGCCCGAGAAGCTATAGTTCAACTCCGGCACTTGTCGCCCAGAGTTAACTGTCGCTCGTTCTACTACTACCCCAGTCGTGACGGGTATGGTAGGCCGCCCCAGGTTGCCAACGGAGACCACGAGACGGATCCTGCGTTGTTACATCTGGTGCGCTATGTAAGCGCACTAGAGCAACTGTTCGATCAGGTCACCCTTGATCTGATCGCAGCTCGTGGAGAACTGGTTCGCCGAGCCCCGGCGAGAAGAGAAGCGGAGCCCGACGCCGACAACCCAGTCGTGCTGTTCAGACACCCGATTGATCCCTTGAGGTCTGCGCCAGCCCTCAACCAGAGCGCTTTGGTGACCCCAGAAGCGCTTCATCGCCTTTTGGGAACCCAATCCAACGGGATTGTGGCCAACAACCCACGCGATGGTCATCACCATTTCCCCGACCCTGCAGCTCCTCAGCCTCAGCCAGCAAATCCCGACGGTGAGAACCGTGGCGAAGCATCGGCGTCCGCAAGGCCAGCTCACTTAGACATTAACGAAGTAGACTAAGTCGCTCGAGTTGTATCGAGCCTTAGTTTTCCTATGCTTTGTAATGGTGTGGGCTTGTATCGCTTTTATTGCATACTGTCTGCTTGAGCGCCCTTATTGTTGGAGTAGTAGCTATGCATGTGTACGTTACTGTACAGATGCATTTTTAGATTTCGGGCGCAGCTACCTAGACCAACCCCGTCGGCACACACAGTAATGCGTCACATTTATGTGATGTGTATATCTGTGACCTTGACCCGAGTACAGGATCGACAACCAGTTACCCTTCACCCCGGTAGATAACCCAGCCCCGGTGCTATATAAAGGCCACCTCGTGACCTCGCCGAGTACCCCTCACCTTCGTGCGCAGCACTCACAGCCATTCCTTGCCATGTCGACCCCCAGTATTTATCTGAGAACCCCAGACGCAACCCCGGGCAGTTTTGTCAAATTATTGTGGGACTTCACCTGCAGTACTATGAGTGCCATCCGTCCACCCCAGTACGAGTTGCTCAAATCGAGGATCACCCCTTCCACCTCGAAATATTGGACAGTGGTGCACATCCCTCCCGCCTACCCAAACCAAGACCCAACGGAAGTCTCCTTCTTGGGGAAATCCATGCCGACTCCGCATATGGCCATAGAAGCTGCTGCATACGAGGCGCTCACTCGTCTTCGATTCGCAGTAACCTATGCCAGCGAGCGAGGATACTATTATTTTCCGAGTCGTGCAGCACCCGGAGAAGTTGCATCTTTTCCCGGTAGACGTGTTGAGAGAGATCCAGTACTGGCCAACCTTGCCCAGTACGTTATTGCCCAGGAGCGTTTAACTCAGCGAGTAATGGGCTATCTACAGAGCCTCGCTGATTTAAATCCTCGGATCGCTATTGGCAGGCCACTGAGGCCTGACCAAGAAGGGCGCATTCATCGGCTGGTCAACCCGCTTCCCCCGATAGAAGAGGAGTGTGCCCCAGTGCCAGAGGCATTTTCTCAGGACCCTGTCTTTTTGCCGTTTTCCTTGTAAACGTCTCTGCTGTGTCTGTTATCCCAGTAATAAGTTATGTACTGTAATTTTGTGCGACGGATCCGATTTTGCTTTAATTTCAGTTATGTGAGCAGTTTTACTGCTGTTAGTTTTGTTTTGATTATTTTACTCTCTCGCAGCATGTTTTGAGGAGATTTCCTTTCCCCGAGTCATGGCTGCGTATATTATTTTCACGGCATAGATTTTTATTCGCGCATCATCGTAACAGCAAACTCTCAGCCGCCACCACTCGACCTCGAGCACTATTACAAATCCTCGTGCACATTTTGTTGCACCTAACTGACCACACTCGAGGACACCACAGTCTCAGTAAGAGAGATTTGTGAGTGTTCATTCGAGCGCGAGCTGCCCCAGCGCTCCGACAGCAGTTAGCCCCGATGCCGCGCCTAATCCACGTGATCGCCGCCACCGCGAAGAGCTAGCACTCGTGCGGCAGCATCACGACGATCATCCAGGATCATCGCGCACAGGAGCACGGAGAACCCCAGCAGCACCGCCAAGCCTCCACACACCAGGACCACATACCAGTCCGGCATTGCCTCCGCCATTAGAGCCTCGGCTCGAGCTCCTGCTAGCAGTAATGGAGGAGAAGGAAGGAGAAGTAGAAGCGAGGCCAGGTGTGAGGAAGAAGAGAGGAGCACCGCGATCGTTTTATAGCCCGAGATCGGTGTACGGTGGGCGAGGTCCACCAGCACCACTCGTCGCTCGACCGCCGGTGTTCGGAGGCGAGTCCGCAAGCAGTGCCGACAACGCCCTGGCCCGCGAGGTGAGTGCACGCTGCACCGGCAGCTAGCACGCCGCGCACTACCACGGTATGGCCTCGATGCCCTACGAGCTAGGCATCGCCGGTGGAGGAAGCGCGGGAGAGCGCGCGAAAGAGAAGAGAGAGCCAGAGGTAGGAGAAGAGGCCGACAGTGGGCCCTGGGTCCACCTGTCAGCCAAAGAGAGCACTATGCTCTCGGGTGCGACCAGCGTATTTTGGTAATTTAGAATTTATTCTAAATTACTGTATCCACGTAGTAATATCTCGTTTTCCCTAACCGTGGATTTTTCCACACTACGCCAGTGTAACACACTGTGGTTTTTCACCACTTATTGCCCTCTCACTGTGGCCGTTTTGTTTTTGTGCAGTTGAATGATTTCTTTTGATAAAAACAGTTTTTGTTCAAAACAGCTTTTAACAAATCTCGAGGACGAGATTTTTCTTAAGGGGGGTAGTGTTGTGACACCCCAAAATTTTGGCCTGGACTTATTTATTAAAATTTGGCCAGGAAATAAAACTTTTCCATTTGTCAAGATTTACCCTTTTGTTATTGTGAATTTTTACTTCAAGTGGGAAAACCTTCAAAGAGCATTATTGGACTTGTGTGCCCTCTTTATAAAATCAATCCTTTATCAGTGGATTTATTTGCATAATTATTTTTCATGAGCTTTATTCTTTTAAAATGATCTTTCAAAAATTTGGAGCCTGCTTTGCACTACAACCACTTGACAAATGCATTTAAAATTTCACCAAAATTTGGGGATGTCATGTGAGGTTTCCCCATCACTTTTATGCAAAAACATCTTTTGGTCATTGGAGATTTTGAGCTCCACATCAATTTTTCAAATCTGGTCCAGTAGGTATTTTGCACTACAACCTATTTAAATATTCTTCTAAAAATTCTTCCAAGTGTTTGGAGATGTCAGTGGATGCTTACAATTCATCTTCATGCAAAAACCCAGTGATGTTCTTTGAAAAATTTGAGTGAATCATCTTCTTTTCCATTCTGGTCCAGTTTGGTGATTTGTACTGCAACCCCATTTTATTTTGCTCTAATACCTTTGAGCTTTTTCCTACCTATACTCCTCCCTACCAAACTCTTAAGTCCAGGAGATTGGACCCATTGGCATATTTTTGGTGCATGCAATGATAGCCTTTAGTTTCTGCCCAAGACTAGTTTTCTCAAAAACTTGCACTATCAACTTTCTGTTTTTGCCAAGCTGACCTTACCACCTTCTTGAGCTCCTAAAGAGACTAGGATCTGGAGAGTTTGGATACCCCAAGAGTTGCCTAGATGACCATGGCATTCTGTCGAACACCCTGTGTGCAGGAACAATTTTTGGCATGTCCTCTGGTTTACATTGTGGACTTGAACCCCTGAACTATCCAGCATGTCCAATAGCATCCTAGCTGTCCCTAACCCTGGCCTGTTAGCTGCCAGCCTCACCCAAGCTCTCTAGAGCGCGCTGGCATTTCGCCGAGCACCTGCCGTGCGTGCTCTGGGCGCGCCCAGAGCGCACGTTTTGCACGCGCGCGCACTGAGTCGCCGCGCCGCACTGCCACCCCCGACGCGTCCCGTCTCTGGCCCCTGCTCGCCTGCCGAACCGCACCAGGCACTCGCCCTCTCTCCAGTACCCACCAAGCTCTCCCTGGCACCCTACAGCGCCGCCGCAGAGCCCCTTTGCAACACGCCGGCGTCGGCAGCGGATTCTGCCGCGGACGGCGCCGCCCAAACTGCCAGCGCACGCCAGCTGCCCCAGAGCACAGGCCGTGCTTATCCTCCCGCTCGTCGGCACGCTTTCGTCGCCGCCACGATGCCCTACAACTACAGAAAAGTGGTCGTCGGCGATCTTATCCTCGGCCACCACGGGAGCCAGCCTCGAGCGCCTATTTAAAGGGGCCCCGAGCTCAACCGATCACTCAAGCAACCCCAGGCCACCCCCATAGCCCTCCCACAACCAGCAATCGACGGGAAAGCCCTTTCTTCCCCGCCTCCGGCAAGTTCGGTCGCCGCCGCAATCCAGTGCATTACATCGCAGCTAGGCCTTCCCCCGCCAATCCAACGCCACCAAGAACTCCCCCGTAGTCGTGCGGAGCTGCCTAGCGCCTCAGCTTCGGCCAAGGATCACCGGAGCCCAGATATCACTTCACCACCGTAGCCCCCTCCGCCGCGGAGCTCGCCGCCAGTGACCTCCTCCGTCCCCGCCTGCCTAGCACCCACCGGGAGAACCGCCTCGGTCCGACGGATCCATCCCCGCCCTCGGGACCCCTTGGGGAGCCGCCGTTCGTCGCCGGCGATCGCCGGAGCCCCGCCACCGTTCGGGCACAGAGAAAGGAGGGAGAGGGAGACCAGTCAAACCTGACCAGTGGGCCCTCTGGACCCACTGTCAGTGACCCGCTCCCCCGCCCTCTCTAGTTAAGTGGTAGCGCAAAGACCGGAGTACGTCACCTCTGCTTTGAAAACGTATTCTCCCCCGCAGCGTTTTCCTTTTTCTGATTTTTTTAAAACAGAAGTTTGACTGGCTATAACATTTAAAATAAAACTCCAAATGAGTTGATTCTTTTTCCCACCTCTCTCAAATTTCCTCTAGTTTATTTTAAGATTTTTAAAAAAAATATTTGAGGCAACTTTTTGTACTGTTGTTGAAATGTGTGTTGTTTGTATTTTCTCAAAATAGGATTTTTGGAGATAAGGCAACCTTCAAAAGTGCACCCCCACATGCATACACTTGAAGGCAAGCATTTCTGAACTCCGGCATAATATTTTGTGTGGTGTTTTGATATGGTTACAGCACCTTTTGACTTGGAGCATACATTATTTTTATGTGACGATAAAAAGATCATATGCATGAGTGCATAGTGGAGTTTTCTTTGCCGTGATAAATGGACATATTGGTGATGGTATTCATCCTCGTAAGCTTCCCTTGCGTACCGGAAGGAAGCCGGGAAAGCCGTGGTCTTGGGTAGACACGGGCTTGTCCCTAGTACCTCGTCGGGACGAGTATGTCCGGTATGGCATGGTGAGGCTTGACGAGTGATAAGTCTACCTGTTAATGGAAATACTTTTGTTGTGCTAATCATGCAGGGAACACTTAAACCTCCTGAGTCGGCCTTAGATCGAGTCTTGTCCAGTAACCCCCATACTTGCCTGGTACTACCACTTGTCCCTGCCTGAGGTAGGGTACGGTTCAGTAAGTTGTCAACCCCGTCCTAGCACACACCGTACAGAGAGGCCGTGATGAGGGTCCCGTGGCCACGGATTAAAGCCTGTCATTCGGTCCGGGGGCATGGGTGTTTCCGGTTGGGACCGAGAGGGGGGCCACCCCTTAGAGCGCGCGTATAGAAATTTGATCCCATGCTACGTCGAGGTTGTAGCCTCCCCACTTAGAGTTTGGCTTGACAGGTGTTGTGGGTGATTCCAGACATCGGTGAGTTAAGCTGGTGTGTGCAGGTCAGGCGTGTTTCCAATCAAAAGACCGTAGAGGGAATTAGTCCCGATGGACTAAAGAAATCCGTTACCCGTGGGTAAAGAGTACACCCTCTGCAGAGATTATACATCTATTCGAATAGCCGTGTCCATGGTTAAGGACTACAGTCTGGGATAGGTCAAGTGTCGGTCTTAGTGTCGGTCTTCGGAGGAAAGCTGCTAAACCAGAACTTTGATTATGAACTGTGACATATGCGGATTATGATCATTATTATTGTGGACTAACCTTTTACTTTATTGGTATTAATGAGTATCCCTGGGATGGTTCTACCTCCCGGACATTCTCTGTGATGATCCTTACATAAGCCCTTTATGTGGTGTCGCTCAGACGCCCGACTGTGGCATGCTTGTTACTTCTTTTATTTATAAGCCCTTTATGTGGCGTCGCTCAGACGCCCGACTGTGGCATGCTTGTTACTTCTTTTATTTACAAGCCCTTTATGTGGCGTCGCTCAGACGCCCGACTGTGGCATGCTTGTTACTTCTTTTATTTATAAGCCCTTTATGTGGCGTCGCTCAAACGCCCGACTGTGGCATGCTTGTTACTTCTTTTATTTACAAGCCCTTTATGTGGTGTCGCTCAGACGCCCGACTGTGGCATGCTTGTTACTTCTTTTATTTATAAGCCCTTTATGTGGCGTCGCTCAGACGCCCGACTGTGGCATGCTTGTTACTTCTTTTATTTACAAGCCCTTTATGTGGCGTCGCTCAGACGCCCGACTGTGGCATGCTTGTTACTTCTTTTATTTATAAGCCCTTTATGTGGCGTCGCTCAGACGCCCGACTGTGGCATGCTTGTTACTTCTTTTATTTACAAGCCCTTTATGTGGCGTCGCTCAGACGCCCGACTGTGGCATGCTTGTTACTTCTTTTATTTATAAGCCCTTTATGTGGTGTCGCCCGACGCCCGACTGCGGCATTATTATTCTTGCAGTTTCCTCTCGAGGAGTCTTTCAGACCCTCGTTTGGCACCCAGTATTTTATTTTTGGTTATTATTACCCACATGCGTGCATCATGAATATTTTGTTTATCTCGTGACTGACGTTATGATCATAGAATATTTTCGGAACATGTTTTCCCTTGATATATTATACCCGTGTTCTTAATGTTTGCGAGTACATTCAAACGTACTCACTGGCTTGTCCCTGGCTATTGTCTTGGCCAGATTCCTTGCTTGGAGATAAGCATCACGGTGACAACCTCGGAACCTACGCGTTGACATTCGCAGCCTCGCGAAGATAGGAGTTATCCTGGTTAGCTGTTCTTGTGGGAAATGGAGTCCCATAGACGCAGATGAACCGCAACCGCTTCCGCCATCAACCACTAGAAAACCAAATGTTGTACTCCTAGGCCACAATGGTCTTGTACTACATATTTTTGTACTTGCTTGGATTTTTCTTGTATCAAGTTGGTGCCTCATCAGCTAACAGTAATCCTGGGGCTGGTGAGCACAACGGCCATTTTCTGGAGAATTAACATCCCGAAAATCCGGTCGTGACAATATTTAAGAGCTTTGCTCCTTCTACCACTCCATCGGAGATCAAGGCCTCTTTGGAGAGGATCCACTTGTGAATTTTAAGACCTCCTCTTAGAGAAGATTATCATCATCAAGACCTCATCTCTTAGGAGTGGGAAGAACTTTACCTAGTGCTTGTTTCCTTTGATTGTGCTTGTAATCTTGTGGATCTATGTGTTTGCTATTCTAGTAGATGTGTGATTGGGTTCTGTTGGACTGAATTCCTCTTTGTGTTCTTGGTGTTCATCCCTTTTCCCCCCTCCAAGTGTGAAAATATTCATCTTAGGGTTTCACCCTACAACAGCGGCCTTCTGGCTGCGTCTTCCAAGTCGCGTTGAGGATAAACAAATCTTTAACTAAGTTCATGTGACCCCACTCTAGGGGGTTCGCGTCATGAAGGCCAAGCCAAACCTTGGTCATACCCCAAACTCTAGATGTGTATCTGCGCTGGAAGGAAAGGTCTGCTGCCCATTTTAGACTTGTTTACGGAGGGGGCAAAGGTTGCAGTTTGGTCATCCTTGTCACTGCAGTCAGTCCGCCGTCCAAATCCTATTGTTGATTACAAGCCAAGCAAAAAAGTTACATTTTAGAGGGGTCTAATTCTTCCAGACCTTCTGCACAAGTTCCGTGTCAATTAAGTCCCTGAACTGGACCTCGTATGCTGACGCAATGGAGTTGCGGCCATCATTTGTTAGCTTCCAGGAGATGGTATATGCCTTATCCTGGTTGAGGTGGATGGGGGAAAGTTTTTCCCATAGGTTGACGAACTCGGTTAGATGATTAATGGAGATCCCGTGCTGATGTTGATTTTGGAGATCCAAAAGTTTTTGTCTATCGCCTTTTGTACCGAGCAGTTCTTTCTTCTGGATAACAAGAAGATTCGGGGAGCAGTATCTTTGAGCCTCATCCCCTCAAGCCAGGCCGACTCCCAGAAAGAAGCACAAAGGCCATCGCCAATTTCCACTTTGGTAGCAACCGCAAAGATGTCGCGGTCAGCACTGTCACAGGGGTTCCCCAGCCCCACCCAAGGTTTAATCGGATCCATCCATCGAACCACAACCACCGAATACGGAGGGACGAGATTTGAGATACAAGGATGTGGACGCACCAAAATGAAGAGGGCCTGCGAACACACCCCGGCACGTCCGCGGGCGTTTGAGGGGCGAATTTTCTATGAGAGGAGTGCTCCGATCCTCCCGATGGTGGACGCATCTTCATTCTGAGGGGCGTTTGAGGAGCAGATTTTCCGTGAGGGAAGTCCGATCCTCCCGATGGTGAACGCATCTTCATTCCAAGGGATGTTTTCTCTTTCTTTTTTCTTTTCATGGGAGAGGGATTTCTTGATAAATAAAACCATCGGAGGTCCTATATTACATCACCATGACTGATGAAGAAAACCTTCTTAGACGTATGCTTCATTCGGGTAGATACTATTATTAAAAAATCATTATTGTCCTCCGACCTCTACATGATAGGTCAAATAGTGAGTCAATGCACATGCATAAAAAAATAGCCAGAAGATGAAATACAATTTTTGAGACGCCATCATTTTGGGATATGAAGTCGACTTGGATGAGTTCGGACCCGATGGGATTATCGTTTATTTGTCTTGCAAAATACAAGTAAAGCATCTAAAGAGTTACTTTTTGCAGTTTTTTTTTCTTTTTAAAATTTTACATGGGTAGGCATTCCAACCCATGTTAGGGCATCTTCAACGCTGACCCGCAAATTTACTCTCGCGTCCGTTCGCGGATGGGAGGACCAATCTGTGGACACGGATGCGAGAGCCGACCATCCAACACTACCGGCATACAATGCAAAAACTTTTTAAACAAACCGGACGAAATTCATTACATTTCGGACATATTTTAACTAAAATATAACGGATTAAGGTAAAACTAGTCTACGGTCGGCGCCGGCAGATATTCATTCCCACGACATGGATACCCTTGACTAGTCTACGGCCGGCCTCGGGGGATCTCCATTGTCTTTCCCATGTCCGGCAGCCCACTCATCGGACTCACGTGAGCCCCTGAGGTATATGCTTCAGCGCAAAGAGCCTCCGCTTCCCCATGTTCAGCTGCGCCGCTCATCGGAGTGGCACCGCCGGTATATGTTTTAGCCGGAGGGGAAGCGTGCCCTTCGCTTCCGGTAAGCATAGATCAAGTTGGTTTTGGGGCGAAGGATGACGGTGGCCTGCGAACCGAGCAAGACACTGACTGTATACGTCGGCGTCGCCTCGGCGATTGCCTTCATGGGACCCAAGCGGCGGAGGCCTCCCATGTTCTACTTCTCCTCGATAATGGCGTTGGGCACAGATGTGATGGTCGCCGCCTCGCCGATCTTCATGAAACCGGCTTCTTTCTCCGCCGACAGGGAAAGGTTCCGAGAACGTTGATGGCGGGTGGCGCGGTCACAGGCACGGGAGGAGTGGTACGACACAGTGTCGCCAACTGCAACCACTATGTGCATGCTATTGTGCTCCCCCTCGTGCCGGCCTAGGGCGACTCGCCACTCCACGGTGAGTTGGCTTGGAGCGACAAGTTGCTGAACCACGTGTCGGCTTGGAGCTTCCGCCTCTGTGAGCTGGCCTGCAGCCGCCTGGAGCGTCGAGGGAGGTGGGGCAGAGAGTTGTTTGGCTCGTATCTGGCGAACTCAGTGGGCCACCCAGCCGGCTTTTATGCCAGAGAACTCCTCTTCCTGCTCGACGGATGCCATGGAGATTGTGAAAAAATGATGCAAGAAGAATATGGGAGCGGAGGTGTGGTGCGATTTTTGCCCCGCGTCTGGAATCTTTTAAATAGCGGGCAGATGCCCGGAGCCAACCGGTGTTGTGTTTAATGACGGATGGCTCGTGAATGGACGTGTGGCGCAGTAGGTTTCTCGACACATGCGCGGATTTAATGGACTGTGATTTAAGGGCCAAAGAGGCATTTTCATAAAACAGTGAAATCTAAATGGACATACTCATGGAGTCATGGTAATTAGTCCTCCTAGTAAAAAAAACATTACACTCGAGATATAGTTCCGGTCATACATTTAATAGCTTGAACATAGATGTATTTATAAAAAAAATCGACATGATATATGAAAATAATATGTACAGATTTGTCTTTATACAATGTGTCATAATACAACGATTTTCTTAAGTTTTATTTATATTGTAGAAAAAAATACTAGTCAAATTTACATTTAGGAGACCGCATCAATATCTAGAACAGCACCTTTTGATGGCTGGAGAGAGAGTAGAGTGTTGTTTGTCAATTTCTGTTCGTGAAGGGATTATGTTATCGTTACAGTACCATCTTCTCTGTTCTTCGTGCAGATCTTCCTGCGGAATTGATGGTTCCTTGGGATCATCATCTTCTTTACTGCAGTCAGTACTCTGACACAGTTTCTACGAGTGTTGGGATTTGTAATCTTGACCGAACAGCTTGGTGTTGTTCAACGGGCCAATTAATCCTGAGCAATGCCATCGATGTGCACAAAGCTCCCCTGTATCGTGCAATATGGATGAGTTCAAGTAAGAGCATGGTTAATAATATAGCCTGACTATAAGCCAGTGTCATGTCATCTACAGCTCATTTTATAGTCAACATGTATAATAGTAGATCAAAAAAGTATATTATTTTTTTATTATGTGGCCCAGCTTTCATTCTCACAAAGTGTCTAGGAGGACGTGCTAGAGCTGGCTCTTCACGAAGAGCCCGCTTTCTTCTCTCTCCTCTTCTCTTTCCTCCAACTAAGTAGAAATATATTAATTTATTCTTTATAGCCCGCTGACTCAGCTTTATTGTACTTGTTCTAAGGCTGGTCATAGTGGGGAGTAACTTACACTAGTAACATGCATATGTTACTAGTCTATGTTACTACCTCTATAGTGCATAGTATCATAGATAGTCTCATTTATTGCCATGCATGACACATAGTAGCACCACATTTATTATGTTACGGTATTTACCTATGTTAATATAATCATCTCTCTCTTCTTTAATTGCCTGCCACATAAACATGTTCGCGAGTCCCAAGTATATGATACTCCCTCCGTCCCATAATATAAGAGCGTTTTTTACACTAGTGTAGTGTCAAAAACACTCTTATATTATGGGACGGAGGGAGTACTACTTATGTTACCCCCACTATGGCCAGCCTAACAGTGATGCCATGCAGTTCATTGGTTAGTGTAATTCTGAACAAAACCTAGGGAACATCACTCTCGAAATTGGCATATCAATTTCAGGGTTCGCCACAGATCTTCAAGTGGAGCTTACCATATGACAAATTAAACATCAAGAGGTACTCATGTGTTTTTCTACAACGAGATATATATTCATGTTTTTTTCTTAATTAGACGTCAAAAAAAAGGTTCGTTTTCTTTATATACGACAGAGTGCGTGTCGTGCAAACTGTGACCACTTGCCCGGCGACAAGCAAATGCGGCGGTGCAACGGCGAACAGATCCAGAGGCGTCGGATTCAGTTCAGCCTCGCGTCTCTCGCTAGCGCACGCGCACGCGCTCGCCCCGCGTCCACGTGACCAGCTGACCCCCAGCACGGAGCCGTGCCTGGCGCGACCGACCGACCGACCCGACCCGATCGCCGCCGCCGCCGGCGACGCGCCATGCGCCATAGGGATCAGCACAGGTCAATGGCATTAACAATCCTGTCCAGGATCTCAAAGAGAAAAGAACAACCCTGTCCACGCTCCGCCACGCTTACGTACGTACACGGTGCATTGCGTCCACGCGTCTACTTTAATCTCTCTCTCTCTTGCGCGACACAAAAGTAGCAAGCAAGCAAGCGACGCACCATCCTCTGCTCGGAAAGCGCAGGCTCGAGGCGAGCGAAGGAAGAGGACGTTCACCTGTCACGTCCACTGCTGCTACAGCCGCAGCGTCAGCGATGCAGCGTTTGGCCTGCACGGTTAGGAAACAAGAAAAGCTGAGCTAGCTAGGCGCGCGGGTGGGCAGGCACAGTGACCCCTGATTCCTGATCACGATGTAGCTGCTGCTGCTGCGAACTGGTTGCTACGATGACACCCCATCATTTTCACGCCCCACTGCTGTCCTGTCCTTTCTCAATCTCTGGTGAGGACGCAAGAGATGCCAGCTCCACTACCTACACCTGCTCGTTCCTTCCGGCTCAAGTGATGATAACAGAAAAGCGAAGCGTGTGGTCCTCGACCTCCTCGAGTGAGTGACCAACTGCACCATGATACGGGAATTCCCGATGATTATCACTGCGTCGTTGGTGTTGGGCTTGGGTCGAGTCCCTTTCGATTCGGTACGAGTGTCTGTCTGGAGGGACAGTCCTCGGATAGAATCATGGCAGTGTAATCACTCTCAGGTGAAGGGTCAACGTCCAGTAATGGGTTGCTTTGCTGGTGTTGGATCTGACGATCTCTGATCCGATCCCAGATTAGATTCCAAATGAACGACACGAGGTCAGGGTTAGAATACACTTTCCTTTTGTCTCAATTTTTACATGATGAATGAAATGACGAGCTGTCGGCCAAAGAATGGGAGCAAGGATTTGCATCATACGAGTAGTACACTGCCATCATCAATCAATCAATCAATACACCGCAACACCTCCTATTTGCAGCAGGAGGAGAAATGAATGTACACTGCTGCGGCAAACCCCCCACACTTTTGTGGGCGGCAAGGCAGACAAATGAGTGTATGGCGGGTGGACACGGGGAGTAGCTTGAGCCTTTTCGGCTTTGATGTGCTGTACTCATGCTTCCAAAGAGAATTGGGGTCAACTTGAGGCCTCCTTGACCTTGAGAGGTCAGGTCAGCATTCGTCTAGCGATACAGCTTTGGAGGCGTCGAGATAATTCAGTCGGCAGGTGCCTAGGAGGAACTCCGGGAGCTCTTCTTGCGTGTTGCCCTGCATGAGGCAAGGAAGAAACCATGCTTGTTCATCACATCTGTTCTCGATCTTGAGTAGAACAAGACAATTTGGTAAAATTATCCGACGGCGATTACCTGTACCAAGAAGGCCATCTCAATCACCAGGTTGTTCAAGTACCCGAGCACAAGGCTCACCACACCTCGTGCCACTGTTGACGAGCCTATATCAACTCCAAGCTGAAAAGGTTGCATTTCAAAATGTTGAGAACCTGAATATCGCAATTGTACGTACTGGCACTAAACATACTCTCATTAGATCATAATAAGCTATAATGTTAGGAGATAAACCTAAGCCAATTAGTGTTTGGTGACCGCAATGGACCGTTTGACCTATCTTATGGTTAATGAAGACTCATAAACCAAATTAACAGTTAGCTTCCCATAATGGTCCAGTCAGATTTTGGTCCATGGAGAACATGAACTAAAAAAGGTAAACGATAAATAATATTGACAAAGTAAAGCAATCCTTACTACTCCCTCCGTTCCTAAATATAAGTCTTTGTAGAAATTTCACTATGAACTACATAGTGAGCAAAATGAGTGAGTCTACACTCTAAAATGCATCTATATACATCCGTATCTGATCCATAATGAAATCTCTACAAAGACTTATATTTTGGAACGGAGGAAGTACGTGACTGCACCCGTTCAAAGAAAACATAGCTGATAGACTGTTTCCTGAATACATAAGTATGCAAAAAATATGCCAGCTATGCTGATCTCTGGATAATGGCATGCATAGATGTTACCTCCAAATAGTTGCTTCCACGGAAATAATTGATTTCTAGTGCTTGACCAACCAAACAAGCTTTCTTGCCCACACTCTGCTTCACAATCCAAGATCCCTGAAATGACACATTCCGAATTTCCAATCGTAAACCATCGCGGCTTTCTGATTAACACCAATCAAGAGTTGTAGGAGAAAGGTACCTTTGAGATATAAGGGATGAGTTTGAACCTTGAGTTTCTGAATGTATCATCTCCATTTACAAATCTTTCAAGTAGAGGAACCTTTTCCAATGGGGTATCCATCATATAATACAAAGCTAAGCTGTACGTGGTAGAACCAGGAACCTGTATACCAACCAGGGTTATAAGTAAAAAGGCAAGGTCTACATGCACACTTATGAAGCCTCAATACATTCATAAAGCCGAAGAAATCTCACCTGTATATTTACAATGAAGAAAAATTTGCTGCCTCCTTGTGCTGCATATTTCTGCAATAAAATTCATTGCGAACTTTAATTTTTGTTCCTTCCCATTTGAAGGCAAAATTACTGACTTCAGCAGAAGATACCTGGACTAGTCCGCCAGGACGACCAGCAAGATCATCCTCACGCTTATCAGATTTTATCCAGTCAGCACCAACCATTTGCATCAGTGTATTCTCTGCTTTGATCTGTCAAAGTTACAGATAATTTCATCATTATGGATGGTGAAGCACACGAACCCTGACTATCAATATGCTGACTAGATTAACTAAACATGGCTATCATTGTAACATACAGGATCCCTTATTTCCTGCAGAACAAAGACATGTATCCTAGCCTACTGAATTAGAATAATATCACAGTACTAAGCCACCTTTTGACGATCAAGCAAATAGGATTCTCCCCGTATTAAGAATGTTGTCGGGTCTGTCATTGACCAACTAGAAGGCATTGTACAGCTAGAATCTTTTGGGAGAGTATGTCCATAGTAACATGGTCCATTATCAGCATCTGCAGCTCCCTGTAAATCAACGTACCCTCTCTTTTGAACTAGAATATAGGAAATGAGAAACAAGTAGTTAGAAACAAAAATAAATGAAAATACTGAAAAATGTACATCAGCCGTAACACACCTGCAAGATCATGCAACTTCCGTACAAAGACAGCAGCACTGGATAATTTAGCATGTCGTTGGTCCTGCCAAATATTAGACACATGGAATGTAAAAAAACAATCTTGGAGTTCTGCCCTAGTTCTCTGAATTATGCCAAGACCATGTCATCGTCATTTCTTGTAATTAAATTGTGGCCCTTGCCTATGACTACGTTGTTTTAATTTTTGTAAGCCGAATATAAGTTGTTTCACCTTTCCAACTATGATCAAATCGTGTCATGCTACCACTATGGCATAGGAAAGAATAATAGGTTCATACAATCAAGGAAACTGTACGTTAGTTACTGGCTGACCAGGGTTTTGCAACATATCTGAGAGAAACCTTCCTGCTTCTTTTTGTTACTAAAGGGAAAGGGAGAAATCACATTATGGGCTAAGGTACACACGTTACACTCATTGTGATAATGCAACAGCTGAATAATTGAAAAGTATGGACAATTTTCTGCATATTGCAATGTTGTTAACCTTCACATATGAACGCCACAGGGGTAACGCATATTTAATATGGTCAGGCACACAACAATCTACAAACCGCAATTCTAGAAAGATGGAAATGAACTATTATCTTAATCAATAAGAACAGTATTTATTTATTTATTTATTTATTTGCTCCTTTTGCTGCCGTCTTTTATTTCTAATTTCTTTTTTCTTTTGTTAGCCTGGGTACTTTTGGCTTGTGTTGCCGCTTGTAAGCTTTGTGTCATCTTGACGTCTCCTCTAATACAAAATCACACATTTAGGTGTGTTTTCAAGAAAAAAAAGGTTCTATGTAAAGAACTCACCGCAGCATGTGTGCTCTCATCAGAAGACCACATGGCTTCTCTCTGATCATATTCTGATTCATCTGGGACATCAAAGAACTCATCCGTTGCATCATTAAGTTGAACAAGGGAACCAGTACTGCTTAAGTGCCGGTTAGAACCACCCTGTGGTCCTTCTACAGGACCCTCAAGTCTTTCACACTCATTTGCTGACTGCATTTCTATTTTTGTCCGCTCGTTTCCACCCTGCGGCAGTCCCATATCCCTCATCAGCTCACCCGATGAGAATTCCATACAAGCGCAGTTTCCATTTTTTGCTCGGAATAATTCTCGTAGGGCTGCAAACAAATGTTTAGCTTACTGAACACTGGGACAACGTTGATAACCACAACAAGCAATGAATAATTAATCTTTCACGAGACATGCCTGCTACTCTTCCTAGCATACGTATGGTGATGTATTTTGCGGATGAGGTAAGGAGATATGACTTCCAGAATTTCCAGTCTATAGCAAGCATATGCTTCACAACTGATTGTCTTCCTTGGCTAACTGGTGATATTACATATCCTCCACCTATTATTCATAGAATCATATCTTAGTCCATGATAAACAAACGATAACAATCAGTTTTTATGCTGAAAATAAAGCATACATTACTTTTAAGACATGCACGGATGTAGCCTTTCTCAGGACTGCATCTGTTGTGGAAAACAGAGTGGTACAGGATAACTGAAAAATCAAGAGAAGTGTCAGGTCTAGATCATGGCAAGCTGATTATTTATCATTTAAAAAAAAAATTGTACCATAAGTTCCATCGTCTTCTCTCCTCCAATATCGTCTAAGTAATAGATCTCTCTTTCTCATTCCCCTGAAAACTAAATATCATATATACTATTATAACTTAACGATAAAGTGTGCATACAGAAAGCAGGATGGATCCAGCATCAGACCATGGTAGCCAGTCCCCTCTTAATTTCTTGTGGATTATGTCTGAATGTCCATCTAGATGCTCAACCACCCTTCCTTCCCGCAGACAGAAGTCCCACCTACAAGAACTCTCACTGGTTGATTGGTGCAAAACGAAATGCATTCACATAGATATTCATGTAAATAATGCTATGCATTTAGTGACATGCCGTGCAGAGTCTAAATTTTGGTCAGGAAGATAGCAAAACAGAAAAATCAAGTGCAATATATTGCTGGTTTTCAAGGCAGTATCATATGCTGGTTTTGTTAAACAGGAAACATATATCTTACTCGGATCTTGATTGACCAAGAGACATTAAAGTCTGGAAGATATCCTCAGAATTTGCATCAACGACACCAACTGCCATTATAGCTGGATGATCATCCCAATACTGGGTAAACAGGCAAAATCACAGTGAATTTAACAGCCCGTCCACAAAATATATTGTCGACAACGAGAATTACCTTCCCACGTGAGCCACCATCCTTTGCCTCAGTAAACAAACGTAATCCTAAATATAAGGAAATCGGAAGTTAGCAGAAAGTTCCATGATAACTAGCTTGCTTGTTTGCCCACACAAATGTGCAGCAAGCTAAGTTGATAATGTGGTATCTGTATTACATCTCTGATACAATGATACCAATCATATAACTAAGTTTGATAATGTAAACAAGAACGCGTGATGTATGATTTTTTTTTAAAGAAAGATACTCCGAATTGCACGTACAGCTCGATCTGGTTTTCCTGATTCGTACATCTGTGTTGGGAAACAACTTCAACCTACTCCACTTTGATATACGAAGAAATACATATCCAATATTTTCTATTTTGGCTACATATGTTATTGCAGTATAATATGAGATAAAGATTTCTGAATTTTTTCAAGAGAGAAGTGAATTACTAATAGAATGATTGTGTTGTGTTTTGGAAGATGATCAGGTTATGCCACTTGTGGTTAATTGATCATACGGTATTTGGAAGGTAATACTAGTTACATTATGTAGTGTTTGAACTTAAGGTTATATGCTCTCTACCTACAAAGAATAGGAGTCACAACTCATGACAGACGAGATTTTGTTACTTGTATAGCAGTCCTATAGTAAGCTATTGAGCTGTGCATCTAAGCTATTGAACTGTGCATCTATACCATGCTAATCGAATCTGCTCTCCTACCTTCAAAGAATTAAGTTTGGATATTTCTTGTTTGTACAATTACTACATGTCCAGCCTGCTTGTTAGAAATAATCGGCTCCTCTTCTTAAGAAATTTGTGCTGAGACTATTTTCAAAATTCAAGTCCAACTATCCAAGTATACATAGACGATTTGTCATGTGGACTAGGAAGGCCGGAAGGGGAATTTAATTTTTGCTTTGATACCTGTCAGATTGCTGCTTTCTTGATTCATCCTTTAATCTATTAGAAGGCAGCTTCTTCAATAAAGCATAACTCGATCATCTTTGACAACTCCCAGCTCAACTTAGCTCGCCTACTTGACACGATCGAGACGGAAGCCAGGCAATGGGCGATGGCGGGTGCGAGAGGTCTAGGCGCTCTGCTTCTGGTTATGCCAGTGTCTATGGACTAGGGGTTTCATGTAGTAATCACCGGGTGTTGCTGTTCTTAGGGCTTGTACAAACTCTTCTTTCTACCAAAGCATCAAAATGCAAGGCCTTTGCTTTTCTAGAAAAAATATTACCCCCCCCCCCCCCCTCAACAGACACACATTTCTACCATTAATCCATCTTAATCTTCCCATAGTGAAAGTTAGCCAACGATCTGTAACTTTCTAAACCGTCTCCTCCTACCCCCCCCCCCCCCCCCCCTAAATAGCCTCTAATCAGTACTGGATGAAGGTTCCACACAATGTACTGCTGCAGTAATCTTGGGCTCCCTTCCCCAGTGCATCAAATCTCTACCTGTCTGTTCTCTTGGCTAGGAGGTGCTTCAATCTTTATTTATTAAAGGGTGTATGTGCAATGAATTCTGGTGTTACTTCTAAATTGCAAAAGCTATTTGTATTTTGTATTCCTAATATGAGAGAATAGAGTTAGTGATTGTCTAAATTTGTTGGTACCTTTTAAGCCGCATCATTAAAATATGGACCAAAAATATTTTGGAAAGAGGTCGCAGGCTCCCTCCCTCCCCCGCCGCCATCCGCGAGGCTCGGGGAGGGCTTCAGATCTCCGCCGCTGCACCCCCCCTCCTCCTCCCTCCTCCTCCCTCGCCGCCAAGGGGCGCGGTCGGGCGAAGCCCGGTCGTCGCCGGCGGCGCGGCTCCTTCGTCCCCCGCGCATGTGGTGTGGCGCGGGTCAGATCTCGCGGGCGGGGTGTGGTGCTCGATGCCGAGCGTGGCGGCGCGACGGCGCTCCATAGCAGGCCGGCGATGGTGGCGTGGCGACGGGCAGCGGGCGGCATGGTGGTGGTGTGGGCCGGTGGTGGCGTCGGTGGCGGTGCTTCCGGCAGCGCCTTGGTGTCACGTCCGGCGCCGCGGGTCATGGTTGACCGGGTCGCGGGCGGCCCTCTCGCCATGTCTCTGGTGGGGGGCGGCACGGCAGCAGAGGTGGTGGGCTGCTCCCACCCAGTCGGGCCCTCGCGACTAGGTGGCGGCGCTCGGCTCGGGAGGATCCCTTGGTGGCGTCTCTAGGCGGCGGCGACGACAGCTCGGCCACCCTCCCTCTCCAGCATCTGGCGGTGGCCAGTGCCTCCTGGTGTTCTGGGCCTTCGACGCGGGGGCGGAACACGGTTCCGGGGGGGAGATGGAGCCGATACGGGCGTCGGTCGTGGCCATGGGCCACTTCTCCGCCTTCCCCTTCCCCCGGTCGATGTGGTTGCGGCCCTTCTCGAGGCAGATTGGCCGCCGGCGGTTCTAGAGGTGGTTGGGGTCGCGGATCTGTGCAAAGTCGTGGCCTTTGGCAGCTTCAGGGTGGTCTCATGGCGGGGCGGCGGCCCTGGCGGTGGGAGTCGCGTTGGTCGTGGGCGGATTGCGCGGCTCGGATGCTGGCAGGCAACCATGGCCGCTCGGGTGGCATGGCTGCGGGTGTTGGCGGGCCGGGGTGGCGGCGGAGGATTTGAAGCACCGGGGTACATCACCTACCCAGTCTGTGCACAAATAGACGGTGACGGCGTCCGTGGACGTCGTGTGCCTCCTTGCAGGCTCCGTCGTGATGCTTCTACTCCTTCCATCTTACTCCAGGCGAAAACTTGATATTCGGATCGGACGGTAGTGACGTTCGTGGTCGTGCCCTTCCTGGAGGCACCGTCTTGGAGTCCTCGGTCCGGCATGTCCGTCGCTCATCCTCCCGGACGATCGCTCCTCGTGATGGTGGTCTCTGTCGGCTCTAAGCGGACCCGTTTTGCTCATCTTTTAGGTACTTTGTAGTCGTTGAG